>NC_073382.1:11730835-12349585 GCF_028641065.1 Leucoraja erinaceus
CAGAGAGTGGTGAATCTCTGGAATTCTCTGCCACAGAATGTAGTTGAGGCCAGTTCATTGGCTATATTTAAGAGGAAGTTAGATGTGGCCCTTGTGGCTAAAGGGATCAGGGGGTATGGAGAGAAGGCAGGTACAGGATGCTGAGTTGGATGATCAGCCATGATCATATTGAATGGCGGTGCAGGCTCGAAGGGCCGAATGGCCTACTCCTGCACCAATTTTCTATGTTTCAATGTTTCTATTAGAGTAGTTAATATAGATGACACACAACAGAGATCCCAGCACAAATCCCTGTTGCACACCACTGGTCACAGGCCTCCAATCAGTAAAATTACTCACCACTACCACCCTCTGATTCCTATTGTGCCAATTTTGACCCAGGTCAACCCTGGATTCCACGTGATCTCTCCTTCCAGACTAGCCTACCATAGCAGGACCTTGCCAAAGGTCTACACAGCCAATGTCAACTGCCCTGCCCATCAAATCTGTGGGACGTGATATCCCACAAACAAATCTGTGCGGACTATTCCAAATCAGTCCTTGTCTATTCAAATCCTGATAGATCCCATCCATTAGATTCCCCTCCACTAACTTAGCCACCACTGATGTCATACTAACCAGCCGGTAGTCCTCCTAATTTAAACTTTAGTGATACAGACTTTAGTGGAAACAGGCCCTTCGGTCCATCGATCAAAGATCACCCATACATTAGCACTGTCTGACACACTAGGGACAATTTACAATTTACAGAAGCCAATTAACCTACAAATCTCTAAGCCTTTGGGATGTGGGAAGAAACTGGAGCACTGGGTAAAACCCCATGCGGTTAAGGAGAGAACGTACAAACATCATACAGACATCACCCGTGGTCAGGATCTGGAATGATGGTGCTGGTGCTGTAAGGCAGCAACTCTACCGCTGCGCTACTGTGTTGCCAGTAAATGTGTCCTTGCAGCTCTTCTTATATGAAGGCACAACATAAGCCATTCCAGTCCTCCAATACCTCTCCTGTAGCTCAAGATGATACCAATATTGCTGCCAGTGCCCCAGCAATCTCTTCCCTAGCTTCCCATAACTTCCAAAGATACAATTGGTCAGGCCCTCGGCAGTTATCCACTTTAATGTTATTTAACACTGCTAGCAAGTTGTCTTTTATAATTTGGATATTAGTCACTGCTCATTATCCCTCATTTTGCTTTCATGACCTTCTCCTCAGTAAATGTGAATGAGAAGTATTCATTTAATATCTGGCATATATCCTGTGGCTTGACAAACGGACAAACAATTGATCGTTAAAGGGACTATTATCTCTCGATATTTTTGCTCGTAATATATTTATAGAATCTCAAGATTTTCTTTTATCATCTGCCGGACTATCGCTTATCTCTTTGCCCCCTGATTTTTCTCTTGCGTACTCTTACATTTCTTGTACATCAAGGGATTTGCTTGATTCCAACTGTCTATAGCTGACATATGCCATTTTTCTGACTGGAGCCTCAAGAACCCTCGTCAACCTACCAGCTTTTCCCTTCACTCTAACACAAACTCTTGCAACCTCACATTAAAGGCCTCCCACTTGTCAGACATTCCTTTGACT
Source organism: Leucoraja erinaceus (assembly GCF_028641065.1). Classification (NCBI taxonomy): domain Eukaryota; kingdom Metazoa; phylum Chordata; class Chondrichthyes; order Rajiformes; family Rajidae; genus Leucoraja; species Leucoraja erinaceus. The sequence continues at coordinate 11,732,433 of NC_073382.1, forward strand.
GAAAACACTATCTCCCAATGAACCTCTGCAAGTTCCTGTCTAATGTCCCAATTAGTGCTTTAACACATGGACTAGTCCTATCTTTTCCCATAACTATTTAAAAACTGATATAATTATGGTTATAATTAGTCCCCAAGTGTTTTCCTACTGAGACTTCAACCACTTGCCCTGCCTCGTTCCCTAGTGGAAGGTCCAGTGTTGCACCCTCTCTAGTAAGGCTCTCTTTTAAACTTTAAGCTTTAGAACTACAGCGTGGAAAGAGGCCATTCTGCACACCGAGTCCGTGCCAACCAGCGATCACCCCATACGTTAACACTATCTACACATTAGGGACAATTCACAATTTTACCAAAATTTACAAACCTGTACATCTTTAGAATGTGGGAGGAAACCGGAGCACCCAGTGAAAACCCACATGGGCACTGGGAGAACTTGCACTCTCCGTACAGACAGCATCTGTAGTTAGGATCAAACTCGGGTCCCTGGCGCCATAAGGCAGCAACTCTACCGCTGTGCCACTGCACTGCTCCATCTATTTGTTGTTTATGAAAACTTTCCTAGAAACACTTTAAAAGTTCCACCCTGTCCGATCCCTTCGTACTGTTGGACTCCCAATCAATGAATAAAGTTAAAATAATCTACTATAATCTACTAATATTTAGTACTGCTTGTCTAAGGCCAGCAGTATTATAAAGGACCCCATACATCTCTATCATGGACTGTTCACTCTGCTGCCCTCGGGCAAAAGATATCGTAGGTTAAGGAGCAGAACGTCACGGTTTTGCAACAGCTTCTTCCCACGAGCCATCAGACTCTTGAATGCCATGTAATGGGCTGCCACCATTATCTATTTTATCTTTTTATCCATTTTATCTTTTTATCCATTTTATCCTTCTGTTTATTTTTGTGTTGCACGGGGAGCCAAATGCAACGGAATTTCGTTTAGAATTGCATATATCGATGTATTTCTAAATAACAATTAAGTTTTGATTGATTGATATTTGAGTGATGCTTTGATTGATTATTTGATACATTATGGTCATGTACATGTTAGTGAAATGATCCGTTTTGCATAATATACACGTATGCAAAGAGTAGCCACATATACTGCGCCGACAAAGTTATAATAATTCTTACAACCTTTTCTTTGAACTATCTGTTATCTCGCCACCTATTTCCTCTCATTCTCATTTACTGCTGGGATTAATTCAATGTAATCTTCTTTCAGTAAAGCTATGCTCTCCCTGCTCAATCCAATGGTTCTTTTTTAGATGTTCAATTGCTACATCCTTCATTATAGATTGCAGAACATGAATCAGATTGATAAATTCTGCTTGGACCCCTGTAGTTGGGATAAACATGGCCCAGTTAGCAGGAAGTCAGAATAAATGACTTGCAGTTCAATAAAGCGTCAATTTAACTTAATCTTCACTTGTTTGTTCACTTTTAAAATTAGCTTAAAACCTATGGTGACATGATCTGGTGTCTCAGCACCAAGCCCTGCAAGAGGGTCAGTTGATAAAGATCTTACCTACGACAAGCAGAGCCGCAAGAGGTAGCTGAGTGTTGGAGGCAGGTGGCAGGGACTGGAATAATGGCTTCAGAAAAGCAAGATTTTCAGCATGCTGTCTGCCTCTGCCCAAACAATGTAAGCCGCACTCTGAATAGAGGCACCTCCCGGAGAGAATGAATTCTTATTCAACAAGCAATGAAAGGCCAAACTGGTGAAAGTGACCCACAACAGGCCAGCAGCAGGTCACATGACATTTGAGCAACTCATTAAACTCCAAGCACAGACTGTTGCAAAGAATCTCGCCCGACAGCCAAATAACTGCCATTTGTAAATCACAGGAGGTTTGTTAGCTTACCACACACTGCGACCCGTCAACAGGGTTGTGTAGTGGACCCGGCACAGCATCAGGTGCCTTTTTATATTAAAGAAGATAGAGACAAAACGTTACAGTAACTTGGCGTGTCAGGCAGCATCTCTGGAGGAAAGGAATAGGTGACGTTTTGAAAACCTATGCTGCACTCCCTCAATAGCAAGAATGTCTTTCCTCAAATTAGGGGACCAAAACTGCACACAATACTCCAGGTGTGGTCTCACTGGGGCCCTGTACAACTGCAGAAGGACCTATTTGCTCCTATACTCAATTCCTCTTATGAAGGCCATCATGCCATTAGTTTTCATCATTGCCTGCTGTACCTGCATGCTTACTTTCAATGACTGATGAACAAAGACCCCCCAGATCTCATTGTACTTCCCTTTTTCCCAACTTGACACCATTCAGATAATAATCTGCCCTCCCGTTTTTGCCACTAAAGTGGACAACCTCACATTTATCCACATTAAACTGCATCTGCCATGCATCTGCCCACTCACCCATCCTGTCCAAGTCACCCTGCATCCTCATAGCATCCTCCTCACAGTTTACACTGCCACCCAGCTTTGTGCCATCTGCAAATTTGCTAACCCACTGAGTTACTCCAGCATTTCGTGTGTATATCTTTGGTGTAAACCTGCATCTGCAGTTCCTTCCTACACCTTTTATATTAAGCTGGGTGAAGGCAAGTGGAGGATGATCAGCATCACCCCTGGTTTCACCAGTTGACGTGGCCATTTAACATTTACGCCTTGGTATTGCTCCCTGTGGCCCAAAGGTTGAAATACCAGTGATAGGAAACGTCTTGAACTGGAGGCCACTACATCTACCCAGGTTCGCAACTGCATCTACCCCATCGCGGGATGCAAGAGGGAGCAAGGGAAGAGATTACTGAGGCTCCGACAGAGATGTTTGCATCTTCATTAACCATGTGCAAGGTACCAGAAGATGGGAGGGAGGGTAGTTAATGCCGTTTCCTTATTCCAAAAAGGGCAGTTAGGGTTAAGCCAGGCCATTTGAGGACAGTGAGCCTTACATCAACAGTGGGGAAATTATTGGAAAACATTCTAGGGAATGTTCATTTAGATTACAGGAATTAGCATGATTTTTAAGGGAGAGCAAGTCTCACAAATCCAAATAAGTTTATTTGGGAAGAGAGCTGGGAACATTTATGAAAGGCAGGGAGGTAGACAAGGTTCACATGGAGCACAGGTTTAAAATGAGGGGAGAAAAATGTAAAGGTTTTTCGAGGGATAGGTTTTTCACACAGAGGGTGGTGACTATGTGGAATGAACTGCCCGAGGAGGTGCTGGGGGCAGATATAATCACAATGTTTAACAGCCATTTGGAAGGTGCTTGGATAGGAAAACAGTTCAGCATACCGGCCCAATGCGTGGAAATGAGATTAGTCTAGGTCGGCATGGACAAGTTGGATGTGTCTGTACTGTATGGCTCCATGTCTCACCCCAACAAGGAACAGGGTTTCAGAAACACATGAACAATCAGATCAGGATATGCAGGAGGAAACTCATCACAAGCAGAAATATTCCTCTCCTTCTCTTAATCACGGCATCCAGAGAACCAATCCACTTATTCATGTGTAGGAACACTAGTGACTAGTGGGGTGCCGCAAGGCTCAGCGCTGGGACCCCAGTTATTTACAATATATATTAACGATTTAGACAAAGGAATTAAATGTAACACCTACAAGTTTGCAGATGACACAAAGCTGGGTGGCAGTGTGAGCTGCGAGGAGGATGTTATGAGGCTGCAGGGTGACTTGGATAGGTTGGGTGAGTGGGCAGATGTATGGCAGATGCAGTATAATGTGGATAAATGTGAGGTTATCCACTCTGTGGCAAGAACAAGGCAGCAGATTATTATCTGAATGATGCAGGAAAGAACTGCAGATGCTGGTTTAAATCAAAGGTAAACACAAAATGCTGGAGCAACTCAGCGGGACAGGCAGCATCTCTGGGGAGAAGGAATGGGTGACGTTTCGGAATGAATGGTGTCAGATTAGGAAAAGCGGAGGTGTAACGAGACCCAAGGTTCTTGTACATCAGTCACTGAAAGTAAGCATGCAGGCAGTGAAGAAAGCTAATGGCATGTTGGCCTAGGTAGCGAGAGGATTTGAGTATAGGAGCAAGCAGGTCCTATTGCAGTTGTACAGGGCCCTGGTGAGACCGCACCCAGAGTATTGTGCGCAGATTTGGTCTCCTAATTTGAGAAAGGGCATTCTTACTATTGAGGGAGTGCGGGGTAGGTTCACCAGGTTAATTGCTGAGATGGCGGGACTGACATGATGAAAGAATGGATCGACTGAAATTTAGAAGGATGAGAGTGGATCGTATAGAAACATATACAATTCTTAAGGGATTGTACAGGCTAGATGCAGGAAAAATGGTCCCCATTTTGGGGGAGTCCAGAACCAGGAGTCACAGTTTAAGAATAAGAGGTCGGCCATTTAGGACTGAGATGAGTAAAAACTTTTTCAGCCAGAGAGTTGTGAATCTGTGGAATTCTCTGCCACAGAAGGCAGTGGAAGCCACTTCACTCGAGGTATTCAAGAGTGAGTTAGATATAGCTCTTAGGGCTAAAGGAATCAAGGGATATGCCGAGAAAGCAGAAACAGGGTACTGATTCTGGATGATCAGCCATGATCATATTGAATGGCGGTGCTGGCTCGAAGGGCCAAATGGCCTACTCCTGCACCTATTGTCTATGTTTCTGTGATTTTATCACAGCAAGCGGAGGCCATTCAGTCCTTCATCTCTCTCTCCTGCCAATCAATGAGAGCTAAGTTGGTCAGCATCTTAATTTAACATCCCCACCATTTATCACCAACCCTAACTATACACAATTCAGACTGTTGTTGGTTTAATGGAGCTTTCATTGTCACACGCGTGAAGTGGCAACACAGTAAAATTCTTTATCTTACAAACAGTCCAGTAGAATATTGATTAGGGAGTGTACAGAAGTAGTCTACTGAGCCTGCTTGCGCCACGTTTTGGTGGCATTCTCGAAGTCCATGCACTAGTTCTTATGAGCGGTGCCTGTTCCAGGCAAGTCCTGGGCAGTTGTGGGCCTCCGGCCATTTCCCTCCTTGGACACGATGTCCCTTTCCTTAGCCGTCAATCTTTGTTCCCCGGTGGTGTCTTCCACAGCCGACCACAAGAGGGCGGTAGACACACTGCCCAAGTGTGTGGAAGAGTATCCAACAGTTGGGCTTGGGTTTTGTACAGGACTCCCTCACTAGAGGTAGCATAAACCTAGATGAGATTCCTCCCTTAACCGTCTATACACAAGAGAATACCAGCCCAATCTGTGCAATTTACCCCGATAGTTTAACTCTCTAAAGTTTGGATTGATCTTGGTTGTGCTGAGGTCAAGATTGCCCCGAACTATTGTTCTTCAGATACTAGTCTGCTGTTTCCCTGCTGAATCTTAGATTAGATTAGATTAGATTCCTTTATTTGTCATTCAGACCTTTCGGTCTGAATGAAATTCCGTTGCCTGCAGTCATACATATAACAATAAATAACATACACAATAAACACAAATTAACATCCACCATAGGGAGTTCACCAGGCACCTCCTCACTGTGATGGAGTCAAAAGTCTTAAAGTCACTGTCTCTTCCCTCCTTATTCTCCCTCTGCGCTGAGGCGATCCAGGCCTCCGATGTTGTTACCCCACCGGGCGATGGTAAGTCAGTCCCGTGGCTCAACCGAGTTCTCTGAGGGCAGCAGTCCACCTGCTCTTGGGTACAGTCCACTCTGCCACAGTTGATTCTGATACTGCAGAGACAACATTTATTCCAGGATAAATTAGAATTAGATTTGGCCAACTTCTGCTAAATAAATTGGTTAAAAAGCAACTCCTCTCAAATTTGACAATTAAACAAATTGTGCATTTTATTAAAATCCATTTCCATAGACAGGAAGCCAACATTCTGTAGTTTAGCTACTAAACAGTCTGGGGTGTGAGGAAGAGGGTGGGGGGACGTGGGGAGATCAAGGGAAGATTTCAACATGCCTCACCGTCTGCATCCAAACACCTCATCATGGCAGGCGGCAGGACTGACCCGAGAATAACTCTTTCATCGGTCAATCAGACACTAAATGGCATGTCCCCAAAAACTCTCACCAACTTCAATTGATGCGCCGTAGAAAGCATTTATCGGGATGCATCACAGCATGGTTTGGAAACGGCTTCATCCAAGATGACAAGAAATTGCGGAGAATTGTGGATACAGCCTAGACCATCACACAAACTAACCTCCCTTCCACAGACTCCAGGTACAGCATAATCAAAGGTGTGTCTCATCCTGGTCACTCCCTCTTCTTCCCACTCCCGTTAGGCAAGAGGTACAGAAGTGTAAAAACACACACCTCCAGATTCAGGGGCAGTTTATTGCGTTATTAGGCAAGTGAACCATCCTACCAACAACTCATTGAAGACCCTCGGGCTATCTTTGAGCAGACTTTCCTGGACTTTATCTTGCACTAAATTATTCCCTTTATCATGTATCTGTACACTTTGGACTGCTCGATTGTCATCGTGTAAAGTATTTTTGCTGACTGGTTAGTTAGCATTAAAAAGAAAAAGCCATTCACTGTACCTCAGTACACATGACAATAAACTAAACTACACTAAATCATCCTCAGACTGTGGTACTTTGGTGATCAACAGCGCTGAAAAGAAACTTACATTTGTACTGAATGCACCATCCACTTCCTGACCTTTCGGTCTGAACGAAATTTCGTTGCCTGCAGACATTCATATAATAATAAATAACAAAACACACAATAAACACAAATTAACATCCACCATAGTGAGTTCACCAGGCACCTCCTCACAGTGATGGAGGCAAAAGTTTTAAAGTCACTGTCTCTTCCCTCCCATCTCCACAAATCGAGCAACACATTTCACCACACACTCCCTTCCTAAGCACATTGATCCAGATATGGTCAGTGCCCTGGTCCAGCAGAAAGATTGCACTACACATGCTTTAAGCCACGTCTGACTGCCATTGGGGCCATGAAACAGAGACTGAGAAAGCAGTGTCAATATTCATGTGATCTCATTTCGTTAGTTGGACTCCACTACAACCTACATCAAAGTGTTCTGAATCAGCATTTATGCATTGGGCACATAAAGACATTTTTTCTTGGAGGTGTTAATATTGAACATAATTGAGTTAACCCTCACTCCTGCTCCTCTGAATCCATTGTTCCAACAGTGCTTCCTCAATTCTGCCCCTTCCACATTCTAGTGCTCCCTCAGTCCAGCCCCTCACGGTGCAAGGATCACTCAGTCCATCCCCTCACAGTGCAAGGATCACTCAGTATGGCACCTCCAACGCTGCATATCTCCCTCAGCAAAACTCCTCTCACAATGCAGAATTCCATCAGTACCACACCTCCCACAGTACAGCACGCCCTCAGTATTGTTCCTCCTACCGTGTGGAGTTCCCTCCGTACTGCTCCTCCCAATGTGGCGCTCACCCTGTACTGGTCCTAAGTCCTTTTGCCCTCTCACCCCACCTATCTCCACCTGCCCCATTCACTGAGCATTGGATCCATTATTTGGGAAGCAGTGCCACCAAGTGTCAATAAAATGCCATTACAATCAGCCGTAGATTTTTTCCCCCAAACACAATCTAATTGTGGAGAAACAAGGAAATGACAATGTTGGGATCTTGAGCAAATTACAGAGAAAATAGGTGTAGGAGTTGGCCATTCGGCCCTTCGAGCCAGCATCACCATTCAATGCGGTCATGGCTGATCATCCACAATCAGTAACCCGTTCCCGCCTTCTCCCCATATCCCTTGATTTCACTAGCCCCAAGGGTTCTAACTCTCGTTTGAATGTATCCAGTGAAACGGCCTCCACTGCCTTCTGAGGCAGAGTATTCCACAAATTCACAACTCTCTGGGTGAAAAAGTTTTATTCATTTCTGTTCTAAATGGCCTACCTCTTATTCTTAAACTGTGGCCCCTGGTTCTGGACTCCCCCAACATCGGGAACATGTTTCCTACATCTAGCTTGTCCAATACCTTAATAATTTTATATGTTTCTATAAGATCCCCTCCCACCCTTCTAAATTCCAGTGAATACAAGCCCACACGTTCCATTCTTTCATTTGACAGTCCCGCCATCCCGGGAATTAACCTTGTGAACCTACGTTCAATAGCAAGAATGTCCTTCCTCAAATTAGGAGACCAAAACAGCACATAATATTCCAGGTGTGGTCTCACCAAGGCTCTGTAAAACTGCAGAAGGACCTCGTTGCTCCAACATTCAAATCTTCTCGTTATGAAGGCTAACATCGCATTAGCTTTCTTCACTACAATCTGAATGAAACGATAAAAAAAACACACCACAAAACAATTGTACGGTGGTTGAGGGGGTGTGGTGGCCTGTGGCGTCACACACACACACACGCACACTAACCACCCGCCTTGATGTTATATTAATATTATTCATTCACTCCTTTTACCCCATCCCCTGCTCTATCCACTCATGCATAGCCCCCAACTCACAGGCATGGCTGGAAAGGGAGGGAGGTAGAGAGAGCGAGGGCAGAGACAGAGGGCAGAGGGCAGAGGGCAGAGGGCTGACCTCCCCCCCAATCCAACCACCCGCAAGGAAAGTTCTGGAAAATGAAACCTCTCCCCTATTCCACCCCCCCCCCATAGTGAAAAAACCCCACCTCCATTCCTCCCCCCCCCCCCCCCCCCCCCACAAGGAAAGTTCTGGAAATTAAACCTCTCCCCTATTCCCACCCACCCCCCCCCCCCCCCCCCCACATTGAAACGGGGACCTCCCCCATCCCACCCTCCCTCTACTCGACCCTCTCCTCCTCCACTCCCTCACCTCTTCCTCCCCTCAATCACTCCCCCCATCCCTCACCTCTCCCCTTTCACACTCCCCCACAAAACATAATGTTTCAACAACATTTCTTCACCTACCCTCCCCACTCCTCACAACAATGTAAGAAATCTCTCATTGCACTGGCTGGAGGCTTATTCCAACACTGTTGATTGGCAACTAAGATCATGTCATTGTCGGGTGGTGGAAATTACCATACGGCAGCGTATGTAAATGAGATTACTTTGTGATTGGAGGACTGTGAGATACCATTGTGACGTCATGGGTACAAATTGCCAGAATCTCCCATCAACTGTCAGAGAATCTGTCAAGTTATTGTTCTCAAAGTGAGGATTTAAAATCTTTTAAATGTCAATAACGTGAAATATAACACAAATCTGAACAAAACTTTATACGAATGACCACTGGACAAATGTGAGTAAGCTGGTGCAAAAATTATCATTCACCCTCTGTTTATGATTGATCCACAACACACATAGTGAAAGATCAGTCTTTATTCCATAAGCGAACAGGAACATTTAAACTGCCAGCCATTCTCATCCAACTCGGCGTGACTTGTGCGAGAGAGCGAGCTGACCTTGCTAGTGTAAAGCTGTGCAGTACCGTAATACCATGTAAATGGTGGCATGCACATATATGTAGTGGAGATTATAAATGGCATGGATTAACAAGGGTTAATCTACATCCTTCCTCTTAAAGGAACAAAGCATATATAGAGTGGTTAGTGGAGTATGTTGTAAAACACCAGTATAAGGTGTGAGTGTGGCGGGTGCGTGCGAGAGCCCGGAATGAAGGCGAGAAGCCAGGCAAATTCTGTAGAGGACATTACTCTCCGCTTCAGTGAGAGACTGAAGACTGGTCTCGCGCCAAAAATTCCTGCACTTATCTTCGTAGCTGGAAGCTGCCCCTGGACCAGTCCAACAAGTGCCGAGCGGGATGAACCAGGCAGTGGCCTACTCCCCAGGAACTGCCACAGGAGGCAGGGGGATGTACGAGACGACCAGCCCGTGTGCGCACCATGGCGAGCGCAGGAACCGGAGACACACTGCCAGGCGAAGGTGGCGGCGCGGGCGCTTGGGGAAAGGGCCGGAACGGAGGGCGACCCCGAGGGCGAGGCCGCGCAAGTAGCACCGGCTGGCTGATGTCCACGTGTGCCGGCTTCAGCCGCGCAACGGAGACCGTCTCACGACGACCCCCCCATGTCCAAAACGAAAGTGGAAGGGCCATACTCGAGGACCTTGAATGCTCCTTCGTACGGCCGCTGAAGGGGCAGCAGGAAAACAAATGGGCAATCCTGGAGAGCGGAAGGAACGTGCGACCTGAACGAACCGTGGTGAGACGTCGGCACCAGTGCCAGCTTGTCCACCTTCTGCTGAAGCCATTGCAGGGCGGCTGAAAGGGGTTCCCCGCCTGGCCCTGTGCTGATGGGATAAATTCACCAGGCATTGTCAGGGGGAACTGCGAGTTAAGGATTTCAGGTCAGCCAGTACACGCAAGAATGTAGCATCCACGGACGACAGGGGCCCATCAGGCAGCACAACCGTGTCGCCCACGCGGAGGGAAACAGGCTCCAATGTTATAGAGTGAAGTGGGCGCATGTGCGCATGTTGCGGCACTTTTCCAGAGTGTGCACTTGAGCAGGGTTTTTTGCGGCGGGAAAGACCTGCGGAATCAGCCATGTTTGCCAGATGTTTCTGAGTTTATGCATTACAGAAATGAGTTGCTTAAAGCTTAAATAAAGTTAAGTAAATTATGAGTAGTGTAAAAGTTTCATTTGCCTCACAACAAATTAAGCAACTAATTTCCAGAAGTTAAGCAGTGCAACACCAGGATGGAGAAACTATTGAAACCACAACTCTTAGATCTGGATCCCAACTCACCTGCTGCTGCAAAGGAATGGAAGCACTGGCTTTGTACACTAAATAACTTATTTGACGAGTGTGGCAATGATGCACCAGACAGATTTAGGACATTAATAAGCTCCATCTCTTCCGATGTATATGATTACATAGAGGAATGTACAACTTATGATTCTGCTATTGATGTACTAAGCAGACTCTTCGTTAAGACACCCAACGTGATATTCGCTCGACACCTCCTTGCTACTCGGAAACAAAAACATGGTGAGTCACGATGAATTTTTACAAGAACTTCAAAGACTTAGTAAAAACTGTTACGGCTGATCAATATCGTCAGGAACTTATTCAAGACTCTTTTATCAATGATTTGGCATTGCCTTTAATACGACAGAGACTATTAGAAAACAAAACCTTGGATTTACAGTCAGCTTACAATCAAGCTTACTCATTAGACGTGGCTCAGAAAAATTCAGATGCTTATGGCTCATCTAATGTGTATTCTGCTGCAACTACTACAAATGAATTTCACCCACGTACTTATATGGAGCAATTTCTACTGATAAATGTGCCCTTGCTGCAGCATATAATTATTCAAAAAGGAAGTGTTACTTTTGCGGGGGTAATATTCATAAGAGAGAGAGAGAGATGCCCTGCTCTAGATGCAACATGTAATAGTTGTGGCAAGAAGGGACATTATTCTAGAGTATGCAAGTCCAAAGCAACTACTAAAGGTGTGCTGCCATGCAGTTGCCTTCTTTATGTGCAATTACAGCTGCATTTCATCAGAGCTTGTCTCATGCAGCCACAACGCTATCCATTAATGGCCATACACTTAATGTACTACTTGATTCCAGCAGTTCAGAAAGTTTAAGAAGTGAACAAGTTGTGTCTCGACTAAATCTAACAATAATTCCTTCAAATAGAGAAATCTCGATGGCTCCGACAACTCTCAATACTCAAATTATTGGATCTTGTATTGTGGACTTTATTCTGAACCAGCTATAAACATGTATGTCTTGGTATTTTGAAAAATTTGCGTAGCGATATAATTCTTGGTCAGGATTTTCAGAAACTGCACAGATCACTTCAAATAATGTATGAAGGAACTATGCCTGATCTTGTATTGTCAAAGCCACCAGTATTGTGTGGTTTTTCTGCTGCATCTGTTGAATGTCCTTCATTATTCACTAATTTATCCTCTGTGCAAGCCAATTGCTACAAACTCAAGACATTTTAGTAAAATTTATCTTGAGGGATTTCTTCCTCTCCCGAGACCTGGACTTCCTCTGGGTGACAGAGACTTGGATCGGTCCTGGTGAGTCCAGTACTTTTGTTGAACTTCTACCGGCGGGCTGCTCCTATTTCAACACGCCGCGGATGTCGGGCCGTGGTGGTGGAACTGCAGTCGTTTTTAAAAGCAATTTTAAATGCAAACAGTGCACTACGTTATCAACTTTTTCCAGCTTTGAAGCTACTTTGGTTGAGGTGGGTCGCCCTGGCACGGTGCTGTGTGGTGTCATCTACAGACCCCCCAAATACCATAAGGACTTTGTGAGTGACTTTTCTGAGTTTCTAGCTGGGATTATACCCAACTATGACCGTATCCTCTTGGTTGGGGACTTTAATATTCACGTGTGCTGTCCCGATAAACCGTTGACGAAGGACTTTTTAAATCTTATTGATTCTTTTAATTTTGCACAGTGTGTGTCTGGTCCCACACACGAACAGGGACATACATTGGACCTTGTATTATCTTATGGTTTGCCTGTGTTAAACTTGGAGGTCTGTGACAGTATGTTTTCTGATCACATGCCGGTAATATTTGATGTTGGTTTCTCCAGTGCTGCAGTTAGACCTGTTGCATCTGCTCGGCGCTGTCGGACCATTAACCCCTGTACTGCTGGCCAGTTCTCTACCGCCTTCAATCAGCTCTGTGCCCCCTCTGCGTCAGTTTCCATCGGTACGGAGGAGATTAGTTCTTGGTTCCACTCTTCCTGTAGAACTATTCTCGACTCTGTGGCCCCATTAAAAACTTTGCAGCCCAGAGCTAAACCCGAGCCCTGGTTCTGTGACGCAACTCGTACAGCTCGACGGGAGTGTCGCAGAGCTGAGCGAATGTGGAGGAAGGACAGGCTAGAGGTTTCATCGCAAATCCTAAAGGACAGCTGGCGAAACTACCAAAATACTGTTAAAGAGGCAAAAAGATATTATCTCTCTAATATAATAGTGTCTAAGCGCCACGATCCACGTGCGTTATTTAAAACTATTGATTCTGTTTTAAACGCCCCACAGCCTGTCTGCCTGGAAGCATCGCCCGAATTGTGCAACGACTTCCTGCACTTCTTTATAAACAAGGTTGTTTCAATTAGGGCTCTTATCACAGCTCCTGCCTCAGACCCACCTGTTCTGGCCCCATGCCGGGTGGCATTTGATAAGTTTGCTCCCCTGACGCTGTCGGGTCTAGAGGATGTGGTTACCCATATCAAGCCATCGGGTTCCCCATGTGATGCTGTCCCTCCTCTTCTTTTTAAAGAGGTCTTCCCGAGCATAGGGCATTCGGTCCTTGCCATCATAAACAGTAGCTTGTCTTCCGGGGTTGTCCCCATAAAATTTAAACATGCTGTAGTGCAGCCATTACTCAAGAAACCAGGCCTGGACCAGACTGTCCTGGCCAATTTTAGGCCAATCTCAAAGCTGCCATTTATCTCCAAAATCATGGAGAAAGTAGTTTATGCCCAGCTGAAACTCTTCCTGGATGAGCACAACATCCGGGAGGTCTTTCAGTCTGGCTTCAAGGCTATGCATAGCACAGAGTCGGCTTTGCTAAGGGTCTCTAATGACATCCTCCTGGCAAACGACTCCGGAAATTATGTGGTTCTTGTCTTGCTGGACCTATCTGCCGCCTTCGACACTGTGGACCATGGAATATTAATTTCCCGATTACAGCAACAAGTGGGCATCTGTGGCAGTGCCCTGGGATGGTTCAGGTCCTATCTGGCAGATAGAACCATGCGTGTAAGCCTTGGTGGCCTTGAATCCTCCTCTGCTCCCTTGGCATATGGGGTTCCACAGGGCTCAATTTTAGGCCCCCTGCTTTTCTCCCTTTATCTACTTCCACTGGGCTCAATTTTAAGAAGGCATGGCATCTCCTTTCACTTTTACGCGGATGATAGCCAGTTGTATATGACACTCAGGAAAGAAGATAATTATTCCCTAAAATCACTTCTGTCTTGTCTTGAGGACATTAAGTCCTGGATGGCCTTAAACTTTCTGGGACTTAACGAAAAAAAGACTGAAGTGATTTTGTTCGGCCCTAATGGCTGCCGTGAACCTCCCTCTGTTGACTTGGGCCCACTTGCAGTGTTTGAAAAGCCAACAGTTTTAAACCTGGGTTTTATGATGGACAGTGATTTTAAATTAGATAAGCAAATAGGCGCAGTGGTTAAGTCCAGCTTCTTTCACCTAAGGAAGCTGGCAAAGGTGAAGCCTATTCTGGAGCGGCAGCATTTTGAAACAGTAATCCATGCCTTTATTACATCTCGGCTGGATTACTGTAATGCGCTCTACACTGGAGTCTCGCGAGCTTCGTTGGCGCGTCTCCAGTTGGTCCAAAATGCTGCCGCTCGCCTTTTAACCGGAACTCGAAAGAGGGAGCACATTACCCCAATTTTGGCCTCCCTTCACTGGCTTCCAGTGCACTTTCGAGTTCATTTTAAAATTATTTTATTTGTTTTTAAATCTTTGAATGGCCTCGCCCCGCCTTACCTCTCTGAGCTGCTCCACCTATATGCTCCTACCCGGTGCCTCAGGTCAGCGGATCAGCTGCTCCTTGAGGTACCAAGGTCTAAGCGGAAGCTCAGAGGGGATAGAGCCTTTTCTGTTGCTGCACCGGCACTTTGGAACACCTTGCCGCTGCAGATCAGACAGGCCCCTTCACTGTCCATCTTTAAATCCTCCCTAAAAACGCATTTTTATTCAATGGCTTTCGACACTGGCTGAGACTTTGTTCCTGTTTTAGTGCTTTTAATGTCTTTTAATTTTTTACTGTTTTTATAGTCCTGTCGTTTTAATGGTTTTAGTTTTGTGATAACTTTTTTGTTGATTTCCACTGTACAGCACTTTGTGGTAACTGATGTTGCCTAAAAGTGCTTTATAAATAAAGTTATTATTATTATTATTATTATTAAAGATGATAGGAACTTTATAAACACAGAAGTAGCTAATCTTTTATGAGAAGGGATTATAGAACCCAGTTCTTCCCCTTGGAGGGCACAAGTTGTCGTGGTTAAGGACCCCTTGGAGAGACATAGAAAGAGACTGCATTGATTACTCTCAAACTATAAACCAGTTCCCGAAGCTTGATGCATATCCATTAATTCGTATAGAAGAGATTATCAATAAATTAGCTAAGTATAAGATATTCTCTACTTTTGACCTAAAATGTGCTTACTACCAAATTCCTTTGAAAGAATCAGGGAAGAAATACACTGCTTTTGAAGCAAATGGGAAATTATACCACTACTGCAGAGTTCCTTTTGGTGGAACGAATGGCGTGGCTGTTTTTCAGAGAGAGATGGACAAACTTGTTGAACAGGAAAACCTTAAAGATACTTTCCCTTATCATGATAATATAACTATTGCAGGAAATGACCAAGCTGAACATGATGAAAATGTACAATGGTTTTTAGATGTTTACATTAAATGAGGCTGTCAATAACATCAGTGTCATCAATTAATATTCTTGGTTATTGGGTTGGAAATAATGTAATCAAGCCTGCGGCCACTCAAAGAGATACCTGTTCCAGCAACATTAAACTCTCTACGAAGGGTTCTTGGCATGTTTGCACATTATGCTAAATGGATACCAAATGTTTCTGACAAAATTCAACCTTTGATTAGAGCAAAATCTTTCCCTTGACTCTACAGCAATTGGTGCCTTTCCTTCTTTAAAGAAACAATTAGAATCTGCAACATTACACGCCATCGATGAGGATCTCCCCTTTGTTGTTGAATGCCTCTGATTTAGCAGTATCAGCAACATTAAATCAAGGAGGACGACCAGTTGCTTTCATGTCTCGTACTCTCCAAGGTAGTGAATTGCACTACCCATCCGTCGAAAAGGAAGCTACAGCAATTATTGAAGCAGTGAGAAAATTGATTCATTACCTTGCTCACCAGCACTTCACTTTGATAACAGATCAGCGTTCAGTAGCTTTTATGCTGGATAATCGGAAACGAACGAAGATTAAAAACAGTAAAATTCATGAATAGAGGATTGAATTATCTGCATATAGTTATTCAATTGTGTACCGCCCTGGTAAGGATAATGTTGCTCCAGATACATCAACTCGAGCATTTTGTGCCTGTTCATTCTTCTGCACTCACTGATCTTCACAATGGGCTGGTTCATCCTGGAGTCACTCGTTTGTTACACTGTGTTCATTCCAAAAACTTACCTTTCTCTACAGAAGATGTGAAGATGATGTGTGCTTCATGTAGAATCTGTGCTGAATTAAAACCAAGGTTCTTCTGTCCTGAAGAAGGAAGATTGATCAAAGCTACTCAACCTATGGAACGTTTTGAGTATTGACTTCAAAGGGCCTTAACCATCCTCCTCTCGAAATGTTTATATTTACCTTAGTTGACAAATATTTGAGGTTTCCATTTGTCTTTCCTTGTCCAAATATGTCAGCTGCTACGGTTATCAAATTTTAGATCAACTGTTTTCATTCTGTGGATTTCCAAGTTACATACATTCTGATAGGGGCACCTCATTCATGTCAAAAGATTGAAAATACTATCTTTCTAATAGAGGAATTGCAAAAAGTAAAACAACACCATATCATCCTATTGGAAATGGTCAGGTTGAGAGGTATAACAGAATCATTTGGAAAGCAGTGAAACTGGCTTTAAAGTCAAATGATATACCGGATCAGCAGTGGGAATGTGTTCTACCAGATGCATTACACTCCATCAGATCTCTACTGTCAACTGCTACCAATACTACTCCACATGAGCGGTTCTTTAACTTCAAACAGCTTTCTTCTAGTGGTACTTCTCTGCCATCATGTTTGACGAGCCCTGGGCCTGTGTTGCTTCGTCGTTATGTCCGATTAAATAAGAATGAACCTTTTGTTGATGAAGTTGAACTGACTGATGTTAAGCCTTCTTAAGCAACTATCAAGTATCAGGATGGACGTCAGTCAACTGTCTCACTCCGTGACCTTGCACCATGTCCGTCTTCTCCATCAGCTCCCTCACTCCTCGATAACATTAATCGAGAACTTCCTCCAACACTCCCACACTATGGAAACTTCTATAAGAAATTCAAAAACTATAAATCTAAATAACAATGTGAGTGAAGTTGACGACCAATCAATGTATGTACCACCAGCTATTGAAACACCGGTATCTCCTGAAGCTCCAGTGCTGCGACGGTCATCAAGACGTACTAAACCTTCTGACCGTCTCAACTTATAAATAGGAGGGGAGAATGAAGTGGGCGCATGTGCGGGGATTTTCCAGGGTGTGCACATGTACAGGGTTTTTCGGGCGGGAAAGGCCTGCGGAATCAGCGATGTTTGCCAGACGTTTCTGAGTTTATGTATTACAGAAATGAGTTGCTTAAAGCTTAAATAAAGTTAAGTAAATTACGAGTAGTGTAAAAGTTTTATTTGCCTCACAACAGAGTGCACCAGACGCTGCCGCTTGACAAGCAGGGAATGTGCGCGTAGGAAGTCGGCACCCAGCAACGGCTGGGAAACGTCAGCAATGACGAATGGCCATGAAAAGCGGCCATCCCCGGAGAGCGTGCGCAACCCATATGAGCAGATTGGGCTCCCACTTGCCACGTTGAGGAGGGGGCTGCGTTTACCGGCACTGAAGTTGCCATTAGAAGGGGGCAGCACACTTATCTCTGCCCCGATGTCGACAAGGAAACGAGCCCCAGTGCGGCGATCCCACACAAACACGCGATGAATCTGGCCGGCCGCCGAAGCAATCACTGGCGGCCGGCCCATGCGTTTCCCAGGAACGTACAGGGCTGCCGACACTGACGAGCTGCAGCCTCCCCAGCGGCGGTGATAGTAGCACCAGCTCCCCCTGCTGGTGGCGGAAGAAAAAGGTGGAGGTGCGGGCTGATCCGACCACCAGTGACCTCTGGTGGCGTTCAAAGAAATTGACGGTAGGCCACACTGGAACGACGTGCCAGCACCCGGGTGCAAAATGGCAGCCAGATGCCGCAACGGAGGGCATTTAGGCGCAGCAGAGCCACGATCAATTGAAACACCGACCTGCTGTGCGCTGCCCGACACCGTCGGGAGGATCTCCAGCGCATCCCGGGCCTGCAGACGGGCCATCCAAAGTTGATCGGTGCGCTCGCGCACCGACTGCATGTCGGTGAAAGGGTCGCTGGTAAGCGGCAGGCGGATGTACGACAGGAGCTGCTGCATGTAGGCATGTTTAAAAAGAAAACAGGGCTCGTGGTCGCCCATAAGGGCCAGCATATTGCCCAGCAGGCCACGGAGAAAAGGACACGGAGGTGCCGGTTCATTAACGAGGAGGAAGTGTTAGATGTCGTTGTCAATACTGATCAGGTAGAGCGTGGCTCTGCGGTTGACCCCAGGATGGAAAGGGGGAGGAAAGGTTCAGTTAACCCGGGTTTATCGGGTTATCTAATTAACAGGAAGACTAGCTGGTAAAGTCAAACTCAAAGTAAAATTTATTCGTCACATGCACCAACCAAGGTACAATGAAATTAATTTGCAGTGCAGCGATACAGTTGAAAAAAAACCACACAATACACAATAAAATCCAACAAAAACATCTACCACCGCATTCTTCACTGTGGTGGAAGGCAACAACGTTCAGTCAGTCTTCCTCCCTTATTCATCCATGGTCGGGGCCATAAACACTCCGTAGTCGCCGCTACGGACAGCCGAAAGTACAGGCCCTCTCGTCCGAATGATTGAAACCCCGACATCAGGACGGTCGAACACACTCTGAAGTGCCACTTTTCTACCAGAGACCGTGGCTTCAAGATGCTATAGGCCGCATGCCAGCAGTCGGAGCTCTTTCTCCGGCGATCCCCGGCAAGGGATCCCAGGCTCTGGATGGTAAGTCCACGCCACACACGCGGCTAGAAGCTCCGCAGACCACAGCCCCATGATGTCAAAGTCACCAGGCCAGCGATCGGAGCACTCCTCTCTGGCGACCCCCCGCAAGGGCTCGCCAGCTCTGCGATGGAAAAGTTCACGCTGCGCCCGCTGCTGAAGCTCTGGACCCGACACCAGGAAAGGCCGCTCCAATCCAAGCTGTTAGGCGGAGAAAGGACATGACGAGAGGAACAAAACCAAACACTTGGACACATTAAAAATGTCAAAATAACGAACTGGCTGCTGGCACGATCCAAAAGGTAATTATTTTCTTCTAAATATTCAATAACACTAATCCAATATTACTCCCCCATGTTCACAGTCCAACACTTATTCCTTGACCAAGCACCAAAATCGATCACCCGGCTGATATCTAATTTCTGTTGTGGATCAAACAGTGCAAGATTACTGCTGCGATTATTTCACTGAAACCATGCAGGCTTCGATAAAGTGTTCCATTATTTGTGGAAATCCAAACATGTGCGTGTTTTGTGAAATGTAGCAATCTGTTTTGTGGTGACCCATTTAAACTTCTCTCTTGAATGTCCGAATCCACCACAGACGAGCATTATGTCCCTATTTTGATTTTACCTGAGGCATACGTTTTGCTCTTGCCACTTCTCTCTTCATTTATGCTGGAATATTTTGATGTAGGTAATTTTGTTCCGGATTTAGCTAGAACTGGACCAGGACAGAGATTTTGGAACACAATGTTGGTGCCAAACAAGACACCACGTTATACTAATTACCCGTTTTCAAAAAGCTGGAGAAACTCAACGGGTGAGGCAGCATCTATGGAACAAATGAATGGATGATGTTTCGGGTCGAGACCCTTCTTCAGACGTATGTGGGGGTGTGAATGGGCGGGGGGGCGGCGGGAAGAAAGGAAGAGTAAGAGCAGTAGGCTGTGGGAGAGCTGGGAAGGGGAGGGGAAGAAGGGAGAAAGCAAGGACTACTTGAAATTGGAGAAATCGCTGGGGTGTAAACTGCCCAAGCAAAATATGAGGTGCTGCTCCTCCAATTTGCGGTGGTACTCACTCTGGCCATGGAGGAGGCCCAGGACAGAAAGGTCGGATTCAGAATGGGATGGGGAGTTGAAGTGCTGAGCCACCGGGAGATCAGTTTGTATTTAATATATACTCTCTAGAATTTAGGAGATTGAGAGGGGATCTTATAGAAACTTACAAAATTCTTAAGGGGTTGGACAGGCTAGATGCAGGAAGATTGCTCCCGATGTTGGGGAAGTCCAGGACAAGGGGTCACAGCTTAAGGATAAGGGAGAAATCCTTTAAAACTGAGATGAGAAGAACTTTTTTCACACAGAGAGTGGTGAATCTCTGGAACTCTCTGCCACAGAGGGTAGTTGAAGCCAGTTCATTAGCTATATTTAAGAGGGAGTTAGATGTGGCCCTTGTGGCTAAGGGGATCAGAGGGTATGGAGAGAAGGCAGGTACGGGATACTGAGTTGGATGATCAGCCACGATCATATTGAATGGCGGTGCAGGCTGGAAGGGCCGAATGGCCTACTCCTGCACCTAATTTCTATGTTTCTATTTTATTGCGAACTGAGCGGAGGTGTTGAGCGAAGCGATCGTCAAGCCTACATTTGGTGCCACCGATGTAGAGCAGCTGACACCTAGAGCAGTGAATGCAATAGATGAGGTTGGAGGAGGTGCAGGTGAACCTTTGCCTCACCTGGAAAGACTGCTTGGGGCCTTGGATGGAGTCAAGGGGGGGGGGGAGGTAAAGCGACAAGTGTAGTATTTCCTGCGGTTGCAAGGAAAAGTACCAGGGGAGGGTGTGGTTTAGGTGGGAAGGGACGAATTGACCAGGGAGTTACAGAGGGAGCAGTCTCTGTGGAAAGCCGAAAGGGGAGGAGATGGGACAATGTGGCCAGTGGCGGGATCCCGTTGGAGGTGGCAAAAATGTTGGAGGATTATATGTTTAATGTGACGGCTGGTAGGGTGGTGGGTGAGGACAAGGAAGACTCTGTCCTTGTTACTAGTGGGGGGGATGGGGAGTGAGAGCGGAGCTTCGGGATATAGAGGAGACCTTGGTGAGAGCATCATCTATAGTCGAAGAGGGGAACCCCCATTCCCTAAAGAATGAGGACATCTCCGATGCCCTGGTTTGGAACATCTCATCCTGGGTGCAGAAGAGGTGTAGACAGAGAAATTGTAGGGGATAGAGTCCTTACAGGAAGCAGGGTGGGAAGAAGTGTAGCCCAAATAGCCATGGGAGTCAGTGGGTTTGTAGTAGATGTCGGTCAGTAGTGTGTTACCTGCGATGGAGATAGTGAGGTCTAGAAACAGTAGGGGGATATCAGAAATGGTCCAGGTTAATTTGAGTGCTGGATAGAAGTTAGTGGTGAAATGGATGAAGTCAGTGAGCTCTGCATGGGTGAGGGGGCCCCAATGCAGTCGTCAATGTAGCGGAGGCAGCAGAGTTCAGAGATAGGGCCACAGTACGCCTCGAACAAGGATTGTTCGACATACCCTACAAAGAGGCAGGCCCATGCGCATCTCCATAGCTATGCCTTGGATTTGGGAGGAGTCAAAGGATATGTGGGCAGAGGAGAGTAGTAGTAGACGGGCATTGGTTGGTTCTGCGGTTGAGGAAGAAACTGAGGGCTTTAAGACCCTCCTGGTGGGGGATGGAGGTGTAGAATGACTGGATATCCATAGTGATGAGGGAGTGGGGGCCTAGAAAGGAAGTCATGGAGACGAAGAGCATGTGAGGTGTCTTAGACATAAGTAGGGAAGGATTTGACCAGGGGGGGAGAAGAGATAGGATGGAGCGAGGTATGTGGAAATAAGTTTGGTGGGCCAAGAACAAGCAGAAACAATGGGTCTGCCAGGACAGTCAGGATAGTGGATTTTGGGGAGAAGGTAAAATCGGGCCATGTGGGGCTGGGGAACGATGAGGTTGGAGGCTTGGGAGGGGAGGGAGCCGGAAGCGATGAAGCCAGTGATTGTGGTTGAAATAATGGGCTGGTGCTCATCTCGCATTAACCAACCTGATCTCCCGGTGGCTCAGCACTTCAACTCCCCCCCCCCCGAACCCGACTTTTCTGTCCTGGGCCTCCACCATGGCCAGAGTTAGTCCCACCACAAATTGGAGGAGCAGCACCACATATTTCGCTTGGGTAGCTTACAACCCAGCGGTATGAACATTGACCTCCAATTCCAGGTTGTCCTTGCTTTCTCCCTCCTTCCACTCCCTTTCCTAGCTCTCCCACAGCCTACTGTCTCGGGCTCTTCCTTTCTTCTCCCCACCCCCACATCAGTCTGAAGAAGGGTCTCGACCCGAAACGTCACCCATTCCTTCGCTCCATAGATGCTGCCTCACCCATTAAGTTTCTCCAGCTTTTTGTCTACCTTCGATTTTTCCAGCAGTTCTTTCTTAAACACCTGTTTTCATGTCATCCATATCCCTTAATTCCCTTCATATTAATGTGCTTATCTAAGGGCCTCTGTAATGCCATCATCTTATCTGCTTCCACCAAACACTTTTAAAAAACTTGCCTGCCCATCACCTTTAAACTTTCCCCTGCTCAGTTAAAAGCCAAGCTCTGTCGTCCCTCATATTTCTACCATGGAAAACAGATTCTGACCGTCTACCCTATCTATGACTCAATATTTTATATACCCGTCAGGTCTCCCCTCAATCTCTGGCACTCCGGAGAAAACAATTTAAGTTTGTCCAATATATTCAAAGGCACCACATCCATCCTGTAATGGGGCAAACAGAATTGCCCACAATACTCCAAATGCAGCACAACCTAAGTTTTATAAAGTTGCAACATCATTTCCTGAATCTTACATTCAACGCCTCAAGCATTGAAGGCACGGCCTCTTTACCATTAACTACCTGTGTTGCCACTTTCAGGGAGCAATGAACTTGGAC
Source organism: Leucoraja erinaceus (assembly GCF_028641065.1). Classification (NCBI taxonomy): domain Eukaryota; kingdom Metazoa; phylum Chordata; class Chondrichthyes; order Rajiformes; family Rajidae; genus Leucoraja; species Leucoraja erinaceus. The sequence continues at coordinate 11,755,130 of NC_073382.1, forward strand.
CTCAAGATCCATCTGTACGTCAATACTGTCAAGGGCCTTGCCATTAACTGTATACGTTCCCCTTACATTTGACCTCCCAAATTAGCACGTGGCATTTGCCCAGATGAAACTCCTCCTGCCATTTCTCCACTCACCTGTACCCGATCTAAATCCTGCTGTATCCTTTGACAGCCAATTTTGGTGTCCTCTGTCAACATACTAAACAACCCATCTACATTTGTGGGTCTGAAGAAGGGCCTTGACCTGAAATTGAAGGTACTTTCATAATTTTTCAAGAGATATTTGGACAGGGATAAGCTGGGTCTAGATGGCTATGGGCCAAGTGGAGGCATGTGGAACTAGTGTAGATGGGGCAAGTTGGTTGGCATTGGCAAGTTGGGCCGAAGGGCTTGTTTCAACACTGTACAACGTCATCTATCCATGTTCTCCGGGGATGCTGTCAGACCTGTTGAGTTACTCCATCGCTTTGTATCCGTTTACATTTATATCCAAATCATTTGCATATATACACAAATAGACATCCTAGTACAGATCCCTGTGGAACACCACTCTTCACAGACCTCCAGCCAGATCACACCCTCTCTCACCAGGACCCTCGGTAGCCTCTAGATAAGCTAGTTTTGAATTTAAATTACTTCATCATGCATCCTATACATCTTAACTTTCTGGATCAGTTTATGTTAGTGTGCGTGTGAAGCCACAGTCCACCCCCCCCCCCCCCCCCCCCCCCCCCCCCCCACTACCACACGTTGAGGGAACGGGGACCCAGCGGCCTCCCCCCTCCCTCTCCCCTCGCCCACCCCGTCTCCCCCTACCACCCTCTCACCCCCTACCCCCCGTGTGTGTGTGTGTGTGTGTGTGTGTGTGTGTGTGTGTGTGTGTGTGTGTGTGTGTGTGTGTGTGTGTGTGTGTGTGTGTGTGTGTGGTGGTTAGTGTGTGTGTGAAGCCGCAACAGCACACCCCCCCCCACCACCCGGCCACTGATTAAACTCTACAGTCAGCAACATAACCTTTAACTAAACGCCCAACCCAGTGAGAGTGGAGAGTCATTCTGTTGCTCCCTTCACAGATGCTACCTACTTTAAAAATGTCTTCAACCCAACAAAAAATATTCAACCCCAGGATAGGCTAGTATACTCAAAACTGAGAACACGGTGATAACCTCAGCTGCCAGACCTGTGCTTTACTGAATCTCAGTTTTATCGCAAGAATTAGCTTTTAACCCAGCCAAAAAGCAAAGCCATAACTACCCTGGGAACTGGAAATGCAATCATTTTTTCCTTTCAGAGAAAACAACATTCTCAATTAGTACGTTTTAATGGTGGTTGCATCTAATTTACCATCTACAATTTGAAATAATTGTTTGTTAGCAGGAATAATTAACTTCTACAAAGTAGCTGAAGGAATAGGCCCATCCCAGAGCGTGGCACCAAACAAGGACATTGAACCAAGATTTTTGGCTGGAATATTAAATCAATGATTTCGGAATCATTTGTCGGGTGGATTGTGGATCTTTTCAATAGGAGAGTTGGTTGGCATTCAGCCCCAAGGAATTCCTTTATCACATCAAAGAATGGTTTAACATGATGGCATGAAAGATTGCAGACACCACAAATCAGGTATGAACTGCTAAATAGAGGGAACATTTTTAGGTAAATTGCAATAGGTTCTTTCATGAATGCACCTCTCAGCTTGGACAAAAATCACTGCTCCAGCCAAGCAGACAGGACAGTAAGTCTGGAGAGGGGAAGGACCCATGGTTTCTTCTGAAACCAAGTGGTTTTGAGATACAGTGTGAACTCGCATGGCCAAAAGGCCTGCGTCCATGTGGTTTTGAGATACAGCATGAAAAAGGTATTTCGGTCCACCAAGTCCACCCTGACCATCAATCACCAGCTCACACCAGTTCTATGTAATCCCACTTTCTCATCCACTCCCGACACATTAGGGGCAAATTTACAAAGGCCAATTAACCTACAATCCTGCATATTTTCAGGGTGTGGGCTGAAACCTGAGCACCTGGAGGAAACCCACACGGGCACAGGGAGAATATGCAAACTCCACACAGACAGGATTGGAGGTTAGGATCAAATCTGGGTCTCCAGCTCTGTGAGGCAGCTGCTCTATCAGCTGTGCTACCCAAATTTGGTGTCATCCCTTGTGAATGTAAGCAGCTCAATCTTCCGTCAAATCAAATGTGGTGTCTAGAACACAGAATAAGGCGAGCAGGCGGGCACACGAGGCAAGATCAGCAAACTGAATGTTCACAAATGCTTTCAGGAGCAAAATGAAAAATGATTTCTGGTCTCCAAAACAGTAATAATTTTGAATTGTGTGAATGATCTTGCACTCTCCAGTGTGCGAGGCAGTGTGATTCCGTGCCTGCGGTACGATGGATCTTCCAGCTTTTCTGCTGGGTTGTGGAACTCTGAAACCCGCGGGGGGTTTAAGCAGCCAAAACAGAGTAAACAAAACCGGAAGAAAATGTAAAACAACCTTTATTTTTCCAGTTAGGTCTTAGTGTCGACTATCACCCAGTTACAACAACAGCTGATCAATGGGATATTTTAAACAATATTGCACCGTGTAAATCTATGAGCGTGAACCACATTGAGAATGGCTCGACACAACTTGAAAGACAGAAACTATATTACATAAACCACTCCTCACAAATCCTCATTTGTTGGGAGTGCCGAGAGTGTTCCCTGAACGCACTGTCGGGAACGCCGCCTCCCAGAGCATTCCATGAGAAAGCATGAATATCAATCCAGGCACCTCCAAAATTAAACATGAAGTATGGTTGTACATCCGTCCACTGGACACATGTACCAAATGACTTAACAGGTCAACTGCTGATGTTGACCTATATGAATTCCATTTCACCAAATACCAGAAGTAATTTCCAATCAAAGTCTGCACAATTATCAAGCAGAGAATGGAAAAGGAAAATGGAAAGCAAAACAGACATCCTGGTGCCAGTCCACATCTGAACGCTTTGAAATTCCAGCGAAATGTCCATTCTTGCATAATGCACCACTCTCAATTGGGGTCAGACTTCAAGATACCGATATAACCCCAATGGCCGAACTCCTGCAGATTAGTTTCAGCTCAAGATTCTTGTTCCAGGTCTGGGCGCCATGCAGGTTGCAGCCCCAATGGGCAAAATAAAGGCTAACCTTTTGCGCTCCTCTGTCCTGGAATCACATAGGCAAATGGTTCATCCTGCAAGATTCAAAGCCTTGAACTTCAACAAGGCAATGCCAAGTCTACTAACATATCAGATGTTTAAATTAGTAAAATACTCCAGTCAATGTCAGCACTAAAATACTGGAGAGGCCAGTAACAAAAGAACACATGTCAAGTGCTTGATTGTTAATTACCACAGAGGACCATTCCCAGGTACATATGACCAGTTCTATGCGTTATAGATGGATTATAAGTTGGTTTCATCCCATGAGAAATCATTCCTATTCTTTAGAACTTTTCTAATGAGCTTCTCCAGTTCCTTGCGTGCTCGCTGTTCCTCTTCCAAAGAACACCACATCTTCTTGCTTTCCTAGAGCAGAGATTCAGATGAAAAATTAATCAAATTGTGTTTCAAGATGGAATAGAAATTTGCAGAAAACACAATCAGAGTTGCAGGGCACAGAAATCGGCTCTTTAGAAACATAGAATAATGATCATGGCTGATCATCTAAAATCAGTACCCCGTTCCTGCTATTTCCCCATATCCCTTGATTCCTTTAGCCTTAAGAGCTAAATCCAACTCTCTTGAAAACATCCAGTGAATTGGCCTCCACTGCCTTCTGTGGCAGAGAATTCCACAAATTCACAACTCTCTGGATGAAGACGTTTTTCCTCATCTCAGTCCTAAATGGCCTACCCCTTATTCCTCAACTATGACCTCTGGTTCTGGACCCCCCAACATCGGGAACATTTTTCCTGCATCTAGCCTGTCCAATCCTTTCAGAATGTTACATGTTTCGCTAAGATCCCCTCTCATTCTTCTAAATCCCAGTGAATACAAACCCAGTCAACCCATTATTTCATCAAATGTCAGTCCTGCTATCCCGGGAATTAATCTGGTGAACCTACACTGCACTCCCTCAATAGCAAATGTTCTACCTCAAATTAGGAGACCAAAATTACACACAATACTCCAGGTGCTGTCTCACCAGGGCCTTGTACAACTGCAGTAGGACCTCCTTGTTCTTAAACTCAAATCCTCTCGCAATGAAGGGCAACATGCCATTCGCTTTCTTCACTGCCTGCTGTACCTGCATGCTTATTTTCAGTGACTGTTACGCACACACAGGTCTCGTTGCACCTCCCCTTTTCCTAATCTGACATCATTCAGATAATAATCTGCCTACCTGTTCTTACCACCAAAGTGGATAACCTCACATTTATCCACATTATACTGCATCTGCCATGCATCTGGCCACTCACCCAACCTATCCAAATCACCCTGTAGCCTCATAGCATCCTTTTCGCAGCTCACACTGCCAGCCAGCTTTGTCATCCGCAAACTTGGGAGATGTCACATTTAAGTCCCTCATCTAAATCGTTAATATATTTCGTCTGCAAACCAGTTCTCTATCCATGTAAATACCCTATCCCCACAATACCATGTGCTCTAATTTTGCACACTAATCTCTTGTGTGGGGCCTTGTCAAAGGCTTTTTGAAAGTCCAGATACACCACATCCACTGGCTCTCCCTTATCCATTCTACTTGTTATATACTCAAAAAATTCCAGAAGATTAGTCCGGCATGATTTCCCCTTCATAAATCCATGCTGACTTTGACCGATCCTGTCACTGCTTTCCAAATATCCTGCTGTAACATCTTTAACAATCGACTCGGGCATCTTCCCCATTACCGATATAAGGCTAACTGGTCTATAATTCCCCGTTTTTCTCTCTCCCTCCATTCTTAAAAAATGAGGTTACATTGGCTACCCTCCAGTCCACAGGAACTGATCCAGAGTCAAAAGAGCATTGGAAAATGATCACCAATGTACCCATGATTTCTAGGGCCACCTCCTTGAGTACTCTGGGGTGCACACCATCAGGCCCTGGGGATTTATTTGCCTTCAGTGCCAACAGTTTACCTAGTGTCGTTTCCTGAAAATGTGGATTCCCTTCAGTTCCTCCCTCCCATTAGATCCTAGGTCCCCTAGTATTTCTGCGAGATTAGTTCTGTCTTCACTAAGGAAAACAGAACTAAAGTATAGCAATGTTACAAAATTTTGAGATTTAAAAAATCAAGTCTGCAATTTATCCCATCGGATAAAGCATAAAAAGAAGTTTAATTTGACACCTAATTCACTTTCATATCTCAAGTATTTAAAAAGTTATGGCCATTTTCATACTCGGAAATTAGCATCTTGCTCACTAATAATTTTCTATGGACATAACAAAAAAGCTGTGATCGTGGACAGTCAAAAGCCCATAACTTTCTTAAAAAATAAGAGAACTGAATGAAATTTTCAGTTATCATAGATTGAACCATTCTGAAACAAATATAAAATAATCTTACTTGGATGACCTGAAATTAAAACATATAATTAGTTAGTTACCCAATTGTAGCTCATTTCAAACTTCAATTACTAGATCTAAACATCTATCCATTTCTTAATAAATGATTAACATTTTTAAATAGCCTAAGTGTCCAAATAATATTCACAAATAATTCAGAATAAAACATGATTTTTAAATCTCATTTGCATTAATTTATAGACCAAATGGAAGGAAACATAAACATAAAACTAGGTGCAGGAGTAGGCCATTCGGCCCTTCGAGCCTGCACCGCCATTCAATATGATCATGGCTGATCATTTTATCCCGTACCTGCCTTCTCTCCATACCCTCTGATCCCCTTAGCCACAAGGGCCACATCTAACTCCCTCTTAAATATAGCCAAAACTGGCCTCGACTGGAATTACATTGAATTTAGTGTTCAATTGTTGTAAATTAAAGTCCATTTAAATCAGCTTTCGAGTGGGATCCTGTGAACGCGCTGGTTTAGAACATTCACATTGCGCTAGATCTGTGCCCTCAAATGCCCAGAAAAATACTGCGGGAAATAATGGGGCCAAAATTAGCTACTCGCAACATTAAACTTTGTATAAAGGGATCTTAAGAAGCCCTTTTTAACGTAAAAATAAACAGCCTACCTCCTGTTGTCCCCTGTATGAGATCCAGCCGGTTGCCGGCCGTCGGGGGTTTAGAGGTTAATTTTTAAACTACTATAACAATTAGATAAAGCTCTTAAAACTAATAATAGCTCAAGCCACGGAATCTGCCAGCGAATTTTCGTTAATAATTAACTAGGCTGAACATCCTCGATTTGAACAGCCTAGAGAAAATCGCGTTTTAAACCCGCCCACCTCTAAACGGCGCCAAAATCGCGCACACGGGCTGGGACAGATTTTCAGCGACGCTTCAGGTACGCTTTGCAACATACCTACAAAGTACTCGTTTAACTGTTCTGCCATTTCTTTGTTTCCCCATTATAAATTCACCCGTCTCTGATTGTAAGGAACCTACATTTATCTTCACTAATCTTTTGCTTTTTACATATTAAAAGAAGCTTTTAGAGTCAGTTTTTATGTTCCCCGCAAGCTTTCTTTCACGCTCTTTTCCCCCCCTCTTAATTAACCCCTTTGTCCTCCTCTGTTGAGTTCTAAATTTCTCTCTCTGGTTTGCTGCTTCCTTTGGCCAATTTATATGCCTCTTCCTTGGATTTAACACTGTCCTTGATTTCCCTCGTTAGCGACGGTTGAGCCGCCTTCCCCGTTTCATTTTTTTCACCAAATAGGAATTAACAATTTTTGGAGTCTTTAAATCTCTGCCATTGCATCTCCACTGTCAACCTTTCAAGTATAATTTGCAGGTCTATCCTAGCGGCCTCTTAATTTCAAAGTCTCCTTTTTTTAAGTTCAGGATGCTGGTCTCTCTGAATTAACCGTGTCACTTTCCATCCTTATGCAGAATTCCACCATATTATGGTCACTGTTGCCAAGGGGATTTGCACAACAAGATCGCTAACTAATTCTTCCTCATTGCACAATAGTCAGTCTAGGGTGGCCTGTCCTCTAGTCGGTTCTTCTACATATTGATTTAAAAAACCATCCCATATACATTCCAGGAAATCCTCCTCCTCAGCGCTGCTACCAATTTGGTTGGCCAATTTATATGTAGATTAAAGTCACCCATGATAACTGCTGTACATTTGCGATATGCATCCATAATTTCCTGCTTGATGCTATCCCCCAACCTCCCTACTGTTGTTTGGTGGTCTGTATACAACTCCAATAAGTGCTTTCTGCCCTAGGCTATTTCGCAGTTCTACCAATACCGATTCTACAGCATCCAAGCTAATGTCTCGCCTTGCTATTGCATTAATATCCTCTTTAACGAGCAATGCCACCCCATCTCCTCTTCCTTTCTGTCTATCCTTCCTGAATATCGAAAACCCCTGCATGTTTAGCTTCCAGCCTTGGTCACCCTGAAGCCATGTCTCCATAATTCCAACTATATCATATTCCTTAACTACTAACTGCAAATTCAATTCATCCACCTTATTATGAATGCTCCTCGCATTAAGGCACAAAGCTTTCAGGTTTGTTTTTCTTATCTCCCATCTACATTTTGCTTCTGTCCTTCCTTTATGTCCCTCTGTCTCCTTACATTGGTTCCCATCCCCCTGCCGTTAGTTTAAAAGTGTCCTTTGCTACACTCTCATTCCCGTTAAATGCACGTACATGCTTCCACTTTGTTGACTTCGTCCACATGTACTTGCTGCTCATTGCACCCATCTACATCAATCTATTTCAATCCATGGCCTTCAGTGTCTTGGTAATTACTATCTTAGATGTGTCTTACATTTGAGAATATTTGCCTTCACCACATTTTCAAGCAGCCTTCATGCTGGACAATCGTACAATAGAAAATAGATTTTTATTATCTACCCTATCACCCATCATAATTTATATACTTTATCAGGTCTCCCTTCATTTAGGAAATACAAACCCCGCTAATCCAGTCTCCACTTTCTACTGAAATGCTCCATCCCAGGAACAAATACGCTCTCTCTCCCCAACACTATCACATCCTCCCTATAGCATGGTGACCAGATCTGTGCACAAACTTCAGGTGTGGTCTATCCAATGTTTTAACCTGAAGGTTGGTTGACTGATGTTCCTTATCACTGAACATGCATCTGCCCAAGGGAGAAGTATGTGGAAGTTGACTCGACTCAAATCTGGGTGCACATTAATCTACAACTACCTTTTAGAGATCAGTGCTAGTTATACATTCTGCTACTGAGATTCACACTGCCAGAATCTCAGGATACCTCATAGTCACTGAAGTGATGTAGAACTCACACATGGGATGTGTGGAGAATGCAAATGGAATTAGACTCCGTTTTGTAGCACGGAAACAAGCTCTTCAGACCAACTCGTCCATGATCTCTACCTGAGTTAGTCCCATTTGTCCGGATTTAGCCCATATCCCTCTAAATCTTTTCTAGCCATGTACCTGTCAAAATAGGTTTTAAACATTGTAATTGTACATGCATCCATAGCTACATCGAGCAGCTTGTTTCATATAGCCACAACCCCGTGCCAATGTTGTGCCTAAGCTCCCTTTTCAATGTTTCTACTTTCACTTTGAATCTTGTTCCTCGAGTTTTAGACTCGTCTGCCCTGGGAAAATTACTCCAGCCACATATTTTATCCCTCATGATCATACAAGGTCCCCCCTCGACCTCCTTATGGCTCCTGGGACAAAGGTCTCAGCCTATCCAGTCTCTCCTTCGAAGTAAAGCCTAATGCCCCTGTCCCACTTAGGAAATCTGATTGGAAACCTCTGGAGACTTTGCGCCCCACCCAAGGTTTCCAAGTGGTTCCCGGAGGTTGCAGGTGGTTGCAGGTTGCAGGTAGTGGAATCAGGTAGGGAGACTGACAAAAACCTCCGGGAACCGCACAGAAACCTTGGGTGGGGCGCAAAGTCTCCAGAGGTTTCCGTTCAGGTTTCCTAAGTGGGACAGGGGCATTAGTCAACCAGAAATGCGCACAATACTTCGAGATCTTCCTAATGACTTGTACTGTTGTAACATGACATCCCAACTCCAGTATTTAATGTCCTGACCGATGATGGCAAGCATGCCAAAAACCTCTTCACCACCCGTCGACCGTATTGTCACTTTGAGGGAACTATTTACCCGTCCTTCAACACATCTGGGCCCTACCATTTACTGCGCAAATGTTATCTTGGTTTAACATAACAAAATTAAACACTATACACTTGTCTGAGTTACATTTGATCCGCCATTCCTTGGCCCATTTCAATTAGATCCTGCTGTAGTTTTAAATAACCTTTTTCATTGCACCATCAATTTTGGTGCATCCGCATTCTTACGACCCATTACTTACTATATTCTCTTCCAACTCATTTATAAGACAAACAACAGGGGACCCAGCACAGATCTCGGTGACACATCACTGGTCACAGGCCTGCAATCTGAATAACAACCCTACACTGCTACCTTCTGACCTGCCAAGCCAATATTGTATTCATTGGCTGGTTCATCCAGATCCAACTTGAACTAGCCTTCCAGACTAGCCTACCATACAGGAGGTAACCAAAGGACTTGCTAAAGTCCATATAGACAACCTCAACAGCCAATTTCCCATGCGAAAGGCCATGCTGACTATGCATAATTGGCCCTTGATTTGTCTGGTAGGAAATGGTAGGCCTCTGGGGAGTGTTGTAGAGCAGAGGGATCTAGGAGTACAAGTGCATGGTTCCATGAAGGTCGAGTTGCAGGTAGATAAGGTGGTCAAAAAGGCTTTTGGCAATTTGGCCTTCATCAGTCAGAGTATTGAGTACAGGCGTTGGCAGGTCATGTTGCAGTTGTATAAGACGTTGGTGAGACCACATTTAGTTGATATGTTATAGGAAAGATATTGTCAAGCTTGAAAGGGTTCGGAAAAGATTTACAAGGATGTTGCCAGGACTAGAGGTTGTGAGCTATAGGGAGAGGTTGAGTAGGCTGGGTCTCTACTCCATGGAGCATAGGAAGATGAGGAGAGATCTTCCAGAGGTATACAAAATCATGAGAGGATAGATCGGGTAGATGCACAAAGTCTTTTAACCAGAATAGGGAAACCGAGGACAGAGGACATTGGTTCAAGGTGAAGGGGGAAAGATTTAAATGGAATCTGAGAGGTAACTTTTTCACACAGATGGTGGTGGATGTATGGAAACAAGCTGCCAGAGGAGGTAGTTGAGGCTGGGACTATCCCATCATTTAAGAAAAGTTGGACAGGTACATGGATAGGACCTGGAGGGTTATGGACCAAGCGCAGGCAAGTAAGACTAGGGTAGCTGGGGCATTGTTGGCCGATGTGGGTGAGTTGGGCCGAAGGGCCTGTTTCCACATTGTATCAATCTATGACTCTATGTCACCCAGAAATCTTTCCTGTAACTTTCCCACCACAGATGCAAGGCTCACCGACCTGTAGTTCCGTCTTGTCCTTAGTCGTTCTTTAAATAAAAGCACTAATTAGCCACCCTCTAGTCTATCGCTAGTATCTGTAAACTGTGGATGGCTCAATTATAATCATATATTGTCTTTCCGCTGACTGGTTAGCATGCAACAAAAGCTTTTCACTGTACCTCGGTACACATAATAATAAACTAAATTGAATTAAGTGGCTAAAGATGCGATATATCTGCCATGGCGTCTGCAAGTTCTTCCCTAGCTTTCCACAATAGCCTTAGATACTGATGAAGCCCCAGGGGTTCATGCACCTTAATATGCCTTAAAACCACCAGCACCACCATTTCTGTAATGTGGATATGTTCCATGACATCAATATTAATTTCCCTTAATTACTTAGCTTCCATGATCTTCTCTAGGTAAATTCAGATAAGAAAAAGCTACCCCTTTACTCTTAATACGGAATCTCGTTGATTGCATCAGAAGATCAGTAGAAAATTGTAATCAATACAATACCACATGCAGAATGTTAAAATTACTAAATCATTTTTCCAGGGCATGTTCGTACAAAACAGTTAGGGTCCAATTCTCCATCCATTCTTAGAAATAACAATGCGTGGTCTTTTAGAAACATAGAAATTAGGTGCAGGAGTAGGCCATTCGGCCCTTCGAGCCTGCAACGCCATTCAATATGATCATGGCTGATCATCCAACTCAGTATCCCGTACCTGCCTTCTCTCCATACCCTCTGATCCACTTAGCCACAAGGGCCACATCTAACTCCCTCTTAAATATAGCCAATGAACTGGCCTTGACGACCCTCTGTGGCAGAGAGTTCCAGAGATTCACCACTCCCTGTGTGAAAAAAGTTCTTCTCATCTCGGTTTTAAAGGATTTCCCCCTTATCCTTAAGCTGTGACCCCTTGTCCTGGACTTCCCCAACATCCGGAGCAAACTTCCTGCATCTAGCCTGTCCAACCCCTTAAGAATTTTGTAAGTTTCTATAATATCCCCTCTCAATCTCCTAAACTCTAGAGAGTATAAACCAAGTCCAGTCTTTCTTCATAAGACAGTCCTGACATCCCAGGAATCAGTCTGGTGAACCTTCTCTGCACTCCCTCTATGGCAATAATGTCCTTCCTCAGATTTGGAGACCAAAACTGTACGCAATACTCCAGGTGTGGTCTCACCAAGACCCTGTACAACTGCAGTAGAACCTCCCTGCTCCTATACTCAAATCCTTTTGCTATGAAAGCTAACATACCATTCGCTTTGCATCTACCTGGTGATTTCTAATTTATCCTGGTCTGAAAGACAGTGACTGACTGCGGTGTTCCAGCAAGGCCACATTCTACCCCAACATGCATGCTTCCATAAACATGCGGCATTCCCAGCGCGCCATTCCTCCCATAGTGCGACTCCCTCAGCACTGCCCATCCCACAGTGAGATACACCCTCATTACAGCATATTTGTATTCCAGTCTGTAGTTTTGTGACCATTCAGTAGACTTGCGCACTGTCCCTCTTCCAGGACTCTGACCACCGCCCCAGGACGAGAACAACCAGCACCCTATGGACTTTGTCTCTCCCACTGCTCCTTCTACCTCTCCCTCTTTATTCACCCTGGGGATAAAATGTTCTCAACAACACAGCCTAATGTCTCTGCGCTCAGTATTAGTGGTTTACGTACCTGCTTCAGTTCAAGCACCTCATCCTTTAACGCATAAACTGTGTCCACAAGGGTCCTGTTTGGAAAGGACAAAATGAAGGCAAAATTTAGATCAAAGCGCTATTTTGCTCACCTGAGTAATTATGGACACAAATAAAGGGAATAGTTCAATTACTATCCCGAGGCTGCTCAGTAAAATAAAACCTGCTTCCCTATCTATCCCCAACACCATTTCCATACCCTAACAGGTTTCCACCAATCTAACGAATTCCATCTGCCTGTAGATAATCTGAAGTCTTCTATCCCCCTATTTGTTCAGGAGTATCCAATGCCTCTTAAATATTGCTATTGTATTTGCTTGTACCACCTCCCCAACAATGCTTTCCAGGCACCTCTCACATTGCATAAAAAACATTACCCCCTAACCCTTCTTTAAACCTTACCCTCACTTTAAACCCATGTATCTGTTTTTGGAGCAGAGGCAGATTTCAAAGGCCGAGTGATCAAGATTGGCTAAATGAGCAGCCAATAAATACAAGGCAAGGTGTAGCGGAGCAGCATATTGAGAATGGTTGAGGGGAAGTGCTGTGTTGACAGAGAGTGAGAAGCTTTGGTGAGGAGGCTGAGCAGAGGGGGGACAGGAAGTAAAGGTAGGTAGACACAAAATGCTGGAGTAACTCAGCGGGACAGGCAGCATCTCTGGAGGGAAGAAACCGAGAGATGCTGCCTGTCCCGCTGAGTTACTCCAGCATTTTGTGTCTACCTACCTTTACCTCCTGTCCCTCTCTGCTTTTTGTGTCTACCTTCGATTTAAACCAGCATCTGCAGTTCTTTCCTACACAGGAGGTAACGGTATGTTTGCTGCATCTCGTTTGCGATTGTTGTCAAGTCGCTTTATTTCTATAGCACATTTAAAAAACAACTTTCGTTGACCAAAGTGCTTTACATTGGTGGAGGTACTAACGTTATACAACAGTAGTTGTATAACGTTAGTACAGTCTAGGAGCTACAACCGCAAAGGTGCAGTCGCCTTTGCCTAGACCGCGGGATGTTCAGTAACCCCAAGTCGACCGATTTGAGGGACCTAGAGGTGGTGTGGTGGGTAAGCAGACTTTTGATGTAGGTGGGGGCAAGCTCGTTAAGGGCTTTGTAAACATAAAGAAGGATCTTGAAATTTATTCGGAACCACAGAGGGAGCCAGTGGAGGGAGGCCAGAATCGGGGTGATGTGCTCCCTTTTTCGGGTGCCCGTCGGGAGTCTCGCTGCGGCGTTTTGGACCAGTTACAGGCGAGACAGGGAAGATTGGCTGATGCCAGTTACAGTAATCGAGGCGGGAGGAGGTAAATGTGTGGATGATCTTTTCGAGGTTGTGCTTTTTGGTCCTCGGTTTTCGTGCAGTAGTGATGGCAGGTAGATGATGCAATGTTCTGCCTGCAGGATGCGAGAAGTCAGGGAAACTGCTACTGTCCCTGATGACTACACCGGTGGGAATTGTGCCATGTCCAGCACCTTACAGACTACATTAGGGAACTGAATTGCAGCTGGACGACCTCAGGATCATATGGAAGAATGAGAGCTTTATAGATAGGATTTACAGCGAGGTGGTCATGCCCAAGGGACAGGAAGAGAGTAGGTGAGTAGCCACGAGGAAAGGCAGTAGACAGAGTGCAGGTGGCCCCTGCGGCGTTTCCCCTTCAAAACAGGTACACCCATTTGGATATTGCTTGGGGAGGGGAAGGATAATCGGTCAGGGGTAAGCAGCAGTACCAGTCAGGTCTGTGGCACCGAGTCTGGCTCTGGCGTCTTTGTGCATGTTGGCACAAGGGACATCGGTAACTAAAATCAGAAAATGTAATGTTAATACCACTGGGCTGTAAGCTACCCAAGCAAAATGAAGTGCTGTTCCTCCAATTTGTGTGTGGCCTCACTCTGGCGATGGAGGCAGCACATGACTGAAAGAACAGTGTGGGAATGGGTGGGAACAGTGTGGGAATGATCCAGTAGGCCTCGGCGGACCAAGCGCAAGTGTTCAACGAAACCATGGCCGAGTCTATTCTTTGTCTCGCCAACGAACAGGAGTCTACATGGGAAATCCTGGATGCAGTAGACGAGGTAATCGCAGGAATGGATGAGATATGCTCATTTACATAGATGAGAAGCGCATCTATTGCATCTGGTGTTCCCAATGTGGGCTCCTGTACATTGACACGACGACTGTTTCACTCAACACTTACGCTTGGTCCGTAAGTGAAGGGAAACAAACTTTCCTCATCGGTGAACAGATTGTTCACCACAGGAGACAGCTCAATAATTGTTAAAAGCAAAGGTGGATTCTGCAAAACAATCATTCACAAATGAACACGAAAATATACAGCCATAAGAAGAATCAGGGAACAGGATTAGCTGGTCTGGTCCTTCATTCTGAGTGGCACCCTCTTGTATCGTTACTTTTCCACGATTACAAGAATCCAACTCTGACCAGCGACCTCAGTGAAGACCTCATGGGAGACTCGGGCAGTCCTTAGCAAATCCCTATATTCCATTGCCTGTGTAGGAAAGAGCTGCAGATGCTGGTTTGGTTTGAAGCAAAGATAGGTGCAAAATGCTGGAGTAACTCAGTGGGACAGGCAGCATCTCCGGAGAGAAGGAATGGGTGATGGTTTGGGTCTCACCCCAAAACGTCACCCATTCCTCTCCAGATTTGCTGCCTGTCCATGCTGAGTTACTCCAGCATTTTGTGTCCGTAGCCCATTTCAACCTGTTCTCTTCCCCTTATCTGACGTGCAAGGACTCTCTAGTGTCCGGGAGCTCACATCCACTACGCAATTACTCATTAGGAAGCCTTTGGGGATATACTGTCCAGCTAAATCGTGATCGACTTGTATAAGATTTGGAATTCCAAGTGAAGTAGGCTCCGACCAATTCACTGTACCGCGCAATCCACTGTACACCATTGACTCCTTGTCCTGCTCCAATTGACTAACTGCTGCTTATTGACTTGTGTTCAATAATTTGCACACTACAAAACACATGATATTAAATCCTTCATAGATCTTTCTTACTTTTCTTCGATGATCATTTGCCCGTTGCTGTTGGTTTCTTCTACAATCATTTTCTCTTCTTCTGGTAGGAAAACCTGAGGTGCAGATTCTTTACGATACGCTGCAACATAGTTTAGAAGTTGAAATCCCTAACCCAGGGTGCCAGCAAACACAATTTGTAACACACAATGGCATGCCACATAAGCTTTTATATCACAATAACAGTGGGCATGTGGGGCTTCATGAGGTCTGCACAAGTGTGTCCTAACTGGGCAAGTGTAAAAGTAATCTTTTTTTTGTGTGAGTGTATGATGGTATGCACATCTTTCTTGAGTCATACGCACATGCATAAGCATGTTGGTCTGCCCATCTGTGTGTCAGTGAATGGATGAATGGTTGCCAATCAAGTGAGTGCGAGGCCTAGCGGCTGGTGACAATGCTTGCGTGCTTTAGTTGGTGGAGGAGGATTGGTGTGCATGCCAAGTGCAGAACGTACACACACCCTTATGTACGAGTGCATACGTGCCCATGTGTGCACAAGCACCTCAGTCCATGTACCCATGTTTCAGCCCACCTGTGCATAGATGGTCACTGCCATTATTGTACTGACTGTAACCCCTATTTTGATTGTCAGATCGCTTTGGCCCTTCAATTTCTACTGCCAGGCCAGCTGAAGAAAAATTATACTACACTGTTAACTGGCAATTTCCCACCAAAGGGACAGGAAAATTGTTGGAACAAATATTTACCATTTGTCTAAAAAACAGTTTGAGAGATCAGAATCCATGCGTGAATACACCAAGTCTGCCACACAACGCCACAATCATCTGCATATCTTGTTGAATCGCACAGTTCGTTGTGACATGTCTGTCACCCAGACAGTGCGTCAGCTCTCTGAGTGCAGAACATCCAGTTCCCAGCTTCTGAGCCACGATTCCATTCAAGTGATTCATTTTAAATTGCCAAGAACAAGCCCTAGCTTCATTTAAATACTCCAGAGCATTGCCAGCCGGCACAGTGGCGCAGCGGTAGTGTTTCTGCCTTACAGTGTCAGGGATCCAGGTTCGATCCTGACTACAGCCGCTGTCTGTACAGAGTTTGTACGCTCTCCCTGTGACCGCGTGGGTTTTCTCCAGTGCTCCAGTTTCCACCCGCACTCTAAAGACGTACAGATTTATAGATTAATTGGCTTTGATAAAATATTGTAAATTGTCCCTAGTGTGTAGGACAGTGCTAGTGTGTGGGGATCGCTGATGGGCCGAAGGGCCTGTTTTCATGCTGCATCTCTAAACTAAACATTGCCATTCATCCACAGAGGAATGGTGCCAGAGAGTCAACCTGTTCACTTGGTCTGCAATAGGCTTGGTGGGTGTGCATGAGTTAGGGTCCAAGAGACTCCCGGTTTTCAATTAGTGATGCTGCCTGTCAAATTATCATCTTCAGTTCATATTATTTTTACCATTTTTGGTTCTCAGGCATTGTTATAATCTTTTCCCTAAGGTTTCAACATTCCTGGGCAGCCACAACACTCGACAATGGACTTTCCTCACTCGAGAACGAGGTATGCAAATTTATCAGGCGTCGAAAGAGGAAAATATTTCTCATCGCAGACGTGTCAGAAAATGAAGGGAGATAGGTTGGGTTAGAGGGCGTTTAGCAAGACATGAGAATGTATTCTTCATCGAGAATAGTTGGAATCTGGCATCGCGGCCCAAGGGGGTAGCACTGTGCTAGCATTTGTGTCTCTAGTTGACTATTCAAAAGTCAAGATGTAGAAGAGGTCTTTGAACCAAGTGCTGGTATATAGGACTTGTATAGATAGGTAATTGATGGTCGGCATTGACAGGTTGCGCCACAGGGCCTGTATCTACGCTATATCATTCCACAACTCCCTCATTGGAGAGTGTCAAGTGTTCAAGTCTCATTCAGCTTGAATCTAAATCATTCGCCCCAAGAGGTATGAATCATACTCATTGAGCAACAATGCAATAACTGGGCAAAAGGGAGTGGATGTGATGGGCTAGATTATCCAATCTCCGTTTGGTCCTTTCAGTGCAGGGCAGATCTATATGCATCAAGCCGCCAACCTTCCACTGGGAAGGTGTCTTTGCCGGACTTCTGCCACACCAATGGAGGCATGTCTCAGTCAGCAGGTGGCTTCCTCTCCCAGTGCACCAAGGTCCACCAGAATCTCCTGAGTAGGGAGTTGCCACTGACAGAACACGAGCCTGAGAAGGAGTAGCTCTGCCTCAGTTTGGGATGCATTAAAACACATGCCTGCCATTTGCAAATTTGAGTGGGGATGAACCGCACTTTCCAACATTCATTCCACACTCAAACATACCAAACCTCCACGTGGATGATTGAAACAGCTTTGGAGTGAAATCAAATACAGCCTGTAAAATCATTTCATCCCCAAATTGAAATCAGCTGTTTAAAAGTTAAGCAGGTCGAATAATTTGCCAAATATTAGGTGGTTACATTTTCCATGTAGATATTTTTCCTTCCCTTGGTAGACATCTCACAATAGGCTGAGTGGATGTCCATTGTTGAAACAATGCCTTAAATAAAACGAACAGGCAGGTGTCATTTGACCAAAATGCTGAAAATAAAAAATAAAAACCAGAAAATGCTGGAAATGCTCAGCAAACCAGGCGGCATCTGTGGAGACAGAAAGAAAGTAAGCTTTTCAGGTACATGACCTTTATATTTTGTTCAAGTTTGGTTATGAATAAGGGGTAGGCCATTTAGGACCGAGATGAGGAAAAACATCTTCACACAGAGTGTTGTGAATCTGTGGAATTCTCTGCCACAGAAGGCAGTCGAGGCCAATTCACTGGATGTTTTCAAGAGAGTTAGATTTACCTCTTAGGGCTAAAGGAATCAAGGGATATGGGGAAAATGCAGGAACGTGGTACTGCTTTTAGATGATCAGCCGTGATCATATTGAATGGCGGTGCTGGCTCGAAGGGCTGATAGTCCTACTCCTGCACCTATTTTTCTATGTTTCTATGTCATGTACAATGGGATGAATGCCCATTAGTAGCACTGCCTGTGTCCCAGGTCTATTAACTGGTGAAGCAGAGTGCCAACAAAAAAACAACAGGCATCGCTGAGTTGAAAAACAGTCTCTTTGGAGGGAAAAATGTAACTGATGCTTTCAAAACTGCAGTTGCTGGAATCTTGTACAAAGCCAAAGTGCTGAAGGAACTCAGTGGGCCAGGTAGCATCTGGGGAGGGTATGGGCAGGGGACATTTCAGGTCAGGCCTGAAGGGACCCAACCCAAAATGTTGTCTGTCCATTCCTTCCACAAATGCTGCCCAACCTGCTGAGTTCTTCCTGCACTTTGTGTTTTGACCTCCCCCAAGTACCCTGTAGCATCACGTCCGCATGTGGAACTCAACAGGTGGCACGAACACTGAGACAATGCTCATTGGTAAGTGGGGGACAGACACTGTGTTAGACAACATGGTCCAATGTGCCTCCTGTTTTTCTTTGCGGAAGCTTGTGTGAAGCAGTGGTAACAGTGATTCGGTGCTGACCAGGATATGAAGGCAGGAAGGCAAAGCCTGCAGTCAGCCCACAGCTCTAGACGAAACTCCTGCTGCCAACATCATTCATTGCTTCTCCAGTGCAGTTTCCTGGTAAAACTATGCACCAGGCAAAGCAGACAGAACAAAAGGTTTAATGCGACCACCGATAGATTACTGAATGATCCAGACATGTGTTCAACAGTCCAATGATGCATCTACTTAAGGGCCTGTCCCACCAGCATGCGACTGCATGCGGCAAGCGCGACCAAACGTGGTGGCTTGAGGCGTACGGCCTCGCGGGGCCGTTCCCACTTCCAACCGCGGAGCTGTCTGGAGCTGGTCCCGACATCATACTCACCAATCAGCTGGGCCGGAGGCAGGCCGACTGAATTTGGACGTCGCACGGCGCAGTGACGTCATCGCGCAACGCCACGCACTAGGTGTACGTCGTCAAGATGCTGTGTACGGTGTCCAGACGCTGCGTACGGCATCGAGACGTTGCGTATGGCCTCAAAGCGGCTGCGGACTGACAGGCCGTTGCCGCGCGGGATTTTTGGACAGTATCAGTTTTTCGGAGCCCCGCGCGATGTCGGGACCAGCCCCGCGCAACTACATACGACTCTGGCGGTCGAAGTGGGACCGGCCCCGCGAGGCCATATGGCTCAAGCGACCACGTTAGGTCGCGCTCGCCGCATGCAGTCGTATGCTCGTGGGGCAGGCCCTTTAGCCGATTCCCTGCAATGAGGCAACATCGTCAATCTTGATTCCTTTGACAGTTGGAGCATGTACCCACACAAACATAAATTTCCACCTGGACATTCTATGTTACCCATCTGTAGGACTCAGGGGTCATGCATAACTTGGGTCCCTAGGGAATCCCTCATCACCACTTCCCCTCGTCTAAAAAATAATTAACAGGAACTCTACGTGGTGACAGAGATAGGCTAGATGTGTACAGCACTAAATGGGAGGACTCTTAAATCCACCCTCAGTACACAAGCTGTTTTAAACAGGACTAATAGTTCAGATTCCTTTTGCACCATCAGTGGAGTCAGAGCTGGCCACTACCCAGTCATTGTATCTGACTTCAGTCTTAATGGTCTCATGTTCAGAATCCATGCAACTCTTGAATCCTTTTCTCAGGATGAAAGGGAATCCAGTTTGGAATGTGAAATTCCTGAATGAAACATTGTTCTGAGTTTTTAATTGAAAGCATCGATTGTTTGCACTCTTCGAATGGCAGGAAATTCAAGCAGCAGCGGGAGTTGGTTTTGCTCGTGAATAGAATCATTGTGTAACCTTATAAATTAGAACATTTTCTGGAAAGATAAAAACATGGAATTAGATTACTTTATCTTGTATGGTTATTGCTTCATGTCATCTACTTAAAACTTTGAAGTTGAACTCTGATACTATGAGATCATGTTCAATATAATATTCAAAATCAATATCCATTAATCCATCTTGTGGGATCAAACTTGGATCTTAAGACCGGAACAGTAATCTACCCATGAGTGAACAACTTGGGAAGAGATTGAAAAAGAGTTTTATAGATGGATCACATGGATAAATTGAATGCAGACAAAGAAACAGTCCATTTCTCTTCCTACATTGTGACCAGCAATGCCCTTGTGTCAGGCCATATTGTAAATAAACCTTACACTGGAAATGTTCAACATACAATACACAACAATGCTATAATAAAGACATTTTATTTTCAACTGTATTGTACAATGGAAGTGAAATTACTTTTTTTTAAAAACAACACTTGAATGGGATATATGTAAATCACAAGAGACAATCATACACTGTACAAATGTAACACTCAAATTTATAAAAGGTTATTTAAAGGCCTTTATCCTTAAAACTGCCTTTTGTCAACAATTAGCTAGTACCGACACAGAACTGCACAACACAGGAGCTACTGAGTGTACAACAGGACACACCATATTGTGTTTGGTCAAGTGTTATCCTATACATGCGCGTTATCTAATCCCATTTTGTTATACAAGGAGTATTCCTAAAGGTAATGATAAATCACTAATTTTATATTTGACAAATAGCATTAAGGTCCAGTTAACCAGAAATGTAACAATTACATGTTGCTGGTATAACTAGAATCTGACCAATGGCCTCAAACCATCTCAGTTTATACACTGTAGGAAGGTTCAGTTTGGAGAAATTGAACATTGCAGCAGCATCATTTCTCAATACATCAGATAATGATTAAATCCGCACAAACAGTATTCTTACACATTAAACCCAAATAATACCGGTTTGCCCAAACTAGGGTTCTGTGGATACCTGCAACCTGTTGGCCCTAGCCATTGAAGTCTCCAATCCAAGGCAACCCCCTATCGATTTCCTTGGTATTTCCTTGCACCTTTCACTGCAAGTCCTGGTTTTCAAACATGCAAACTTCAAGTGGAAAACCAGGACCTTCTGCCACCACAATTTGCTTATATGGCCAATGTCACACAATAATGTGCACCTGCTAAGAACTGGAGTTGAGAGTGAAAAAGGGAGGCAGACACACAGCCAGCTGACTCACAACTTCAGGAGTCAACGGTCCGAGGAAATCATTGATAATGTGGATTCAAACCTTACATTCGGCCCCATGTTCAAGAACACCACCATCGCGCCATGCTCTGTTCTGCGCCAATTTGCAAAACCCAGCTCCAATTCCGTCAGGGCAGGTTGTGGATTGAATTTGAAATATGATTGCTGCAGACTGGTTGATTATCATAAAATTCAACTGAGTAAAGACCTGCAGGGAGGGTTGCAGTCCTTACCCGAGCTGGCCTACATGCCTTCCCAATAAATCTAGAGATTTAATGATTGAGACTGATTCACACCTCCTGGGTGAGGCTTTGAAATTTGTTCAAATGCCACAAATACAGAAAATTAATATCATTTCCAGAATCACTAGCAGAACCTGCAACTCCACTTGACCCAGAACTCAAAGGATTGCATTGAACTGGAGGCATCTACACACTGATTGCTGAAATCCTGACGAGGTTTGGTTAACAGTGCTTCGAAAAACAGATTATATGTTGTGACAAGTGACCTGAATAATTACTATGCACCAATGTACAAAAAAACACCACGCAATATCATTGATAATCACACCGATCCAATGTGACCTTGCACCAAGTACCCGGCATAAATAAAAACAGTGAAACATTTCAAACAAGCCTTTGAATTTTGTTGCAAAATAATAAATAACAATGTTTGGCGACAACTATATAGAAGAGTGATATATTATGTCTCTTAAATAAATCAAAAATCATAGCTTAAATTCAACACTAGACTTTTGGCATTTGCTATCTAATTTAATGGTGAACAGATGTGCCCCATAAATCAAGGAAATAAATTTGCTTTTTATTTTCACAAATACTGCTTATGGTTTATGGCATTTCATTCCTGCTCAGCATGGTATAAAACGTTAAACGATTGGACATAATTGAAATGTAACTTAAATCTAAAAGATTCAATGAGGTTTATGTAGTGTACAAAATAACAGGAATGAATTTTCAACAAAGGGGAATGTTACAAGCATCAAGCCACTGAACTCACTGGGAAGTTATAAGTACGTCACATTTCAGACTTTAGAAACTTACAGTAATTAATTTGCATAAACTGCAGCTCCAACTATTGGAAAAACAATTCCTTGATTACTTTAACTGACGGAAGACAATGTTTTAAAAAACCAGCAGCATCATAAAATCTGTCCCATGACCAGCCTGTTACCACCCAGACCTTGGAAACACTGCCGCACTTACAATGTCCCAACTTTCTTCACCATGTTCCCCATTATTTTGGTGCCAATTTTTTTTAAACTGCCGATGCTCGAAATCTAAACAAAAAAATAAAATGCCAGAAATACCGAGTTGGTCAGGCTGCATCTGTGGGAAGAGAAACCAAGTAAATGTTTCAGGATTAAAATCTTTTTTCAGAGCCAACAAAGTCCAACCTGGAACATTGAATCTGTTTCTTCCCACAGATGTGGCCAGTCTTTTAGTTGAGTTTAGTTTGAGAGATACAGCACGGAAACAGGCCCTTCAGCTCACAAGGTCCGCACCGACACGGCGATCCCCGCACTATGCCATACCTACGCTAGGGTCAATTTACATTTATATCAAGCCAATTAACCTACAAAGCTGGTACACAAAAATGCTGGAGAAACTCAGCGGGGTGCAGCAGCATCTATGGAGCGAAGGAGATAGGCAACGTTTCGGCCCGAAACGTTGCCTATCTCCTTCGCTCCATAGATTCTGCTGCACCCGCTGAGTTTCTCCTTTGTGTACATTCGATTTTCCAGCATCTGCAGTTCCTTCTTAAACAACCTACAAAGCTGTACGTCTTTGGAGTGTGTGAGGAAACTGGAGCACCCGGAGAAAACCCACGCAGGCCATGGGGAGAACTCAAATTTCACTGAACCTTAATTGGTGCGCGTGACAATAAAGTGAGCTTGAAACCTTGAACATGCAAACTCCACACAGACAGCACCCGTAATCAGGATCAAACCGGGGTCTCTTGCACTGCAAGTCAGCAAATTCTCTGCGCCACCGTGATGCTCCTATCCTGCTGAGTGTTTCCACGATTTGCTGTTTTTATCTTTGACCTTGGTGACCAGGCTGGACTTAACTCCGCACATATTATCAGTATGCACAGCCCACTCTACACTAGTTCTGGCTGATTCAGCATGCCCGACTTCCGTCACTCCACCTCCGTGCTTTCGACTGCATGGGGCTCGTCTCTGCACTGTTATTCATAAACCTCTCTGCAATTTTCCTTTAAGAAATGCTAAACCCAGCCTTGTCATCCCCCCTTGCATCTAATTATTCTTGATAATTCTGTCTGATTCTTAATAACCATGTTCAGTACAAACACCCCAGCCAACCCACTCAGACTCCACGCATATCTCACTCCGACCTCTACTCAAAAACATCCCACAACCAAACTCTTACTCCCCCCAGAACCACACACACACACACACAAACACACACACACACACAAACCCAAACAGATTCAGACCCCACCCATACATAGCCCCCCACTCCAACCAAACACACCTACACTTACCCAGCTCCAACTCTCACTCCCACAGCCAACTCCCACACTCACCCACGCTCTGACGTCACCCAAAGCCCACAACAAACCCATATATGGGCTCAGACACTGCCCATAAACATGGACTACCTCGCATACACCCACTCCCCATCATGAGCAGCTCTAGGATGGCGGTTCTCATGCTGGGGAGAGCTAGGGAGTGGAGACAGGCAGCGGTGAACACACCAACCATTCCCTGCCTTGTGCAGACATAAAACTCTACCCAGCAAAAATGGCAGTTACCTCCTCCACACTTTCTTCAAAATAAAATTTAATTTACAATCTAGAAAGCAAATACTTGGCTGATCTATAACCAGTCCCCTTAAACAGATTACAGCAGCTTGAAGGCTGAAACAAACAACTGCTCAGCTATCATCATTGCCAGGCTTCAGGCTTAGCGGCAGAAGTGATCACATTTAGGGCATTACAGCACTACGATTGTTGTCAAGTAGAACCCTCTGATTATTTTCTGTAGTAGTCCTTCCACACAATGGGAAATTTAGTAACT
Organism: Leucoraja erinaceus; assembly: GCF_028641065.1. Taxonomy (NCBI): domain Eukaryota; kingdom Metazoa; phylum Chordata; class Chondrichthyes; order Rajiformes; family Rajidae; genus Leucoraja; species Leucoraja erinaceus. The sequence goes on from NC_073382.1 coordinate 11,779,505, forward strand.
CTCTGCTTGTGTAGAGTTTGAGCCTTGGAATTAATCTCTCGAACTTGTACTGTACTCAATTACCCCAGCATGGTTCACAATAGCAGACAGACCAATATCAGTGTCTGCACCCCGAGTTTGTGTGAAATTACAAAGTCACAAGATTTAACTTGGAGATTCCTAGTGTTTCATGGCCAAACATCTTCCTAGTTTCTCTCATCTTGCTCTTCAAACAGCCACTAACTCCATGTATTCACTACACCCCACAATAGTCCTCTGCTCAAAGGTTTGCAGATGTGCTGCTTTTAAATATTATCAGACTGTATAAATGAACCACTCAATCAATGCACAATTTCTGCCAAAATATTTGTGATGAATAGTAATGACTATCAACAAGATTAACAGAAAGCACAATATCAAATGGGAACAGCCAAACAAACAGACGCAAAAGAAAGCAAGGAAAACCATTTTGGATTTGCTCGATATCTGCCAAGTTTGGCACTTGTCATAAACTCAGTTGAACAAAAATTCTGGTTCTATTAAGCCTCTGAATTCAAATACTTACTTCCTTCTGTGTTTCCTACCCTGTTCAACAGCATAATACTTGAACCTTGCTGACATTCAGTCACCAAGGACCATCATTCGACACCACACACCCTGTGGGCGACATTGGGTCACACTCAGGGCAGTATTTTTTACACCTGGCAATTTGTACAGGCAGTCGACTCTAACTCGCGTTCAGAACCTACAACTGCAGGAAGGTTAGTGGACACCATGAACCACCAGAAGTCTGGTTGGTGAACCCTCAAAAAGATCACGGTAATGAAGTTAGTTGCAGCTCCACCTCTGTGGACTCACTCTGCTGAGGTCCACTGATCTAGAGAAGACAAATGGCTCAATGGTGCTTTATTGTCACATGTACCAAGGTACAGTGAAATTCTTTGTTGCATACAGTTCGGTAAAAGTATTACTATACACAAGCACATCTTAGACTTAATACGAGTGTATAGGAATAGTACACCGAAACAGTATACAAGAGTCGCCAGGTTTGGCACCATTTCAAGTCCAAGTTGTTGTAAGTGCAGAGTTCTTAAACTGGCCAGTCAACTACAGAATGAGTGCTCCCCCACTCATCTTCAGAAAGGAAAAGAAGAAAAGAAATAGGAGCCTTGGGTAGAACCCCAAAATACCTTGCTTTGACACATTAACATTTTAATACAGTACAGCAGGGAAACATAAAACAGCCAATTAATACAAGCAATTCTTGCAAACTGGAGCTCTTAGTTCTGGTGCGAAATATACGAACAGCAGCTTTTACGAGTTGTTGAACCTGCTCGGTAACTGTGGGCCAGCCATATACTGTCATAGTCTGAGTCTTCAGAAAGGTCAGCGGGTTCGAGGCGGGAGAGGCTGCTGCGACGAGCTGAGGAGTCCAAGCTTGATAGATCATCATCGCTCAGAATGTGATTGTGCATCAAGTCAGTCCCCTGCCATGCTAGGATGGTTTGGAGAAGGTGATGGGTGCAATATGAGGGCAGGGGAAGGGTCAGGGCAATGGAGAAAAAAAAGAACCAATCCAAAAGTGAAATTAAAGCAAAGGTGGATGAAGACAAGGAGAGAAAACACATTGTTAGGCAGTGACAAAGGTTCAGGTTCGCCAGCAGGGTTAGATTCAGAAACACTCAGATTGAGATTATGAGATGACTAAAAGGCATCGATAAATTGTAAAGAGCATTAAACAGCTACAGATTATAGTGCATATGACTGATTGCTCATCTCTCAATCCTAACAGTGCATCATGGAGCCTAGAGCGGAATGTAAAGTCTCCTGGAACCCTGACGCCCACTGGGAGTGTGGGTGGGGCCAACTAATCGCTGCCACACAAATCAAAATTACTCAAAACCCACACAATTCCCACATTGGTGCAGTGTGGTGTCCAAACCAATGTAAATACAGAAGTCAGCACAAAGTTTTAGAAATAACAAGGACATAGAAGTTAACATTGTGCATCATGATCTGCAGCAACCTCACATGTTAGTAGGAAAACCACCACGGAAAAGCACAGAATGTGGACATGGTTTGCGAAGCTGAGGGGAAGGGAGCATTAGAAGGGACAACATATAGAAGTAGACTTACAAAATTCTTAAGGGGTTGGACAGGCTAGATGCAGGAAGATTGTTCCCGATGTTGGGGAAGTCCCAGACAAGGGGTCACAGTTTAAGGATAAAGGGGAAATCCTTTAGGACCGAGATGAGAAAAACATTTTTCACACAGAGAGTGGTGAATCTCTGGAACTCTCTGCCACAGAAGGTAGTTGAGGCCAGTTCATTGGCTATATTTAAGAGGGAGTTAGGTGTGGCCCTTGTGGCTAAAGGGATCGGGAGTATGGAGAGAAGGCAGGTACAGGATACTGAGTTGGATGATCAGCCATGATCATATTGAATGGCGGTGCAGGCTCAAAGGGCCGAATGGCCTACTCCTGCACCTATTTTCTATGTTTCTAGACTTCAATGATGCTGAAAGAAAACTTGATGTCAACCCTGTGGCTACCAATATTCTTCGACAAGCATTGAAGGAGTGCAGGCACCGGGAGGGGACAGTGTGGGGAGAGGGGAGGTTCAAAGTAGCCCTTGCGGATTAAATTAATGTGTTTGGTATAGCAACCACTCAACCTGTGTTGGCTTTGTCCTTCCAATGTACAACTATTCAGCCTTCAAATCCAGCTGCCTATCACTTAAATTCTCCATCACGCTACTATTCTGACTTCTGTTTGTTGACCTCTTGAAGCCCAACACAAGTTTAAGCAGCACCTGATGTTCTTACTTGGCACATAACAGACTGCAGATTCCAATAAATTCAACCGTTCAGATATCCAGGCTTCAGGTTTTTATCAGTTATGATAAAAGGGTCATCAATTCTATACGTTAATTCAGCTCTTGCTACATAAATGCAACTTGACAGTATTTTCAGCATCCTGTTTTTATTTCGGATTGTAAGCATCTGCAGAGTTTTGTCCCTTATAGTTTCAGCATTTCACTTCCCTCACTCCTCCAATTGTCATTTGTCTCTTTTTTAACACACCACCCTGAAACAGATCAGCAGTGATTACAATGATTCACCGCCTCTCTCAACAAGCACAGCCACCAGCACTTGCCTCGCTATTGGTCTCTTTCCATCCTATCAGATATATCCTTTGTTCTCTTCAACCCGCCCAACTCTTTAAAAGTGTTTTATTTCTCTTTTTTTTCCAGTTCTGAATGAAAGATTATTGACCCAAAATATAGACTTTCATTTCTCTCCCTTTATGCTCTTGGGAGTACCTGTTGAGTATTTCTTACAATTTCTGTTTTTATTTCAAATTTCCAGCACCTACAGGCATTTTGTGTTGTGACCACATGCAGAGTTTTCACAGATAATCAGGAATTACCGAAAAAAAAAATTAAGATGAGAATTCAATAAGATATAGGTTTTAAATAAGACAAATTAGTTTGATAGCTAAATGCAGGTGTGGTGCAAATCTCGCATTAGCAAGTCTATACATCAACAGGAAGTTGGGCTGTAATGGTTGGAACTATTAGAAATGCTGTCACACAAATGCTTATTTTGCCCACTGATGGAGTGAAAAATCATTGATCTGGAGCATTAACCCTCTTCTTCTCTTGACAGATGTTTCGAACGTGTTAAGCATTTTCCAGCGTTCTGGTGGGGGATGGAGGAGTGTGAGGGGGAGGGTCGATTTTGTTATACTATGTGCTCTCGCTGGCCAGGAAATGTCATTGCCCATCCTTAATTTCTCTTAAGGTGACAATGAGCGGTCTTTGTGAATTGCTGCTACGTATACAAATACTTTTGTTTACCCAATCCAGCTTAATAATTTAAAATTAAAAGCATACAAAGAACATAGATCCACCATGGATTTCAGCCTCAATCTAAAGGTATTTAAAAGTACTGAAAGGTGTTCTTCTCATGTGTTTCTTTATTTTTGAGTGAAACATAATGCCAGGCCCAGCTAATATTAATGCCACAAGGTATTCCTTAGCAAAGGACAGGAAAATCTGGAACTCTCCTCAGAAAGGCAATAGATGCTGAGAATCATGACAGCTTCCAAAATATGGTTCATTTCTTGTGTACAAAAGAACTGCAGATATTGGTTTAAATCGAAGGTAGAAACAAAATGTTGGAGTAACTCAGCGGGACAGGCAGCATATCTCTGAAGAGAAGGAATGGGTGACGTTTCAGGTCGAGACCCTTCTTCAGACTGATTCTTATTGAGTTAGGTGTGATTGAAGTATATTGAGCTAAGACATGTGGATGGAGTCAGAATACAGAGATTAAAATCCAACTGAATGAAAGGATGATTTCAAATATCTTAAAGGCCTTCTGTGTGCGTGTGGATTATTTTACACTCACAATATTATTATGCTCCACAATTACCAAGTTCAAGCCTATTCTTTAATCACTCAGCTATTAATTATCACACTTGTGGCTTCAATGCAATGACCAAACACAGCAGTGATTATTACTCATCGTCCAGAGACCAATTTCAACTTCATACTGAAATAAATTTTAGATACTTGAGAATGGTATCATAATGATTTGATAAGTAACACCAACATTTGAAGATGGGAACTCTGTTAAACGTATCTGTGTACAAGGCATGTGTGTTTGTTGAAGCAGTGCACTTGTCTCATAAATAATTGTTTAAAAAAAAAAAATAAGTATGCTTGTGCAACAGAGATTGTTCTTTTGCAAGACCAGCAGCATTCATCACAAGTCAAAAACATGACTGTTGAGTTTTAAAAATTTAATGCACAATAATGCTGGTAATATCCAATCTGACTTTCTAACTGTAATGAACAAAAGGGAGGATTTTGTTTCCTCTGTGGAATGCACACCAAAGTTCAGTTCATGAAAGCTGAACAAATGTGGATTCAATTATTTTTTTATATACAAATAAAAAAATCATTTACTAACAAAATTTTGAAAACACTGCAGCACCATAGAAATAAACACAGCTAGAAATAACTAGCAGCTCAGGCAACATGAAATGAGAGGACACTGAAAGCCCTGTCCCACAGAACGAGCTCATTCCAAGAGTTCTCCCGAGTTTGCCCTGATTCGAACTCGGAGATTTACGGTAATGGCCACTTGGCAGTAGTAATGGCTACTCGGGGCACTCGTGGACATTTTTCATCTTGACGAAAAATCTTCACGAGTCTTCCCATGCTTACCTGCCATCCCAAGTACCTGCCGTTAGCGTTAAGAAGCATCCCCGAGCACCGACGTACCCACTACGTTTTTTAGATTAGATTCGTTTATTGTCATTCAGACCTTTCGGTCTGAACGAAATGAGCGGTCATTCTCCATGCTTACCACGAGTTAGATTTTTTTTAAACTCGGGAGGGCTCTTGGAATGAACTCGTACCGTAGGACAGGGCTTTGACCTGGAACGTTACCTACTTCACTCAGAATGCTGGCTAACCAACTTTTACATGTCCACCCTGTTGGGGTTTTTTTTTTTTTTTAATTGACACAAAATGATTGAGATCCTGAATGACAAAGCGCAACTCGTTTAAGTTATTTCCATATCGGATGAGCAGAAAAGTCATCACTTACTTGAGTTCAGAGTTTGACGGGTTTTGGCACTAGTGCAGTAAGCTTCAATGACTTTCAATATTTGTGCATCTTCTTCAAGAGCTGCTGTGCCTGGGTAATAAAGATAATATCTTGTTGGAAAACAAATCAAAAAACACAGAAATTGTGTTGTTGACACTAACATTTTCTGGATTTCCAAATATCTACAGATCCAAAAACACAAGATCTAATTTGATAACTGGACTGGGCCTTTGTGCTGTTTGCAGACTGTAGTCCAAGTACATATCAAATTGGCCTTTAATTTCAAGCCGCAAGCTGGTTACTTCTTCCGCCTCAACCCATTCCGTTTCCATCTATCAGCAATTTTGCCGCAAGTGTCAACCACTCCTCAGTTGCTACCAGGTTTAATGGAGATCATGGTCACAAAGAAACAAATACCTGTGCACCGGCATTAGCCAAGAACACAGGCATCAGCTCGGGGAACCCCATCTCCGTTACATCTGAGGCACAGATCTCTTCGCCTTCACCCCAACCAATATTCTGAAGGCCTGTCGAACCAATTCAGGCATTCCAAAACGGGGCACATCTAGCTCTGCAACCCTACACCCTTTACCTTGGAGAACTAACAGGATTTTATCAACTGCTTATCTGTGGTTAGTCAGAACCAATGTAAAATTAAATTAAAAATTCTAAAACTTAAGAATTTAGTTCATAGAACGTGACACAGTAAAGAGAGCAAAGCAAATAGTAAGAGTAACCATACTTCTCCTCAGTGCAAATTCCTCCTCAGAAGGTTTCCTTTCTGGTTTCCGTTTGGGAAGCAGCTTCTTCATGGTTTTGGGGCTCCTACTGAGGTCCTACATGAAACAAGACACAACATATCCATTAGCATTAGCCAGCTTTTATACTGCCTGCAAGTCCATGGTTAATTGATATTCTACCAAGGTATATCAATAGAGTTTGGGTAAAGTGTCGGGGGCACTGAAAACACAAAGTTAGCAGAAACTTCTACTAGTTTATTATACATTGAAGAAAATGGCAGAGGTTTAACATCACAGGGGATTTTACACAGTGGGAGCATACACCAGGGTACTTAGATATTTCAAGATGTTGTAAGGAGGTGGGGAGTTGGGATTGAGGGAAAGCGCAAGAGCACAAATCTGATTAACACTAATACAACAGCCACACTTGTATAGAGTACTCCAAAATTACAAATTCTTTAAGAAGCTGACATTAATCACATTGCGCACAGTTTTGGTCTCCTAATCTGAGGAAAGACATTCTTGCCATCGAGGGAGTACAGAGAAGGTTCACCAGACTGATTCCTGGGATGTCAGGACTTTCATATGAAGAAAGACTGGATAGACTCGGCTTGTACTCGCTATAATTTAGAAGATTGAGGGGGGATCTTATAGAAAATTACATAATTCTTAAGGGGTTGGACAGGCTAGATGCAGGAAGATTGTTCCCGATGTTGGGGAAGTCCAGAACAAGGGGTCACAGTTTAAGGATAAGGGGGTATGTAGAGAAGGCAGGTACAGGATACTGAGTTGGATGATCAGCCATGATCATAATGAATGGCGGTGCAGGCTCGAAGGACCGAATGGCCTACTGCACCTATTTTCTATGTTTCTATGCCAATTAGGGGGAGAGTTAGATCAGCCATGATTGAATAGCGGAGTAGACTTGATGGACCGAATGGCCCAATTCTGCTCTGATCACATGAACTTTTGAACTATCTAATGCAGGCACCAATTCAACGATCATATCAGAACAAATGAAGACTTACCTCCTTGTAACAAAGAGCAGCCGACGGTTTTAGTGGGGCTGCTGGTCGGAGGCAGCTCAAACTCCATGGCTTTGGCATCTTGGGGGGTTCCAGAGGTCCCCAGCTCAGGGTGCTGTGGGATGTCCCATGCAGGGAAGGATGAGGAAGGGTGTGGTAGGATGGAGTCACAGATATTGGATACCCATCAGAATGCTTGTTGATTGGTGTCACGGGATGTAACGGAAGCTGTGCGTGGAACATAAGAAGGTTAGTGCTTTAGTTAGTTGTGAGGAATTTCCTTTTATTAACGCGGCTCAAATATTGACAGGAAACCTCCATCCACCAATTCCGCACAGGGTGTGGTAACTGCATTGCACACAATCTCTCTCACGCCCAGCAATCAATGGATATCACCTTGAGGTGGGATCAGAGCTCTGAGATGTGGACGGAGTAAGGATTGGTTAGGACTTTGACACTTGGAGGGCAGAGGATGTTTTCAGTCAATGAAATGCAGTTCCTGTATAATCCAAACAATTTAAGGGAGATAGAGGAGTTACTTTGAGTGAAAGAAGGGTAATAATAAGGGAGAAACTTCAATGAATCACTGAAACAGCACCAGTGTAATAAGTATACAGGGCACACAATTACTAAATTGGATTCAGCCAAATATTGCCAACCAGTTTGTAAACAAGCCTCAAAGGACACAAAGTACTGGAGTAACTCAGCAGGTGGGGCAGCATCTCTGGAGAACATGGATAGGTGGCATTTCGGGTTGAGAAAATGACTTTTAATCTGAAGGGTCTCCGCACAAATTGTCACCTATCCATGTTCTCTAGAGATGCTGCCCAACATGCTGATTTATTCCAGCATTGCATTTCCTTTTGTGTATTAACCAGCATCTGTAGTTCTTTCCACAAGTAAAAATGGCCAGCTTGAGTTGGTGCAACGCTGGATGCATTTTCATGGAATTAAGATGGGCAGGCAGAAGGAATACAACTGGGGAACTTTCCTGTGACAGTAATCATGATTATAAAAAGTAACAAAGATAAGATTATGGTGAAGGTTACAAATTGGAGAGATGTTACCCACTGTGAAGTGTCTTAACACAAAGAAAATCATTGTCAGCAATAGTATATATTCAAAGAATATTCAAGTTCAGAGAAAAAAAATGAACTCAATAAAAAGATTGGGTCTTCCAAATGTTGACGTCCTAAATCAGTGATTCCCAACCTGGGGCCATGGCAAATCTCGGAGGGGCCACAGAAAAAATTGGGGATTTAGGGGGCCACAGGTTCAATGAAGGGAGCCACCTTTTTTCCACTAATAATGTCAGGGGGGGGCACAGAAAAATTAAAGAGCCCAAGGGGGCCATGAGCTAAAAAAGGTTGGTAACTACTGTCCTAAATGACAAATTACATAGAGGCAAAGGTAAGGCATAGAAATGGAAGGAAAAAAAAAGACAAAGTGTTGGGGTATCTCAGCAGATCTGACATCATCCTTGAAGACGTCCCGCAGCCCCGACGTCGGACTTTTAACACCCCGGCGTGCGGTCCTGAACATCGGGCCGCCCGTAGCGGCAACTGCGGAGGGCACGGGGAATAGTGGAGGAAGAAGACTGACTTTGGTGCCTTCCCACACAGTGGGGAACTTTGATTCTGCTGTGTGGGGATGTTTTATGTCAAACCCTAAGTCCTGTTGATTTTTATTGTATGGCTGTAGGAAACAATTTCACTGTGCCATCAGGCACAGCGTGATAATTAATTCCTTTGAATTTAGAACATGGATAAGTGATTTCGGGTCAGGACCGCTAGACCAGAGCTAATAAATGCAAGGACCAGAGATTGGGACCTCAATACTACAGGAAGCCCAGTGCCTGGAGAAGCGAAATCAGAAGGGAAATTTAAAAAGCTTTCAGAGCGCATGAAAAAATACCAGCAGGATAAAAAAACTACAGATATTTTATAATTACAAAAAGACTAGAGGAAAGAATTGGGCCTCTTAGGTACTAAAAAGACATCTTGGTATGGAACACATTTAAACACAGGAGGAACGCATTTGAACACAGGAAGATATTCGTGGACTAAATAGTCAGGTAGAATTGTAGAAAATGGAGCTCAATTTCGAGAAGTGGGATATGATGGATTTGGGAAGATGCCGTAAGTTCTGAGAATCCATAATAAATAAAAATGTAACAAGATCAGGAGCAGACCATTTGGCCCCACCAGCCCACCTTCACTAAACAGCAGAATCTGGCTGATCTACAACCTGGAATGTTTCTTACTCTGAACCAGTACTCCTTGATATACAGAGTTACGTCCATCTAAGTATGAGAGTGTTAATTCCACCCTCCATGCGAGGGTAGCTCTTCTCATTTCATGCTGACGGGGCTTGCAAGAGGCAACATAATATTCATGCTGAGAGCACCAACCACACATTGGGGCATATTAGAAGTTACTGGTATTTTGTTGCCTGGGAATTGAGCTACAAAAAAAACATTCACTTTATTTTTATTTATTTAGTTTAGTTTAGAGATACAGCGCGGAAACAGGTCCTTCAGCCCATTGAGTCCGCGCCGTCGAGCGATCCCCACACACTAACACTATCCTACATACACTAGGGGCAATTTACAATTATACCAAGCCAATTAACCTACAAACCTGTACGTCTTTGGAGTGTGGGAAGAAACCCGAGCACCCAGAGAAAACCCACGAAGGTCACGAAAAGAACGTACAAACTCTGTACAGACAGCACCTGTAATCTGGAAAAAACCCAGATACCTGGAGCTGTACGGTAGCAACTCTACCGCTGTGCCATCGTTGCCTCAACTCCTACACTTGGTGCTTTAGTCTGCTTGTGTTTATCTCTACCTCACTACATTCATTAAAATTCTTTCCCACGTCAGTCCACAGGAAGAATCTTCTAAGTTCTTGTTGGCGGTTAAGGGTTTGGTAATCTTGTTAAAAGGTCACCCAGTTGAGATTCCCTCACCCATCAGTGTAGCAGGTCAAAGCAGTTCAGTGAGGCCCAGGGGAGAGAGGTATTCAATATTAAAATTACTGCTGATCTAATCACACTCTTCCATGCATTGGCCGCTTCACTTACTGTGTGACATGGCATGGACTGTTGCCTTACAACTCCGACACTTGGTGCTTTAGTCTGCTTGTGCAGATGGTCGACCCACTCCTGCATATCCTGGTGACTTGAACACGACACCAAAATCCGTTCAATCATACTTCCTGCAAAGAGGTGCACAGGTCAATTGCTCAGATATAGATTTGTCACATTCCCGTACAATGTAATGAAAAAGTGCAATGTCTCAAAAGCATTATACTTAGAGCTCGGTCCGGTGCAACAGTTCAGAGTCAGCTGGTGTGCTCAGGATAACCCCGGCAGGAGTCAAATGAAGTGTCAAACTACATTCCATTATGGCAGGAACACAAAAATGCTGGAGAAACTCAGCGGGTGCAGCAGCATCTATGGAGCGAAGGAAATAGGCAACGTTTCGGGCCAAAACCTTTCTTCAGACTGATGGGGGATAGCGGGGAGAAGAAAGGAAAAAGGAGGAGCCCGAGGGCTGAGGGATGGGAGGAGACAGCCCGAGGGCTGGGGAAGGGGAGGAGACAGCAAGGGCTAACAAAATTGGGAGAATTCAATGTTCATGCCCACAGGATGCAGACTCCCCAAGCGGAATATGAGGTGCTGTTCCTCCAATTTCCGGTGTTGCTCGTTCTGGCCATGGAGGAGACCCAGGACAGAGAGGTCGGATGGGGAATGGGAGGGGGAGTTGAAGTGCTGAGCCACCGGGAGGTCAGCTTGGTTATTGCGGACCGAGCGGAGGTGTTTGGCGAAGCGATCGCCCAGCCTCCGCTTGGTCTGTAACTTTTCCATTATGGTCCATTATGGCAACACAGAGATACTATGGCCTCAATGCATCCCTGCACTTGGCATGGAAATGTACTGGGTGAAGGTCCTGGAACTTCTTACCCAGCAGCATAGTGGGGGTATCTACAACACATAGACTGCAGCGGCTCACCATCACCTTCATTCATGGTCTGGTTTCAAAACTAAGATAAAAATACGATCTAAATGGTGGCCGCAGGGGGAGATGCAACCTTTACCTTGCTGCATGCAGGTGCCCGAAACATGATTTACTGCAAAAAAATGTAGGTTCTACTACAGGTAACTTGGTGAGACCACCTGGAGTATACAGTTTTGTCTATGAGGAAGGACATTCTTGCCATAGAGGGAGTTTCAGAGACGGTTCACTAATGTTGGATGTCAGGGTTTATGAAACAACTAGACTTGGTTTTACTAGAATTTAGAGATGAGGGGGATCTTATAGAAAGTTACAAGGTCTTGGACAGGCTTCTCTTGGGGAAGTCCAGCAAGGGGTCACAGCTTAAGGTTAAGGGGGGGATCCTTTTGAGAGAGAAGTTTTTCACACAAGATGAATCTCTGGAGCCACAGAGGGATGAGGCCAGTTCACTATATTTAAGAGGGAGTTGATGTGGCCCTTGTGGCTAAAGGGATCAGGGGGTATGGAGAGAAGGCAGGGATGGGATACTGAGTTGGGTGATCAGCCATGATCATAGCGAATTGCGGTGCCGGCTCGAAGGGTCGGATGGCCTACTCCTGCACCTAAAACAAGAGGTTGACAGGTCTGACTCTGTCAGAATTAAGGGGGGACAGAAGTTTAGAGGGTAGACATTGTTGAGGTGGACAACTTCTTTACTCAGAGAGTGGTAGCAGTGTAGAATGAGCTTCCAGTGGAAGTGGTGGAGGCAAGTTCGTTGGTATCATTTAAAAATAAATTGGATAGGCATATGGATGAGAAGGGAATGGAGGGTTATGGTATGAGTGCAGGCAGGTGGGAGTAAGGGAACAAAGTTGTTCGGCACGGACTTGTAGGGCCGAGGTGGCCTGTTTCCGTGCTGTAATTGTTATATGGTTATATGTTATATGGTTCTTACTAAAGAAATAATTGTGTTTTCTGGTGCATTTCCTCTGTCCGGCCCCGATTATTTTGCCACTTTCTACAGCTGTTAAATCATTTGAAATTTCATGTCTTATTGTGTTTATCCCATTCAAGATTTCACATATTTCCTCCTCAACTGCAATATTTGTGAGGGCATTTTCAAAGTATTCATTTACAATTCTTACCCATCTCTCCTGTCCACACAAAGTTGTCTTTTTTAAAAAGCCCAATTTCTTTGCTTAGGTATCCTCATGATCTTTATGTAATATTGGTTATTTCGTTTTGGAGATACAGCATGGAAACAGGTCCTTCGGCCCATTGAGGCCACGATGATCATCGATCACACCAGTCTATGTTATCCCATTTTCGCATCCACTCTCCACACTACGGCCAATTAATCTACAAACCCACGCATCATTGATGAGAAGGGAAACCAGAGCATCCAGAGGAAATCCACGTGATTACAGGGAGAATGTGCAAACTGCACATAGACACCACCAGAGGTCAGGATTGAACCCAGGTCTCTGGTGCTGTGAGGCAATGGTTCTACTAGCTGTACTACTTGACAATATTCTGTTTGCCCATTATCATAACAAGTCATGGATTAAAAGTGACTATTCCAAATGCTGTAACCCAAGGGGACCAACATTCTGGCAGGCAGGTTTACTAGTGCCTCACGTGTGGGTTTAAACTAAATAGCGGGGGGGGGGGGGGGGGGGGGGGGGGGGAAGGGGTTGACAAATTGTGAGTTTGTACAAATTTGTAAAGATGGAGTTAAAGGGGAAGTGAATACAGGAAAAGTTACAAAAGACTCCCGAATTAATGAGAAGGAAAGTTCGAAAAGGGATAAGGGAATAATGTCAGGGGCGATAGTGACCGGTGTGAGAGGGGAGGTGAATACTGAAGCTAAGGTGTTGTATATGAATGCGAAGTATAAGAAATAAAGTGGATGAGCTCGAGGCTCAGTTAGAGATTGGCAAGTTTGATGTTGGGGGAATTACAGAGACATGGCTGCAAGAGGACTGGGTACTGAATATTCATGGGTATACCATCTATTGAAAAGACAGACAGGTGGACAGAGGGGCTGGAGTAGCTCTGTTGGTAAGGAATGAAATTCAGTCCCTTGCAAGGGGTGACATAGAATCAGGAGATGTAGAGTCAGTATGGATAGAACTGAGGAATTGTAAGGGTAAAAATAACCTAATGGGAGTTATCTACATGCCCCCCCCAAACAGTAGCCTGGATATAGGGTGCAAGATGAATCAAGTTAAAATTGGCATGTAGCAAAGGTAATGTAGCAAAGGTGGTTATGGGAGATTTCAACACGTGGGTAGACTGGGAAAATCAGGTTGGTACTGAACCCCAAGAAAGGGAGTCTGTGGAGTGCCTTCGAGATGGATTCTTAGAGCAGCTTGTACTGGAGCCTACCAGGGAGAAGGCAATTCTGGATTTAGTGTTGTGTGATGAACCGGATTTGATAAGGGAACTCAAGGTAAAGGAGCCATTAGAAGGTATTGACCATAATATGACAAGTTTTAATCTACAATTTGAGAGGGAGAAGGGAAAATCGGAAGTGTCAATATTATAGTTGAGCAAAGGGGACTGTGGAGGCATGAGGGAAGAGCTGGCCAAAGTTGACTGGAAAGAGATCCAAGCAGGGATGACAGTGGAACAACGATGGCGGGTATTTCTGGGAATAATACAGAAGGTGCAGGATCAGTTCATTCCAAAGAGGAAGAAAGATTCTAAGGGTAGTAAGGGGCGACCTTGGCGGACATGGGGAGTCAAGGACAGTATAAAAGTAAAAAAGGTATAACATAGCAAAGATGAACAGGAAGACAGAGGATTGGAAAACTTTTAGAGAGCAACAGAAGACAACTAAAAAAGCAATATGGGGAGAAAATATGAGGTACAAAGGTAAGCTACGCAAGAATATAAAGAAGGGTAGTAAAAGCTTCTTTAGGTATGTGAAGAGGAAACAATTAGTTAAGACAAATATGGGGCTCTTGAAGACAGAAACAGGTGAATTTATTATGGGGAACAAGGAAATGGCAGAGAAGTTGAAGTTGAACAAGTACTTTGGATCTCTCTTCACTAAGGAAGACACAAACAATCTCCCAGATGTACTCGTGGCCAGAGGACCCAGGGTGACGGAGGAACTGAAGGAAATTCTCATTAGGCAGGATAGACTGTTGGGTAGACTGATGGGACTGAAAGCTGATAAATCCCCAGGGCCTGATGGTCTGCATCCCAGGGAACATAAGGAAGTGGCTCTAGAAATCGTGGACGCAGTGGTGATAATTTTCCAATGTTCTATAGATTCTGGATCAGTTCCTGTGGATTGGGGGGTAGCTAATATTATCCCACTTTTTAAGAAAGGAGGGAGAGAGAAAACATGGAATTATAGACCAGTTAGCCTGACATTGGTGGTGGGGAAGATGCTGAAGGCAATTATAAAAGATGTAATAGCAGCACATTTGGATAGCAGTAACAGGATGGGTCCGGGTCAGCATGGATTTACGAAGGGGAAATCATGCTGACTAATCTTCTGGGATTTTTTGAGGATGTAACTAGGAAAATGGATAAAGGAGAGCCAGTGGATGTAGTGTACCTGTTCTTTCAGAAAGCCTTTGATAAGGTCCCACATGGGAGATTAGTGGGCAAAATTAGAACACAGGGTATTGGGGGTAGGGTACCCACAAGGATAGAAAATTGGTTGGCAGACAGGAAACAACGAGTAGGGATTAACGGGTCCCTATGAGAATGGCAGGCAGTGACTAGTGGGATACCGCAAGGCTTGGTGCTGGAACCGCAGCTATTTATAATATACATTAATGATTTAGATGAAGGGATTAAAAGTAATATTAGCAAATTTGCAGATGACAAAGCTGGGTGACAGTGTGAACTGTGAGGAGGATGCTATGAGGATGCAGGGTGCCTTGGACAGGTTGGGTGAGTGGGCAGATGCATGGTAGATGCAGTTTTATGTGGATAATTGTGAGGTTATCCACTCTGCTGGCAAGAACAGGAAGGCAGATTATCTGAATGGTGTCAAGTTACGAAAAGGGGAATTACAATGAGATCTGGGTGCCCTTGTACACCAGTCACTGGAAGTAAGCATGCAAGTACAGCAGGCAGTGAAGAAAGCTAATGACATGTTGGCCTTCATAACAAGAGTTGAGTGTAGGAGCAGAGGTCCTTCTGCAGTTTTACAGGACCCTGGTGAGACCACACCTGGAGTATTGTGTGCCGTTTTGGTCTCCAAATTTGAGGAGGTTAATTCCCGGGATGGCTGGACTGTCATATGTTGAAAGAATGGAGCGATTGAGCTTGTATAAACTGGAATTTAGAAGGATAGGGAATCTTATTGAAACATAAGATTATTACGGGATTGGACACGCTGGAGGCAGGAAACATGTTCCCGACATTGGGAGAGTGCAGATCCAGGAGCCACAGTTTTAAGAATAAGGGTAAGCCATTTAGAACGGAGATGAGTAAAAGCTTTTTCACCAAGAGAGTTGTGAATCTGTGGAATTCTCTGCCTCAGAAGGCGGTGGAGGCCGATTCTCTGGATGCTTTCAAGAGAGGGCTAGATAGGGCTCTTAAAGATAAGGGGTGTGGGGAGAAGGCAGGAACGGGGTACTGATTGTGAATGATCAGCCATGATCACAGTGAATGCCGGTGCTGCCTCTAAGGACCGAATGGCCTACTCCTGCACCTATTATCTATTGAAACACCATGACAGACACATGGGTTCAATAATTTATTGAATTAGCTCAAAACCAATTCTGTGGTCATATTTGCTTTTTTGCTGTAATAAATTTTTTGATGTAATAAATTCGAACTTAACTTTCATTTGTGACTTAAATTTATTAGAAGCACTGAACGTGTGGTTTAGGAAGATCTCATTAATCCCGTTAGTTTCTAGCCTCATCAGCACGCAGCAGATGGTCTCACAGACCACTCTTCCCAAGTCACTGCTTATCTAGTTATTATTGCTGTCGAAAAATGGATTCTATTGATTTCAAAACGAAAGTATCCGAATCATTTAATCATTGAACAGCATAGATTCGTTGTTGTATTTTCAGAGGAAAATAAGAACGGAACAAAGATGAACAAAATGCATGAACTCACCAGTAATTTCAAAGGCATTCTTGTTCTCATCACTGTCCTCTAACTTGGTTACGGTTAATCCTGTTAATGGCAATTTCCCCTAATAACCAAGTAAAGTTGAGTTGATATTATACCTCTCAAATGCACAGCAGCATTGTCTCAACCAGTTCCTATAATTTACACATCCAGCTCATCATTAATACAATTTTTAATCGTATCTACAGCTGTAATGGACAGCGATAATGTGTCATAAGCACATTGATATCAACAACTTGTTTTTAGACAACTTATTTAAAAGTGTGCTAGGATATTTCACAGACATTATAAGAGAGAAATTCAGGATTCAATTAAAGTGCATCACCTTGTTGACTTGTTACAAATAGTTATGGTCCACTTTATTAACCTCAGGTCAGCGGTAACAGGTTGTTTGCAGCAAACGGCAGAGTGCCATATATGCATGTTATCCTGTTGGAGCAATGTCGGAAATGATTCCCAAAGGGATCTCTGCCTGGGTCTCATTAGTTTGTCATTTTTATACATGTCAACTATCAAATCTTGCCTACGATGGAGTGAGAGAGATTACAAGCCCAATCCAAAATGACAGAAGTGTGAATAATCAAATAGCAGAGTCCATTGCATAAGAAAATGGTGAAACATTGTAATTTGGGAGGGCAACCATTCGAGAAGAACAGAAGCATCTTTAAAGTCGAAATAGTGATGACAAATAACACGAAACATGTGATGTGCTCCTAGTTAAATAACAAATAATGTTCACAAAACGTGGAAATTGGTCTTTCAAATAAAACGGTCCGTGGTAGTTTGCTCCCCTGACCAGATTGTATCTTGCACTTACAGCTTATCCCCTAATCTTTTCCCTTGCATTAAAAGCAACTTTCTGTGGCAGTGCTCTGGGTGAAGTCGTTATATTCAATTAATAACATCGCAAATCGTAAATATCAATGGCTTCAGGCACACTTATTTAAAGACACAAAGTGCTGGAGTAATTCAGTTGATCAGGCAGCACCTCTGGAGAACATGGAAAGAGGATGTTTTGCGTAAAGACCCTTCTTTAGATCAACCCCCCTCCCGCCTTTCTTTCCCCCACACCCACGCTCTCCCTGTGCCTACCTGGACTTTCCCCCTCCCACCTACATTCCTTCTACTAGCTTCACAATTCACAACCCCAATCCTTTTGTCTCACACTTTCTATCATTTCATATCTGGTCTTTGTTAAACCATCTACCTATTAAAAACCCCTTTGCACATGTATACAAACTTAAAGCACACGGCATTGGGGGTTCAGTACTGATGTGGATAGAGAACTGGCTGGCAAACAGGAAACAAAGAGTAGGAGTAAACGGGTCCTTTTCACAATGGCAGGCAGTGACTAGTGGGATACCGCAAGGCGCAGTGCTGGGACCCCAGCCATTTACAATATATATTAATGATCTGGATGAGGGAATTGAAGGCAATATCTCCAAGTTTGCGGATGATACTAAGCTGGGGGGCAGTGTTAGCTGTGAGGAGGATGCTAGGAGACTGCAAGGTGACTTGGATAGGCTGGGTGAGTGGGCAAATGTTTGGCAGATGCAGTATAATGTGGATAAATGTGAGGTTATCCATTTTGGTGGCAAAAACAGGAAAGCAGACTATTATCTAAATGGTGGCCGATTGGGAAAGGGGGAGATGCAGCGAGACCTGGGTGTCATGGTACACCAGTCATTGAAGGTAGGCATGCAGGTGCAGCAGGCAGTAAAGAAAGCGAATGGTATGTTGGCTTTCATAGCAAAAGGATTTGAGTATAGGAGCAGGGAGGTTCTACTGCAGTTGTACAGGGTCTTGGTGAGACCACACCTGGAGTATTGCGTACAGTTTTGGTCTCCAAATCTGAGGAAGGACATTATTGCCATAGAGGGAGTGCAAAGAAGGTTCACCAGAAGGTTCACCAGACTGATTGAGAGGGGATCTTATAGAAACTTACAAAATTCTTAAGGGGTTGGACAGGCTAGATGCAGGAAGATTGTTCCCGATGTTGGGGAAGTCCAGGACAAGGGGTCACAGCTTAAGGATAAGGGGGGAATCCTTTAAAACCGAGATGAGGAGAACTTTTTTCACACAGAGAGTGGTGAATCTCTGGAACTCTCTGCCACAGGGGGTAGTTGAGGCCAGTTCATTGGCTATATTTAAGAGGGAGTTAGATGTGGCCCTTGTGGCTAAGGGGATCAGAGGGTATGGAGAGAAGGCAGGTACGGGATACCGAGTTGGATGATCAGCCAGGATCATATTGAATGGCGGTGCAGGCTCGAAGGGCCGAATGGCCTACTCCTGCACCTAATTTCTATGTTTCCATGTTTCTATCCATGTACTACTTGCCAAGTTTTGTCCTGTCCCTCCTCTCTTCCTGCTTTCTTCTCTTACCGCCCACCCAAACACAATCAGTTCAAAGGGTCCCAACACAAAATTCCACCAAGTATGTTCTCCAGAGATGCTGCATGACCATTGAGTAACTTCAACATCTTGTGTCTTCTTTTGCAGACCAATATATGCAGTGTCTTGTTTCGACACCTAATTAAAGCATCAGCATAAAACTCTCTTGCCAAGTACCAGGCATTTCATCTCTTTAGAACAGCATTCCAAATGGTACTGTGCAACATCCTGACAAGTTAATACTTAACAGGAGGTACTTTCACCAAACCAGGAGGATATGACATACAGCAGGTTGCAACGGAACAAGTTTGTGATGTTAATCTAGGATCACTTCCACTACTGCAGGGGAAGATGACTTTGTACCCAAGTCTTGCATATCACTGTTTTTGCAAACAGTCCAAAACATGATTCCCTCACCTGATAAATGAAACCACTCATCCTGGGACTGGCAGAAAGCATGAGAAGGACGTGTGGAAACAGGAGAAAATATCTCTCACACTTCTCCTGAAAAGAATACACATAGAAGCAATTAATTGAAACAGTTTCTTCTGCAGCCATAAAGTAGAATGGTATGGTTGATGAAGTGAAATTGGGCAAGAATTTCTGCACAGGAACTTTTGACCCAGTGGGAATTGTGGAAATACGTTTGTTCCCAGAGTTTCCAGCCAGGTAAACCCAAACCACTTAAACCCAGCTGAAAATTTCAGCCGTGCATTGCAACTTCATAAAGTTGCACACAGTGACTCAGACTGTGACTGCAGTGAGAAACTTAAATCCCTCTCTTCTAACTCCCACCGACTCGGAGCTCTGGAACCCAGCGTAGAATTCCCATCAGGAAAGTGGAAGGGAAGAGTGGGAAATTTCATCCTGCCGTTGGCAGGAATTTGACAGACCCCTCCAAACTGTGGCATTGAGGGTCAGCAGCAAACACTATTTACAAATTAATATTCAAATAATCTCTGGTTGTACTTTGTTCCAGGAAACACTGATCATTTTATGATCAGTTCAGCAGTGATATGATGTGACATAATTAATTCCGAAATTAAATGTTCAATGAAACAAAACGCAGCTTCCACTCCAGTCCAAACCCCCACCCTCAGCACAGGAGCAGTCGACTAAGCTATTCTCCTCTCTGTCGGGGACCCCAGCCAGATCCGGGTGTCGGTGGAGGGGGTGGGATCAGAGGCCCAAGATGTTGAAGGATGAAGAACTCCTCGCTAAGAGGGACTGGAGTTCCACCTCACTGTGGGTGCCCTGCTCACGTGTGACTGGAATGGTAAATTACCTCATTGCCACTCTGCACCATGAGCTGGGACATGTAGATGACGTTGCCAAGGGATCGAATATCTTCACCCTCCC
Source organism: Leucoraja erinaceus (assembly GCF_028641065.1). Taxonomy (NCBI): domain Eukaryota; kingdom Metazoa; phylum Chordata; class Chondrichthyes; order Rajiformes; family Rajidae; genus Leucoraja; species Leucoraja erinaceus. Next base: position 11,799,721 of record NC_073382.1, read on the forward strand.
AGCCATGGACTGTTTCCGTCAGGATCTGTAGTTCCAACTCCTTTCTCTTCCGGATTTCTTGACACTGCGACTAATACAATAAAGAATTAAACTTTACCACTGAATGCCCAAATTACCAGAGTCCGACAGAAGTGAAACTGAAATAATTGAGGAGGTTTTACAAGCCAATCATCCTCTCTTCTCCCCTCTCCCATCTGGCAGAAGATTCCAACACTTGAAAGCACTCATCACCAGATTCAGGAACAGCTTCCTACTCCCGATTATCAGGCTACTGAACGGTCCTCCCATAGCCTAGGGTGTAGTCCCAACCTAATCTACTGTGATCATTGCATTTTTTCTTTGTAACATTCACACTATAATGTTTTAAAATAAGATTCTGCACTCTGGCATTTTTCTCTTTGCCGACCTTTTGTACTAGTGCTCACATGTAGCATGATTTGACTGGAGAACATGTAAACAAAGCGCTTCACTGTACCTCGGTACCAATGACAATAAATAAACCAATCCCAATAACAAATACCTCCAAAAACTCCCTCCTGGTCAGAACATGCTGACAGCGAACTCCTCTCCGCAACCACGACAGAAGTGGTGACCTGAACGCCATCCATGCCAAACCACCTTGAGTGACTCTACCTTCACCCTCTCCCACTTGCCCGTCCCCCTAAAGACTTTGAGTGCCGCTACTCAACTTTATTTAGTTTAGTTTATTTTAATTTATGACCACATGTATCAAGGACAGTAAATGATCAGCTAGTTTCCCGCAGTCTACCCTGCACTGGAGTGTTAAATGCGAGAATGCACTGTGGAAAAACAGTGAGCAATCCAGGAATCCAGGACTGAGCACTGCACGCTTGGTCAAACACGTTTACATAAAATTATTTAATAAAACAGAAGAGAAGCAAATTGCTGGGTCCCACAATTATGTTAAACAAAGTAATCAGTTCAAGTCTATAACTCCTAAAAGTCCAATCCCGAAAAGAACACCATTTTAATCATTTATATTCACTGCACAAGGACACACAACCGATGAGCAGCAGCAACTTATACTTGCACCTTACCGAAAGGCTTTTGAATGCAGTCATGGATCTCTGGATGTCAGGCCAGTCTGGGTGGGAATCCTATGACAAAGGATAAATGAACACAAATTTCTACATTTGGTGCTGAGGAAACCTTTAGGAAATTAGATAACCAAGATGGAAGCAAGGTAAAGCTTAGATAACCAAGACAGAAGAATAAATACTAACAACGGACTTTAGTAAGGCATTTGACAAGGTCTAATATGGAGGGCTGGTCCGAAAGGCTAAGGCACGTGGGACTCAAGATGAGCTGGCTAATTGGATCTGACATTTGCTGGGTGACCTGCGGCAGAGGGCAGTTGTGGAAGGTTGCTTTTCGGATTGTTAGTCTGTGATCAATGGTGAACTGCGGGCATCAATGTTGGGACCCTTGTGGTTTGTGATGTGATGACTTGGAAACAAATGAAGGTGGTGTGATGAGATGACAAAGGAGGTAGTGGATCAGATTCGATCACTACTTTAAGAGATTCAGTCAAACATTTAGGCAGGGTATAGAAGGATATAGACCCAATGCTGACAAATGGAATTAGTGCAGCTCAGATAAAAGATCAGCATGGACATGTTGGCCCCAAGGGCTTGTTTCTCTGCTGCACAGCTATTATGTGACAAATAGGCAAAAAATGTTTGCAACTCCCTTCATTGCATTGCATCTCCTCTGCGCTGTAGATGCCTGACCTATCAAATACCCACAGAGTCCACATTTGTGCATCCATATAATGAACCCAAATGATAAAGTTCAAAACTGCCCCGAATAGTTTATGTTTGCAGAGCTATCCACCATTAGCAATTAGGAATCTTTTACCTCCATGTGACGCTCCAGTTCCTTCAGCAGAGTTGGATATTTGTCCAGTCTCATGAACGGTTTGCTGAGGCTGGTGGTAAGCATGAGGATCCCAGGACTAGATGCGCCTTTCATTTCCACAAATTCCCCCAACTCCTCACTGCAGACAACAAAATAACTCAGAAAATGACTTGTCTTCTGACCCCAACCAACAGTGCAAGTTCTCTGTCTGGGCTCAAATCGAGATCTAGGGGGGGTTTTCATGGAGGGACTCAAATACAAAGGCGTAAAGCACATGTCTTCCTTCACGTATCCTGCCCCAGCACCCAGCCCCCTTCATATACATGGTCACATATCCCATCCCATCCTTCAGCCCAGCCGACATACACATTCTTTCACACACCCTCCCCATCACCTCAAACCTAATTATATGGACATCCCCATCACCCATTTGTTTATGAACATTTACCTTCACACACCTCATCCCATAACACACTTTTCATTCAGACACATTATCGCATGTACTACACCCATCAACATCCTGTTTCTAGACATGGTTACATATGCCTCATGTTCAGATAAGACTTAGAGCTGACAGCTGACACTAGGAAGTTCTGCTCTTTTAAAGCTTTGATTGCCTTAATTCCTGTGCCCATGGGGCTAAATCACATACCTGTACTCTGTGAGGATGTTCACCGCCCATGGATGGTTGGCACAATATGCAAGGTACAGACTTTTCATCTGTGACATTAGGTTGGCAAAGCAGCCCCCGACTTTCTGTTGTGACTCGGGTAACCTGCGCACACACAAGCCAACAGAGGACAAGGTAAATGGAAATCAATAAACGGCAGATGTTGGAAATCTAAAACAAACTCAAACAGCAATGTGTAAAAAACTCAGCAGGTCAGGCAGCATCTGTGGAAAGTGAAGCAGAGTTAATGCTTCAAGCTGAACACATTTCATCAAAACCATTTCAACCTGAAACATTAACCTTAGCCACAGAGGCTGCCTGAGTGCTTCCAGCACTTTTTGTTAACGTTAGCCATAAGATAAGCTTAGAGTTATTTTTATCATTGTGTAATAATAAATGTTCAGTTTAGAGATACAGCGTGGAAACAGGCCCCTTGGCCCACCGAGCCCACACCAACCATCGATCAACCATACACTAGTTCTATGATACCCTTCTTTCGCATCCTACACACTTGGGGCAAGTTTTACAATTCACCTACAAACCTGCCCGTCTTTGGAATGCGAAAGGAAACCGGCGCACCCAGAGAAAACCCACGCGGTCATAGGGAGAACTTACAAACAGCGTACAGACAGCACCTGTAGTCTGGGTTGAACCCAGGCCTCTGGTGCTGAGGCAGCAACTCTAATACTGCGCCACCCCAATCCTTCACTTGATTCCCTCACTGGATGCAGTCAAGTGCACCATCCGCTGCCTTGGAAAGGTGGTGAGAAGCCGTCTTTCGAACAGAAACCCTTGTGTTGAAGGTAGCTGCACAGTTCCACTGGCCCAGCAGTCCCATGTGTTCCAGGGCAACCGGAGGCAGCACTGGAAAGTGGCCGAGAGCAGGAAGTCAGTGACCCACTTGGGGGTGGGGAATGACATCACTCCCAAAGCATTGCTTGTAGAGCTTTTCAGGATGTCCTGATGTTGTGAAAAGTGCTGCAAAATGCATCCGAAATTCCAGTTTCATCACACAAGCTTCACTGAGAGAAAGAAAGTCCCTTCACTTGGTACAGACCAAAACTGCTCCGTGTCAGCTGGAATGTGATGCTCAAGTGCCATCAGAGACAAAGTAACAGTAGCCAAGGTCCTCTGTGGCCTCCATTTTCCAACAAAAGATAAGGAATGGGAACCGAGCAATAGAAAGATCGCAGCTCCCTGTTGGCAGACCAGATAATCAACGGTGCTCAATCTGCATTTGATTAGTGATGCGCCAGCTGGAAATCAAGACGTCCAAAAACTTAAAGATTTGCCAAAACTTACTCATCCCCTTCTCAATTACTCACCTGGTGCAATCTTCTAAACACTGAACAAGAGTCTGTTGGAATGAGCAAATATCCTCCAGATTTCCTATCAAGGACGCCACTTCAACAGCACTTAACCTAAAAATGTAACACACAGGGTTAGTTCGGCATTTCAGACACAAGCGCGTACCCATTTACAAATTAAGTCAATTTTCAGGATTTGGCATATTGCCTTCGGTCAGTTTGGAATGAGTAACAGGTTTATGAGGCCACTTCCATATTTCTGCCATACAGCAGACCACCATGGAGTCATAGAGTGATAGTGTGGAACCAGCCCACACCGATCAACATGTCCCATCTACACTAGTCCCACCTGCCTGCGTTTCACACATATCACTCTAAACCTATTCTATCCATGTACCTGTCTAAATGTTTCTTAAACATTGCGATAATACCTGCCACGACCACCTCCTCTGGCAGCTCGTCCATTACACCCACCACTCTTTGTGAAAACATTTTACCCTTCAGGTTCCTATTCAATCTTTCCCCGCTCACTTTAAAACTATCTTTCATCCGATTCCCCATTCCAAGCAAGAGACTGTGCGTTTTTCAGCTGGGAGCAGGGAGGGGAGAAGGGAGGGGTGGAGGTGGGGGTAACATCAACTGTGTAGTTTCTTCTCCTTTAAGGAATTTTTATTCCAATCAAACAGCATCTCTGACTGCTGAAGGCCTCTCCTCTACTTAAGTCTCCCCTATAAACACAGTGCTGGTCTCTCCCACCTTATACTTGAGCTCTTCCAAACTTCTGCTTGTGCCTGCACACTCAAACTGGCACATAGACCCTTCAACATCAGCCGTGTATATTCCGACTTACACTCACTTACAAAACAATTAAAAATTCTCATTATCCACAAATTTCTCAAATGGCCTCACCCTTCCTACCTTTAATCTGCATTAGCCCTCCAAGATTAAAACATCCCACCAACACCCAATGGCCGAATGGCCTCCTCCTGCACCTATTTTCTATGTTTCTATGCTTCTAATCCTAAGAGCTCTATCTAACTCTCTTTTGAATGCATCCACTGAATCGGCCTCCACTGCCTTCTGAGCCAGAGAATTCCACAAATTCACAACTCTATGTGAAAAAGTTTTTCCTCATCTCAGTTCTAAATGGCCTACCCCTTATTCTTAAACCGTGCCGCTGGCCCCGGACTCCCCCAACATCGGGAACATGTTTCCTGCATATATTAGAATAAGAATTAGATCCTTTATTTGTCATTCAGACCTTACGGTCTGAACGAAATGTCGTTACCTTAGCGTGTCCATTCCCCTAATAATTTTATATGTTTCTATAAGATTCCCTCTCATCCTTCTAATTCCTTCTAAAGAGCTCAGAGAAGACAGGTTAAGGGGACATCTTATAGAAGTAAATAAAAATGATGAGAGGCACAGCTAGGGGAGACGGTCTGAACCTTTTTTCCAGGATAGAAATAACCAACACTGCAGGGCATAACTTCCAGATGGGAGGGACAGATTTTAATGGTGATGTGTGGCAAGTTTTTTTTATTACACAGAAGATGGTGAGTGCCTGGGATGGCAGATATGATAGCGGCATTTAAGAGACTTGTGGGTAGGCGCAAGGATATGCAGAGGGTGGAGAGATAATAATTATGTGCAGGTGGATAGGAGTTGGTCTTGGCATCATGCTCGGCACATTGAGGGCCGAAGGGCCTGGTTCTATCTTCCATGAGGTGGGAAAGGAAACCTATCCCAAAAATGAAGAGCTAGCAAAAGAAATATGGCCATACTTCCTCTTAAAACAGTCTCATAAACTCGTCTCACTTGTCACTGGCTTGTAGAGGTCGCAGGAACGTGGACAAAAGCATTGTTAGTTCCTCCGCATAGTCACACTCCGTGTCCAGAATGTTCTGCAGCACCTGCCGAACAAAGAACAATTGATGGAGCGATGCACATAACCTGTCACCATGGAAGCTGCAGTGGGAATGAATTTAAACCGTCACAGTTTGAGATACACCCACAGCCATGGTCCCAAGCTAATTTAACAAGAACCTTGACACACCAGCTTCTTCGAATGAGAAAAATATCACAGGGACATCCTCCAATCCTCACCCACTCTCCCAACTCAAAATGCAAAAATATAATTTTGTACCATGGCCACCACAGGACGTCCTAGTACATTTCGTCAATAATAAAGTACCTGTTAAGAAGTGCGAAACAAGAGGCATAGCATGTGCTCCCAGGATAGAACTGATCAGATTTAGCAACAGGGAAAATCCAATATGATAGAATTACAGTGGAATCTTCCACTTCCAGAAATATAGCAAGCAGAACATCGATTTCACCTCTCGTCCACAATGCGGCATCTTAAGGTGCAGCCCTCAGCAGTTTCCCTCCAATAGTGAGACACTCCCTTAACATCACCTCTAGAATAGCGTGGTGCTCCCAAGCTACTGCCCTTCTGATAGTGCAACAAAACATGCACCATCTCCCTCACAGTCTCCCCCCCCAGCACAACTCCTCCAACACTGCAATGCATTACTGCCCCTCTGAGTGCAGTGCTCATCCAAAACCACTTCCCTGGCTGGGTGTTGCTCCGTCAAACTGACACTGGATCACGAGCCTGCACAAGATATTGATTAAATGTTTAATTCAACCACAAGTGGATGTTATTACCTGCATCAAAGAGACAGAGTTCAAATTACAGCACTGAAATACAGCACCATCAACCACAGGCCTCCTCCCATCTTTTCTCTCTGGTGCGTTCATCCAACTATCTTTAGAAATACACCGTGGAAATAGGCCCTTTGACCCACTGAGTCTGCGTCGACCAGCAATCACCCCTTACACTAGCACTATAATGCACACTATCATTGCACTACGGGCAATTTATAATTTGCAGAAGCCAATTAACGTTCAAACCGACGCCGACGCGTCTTGAGCACCCAGAGAAAACCCACAAGGTCACAAGGAGAACATACAAAGTCCATACAGACAGCACCCATAGTCAGGATCAAACCCGAAACTCTTGCGCTGTAGGCAGCAACTCTACCTCTGTGCCATTGTGCTGCCCCTTTAAATGTTGCAATACTGTTCACTTCAGCCATTCCCTGCTGGGGTGATCTCCACATTTTTCAGTTATCGCTGCTTCTCCTGCATACTCTCCTGGAGTTAATTCAAATTATTTTCAATTACAGCTTCTACCTTCTGTCGATGAAACCTTTTAATTTTGAAGAGCTCTCCCTGATCACCTCTCAACCGTCTCTTTCCTAAGCTCCTTGTTCGAAAAGAAAAGTAGGCTCATTCAGGCTTTATTATCAATTGCAACTGGGGAGATAGGTTTGCAAAAAGGCAAACAATCCGGACTTGGGTCTCAGATGAAGCATCGCAATATTTGACACAAAGGTATGCAGCACTATTGCAGAGGATAAGAAGGAACTGCAGATATAAACACAGCTTTAGTCTCCGTAGATGAAATCAGAGAAGATGCATTTTGGGATAAAATATACATTTAGCAAAACATTACATAGGCAAAAAGACGGGTTTCACAGACAAGACTGCTTGATAAAAATCCACGCATGGAATACCAGACGCAGGGCTTCATGAATGATGCCACTGAATATAAAGCAAATGCAAAAAGCTTTACTCAAAATTGGACAGGCTGGACATGGAATAGGTGCTGAGGCATCAATTCTGGGAACCATCAATTTCTGGACAGAATAAATTAAACTGGCCTTCTCTATCGCAACAAGGTTAAGATGAGCTCCAGTAGAAGAACAATGAGCTGTGTCCCTTTTTAGTGCTTATAAAATCCAATGGGATACAAATCAATTTCCTGTTGCACATTTCCCAATCGAGCCATTACTTTTCCCTGTGGAGTGGTAACCCAGCTGAGGACTGGCTATAATCAGTGACAGCGAATGATTCATCAGCCAGCACTGAGGAGCATTGTACAGAGGAGACTGCTCTCCCAACTCTCACCTTCACCAGTCTCTCTTACGCACAGTTCCTATTGCGATATCACACTGTTTTACAATAGTCAATGAACAAACTGGGAGTCATATCAAAACGGCTAGAAACCAAAAGGCAGAGGTCTATCGAGGCCACCATCTACCACCCTGATCGCTGCAGGTTATGATGTTAAAGGAGCAGTGGGTAGTCCAACTGATCAATCTCAATTAACAAGTCTCCAAAAGGCTGAAACAAGCTGAAGAAGCCTCCTGTGGTGAAACGTTTCAGAAACCAAATGTCTAAACTTTGCTCTTGCTCCCAAACTGCTAAACTCCATCCAAGGTACACAAAATTGCTGGAGAAACTCAGCGGGTGCAGCAGCATCTATGGAGTGAAGGAAATAGGCGGCGTTTCGGGCCGAAACCCTTCTTCAGACTGATGGGGGGTGGGGGGGGGGAGAAGGAAGGAAAAAGGGAGGAGGAGGAGCCCGAGGGCGGGGGGATGGGAGGAGACAGCTTGAGGGTTAAGGAAGGGGAGGAGACAGCAAGGGCTAGCAAAATTGGGAGAATTCAACGTTCATGCCATCAGGACGCAAGCTGCCCAGGCGGAATATGAGGTGCTGTTCCTCCAATTTCCGGTGTTGCTCACTCTGGCAATGGAGGAGACCCAGGACAGAGAGGTCCGATTGGGAATGGGAGGGGGAGTTGAAGTGCTGAGCCACCGGGAGTTCAGGTAGGTTATTGCGGACTGAGCGGAGGTGTTCGGCGAAACGATCGCCCAACCTCCGCTTAGTCTCCCCAATGTAAATCAGCTGACATCTAGAGCAGCGGATGCAGTAGATGAGGTTGGAGGAGATACAGGTGAACCTTTGTCGCACCTGGAACGACTGCTTGGGACCTTGAATGGAGTCGAGGGGGGAGGTGAAGGGACAGGTGTTGCATTTCTTGCGGTTGCAACGGAAAGTGCCCGGGGAGGGGGTGGTACGGGAGGGAAGGGAAGAATTGACAACGGATTTGCGGAGGGAGCGGTCTTTGCATAGGGGAGATGGGAAGATGTGGCGAGTGGTGGGGTCACGTTGGAGGTGGCGGAAATGGCGGAGGATTATGTGTTGTATTTGCCGGCTGGATGGGTTGAAAGGTGAGGACCAGGGGGACTCTGCCCTTGTTGCGAGTGCGGGGATGGGGAGAGAGAGCAGTGTTGCGGGGTATGGATGAGACCCTGGTGCGAGCCTCATCTATGGTGGCGGAGGGGAATCCCTGTTCCCTGAAGAACGAGGACATTTCCGATGCCCTGGTATGGAATGTCTCATCCTGGGAACAGATGCGGCGTAGGCGGAGGAATTGGGAGTAGGGGGTGGAGTCTTTACAGGGGGCAGGGTGCACCCGCTGAGTTTCTCCAGCAATTTTGTGTACCTTTGATCTTCCAGCATCTGCAGTTCCTTCTTGAACAAACTCCATCCAATGTGCCTCCAGTTGTTTAGACTGCCCTAAATCAGGACATGATTTTTTCAGTTTGAACCAGAAAGAAAAAATGCCCTGATAGCTTGATATTAACAAAGACTAATTGTTTCACAAAAAAAAGATGCAGCAGCAACCATGCATTGTTTACATTTGACGAGGCACAGACTAGTGCTAAATGTGCATGGCACTGGGCAGCATGTGCATGCTGGGCTGAACAACCTTTCAGTGCCGGAAACAAAGTGCTGGAGGAAATCAAGTAGCTCAAGGCAGAATCTGCGGAAGGAAATGAACGGACGATATTTCGGGTCGGGACCATTCTTAGAAGCATAGAAACATAGAAAATAGGTGCAGGAGGAGACCATTCAGCCCTACAAGCCAGCACCGCCATTCATTGTGATCGTAGCTGATCGTCCCCAATCAATTAGCTGTGCCTGCCTGCCTCCCCATATCCCTTGACTCCACTAGCCCCTAGAGCTCTATCTAACTCTCTCTTAAATCCATCCAGTGATTTGGCCTCCACTGCCCTCTGTGGCAGGGAATTCCATAAATTCACACCTCTCTGACCCCTCATCCTTCTAAACTCCAGTGAATACAAGCCTAGTGTTTTCAATCTTTCCTCATATGACAGCCCCGCCATCCCAGGGATCAATCTCGTGAACCTACGCTGCACTGCCTCAATCACAAGGATGTCCATCCTCAAATTAGGAGACCAAAACTGTACACAATACTCCAGATGTGGTCTTACCAGAGCCCTATACAACTGCAGAAAAACCTCTCTACTCCTATACTGAAATCCTCTTGTTATGAAGGCCAACATTTCATTAGCTTTCTTCACTGCCTACTGTATTTGCATGCCAACTTTTAGTGACTGGTGTACAAGGACACCCAGGTCTTGCTGTACCTCCCCCTTACCTAGCCTAACCCCATTGAGATAATAATCTGCCCCCTTGTTTTTGCCACCAAAGTGGATAACCTCACATTTATCTATATTATACTGCATCTGCCACACATCTGCCCACTCACTCAACCTGTCCAGGTCACCCTGCAACCTCCTAACATCCTCTTCACAGTTCACACTGCCACCCAGCTTTGTGTCATCCGCAAACTTGCTAGTGGTGCTCCTAATTCCCTCTTCCAAATCATTAATAAATATGGTAAACAGTTGCGGCCCCAACACCAAGCCTTGCGGCACTCCACTCGCCACTGCCTGCCATTCTGAAAAGGACCCCTTCACTCCTACTCTTTACTTCCGGTCTGCCAACCAATTTTCTATCCACGTCAACACCCTACCCCCAATACCATGTGCTCTAATTTTAGTCACCAGTCTCCCTTGCGGGACCTTACCAAAAGCTTTCTGAAAGTCTAGATACACTACAACCACTGGTTCCCTTTCATCCATTTTACTTGTCACATCCTCAAAAAATTCCAGAAGATTAGTCAAGCATGATTTTCCTTTCATAAATCCATGCTAACTTTTACTGCTATCCAAATGCCCCATTATTACCTCTTTACCAATTGACTCCAGCATCTTTCCCACCACTGAAGTCAGACTAACTGGTCTGTAATTCCCCGTTTTCTCTCTAACTCTTTTCTTGAAAAGTGGGATAACATTAGCTATCCTCAAATCCACAGGAACTGATCCTGAATCTATTGAACATTGGAAAATGATCACCAAATGCGTCCACTATTTCTAGAGCCACCTCCCTGAGGACCCTGGGCTGCAGACCATCAGGTCCAGGGGATTTATCATCCTTCAGTCCCATTAGCCTACCCAATACTATTTCTCACCTAATGAAAATTTATTTCAGTTCCTCTACCCCCTTAGATCCTCTATCCTGCAGTACATCTGGGAGATTGCTTGTGTCTTCCTTAGTGAAGACAGATCCGAAGTACCTATTCAACTTCTGCCATTTCCTTGTTGCCCATAATAATTTCACCCGTGTCTTGCCTTCAAGGGACCCACATTTGACTTTGCTACTCTTTTTCCCTTAACATATCTAAAGAAGCTTTTACTGTCCTTCTTTATATTCCTGGCCAGCTTCCCTTAGTACTTAATCTTTTTTAGAATTAGAATTAGAATTACCTTTATTTACCTTTTACGGTCTGCACGAAATTTCGTGCCTGCAGTCATACATACAATAATACAATAATAAACAACAATAAACACAAATTAACATGCACCACAGTGAGTCCTCCAAGCACCTCCTCACTGTGGTGGAGGCAAAAATCTTAGGGCTGCAGTCTCTTCCCTCCTCTTCTCCCTCTGCGCTGAGGCGATACCCCACCGGGAGATGGTACAACAGTCCCGCGGGCTCACCGAACCCCGCAAACGGGCTGGCTCAAACACCGTGGCCCGGGGTGGTCGAAGCTGCCGCCCTCCAGTCCAGACATGTTTCCTTCTGATGTCCTATGAAAGTTTCCCAATCCTCTGGCTTCCGGCTACTTTTTGCTGTGTTATACTGATAGAGTAGAGGAGAGAGTATTAGTAGAAATAGGCGAGGGAGAGAGGTGGGGAAAGAGCTGGCATGTGCTAAATTGATGAAGACAAGAAGGGGTTGAATGGTGCCAGTTGAGGGAGGGAGGGGTTAAGATGACAAAAGGGGGGAAATTATGGAATCTGTAGAGGAGGAAATATGGGGAGGGATGTGTAGAACCAGAGGGGGCATGGTGCTTTGGAGGTAACCGAGTGGAGGGGGGAAGAAAGGTGGGAGACCCAAATTGTGAAGGGTGGGAAATGAGCTTCTGGAAGTAGGAAAAGGAACTGGATGACCAGGGCAGGAGGAGTGAGGGAAAAATATGTGTGCAAGGGTGAGGAGATAGGGAACTGCTGGGTAGATGGAGACGAGAGGGTGATAGATATATATATACACATAGATATGAGAATTAACTATTCATGCCGTTGGGTTGTAAGGTACTCAAGTGGAACACGAGATGCTGTTCTTCAGTTTGCATGCTTCACTCTGGCAATGGAGGAACCTGAAGACTGAATGGTATGTGTGGGAATGGTAAAGGGAAGTGGCTCACAAGCAGGATCTCCCATCTGGCGGACTGAGTGCAACTGAACTGCAGTTGCCCAATTCAAGCGGGGTATCACAGGTGTAGAGGGGGTGGCATCGAGAGCCAAAAGTGCAGGGACCCCATTGCGCTAGCCTTCCGCTCAGCACCGCTGCTCCCAGTGCGGGACGCCCCCCCATCTCCACCTCAGCAACGTTCCTCCAACGCCCCCTCAACGCCTCCCATCGCACGATGTTCCCCGAGCGCCACCCTCCCACGGCGTGGCTCCCCCCTCAGCGCCACCCTCCTACAGTGCAGGACTCTCCCTCAGCGCCACCCTCCTACAGTGTGGGACTCCCCCGTCAGCACCACTCTCCCACAGTGTGGGTGGGGCTCCCCCAACAGCATCACTCCTCCCACAGAGCAGGGCTCGCCCCTCAGCACCACCCTCCCATAGCGCGAGGCTCCACCCTCGATGTCAGCCAGGAATTTTGTGCTGTTTCTGGAGACAGGTTTGAGCCTGGAACTGCCGTCTCGGAATGTTACAGCTGCAGTATATTTCCGATCAGCAACAGATGCGATTCGATTCCCTTTCCTTCTGACACATGGAGCAGCATCGGGGCCCGATGTGCTCACAATGTCCCAGAGTACGACATTACTACTGGCTGACGCAGGCACTGGGAATCCCTGTGCCCAGCTGCTTGGTGCAACCGGCTCAGTGGCCCAGCTGCTCTGTCTTGCCCATTGTTCTTGGGCTACACACGGCGTCAATTGTGAATAGTGGCTGTGCGCCCACTCCCGAGTGAGCTGAAAGGACAGTCTATAACAACCCATGAAAACCACCACTGTCGGCCAGATTTACTGCAGTAAGCTAGCCATGGAACAAGCACTCAAAAGCATGCATTCCCTCAGCAAGCAAGCCAAGTATAGTAAATCAACTGTCCTTTCATAATGTACAATTCCTCAGAACAGGCAGGGTTTCATTGAAAAATATCCCAGATCAATAGAATACTCTGACTTCTTCCAGTTTGTAATTAACTTTACTATTTAGCTTTCTCAGCTATCAACAGCAGACAGCCTGAATCCCAACTGGAGCCAGTTCCAAAGATCAAATTCAATCCCTCAATGCTGAGAATGGAATATCGATCCTCTCAGCCTCACGAAATTGGAAATGTACCAATAAACGTAAGGAATTCACTTCACACGAGATCACTTTCCAAGATGCTATTCATTGACTGCAGCTCAGCCTTCAATGCCATGATGCGGCACGGTGGCCTTGGAGGACACGATGGCACAGCGGTAGTTTAGTTTAGTGATGCAGTGCGGAAACAAGCCCTTCGGTCTTTACATGGTTTGCATGTTCTCCCCGTGATCGTGTGGGTTTTCTCCTGGTGTTCCAGTTTCCACCCGCGCTTCAAAGACGTACGGGTTTGTAGGTTAATAAGCTTTGGTAAAAATTGTAAATTGGCCCTAGTGTGTAGGATAGTGTTAGCGTACAGGGATCGCTATTTGGTGCGGACACTGTGGATAGAAGTGCCTGCTTCCCCGCTGCATCTCTAAACTAAATTAAACATTGGTCAAGATTGTGCGCTAATTTTCTGTGTACCCATGACTATGTACGTGGCCAACTGCAACACCTGCTCTATCTTTAAGGTCACCAATGATACAACCGTTCCCAGAGGACCAACAAAAATGATGAAAACGAAGTACAGGAAAGAAATCGGGACTTTAAGTCATTATTTTAAGTCACACATCAGCAAGATAAAAGACGGAACAAGGAACTGCAGATGCTGGATTATACCAAAGATGGACAAAAGTACTGGAGTAAGTCAGCGGGTCAGGCAGCATCTCTGGAGAAAAAGTATGGGTGACGTTTTGGGTCGGGATCCTTCTTCAGGCTGAGGAGTCCGATCACCCATCCTTTTTCTCCAGAGGTGCTGCCTGACGTGCTGAGTTACTCCAGCACTTTGTGTCTATCTTAAGCAAGATGAGAGAGTTTATTGCTGACTTAAGGAAGTGAGGGAGTGAACACAGCTGCAGTAGAGATGGTCCATAGGTTCAAGTTCCACATCACCAATAACCTAACCTGTGGTCCCTTCACACTTATGCGGTAATCGAGAATATATTGACACCCGAGAAGATTCGGCACAACCATGAGGTTTCTCTCGAACGTTTGTAGATGTGCTCTAGAAAATATTCTGATGGGATGTATCTCAGCCTGCTTTGGAAACTGCTCTGTTGTTGACCACCTGAATCTACAGAGAGTGGTGAACTCAGCCCAGTCCATCACAGGCTCTCACTTCCTTCTGTCCCAGTCCATCTTCATGGTGCATTGCATCAAGAATTGTGGAAGTATCGGTAAGGATGCCTGCCATCCTGTTCTTTTTTTTCTACTTTCTGGGAGAAGATAGAGGCTTGAAAGTACAGATGTCCAAACTTAAGAACAGCAACTGTTATCAGACTCCGGAACCAATCATTCTCTCGTCCAAAAGATGTTTTTAACTCTACCTCATTTGGTTATTCCATTATTATACTTTTTTTGCACTATGGATTGCACTACAATCTTGCACATTCTGCTGTTTTGTATTTATCATTGTAATTGTTGTATCTATCAATACCATGCACTGTTTACTCTGTGAGCTTCTTGTGCACAAGAAATTCCACTATGCTTTGGTGTACATAATAAACTCGGAATCTGAATATGAATCTACAGCTTGATGTTAATCTCTGTTTTACGACACTGCTCTGAAAAGTATTGGGAGGAGTTGTTATGCCCTCATGGGTAGAGTTATTACTACCTTAATGCTGCAAAATTGCAAATGCTTTGCTTGACGTCCTTGCAGAAGGAATTTAAGAATGTTTCTGAAGTATTTTTCTGCAGGAAGGGCAGAGTGACAATCCCAATCACCAAGGCCAGTTATGTAAAGCACGATTTAATTTAACACATTTGAAGTAACAAAATATTGATAGATATTAACGTAGAAATAGAAATTAGGTGCAGGAGTAGGCCATTCGGCCCTTCGAGCCTGCACCGCCATTCAATATGATCATGGCTGATCATCCAACTCAGTATCCCGTACCTGCCTTCTCTCCATACCTTCTGATCCCCTTAGCCACAAGGGCCACATCTAACTCCCTCTTAAATATAGCCAATGAACTGGCCTCGACTACCCTCTGTGGCAGAGAGTTCCAGAGATTCACCACTCTCTGTGTGAAAAAAGTTATTCTCATCTCGGTTTTAAAGGATTTCCCCCTTATCCTTAAGGTGTGACCCCTTGTCCTGGACTTCCTGGAATCATGCATGCAAAGATGAACAGGCAGTTTGCCAACAATAAGCGAGTTTGGTTATCCAAAAATCGCAAGCTAGCCGACCTGGGGCAAGCGAGTTGATCTGGGGCAAGCGAGCTGACCTGGGAACTGCAGCCATTCACGGGGCAAGCGAGCCGACCTGGGTGTCATAGCCAGACCTGCAAGCGAGCCGACCTGGGCGCAACAACCAGACCTGGGGCTCGCAGGCGACCTGGGAACTGCAGCTACAACCTGGGAATGCGAGGGATCTGGGAACTGCAGCAAGTCCCGGGGCACGCAGGCGATGTTGCCAACCCCTGGACTAAACCAAACCCTTGATCCTGTCCCGCCATCCATTTTTCAAAATTTAGCAACTTAAATTGGAGATGCGTCTTCGACACAGGTGCATCTTCATTGCCGGGAAATACGGTACTTTCAAATCCCAACCAGTTATTTCACTATACTGCTTTGTCAAATTTTACTTTGCCACTTCACCTAGCTCTATTCTTTATTGAATAATCATCCAGCTATTAGTTTGAAATTTATTTTCATGGAAATTTGTTCCACATGCTTGTTAAAATCTGGTACCAGTTGAAATTTTAATTTACCTTGCTGTATTTCGTGCAGATTATGTATAGAACATGTATGCCAGGGTACATTTGCTGTTACGCTGCCTATTTTTTAACGAAACAGAAAACATGGTAAATATTTCAGAATATGAGTATTAATTTTTAATGTGTTTTAATGTGACCCTGAGAGAAAACCTCATGGTGAAGAGTATTTTGTCTTCCAATCTCTTCCCATCTCTTCGTACTCAACATTAGTTTGCTCGGGCACGTTAACGAGACGATTCCTCTAACACCCTCGAGAGATTCCAAATAAAGCAGATGAAAAAACTGACATGTCACCATTTCTGTTTGTCTGATACTTTGAACACGTGGGTTGACTGAAGAGTTAGTGATCACCAAATACACACAGGGCTATTACTAGAGTTTAACTTGAACAAAACAGGTAACCCCAGTAATCCAAAAAATACGAAAAATTCAGCAATACAAAACTTCCTACCAGTAAACAAGTCCAACTTAACCTCTAACCTATACCAAACACTAATGGAGAAACATGCAGCAACTAATTAACCTTGTAGTGTGTGAGAGATTCTCAGGTATGTCAGAGCAGAATATTTAGCAACCAGCTGCGATTCGCAGGTTCCATGTACTGCACTAGCAATATCATAGTTCACATGAACAGCAGTAAAAGTAAAACCTGAACATAATGTCTTCAAAAGCAGGAATTGCTTTTTTTCCTTCTAAAAGGTGTTCCACAATGACATTTGTCCAAATTGATCAACAAAATTTTGGACTACTGTTTAACCAACTCCTTTTTGCGAGGTAACTCTTCAGATCAAAAATGACCACAAGAATGTGACAGAAGTTCCATGAATCTGTCATTTCAGCAAACTTCGTTTAGCAGATTCCACCACCAGACAGCTACAGCCTCAGAGAAACTAACACACAATTCGATCTTGCGCAGCAAACTAAAATACAACATCAGCTTGTAAAATGGGTCATCGCATACGGCGCGTGTGTTAAAATGACAAACGGATTTTACGGCAAGCATCAATTCAAATCCAATTCCACATAAACAGTAAGTCTCACTTACCACATTGTAGTAACCTTTACTAATTGGAGGAGTTTCAAATCCCTTAGGTGAACTTTTCAAAGTTGCAGACTTCGGAGAGACTGTTTTTTCTACAGAATGAACCAATTGTCAATTTTTTTTTAATGAAATTCACCAGAGATCATCATGCAACATCAACAGATATCTGGAAAATAAGTTCCCCAAATAGTGCCTAATCATAATCAAAGCATTATTCTTTAAAACTAAAACATATTGCAATTATACGCTTAATATTTATACTGTAATCAATGTTGAAGCAAGAGCAGAAAGCATGACCCTCTTAAACATTCACATAAGAAATAAGCCAGGCAGAAGCAGTGAAGATCGCGAGAATGATCTTTGCCAACGATTAGTGTATCAATAGTGAGGGGAGGGGTGAAGATGACAAAGCTGGATTATAGGGTAGACACTGAAGGCTGACTCATTTTACAACACTTTCATAGCCAAAAGAGCCTCCTGCGAGAGATCACAGTTTGGTAATTGTCAGTGGACTGGAAAGGAGGATATGGCTGAAGAAAACAATGATATCAGGTCATCATAAAATGCTGCACTTCCAATGAAGTAGTACTGATGTGTGTAAATACATCAACCAAAAAGTGTCAGATTCACATTCCAGCAGAAAGCAAAGATGACAAATGCCTTGTTCATTAGATGTTTGGCATTAAGTTACACTATCACTTTGTGAGGACATGGAACAGAGTACAGATCATGTCTTCAGACATCAGCAGACGTGGGCCAACATTTCCCCAGTAAAACGTCACCATTCTTGCGATAACTGTACATCCTGTAACTCGGTCCAAAGCAGGTACTGATAAATACCAGTATATTCCACAATATATAAAAACTGCAAAACAACTTTGCTGCTGCCCCCTGCACTGTCCCAATTGCTGGATGTTGAACAGACATGTAACTAGTACTCTGGCTTATATCTTGACTGAGATGTGAACTGCACTGATTTGTCAATGTAATACAGAATCCTAATGGCCTTGCTCACTGCTGCCTGCAAAATCAAGGACCACAGTTAAAGTGGACAGATACCCAGTGTGGAAAGGGAAACAAAATTAACATTACAGGTCGAAGATCCTTTGCCAGAATTGGGAAGTGAGACAGGTTAGTTTTAGAGGGGATGGGGAGCTGAGATGGAATGCAGGAGAATATGTCTGACAGGGTGACGCCAGATTTGTCATGGTGAAGCTGTTGAAGACGACATCTGACTGATTAGGCTAACCGAGGTGGGTGGAAAAGGGGGAGAGAGAGTGCAATGGCAAACAAAGGGACACACACACACACACAAGCTGTGAAATGCAGCACTGTGGGAAATGCCTGCCAGATCAGACTGTGCTAATGGAGAGAGAGAGAAAAATAACACAGATACATAACCTACAGAGAACTCAAGATACGTGATGTTGAATTTGATATTGATTTCAGAATGCTGCAACAGATCCAGTTGGAAGATGAGTTACTGTTTAGCCAAGTTGAATTTAGAGATACCGTATGGAAACAGGCCCTTCAGCCATTGAGCCCACACCGACCATCGATCAGCCTACTTGCCAGAATCATTATTCATTTAAAAAAATAAATCCAGTCAACCTTGTTCTCCCAACAACCTTTGTTTTCCACTTTTTGTTTGTATCAATACTCAATACGAAACAATCTAAAAATTTTGTGCAATTTAGTTTCAAGATCCAGCCTTAAGCTGGGGATTTCTTTAGTCTCTCTCTTAACTCGATCAGAATTTTAGTCCATAGATTAAACACCTCACATTGCATTTTGAGCCATTTATCAATTTCACAAATACTTTCCTTTCAAGTTATCAACTTACCATTCAGCTTCATTTCTCTCACATAATTGCTGGGAAACCAGCCGTTTTTGCCGTTGAGTGTTCCTTCCCACCAGCCCCCTTCCTCAATTCTGGTAACATGGATGATATCACCCTTGGCAAAGCAGAGTTCATCCTCGTTGGTCTGATAGAAGTTGAATTTTGCTTTTACCACCATGTGATGGTTGCTGTTATCAGTCATGTCCTTTCCAAAAAATAAATAATTCAAATCAGTATTCACTCCTTCATAAGAATACAGTAAACCCTCGTTATAGTGGACTGTAGAGAGGGGGGATGGGGGTCTGAGAGCGGCCGGGGTTGTGGTGCGAGCCGGGGGTAGTGTCGCGAGCCAGTGGCAGCAGGAGGTGCAAGTAGCCGGGGAGGTAAGCAGCCAGGAGGCAGCAAGAGCCAGGGGTGGCGTTGGGGGCAGCTAGCGCTGGGGGCAGCATAATGTCCTCTGCAGCCAGAGTATGACCTTCCGTTATAACCAAGATTCGTTATACAGAGGTCCGTTAAAACAAGGGTTTAATGTATTTGTAATAAAAGGCGACACAATTCCTTTTGAACAATTGGAAAGCACTGCGGCCAGTTCTGCCCTCAACATTTTACAACAATGTCAAATCTAGGAAAAAGCTGCAGAGATCTACCTTAGTGACCCCAGGTGCTTCAGTGAAATTGGAGAAGGCAAAAATTGCCGATCTTCAAATCGACCTTTAACATCCCAAAACCAACAGTGTGCATTTTACAAAGCAAAGAACCATCATAAGATGCCACCCCCTGGAACCACACCCTGACGACTCAGTGAAATTAGTGAAACCACTTGTCCACCATAGATCCAATCAGGTAGATGTTCTCTGCAGTCAATTTCTCCAGATCGCATTCCAGTAATCCCTGCTCCTCCCTCATATCCTCATATCCACCGCCTTTCCCCATCCCCATATCCCAACATGGCAAACATTCAACTTTCACTCACTAAACTTCGATATTTTCCAGGAAAGTTTTTGGAAGTTCTTCCAAGGGACAAGTGGGCTCCAGCGAGAGAATCAGCTGACTTTATTTGATGGGATTGATGACGTGTACATACCGAGTCACTTCCAACACCAATATCTGCAGGAGACAGGTCCTTTAGTTGCGGATTTGAACAATTACTTTGTATTTTAAAATATAATTAGATTTAATTATTTTTCAACGCACACTCGTTTAGCAGTTAACACAGTGAACATTTGGCTTTCGCAACACATTCTAACAGATATATGGTTTGGCTTAAAGAGAGGACACTTGCACACAATGTTTTGTGTAAGGAAACTGATTTATGATAAAATAATGGTAACTTATTTGCTCATGCGGTCAGCACCAGAAATCTATTTATTTCCTCCAAAATCAATTCGTATTGGGTATCCTGAATTTTCAATCTTTCTTTGTTAGTTGTGTCTTCAGTCCTGTAACCGTCTCAGAGTCAGAGTCATAGTGTGGAAACAAGCCCTTCACCCCAACTTTCCCACACTGACCAACATGTCCCATCTACACTAGTCCCACCTGCCTACGCTTGGCCCATATATCCCTCTAAATCTGTCCTATCCATGTACCAATGTTTCTTAAACATGGCGATAGTACCTGCCTCAACAACCTCTTCCGGCAACTCGTTCCATACACCCACCTCCTTTTGTATGAAAAAGTTTCCCCTCAGATTCCTACTAAATCTATCTACCCTCACCCTAAACCTATGTCCTCTGGTTCTTGATTCTCCTACCCTGGGCAAGAGACTGTGTCTACCCAATCGATTCCTCTCATAATTTTGTACACCTTTATAAGATCAACCCTCATCCACCCGCGCTCCAAGGAACACAGTCCCTACCTGCTCAACCTCCCCCTATTGTTCAAGTCCTCGAGGCCTGACCTCGTTAATCTTCTCTGCACCCTTTTCAGCTTGCCAACATCTTTCTTATAACATGGTGCCCAGAACTGACCAAAATACTCTAAATGTGGCCTCACCAACATCTTATATAACTGCAACATGTCCCAACTTCTATACTCTCCCTAAACCGCTCACCTCCCCTCTTTAAAGCACCCAGTAAACTGTTATCCCCTGCGGCTCGGGTGTCAATTTTTCAAGGCTACACTTCAGCAAGGTAATTCTCAGATGGATTATTTTGTTTCGGGTGCAGTATAAAACAGAAACAGAAGTTGTGCAGGCGAGTGTTTGCTGGTCCTCTCTTGACAAAGAACCAGAGTGATTATGTCTAGTGCATACGAAGGTTCTCAGCCCACTTCTTCCTGCCCATAAATGGTGCACCAGCTAGCTTGCAGCAGCTGCTCTGCTCACATCATTTTAAATCTCTCCACTTTGACAGCAAAACAAAACCCGTGATGTTGGATTTCCTGCAAACACTCATTTGGCTCCTTTCGACTGCGGTTGCCATGGAGATAGGGATTTGGACAAAATCCAGAGAAATCCTCTGTCTGAAACTCAATCAATACCGGAGGACAAGACGCTTTGCACTTCAACAGCCATCCACTGAATGTTCAGTGGCTCTCCTGATGCCAACCCCACATCAGGGTTAACACACAAATCCAAGGTGCTTCCCAAGATCAGACAGCCAGAGCATCCCTTAGAATAGTATTCCCCATTTAATGAACGATCTCCAGCCAATTAAGTTACTTGAGCGCTCAAGCCCACCCTGCTTACATTTTCATAAAGCCTCCCCCCCCCCGCTTAAGTCTCACAACTCTTAAACAGCCAAAAAAAGCTGTCATTACCAGCTTTTGAAATTTCCAATTTCCATGGAGCTTTTGGGGGGGGGGGGGGGGGGGGAGAGTGGGGGTGATAGAGGAGAGAAGAGTTCCAGATTCTCACTGCACTGTGTTGAGAAGCATTTTTTTGCAACACCTCCAAATGACTTGGTTCTGATTCTGAAGAAAAGAAAATAGTTAGCAGAATGGTCTTGAGGGAACAGAAGTTTAGGGGTAACATGAGGGGGAACTTCTTTACTCAGAGAGTGGTAGCTGTGTGGAATGAGCTTCCAGTGGAAGTGGTGGAGGCAGGTTCGATTTTATCATTTAAAAATAAATTGGATAGGTATGTGGATGGGAAAGGAATGGAGGGTTATGGTCTGAGTGCAGGTAAATGGAACTAGGGGAAAATAAGTGGTCGGCACGGACTTGAAGGGCCGTGATGGCCTGTAATTGTTATATGGTTATGTGGAAAGAAATATCAAAGCTTGTGTGACAAGTATATAATGATCCAAATTTATTCTTCAGAAATTTAAAAAATACAGGGGCCCATGAACCAGCCATGATGGAAGGAGAAACTCACCTACACACAAGCTACACCAATTTCCTGCCCTAACTAGATAGCGCTATGACCTGGAAAGAGAAGTGGGATGCGCCTGGTCGCTGCTGCCAGAGAAACATTCTGGATCCACCAGCAGGCCGCAGGATGGCAAGAGCTTGGGACATTGGGTCAGTTGTAGCAAACGCAGCTGTAGATGCCATTCCAACTTCTTCTGCACATAACTGGATGAACAGGCTTTCATAGAAGTGAATTATGAGCCGTTCAGAACCTTTAACAGGAAATCTGATCTACCAAGTTTCTCTTTTAAAACTTCAAATGCATAGGAATCAACTTGAGCAATCCCAGTGCTGTAAAGGAACCCAGTATTTACCTTTGTGAATGTGAAGAAAGTGAAATTACCAAGCTGAATGTGAAGAAAGTGAAATTATTCATTGGACAGATCTAGAAAAAAAATGCAATGAAGATAGTCCACATACAAATGGTCCAATACCATCCAGAACTGCAGTGCCTCATTTCTACACCAGTGTCCTGCTCAGTGACTGTCAGCAAGTCCTGACTGTAGTGTGTTAAATCATTTATGAATTGCTGCTGGGAATTCTTCCAGGAATTCAACTACATGCCAAATGGATCAGGTTTCACAAACCTGAAATCCAAGTTCCTTGTTTGGCAAAGGTAACAGAAATAAATGCAAATGGATGTTGCTCTAATGCAAAGATAGGCTGGTTTACTCTCAAACTTTCCCCCAAGTATTAACTTCCTGCACGGTTTACAGGAAATGCATTGTCCAGGACCGACCTGATCAATCATGTTCCAGCTGAGTGTCCTGCCTACCAAGGTACACATTGGGAAACTAGAGCACAGAAGATTGGAGTGAACACAACCCTTGTTACCCAGTGTTTCTGCTGCTATTTATTACCTGGGATCAAGATTTGCTTCCAATCCAATTTTGTGGCCAGAGGCTCACACGAAAACACAAACTCTTCCACAGATGGTGGGTAATTTGGTGAACTCCTTCCACAGCTCATGCAGGCCGCCCATTTGCTCCTGACGCCTGACCTCAACGTCCTTGATAATATCTCCCCCCCCCCCACCCACCTCTATGGGCAAAAGAGGCATTTCTTCAAGGTAAGTGATCACATCTTTCAAACTTTCCCTCAGTCCACCTAGTAATCTCATCCCATGATATACGGTGCAAGGCAAGCAATCCGTGTGGCCTTCCAACATTGCTGGCCACAATAATAAGGACTTCACAGCATGGGATGTTGGCCTGGGAGAGGAGGTTGACACATTTACTTATCCTTCCAGTGAAATTAGGGTTTTTGTGGAGACAGCTTTGGTAGTATCTTTCCAGTATCTTGACATGCCTGCTGTTGATAGTCCAAGTGTCAGTAGCAGGTAAGAGGGTGAAGATCGTTCCTGCCCAATAGACCACAACTACCCTGCCATGTCTACGGTCTTTATCTTTAAACAGCCTTTCTCTCCATTAACTAAAGCCACATAGAAGGTGATGCTGAAGTTAATCAAAGTCTTATGGTGAGATTGCCTCTCAAGATAGGAGAAGTGGCCCAAATCTTCAAGGTTAGCTCTGTCAATTGTTACTGTTGGTGGGTAGTGTGATACAATAGTACAAGTAAGAGGACTTTGTGTCTTTCAGATGCTGTTTAAATGCCATCCTCTAATATGCTTTAATGAAAACATTGATTATGGCTTGCAGCTCAGCCTTCAATCGCAGGTAAATGCAAATGTTGCCTCCTTGCTGTGACTCAATGACTGAAGCTTGGCTAACCTTCATTCCTGAGTTTAAACAGTTTCACATTAATTTTGAAAAGTGTTCTGCAGAAAGTTTGCTGAATGCAAGGAGCAACATTGCAGAAAGAAAGATGTTAAAAATGCTTCGAGCCAATGACAATTTTGTTTAACACCAGTCTTGAATGAGATTGCCTCTGGTCTAGTCTTATGATGAGTGTCAGGGCTTGCATGCATCAGGTAATAAATGCAAAATGGAAATGAATTTCTGTTGGAAGCCAAATACAAATCTCACTTGATTGTGAGCTTTATGGGCCTGTTCCACTATTCAAGTTTACCCAAGAGCTCTCCCGAGTTCAAAAAAAAAAATCAAACTCGTGGTAAGTACGTAGAATGTACGTAGCAGGTACGCCGGACCTCGGGACGTCTCTTAGCGGCTCTTATCGCTAACGGCAGGTCCTCAGGAAACGCGGTAAGCTCATTAAGTTTTTTCAACAGTGTGAAAAATGTCCACGAGAGCCCCGAGTACCTACGAACAGCTATTACCATAATTCTCCGAGATCGAATCAGGGGAAACTCGGGAGAACTCTTGCATTACCTCGTACAGTGGGACAGGCCCTTTAGTGTAGTCAAAAACAGCCACAAATGTTGATTAATGCTGCTCCCTCCATTTATTTTGTTGTGCAACTTTAAAGTTACTAATGAAAACGCTGCCTTGTGTACGACAATTTCATTCTAATTTACATTACCAGGTGGCAGTAGCAGCCCTCGAACCTGCTCCACTCATTTAGATCATGTCCACTTGGAACCTACATTTTAACCATTTGCCTTAGTTCTATGTCCTTTATACCAAAACAAAATACTTGAACAAGGTACCAGGATTTTCGATTGATGCCGGAGCTTTTGTCAAAACTTGCTTATTTGGTCCATGGCGCATTTGGTCCATGGCCATGCTGACCAATTGAAAACGTAGCCATTTAATCTCAGATGCTCAGTCATACAGCATGGAAACAGGCCCTTCGACCTAACTTGTCCATGCCAACCAAAATGCCTCATCTACACTAGTCCTACCTGCCGGTATTTTCCCATATCCCTCTAAACCTTTCCTATCAATATATCTGAGCAAATGTAATTGTTATAATACCTCTGGCGCACTACCTGCCTCAACTACCTCCTCTGACAAGGACCTGGCTCTCAATAACCCCTCCTGGCAAATTCTAGTCTCTCAACTACCTCCTCTGGCAAGTACCTGCCTCAGGTACCCAGCTCAACTACATTTTTGTCCTGAAATTTCCTGCCCATAAATTTACATAACCAGTTTCTGAAACTTCTAGATTCAAATAAGTTTGAGTAACATTTTCCCTTCACCATGCCTCAAGATCCATCCCTTCAGTGTGATATTCACCCAGTCACTAGAGGAAATAGTTTATCAACTTTATCACATCCTATCAAACTGAATCAGCCGATTCACATCGCTTGTCCTTCAAAATAAATATATCTCTTCTGTTACATTTTCCAAAGCATTTCCATCTTGCCTAAAGCAGAATACAAAGTTGCCCACAATACGGATTTGAAAGGTTGCAGCACAATCTCTCTGCTTTTACATTCAGCAGATCTATTTATAACCCCATGTGACAAGTATGCTTTTTTTAACCACTTTATCAACTTTCCCTGTCATCATCAAGGATGACAACTGACATTGTCTGTTTTCTGCTCAATTACACTTTAGTACTGAGGAATTTGTGTAGAACTATTGTCGCACATTAATCCTCATAAACGACAGCACTGCAGGTTAAACAGCTTTTCTGCTGTGAACTCTATCTGGTTTACACGCAAGCACATTATTGCACACAATATGGCCATTCATCACACCCAAGTTATTCAGCAGCTTTGGGGAGCTGCTGTGAAATTTATTCTCTTTTTTAACATTACAGCTTGGTTTGGGAATAGCTCTGCCTAAGACCACAATAAATTGCAGAGTGTTGTACATGTAGCCCAGTCCATCACACAGACCAGCCTCCCCACGGTTGACTCCATCTATACTTCACGCTGTCTCAGACAACTAGCCAACATGATCAAAGACTTGTCCCACTCCAGTCATTCCTTCTTCTCCCTGCTCCTATCTGGCAGAAAGTACAGGAGCGCAAAAGCATGCACCACCAGACGCAGGAACAGCTTCCCATTATCAGGCATCTGAAGTCCTTCCATAAGCTAAGGTACTGTCCAACTCTCCTCTATTCCCTTGTGGACAATGGACTTTGTCCATAGAACGGATGCTCTATAATGTTAACTATATTCTGCACTCTGCATCATCCCCTCTGCTCTACCTTTCGCACTAAAGTTTGACTCGATTGTATTTCCTGATTAGTACCGGTGTCAGTGGTAATGGGGAGAAGTCAGGAGAAAGGGGTTAGAAGGGAGAGATAGATCAGACATGATTGAATGGCTGAGTTGACGATGGGCCGAATGCCGTATTTGTACTCCTATTCCTTATGACCTTATGTATGTAATCTGTACCTCAGTTTACATGACAATAATAACTTTAAACCTAAACCCAAGATAATCACATTACAGCTACGGAGGCCACACTGGTATACGGAAGCAGTGATCACAAGCTTAATTTTGGGAATGAACTTCTGGAGGTCTTTAAAAAAAAAAAAAAAAAAAAGTGCCAAGAGCACAAAACAAGCCATCGCCCATGATCAGAAACAAGGTTATGTAGAATCCAAGTGTAATTCTCTACCCTCAACCTCCATTGCACAACATCAAAACTTATTTTTTCCAATGTGTATCACTTGCCCTGCGCCCCTTTCACCTCACACTGCCAAAAGAAGTGAGGAGTACAGACCTGGAAGGGTTCTCCAAGAAATACCAAACGGTATTCAAGCACAACTATTGATGAGAGAGATGCTTGGGGGAATGCCCTCACTTTACCAACATAGACCTCCTGCAAATCCACTTCATTAGCCACACGGCACTTTGAGCCACTCAAAGTTGTGAAGAGCAATATGTAAAAAAGGTATAAGGTATTATATTAGGGCATGTAGGATTTCAGAGCAATCACCATTTGGAGCAAAGAAGGATTGGTGAATATTTATTATATTATAAGTGTAAAAAAACATAATATTTCTCACATGGCAGAACTTTGCCCACAAAGAGCACATTTGTCAATTCTCTGAACATTTTTTGTGTACAATCGACAAATAACCATTTCCAAATTGCCTATAACAAGTTCAGTTATGCAATTCCAATCAATATGAATTAAATTTCATATCTAGGAAAATATTGCTATCGTTCATCTAAGTTACTCGCACCATGAGCCCAGTACACTGGGAAACTAAGCCTCACCCAAACAGTCTTCTTACCTGCAGTTACTTTATTCAAAGTGACCAGGGAGCTAAGAATCTTGTTGAAGTTCTGTCCTTGATAAAGATCATTCGCATCAAAAGTCTGTGAGAAGCAAAAGGCAAATCTGTAATTACTATTTAACACATTAAGTAGACCTTCTGGTGAGATCTTCTTGAGACAGAGCTGTTTGCTTATCGAAAATCAACAAGTCTGGAGACGTTTCTAGCAATGAACCTCCCAGCACTTAAAAGAAAAGCTTCAATGTATTCTTAAATAAAGCTAAATCTGTGAAGACTTGTTTTCATTCCTAACAGCCACCAATAAAAAGAAGCAGGCTCACATCTACCTCCGGCTTATCAATAAAAATGGAATTGCTGTCAGTTCCAGAGACAAATTGTTGCTTTCCCCCCCCCCGACTTACAGATTAGACAATAAAACTAACCTCAAAGCAGAAACACAGGGCTCACTGCCAATCCATACCGAATGTACAAAAACAATCAAGAGCTGCAAATGCAAAGCTCTTGCTGCAAACATATCTGGATGATGACAGGAATCTCGCCCAACAGAGCATGCTCCACTATTTCAGTGGTTTGGAAGTTTAATTCTGCACATCAGTGTCATTTTAAAATATATTTGACCATAAACTAGATCAAAATGTTCTATTCTATAACACCCCTGAGAGAGAGAAAACTTGCAGAATTTTGAAAGTGAAGCAAATTTATGAATCATCCGTTACTGTTAGTCTCACCCACCACAGTACATTGCCATAAGTATATTGTGGTTATAAAAAAAAATGACCTCCCTCACTAATCTCTGCACATCAGCGCGTTCAACACAAAATGTAAATTGGCCTTCTACTGGTTCTCACCCCAGTACGTGCCCTATGATGTCAGTGTCCACCTTGAATTTGGAGTATTTGCTGACTTAACATCACGTCTATCAGCTGACTTACAGCAGCTTGATACAAGGCAGAAATCTCAGTTCAATTTCTCCAAGCAATTCCACGGCATCATATCGCCGCAGCAAAGTAAGTGGCACAAGTGTGACAGCCAGCATGCATTGCTCATTTAACATCCTGGTTCAGTCTGATTCACCTGGTCATCATCACATAGCCTGTGGGGTTTCACTGTGCACAATCAGACTGCTGCATTTCCAAAGGTAGATTATTCATTCTATTTTTAAATATGAATTCGACAATCAGCATTTTGGGATATCCAAACATCCTAAATGCTGGAGAAGTACCAATTCTTTCTTTCTAAACTTTTGAACAATTGTGTGTGCCAAGGGATGATGGGGAATGGGGTATGGGGGAGGGGAGGGGAAAAAGAGGAGAGGAGGGGGATTATACGTACACATGCCCAACACAGTTGCCGCATACACATTCTTCCTCACATCCTCCACTCTCTCCGAGTGAAGGCATTCCTGCAGCCATAGGTGACCCTTCCAAGCCTCTCCAATTGTCAATTGCTCTCTCCTCTCCCACCATCAGTTCATCAGTTTAGTTTATTGTCAGGTGTACCAAGGTATAGTGGAAAACCTTTGTTGCATGCTAACCAGCCAGTGGAAAGACAATATACAATTACAATGATTACATTCGCAGTGTACAGATACATGATAAGGGATTAAGTTCAAGTTCACATTTATTGTCACATGCACCAATTGGTACAAGGAAATTTGAGTTACAGTACAGCCATACGAATAAAAAGAACACAATACACAATTGAATTTAACATAAGCATCCACCACAGCGGAATCAACGTTTCTCACTGCAGTGGAAGGCAATAAATTTCAGTCATCTTCCTCTTTATTCACCCGTGGTCAAGGCTTAGAACACTCCGCAGTCGCCGATGTACAGGCCCTCTCGCCGGGATGTTCAAAACTCCGGCATCGGAATGGATCGGAACACACTCTGCGGTTTGGAGTTTCCAAATTGGCCGCTTCTTACTGCAGACAGCAGCTTCCGAAGTCCACAGGCCCCACTAGACGGAGTTCCAACACTGGCGATCCTCGGCAAAAGATCCCAGGCTCCACGATGTTAAAGTCAGCATCGTGCCTGCGGCTAGAAGCTCCGCAGACCACAGCTCCACTATGTCAAAGTCAGCAGGCCCCGCTGGACGGAGCTCCAACACAGGCGATCCTCGACACACGATCCCAGGCTCCGCGATGGTAATTCAGAGCTGCGCCTGCTGCTGGAGCTCTGGGCCGGTGTCTGATCGGAAAGGCCGCGCCAATCCAGTTGGTAGGCCACGATGGGGGGGCAAAGATGCGACACGGAGAAGACGCTTCTCCATCCAGGTAATTATATATTTAATATTTTTTGTTATTTTATACAATTTTTTAACAAAACAGAACAAAACAAACAAAACAAATAAAAAATAAAAATTGAAAAAGACAACAGGAAAAAAGGAAGGAAAAAAAATATATTTTTTTTAAATAATAATAATAAAACAAAGCCGCCAGACATAACAGTATTGGTACAATCCACATGGTGCTATTTACCTCCGTCCAGGTAATTGACTGAAAAACGATTTCCCCCTATCCAGGTATAGTCAGTAAAGTTTGATCAAAAATAGTCTGAGGGTCCCCGATGAGGTAGACAGTAGTTCAGGACTGCTATCTGATTACAGTAGGATGGTTCAGTTGCCTGATAACAGCCGGGAAGAAACTGTCCCCGAATCTGGAGGTATTAGTTTTCACACTTCTATACCTTTTGCCCGTTGGGAGACGGGAAAAGGGGGAGTGGCCATGGTGCAACTTGTCCTCGATTATGCTGCTGGTCTTGCCGAGGCCGCGGAAGGTTAAGACCATATAACAATTACAGCATGGAAACAGGCCATCTCGGCACTACAAGTCCGTGCCAAAAAATGGAATCAATGGAAGGGAGGTTGGTATGTGCGATGGTCTGGGCTATGTCCACAATACGCTGCTCTGCTCCGCTCCCTCCCTCTCCCCCTTCCCACTGTGTCCTAGACGCCACACTGCCCAGTCTAAATGAATTTCTCCCATTAAATAGAGAGAATCCTAAGCTGCCACCGGATGCCACCTTAAGTGACAAGTGTGGCCAGCTGCTACATACATGAAACACTACAGCACAGGAACAGATCATTTGGACCCACAATGTCCATGTCGAACATGCTGCCGAGCCGAACTGATCTCATCTACGTGCACATGATCCATATCCCTCCATTCCCTGCACTTCCACTATTGATCAGCTGTTGTGGGCAGAGCCATTTTCTGGAAATGTTAAGGTCTCATTTAATGTCACTGGACTCTCAATGTGAAGTAGAATTCTACACTGCCATGACAGGAAACTGCAGAACATTTATGACGTTAAGGCAAAGATAGATAGATTCTTCATTAATACGGGTGTCAGGAGTTATAGGGGGGGAGAAGGCAGGAGGATGGGGATAGGAGGGAGAAATAGATCAGCCATGATTGAACAGTGGTGACTTGATGGGCCAAATGGTGTAATTCTGCTCCCATCACTTATGACATAATGTTCAGCCCACTGTGTCCATGCCAGTCATAAACACAGTCGAGTCCCACCTGCCAACAATGGGTCACAACCCTTGAAGCACTCAGCCAAGTGCTCTTGAAACATTGCCTCCTCCTGCTTCTCAAGCAGTGAGTTCCAGACACTTGCCTCTCATTAGGATTCACTGCCTGTATAGGTGGTAAAGGCAGAGAACTGTGTTACATTGAAAAATAGCAGCCCCAGAACTAAAAGAAAAGCACCCTCCAGGATTACAGACCTAGAAATTGAAAAGAACCTAAAGTCCATTAACACCTGTCCTTCACCATTTAAATATTCCCTCTCCAAACTACTCCAAATCTATGCACATTAATGTGACCCCCAGTGTTACGGGAAACAGGCTCAGTCATGCAGGATGGAAACGGGTCCTTCGGCCCTACTTGTCCAGCTGACCAACATGCCTCATTTACAATATTCCCACCTGCCTGCGTTTGGCCTATATGCCTCTAAACCTTTCCTATCCAAGTACCTTTAGATTAGAGACACAGCGCAGAAACAGGGCCTTTGGTCCACCGAGTCCGCATTGGCCAGTGATCCACGTACATTAACACTACCCTTCACACTAGGACAATTTTTACATTTACACCAAGCCAATTAACCTACAAACCTGTACGTCTTTAGAGTGTGGGAGGAAATTAAAGATCTCTGAGAAAACCCACGCTGGTCACGGGGAGAATGTATAAACTCCGTAAAGGCAGCACCCATAGTCAGGATCGTACCCATGTCTCTGGCGCTGTAAGGCAGTAGCTCTACCGTTGCGCCACTGCGCCATCTTGTAACATTGGTTTGAAACGTTGTGATAGACCCCTCAACTGTCTCCTCAGGCAGCTTGGTCCATATACCGAGCACCCTTTGTGTAAAAAGGTTGCCCCTCAGGGTCTTATTAAATCTATCCCCCCTCACTTTTAACCTATGTCCTCTGGTTCTTGATTCCCCTGTCCTGCGTAAAAACATTGCCTAATTCCTTTGCTCCATAGATGCTGACTCACCAGCTGAGTTTCTCCAGGATTTTTGTCTATTTTCTTTCTTCTTCCCGCCCCCCACCCCCCCACCAGTCTGAAGATGGGTTTCAAAACGAAACGTTGCCTATTTCCTTTGCTCCATAGATGCTGCTGGACCCGCTGAGTTTCTCCAGCATTTTTGTCTACTTCCTTTCTTCTTCCTGCCCCCCCCCCCACATCAGGCTGAAGAAGGGTTTCGACCCAAAACGTTGCCCATTTCCTTCACTCCATAGATGCTGTCTCACCCACTGAGTTTCTCCAGCATTTTTGTCTACCTCCACTCAGTTCGCAATAACCAACCTGATCTCCTGGAGGCTCAGTACTTCAACTCCCCCTCCCATTCTGAATCCGACCTTTCTGTCCTGGGCCATCTCCATGGCCAGAGTGAGGACCACTGTAAATTGGAGGAGCAGCACCTCATATTTCGCTTGGGCAGTTTGCACCCCAGCGGTATGAACATTGACTTCTTTAATTTCAGGTAGTCCCTACTTTCTCCTCCCTTTCCCAGCTCTCCCTCAGCCCACCGTCTCCGCCTCTTCCTTTTCTTCTTCCCCCCCCCCCCCCCCCCTTCACCCTCACATCAGTCTGAAGAAGGGTTTCGACCCAAAACGTTGCCTATTTCCTTCGCTCCATAGATGTTGCCTTACCCGCTGAGTTTCTCCAGCATTTTTGTCTACCTTCGATTTTCCAGCATCTGCAGTTCCTTCTTAAACAAACTGCGTAAAAAACTTTGTGCATTTACTTTACCAATTCCTCTCATTATCTTATACGCCGCCATAAGATCACCCCCTCATCCTCTTCATAGTTCTCATAGTTCTCGCAACATCCTTAGAAATCTCCTCAGCGAACAATCCTGCACAATCAATTATTTCCTGTAATATGATGACCTGAACTACATACAATTTTCAATATGTGATCTAACTGGTACAGAGGAAGAAGAAGTTTGTCCTTTGCCTGAAAATAGCTTAATTCCAGACTGGCTGTTAAATGTAGCATCATCGCTGTGCAGTTTTCCTCGATTAAACTATTTAAAAACTTTTTCAAGTTATCCCTGGTTATCAGTATAACCACTAAATGCATTCTTCACATTTCCTTTGTAAAATCCTTCATAATTTTGAACATCTACACCAAATATCTTGGCCACCACCATTTCAGTGCCAAAGAAAAGCAAGGAAGCATCTTAACTACCATCACAAAGTGTTTCAAGAGGCTGGTTTGAAACACCACCGCAACAGGTCCTCAGCAGACACCAGCTCCCTGGCCCTATACTTATCCCTGGAACATCTGGATACAAGGCCACCTACGTTAGACTCAATTTATTGGTAAATCTCTGCATTCAACACTATATTTACAACCTAATTCATATTCAAACTCCTGGAGTATATATTCCTGATCTCCCAATCTATCTTGTTTCAGCCTTTGTAATTTTTTCAACATGCGCCTTCTCGGCAGCTGTAACATTATATTCTGCACTCGGTTTCTTTTCTCCTTTAGCACCACCTGTTTTACTCATGATTTGTCTGGATAGCACACAAAACAAAGTCTTTCACTGTATCTCAGTACTCGTGATGACAATAACAAACCAAACCATAACCAACCTCCTCTGCTCCCTCAGCTGCTCCACATAAGTGAAGTCCCTGATTTCTGGAACCTCAGCCGCAGGAGAGAGAAACCCTGGCTTACTCACTTGCGTAAACTGCCAAGATACATAATTTGCAGTGCACGAGTTAACACATCCTGCTAAGACTTGGAAATATGACATGAAGACACAAATCTTCCAGGCAACTGCTGCATAGAGCCTGCAATCAGTCTTGTGAAGGGAACAATTTAGGTGGCAATGCATTGCTGAACAACATGTTTTAGCCAACATGCAAATGTAGATATGTATGAAAATGAAATGTTATACCCCATTGTTGATTAAGCTGTTCGTGCACTACTTGTGTTACAGGTCTCATTATACATTCATATTTTTAGACCCGACTCTTGACACAACATTAATATTTATACTTTGTTCAGTTACTGTGGAGCACCAGTTTTCCATTGTCAGTCGAATTGGTAAACATTATAAATCACACCATAGCAATTTGTTCACATTTAGGGTGAAAATTAGATGCTTAAAACGTGACAACAAAAGTCCATCAGAAAACACAAATAACAAAACAAATGATGGAAAAAAGAATGCCATTCAATCCCTCAAATATTGCGGCACTAAAACACCAATAGCTGATGTGTGACCTAGCCATCAATCCACCTTTACATAGAGACATGGAAAATAGGTGCAGGAGCAGGCCATTCTGCCCTTCGAGCCTGCACCGACATTCAATATGATCATGGCTGATCATCCAACTCAGTATCCTGTACCTGCCTTCTCTCCATACCCCCTGATCCCTTTAGCCACAAGGGCCACATCTAACTCCCTCTTAAATATAGCCAATGAACTAGCCTCAACTACCTTCTGTGGCAGAGAGTTCCAGAGACTCGCCCCTCTCTGTGTGAAAAAAAAAATTCTCATCTCGGTCCTAAAGGATTTCCCCTTTATCCTTAAACTGTGACCCCTTGTCCTGGACTTCCCCAACATCGGGAAAAATCTTCCTGCATCTAGCCTGTCCAACCCCTCAAGAATTTTGCAAGTTTCTATAAGATCCCCCCTCAATCTTCTAATCTTTATTCCCTTTATTCCCAATCTTTATTCCCATTGAACAAGATTTTTTACTATACAGTCAACCATTTAAAATTAACCATTTTAGTCTCTATTGTTATTTGGAAAGAGCTACAAATAGCCAGCATCCTTCTCCGCAGAGATATTTCTCAACTTAATTTCCTGTTTCTGGCGGATCCTACAACCTTGGTTAATGTAACGCACTTGTTTACCCTTAGAACCCAGTTACCATTCCAGAAACGATGCATGATACCCCAAGGCCAATATCCTTCCAAGAAGTGACAAGAGTCTGCAGATACTGGAATCATGACCAAAGCACTATAGGAACTGAGCGGGTTAGACACCATCTGGGTTGAAGAATGGACAGGCGGCACCCTTCATATACAGTGGCTTGCAAAAGTATTCATACCCCTTGAGCTTTTCCACACGTTGTCACGTTACAACCACAAACGTAAATGTATTTT
The DNA here is from genome assembly GCF_028641065.1 of Leucoraja erinaceus. NCBI lineage: Eukaryota > Metazoa > Chordata > Chondrichthyes > Rajiformes > Rajidae > Leucoraja > Leucoraja erinaceus. The sequence continues at coordinate 11,834,801 of NC_073382.1, forward strand.
ATTGGGATTTTATGTGATAGACCAACACAAAGTGGCGCATAATTGTGAAGTGGAAGGAAAATGATACATGGTTTTCAAATTTATTTAAAAATAAAAAACTGAAAAGTGTGGCGTGCAAAAGTATTCAGCCCCCTTTACTCTGATACCCCTAAATAAAATCCAGTGCAACCAATTGCCTTCAGAAGTCACCTAATTAGTAAATAGAGTCCACTTGTGTGTAATCTAATCTCAGTATAAATACAGCTGTTCTGTGAAGGCCTCAGAGGTTTGTTAGAGAACATTAATGAACAAACAGCATCATGAAGCCCAAGGAACACACCAGACAGGTCAGGGATAAAGTTGTGGAGAAGTTTAAAGCAGGGTTAGGTTATAAAAAAAATATCCCAAGCTTTGAACATCTCACGGAGCACTGTTCAATCCATCATCTGAAAATGGAAAGAGTATGGCACAACTACAAACCTACCAAGACATGGCCATCCCCCTAAACTGACAGGCCGGGCAAGGAGAGCATTGATCAGAGAGGCAGCCAAGAGGCCCATGGTAACTCTGGAGGAGCTGCAGAGATCCACAGCTCAGGTGGGAGAATCTGTCCACAGGACAACTATTAGTCGTGCACTCCACAATTCGGGCCTTTATGGAAGAGTGGCAAGAAGAAAGCCATTGTTGAAAAAAAGCCATAAGAAGTCCCGTTTGCAGTTTGCCACAAGCCATGTGGGGGACACAGCAAACATGTGGAGGAAGGTGCTCTGGTCAGATGAGACCAAAATTGAAGTTTTTGGCCTAAATGCAAAACGCTATGTGTGGCGGAAAACTAACACTGCACATCACCCTGAACACACCATCCCCACTGTGAAACATGGTGGTGGCAGCATCATGCTGTGGGGATGCTTTTCTCCAGCAGGGACAGGGAAGCTGGTCAGAGTTGATGGGAAGATGGATGGAGCCAAATACAGGGCAATCTTGGAAGAAAACCTGTTAGAGTCTGCAAAAGACTTGAGATTGGGGCGGAGGTTCACCTTCCAGCAGGACAACGACCCTAAACATACAGCCAGAGCTACAATGGAATGGTTTAGATCAAAGCATATTCATGTGTTAGAATGGCCCAGTCAAAGTCCAGACCTAAATCCAATTGAGAATCTCTGGCAAGACTTGAAAATTACTGTTCACAGACGCTCTCCATCCAATCAGACTGAGCTTGAGCTATTTTGCAAAGAAGAATGGGCAAAAATTTCAGTCTCTAGATATGCAAAGCTGGTAGAGACATACCCCAAAAGACTTGCAGCTGTAATTGCAGCAAAAGGTGGTTCTACAAAGTATTGACTCAGGGGGGCTGAATACTTTTGCACGCCACACTTTTCAGTTTTTTATTTGTAAAAATATTTGAAAACCATGTATCATTTTCCTTCCACTTCACAATTATGCACCACTTTGTGTTGGTCTATCACATAAAATCCCAATAAAATACATTTACGTTTGTGGTTGTAATGTGACAAAATGTGGAAAAGTTCAAGGGGTATGAATACTTTTGCAAACCACTGTACTTTCCCTGATCCCATTTGCCCACTTCCCTGCAATTATGCCCAGATATTTCAGCTCCAGCTTTTTCCACTGTAAATTCTCACATAAACATATCAACAACCCACCAATAGTTGATGCTGCAAAGCTCACTTTCAGTTGAAGAACACCACTACTCTAATCAACTCTAAGCTTCTGTTACTCAAATTGCCTGAAAGTTTGTTAATTAAAATAAATTAAAATATTTTAAAATGAAGCCAGAGTTATACCTTTCTTCTCTAGAGGAATTTTACCTCAATTTTCTAACCCACTTCACAAGCGCCACACTATTCCTCCAGTCCCAACCAAGATATAAACACTTATGTTATTGGCAGTACATCTCACGTCAAGAGCATCAGCCGAACATTGAAGTGTCCAGTTCATCTATGCAAGCTCTGTAAACTATTCTGTTAGTCCCAATGCTCCTGGTCTTTTCCCTTTGCCAAAGCATATTTATCAAATTATTTTTGTAGTTTACTGTGGAATCTGCTTCTACCATTCTTATAGCAGTGAATATCAGTTTAGGTTTCATGGAAGCATCTTAGCTACTTGCAGCAATTTGCATTGAGAGAATTGGCAGCAAATTAAGTGAGAGCAAATGTTAAAGAAGGAACTGCAGATGTTGGAAAATCGAAGGTAGACAAAAACGCTGGAGAAACTCAGCGGGTGAGGCAGCATCTATGGAGCTAAGTTGATTAGAGTCTGAAGAAAGGTTTCGACCCAAAACGTTGCCTATTTCCTTTGCTCCACAGATGCTGCCTCACCCGCTGAGTTTCACCAGCATTTTTGTCTACCTAATTGAGAGTGAAATTGAGCTGTTACAGAGGTAGACAAGGCAATCTTTTATTTTATTCAGTGCCAAGTATCACAAGATACAAAGATGGTGGGGAGGCGGAAGGTTGAAAACAGTTTATGCCTGGAGTGGCCATTGTATGGTGGATGGCTGACTTGAAATGCTGAATGGTCTCAGGTGAAAGGCATGTTCCTGTGGCAGTGCCCCCATGCTGCCCTGCTCCGCCCTCATTGCCCCACTACCACCATGCCACCCTGACCCCTCTGCACTGCCCCACCAATTGTGCAGATAGCACAACCAGGCTGTGCTTCCATGCATTAGCCAGCACTGTACCCTTCATACAACTAAATATCACAAGTGAAAATATCCCAGGGCAAGTGAGATGTTATCTTACAAAACCTCAAGCCTGAGGAGATATTATGCAGAATGATCAATGATTCTTGTTGAGGTGAATCAATAGTCCCCCCCCGTCCCCCCGTCCCCCCGTACCACACTCACTCTGGCCTTCCCCACATTACACATGTCCATTGCTCAGCTGTACTACCACCAAACTCGTAGTTACACCCAGTTCCGTACCTCTGCCCCCTCAATTCCCTAGATATTTCACTTCTTTCATCGATCACTTCTCTGGATTCTCTCCATTATTGTTCATTAAATTCCAATGAAGCTTCCCACCACCCCCACACAACCTGATGCATTGCACTCTCAGCAACCAAAGTACCTCCAACACAGAGAAGATTTAGCACAAAGGACATCAGACACAGGGAATGGCACATCATCTTAACTTGGAGCCTCATGTTCCTGCATTGTGTCTAAATTCTTGAACACTCAACTCAAGAACACTGGGAAAGGATCTTTACAATTCTCAAAGGTTCAAGATAACAGAGCTCCAGGATTATCTGATGCGCGACCCAAGGATCATTAACAAACACTGAATTTACTAGTGACATCCACATCACAAAAAAATAATATCTTTCACGCACTGAGTGCATCACATGCTCACCTCAACTCGAAGCGCCCCGCAGGCTTTCAGAAACTCTTTGATGTTATTCAGACATTCCACCTCTGATTTGGGGTCCTGGTGTATCTGTGGAATACAAACAAAATTAGGATAGAATTAAAACACAAACTGTGAATATCATCATCTCTTAAAGCAATTAGCAATCTACACTCAGCTAAACGTCGGATACCCAGGGTGGAAAGTGTATTAGGCAAGATCCTATTCCAAATTTTGCACATTTAAAACAAAAGCCTCCTCTAATTTTCCAGATTCAGTGTAACTACATTCCGACATCCACACCACTTTCAAGAATGCATAACATCCTGTTACAGCTGCAGATGGGACAGTCAGGGAAGTGTTCAGGGTGGCAGTAGGTGGTCAGGGAACTTGAACTTTGGACCACATCAACGTCCAGATTAAATTTGGCAAGGATGTTAATATCTGGTTCAATCTGGTTCAATCTCACACAGTAGTCAGAGTGAGGCATGGGACCAGTGACTAGGGAAAGAACTGGTGAGGCAAACTGATGATGATGATGACTTCAATCTTCCAATATACAGAGAAAATGTAAACGTTTTAAAAGAAGAAAGTTTGTCAGGGGTTATGGGGAGGCGGCAGTAGAGGGAAAGATAGAACACCATTATTGAATGACGGTATAGACGTGATGGGCTGAATGGCCTGATTCTGCTCCTATAACCTATGAACTTTAATCGTACAGTATAACACCTCCGCTTCCACAGCCACACCATGAAGCAAGCATTCCCTTTGTGACTCCCTGATCTGCTTTTCCCATCCCACCATTGTCCTTGTCTTATTACACTTTCCCCATATAGCCACAGGAGATTGGATACCTGTCCTTCCATCTCCTCCCTTCCCACCATCCTACAACCTAGATACACTTCCCAGGTGAAGCTGGGATTTGCTTGCACTTCCAATCAATTCAGAGTTTGCAATGTTGTCTCCTCTAGTGTGGAGACACCAAATGCAGATTCAATAACCACTTTGTAGAGCACCAGCAGTCAATCTGCAGTAGTGACCCAGAGATCCTAGTTGCATGCCAATTTAATCTCGATTCACTCCTAGTCTCATCTGTCTGTGGCCTCCTGAATTGTTATGAGGCCAAACACAAACTGAAGGGACAAAATCACATGCTAGCAGTCATGATGCTGGATTGAAAAGACTAGCAACTCAGACCATAGGCACACCAACAATGGATGATGATCCCCGCACTACTCCCAAGAATTATTCTCCCAAGTATCATTTTTCTCAGCTTCAAAACAAGACGACTGCCAAACTCCACAAAAAGTCATGACCTAACCTCCAAACCTAACCACTTAACATTGCGTAGCACATCACAGCTGGTGAACTGCTTTTGAAACATGGTCCTTCCAAGGAGATGGTGAAACCTAATGAGAAAGACAATTTGTGGCCATCAAATGCCGCAAAGAGCATGCAGGTACATTGTCAGAAATGGTCCAGGTGAATTTGAGTGCCAGATGAAAGTTAGTGGTGAAATGGACGAAGTCAGTGAGTTCTGCATAGGTGCAGGAGGTGTCTCCAACGCAGTCGTCAATGTAGTGGAGGTAGAGTTCGGGGATAGGGCCACGGTACGTCTCGAACAAGGATTGTTCAACGTACTCTATAAAGAGGGCAGGCAGAGCTGGGGCCCATGCGCGTGCGCATAGCTACGCCTTGGATTTAGAGGAAATGGGAGGAGTTTCAAAGGAAAAGTTGTTGAGGGTAAAGACCAGCTCCGATACCGGAGAAGAGTATTAGTAGTCGGGGATTGGTTGGTTCTGCAGTCGAGGAAGAAACGGAGGGCTTTAAAACCCTCCTGGTGGAGGTGTAGAGTGACTGGACATCCATGGTGAAGATGAGGGAGTGAAAGTCATGGAGGAAATGAAGAACGTGCGAGGTGTCTTGGACATAGGTAGGTAGGGAGGGATTTGACCGGGGGGGGGGGGGGGGGGGGGGGGTGCGGAGGGGGGGGAGGGGGATAGGATGGAGTTTGAGGTATGTGGAATTAAGTTCGGTGGGACTCGAACAAGCAGAAACAATGGATCTGCCAGGACAGTCAGGTTTGTGGATTTTAGGGTGAAGGTAAAATCGGTCCATGCGGGACTGGGGATCAATGAGTTTGGAGGCTTGGGAGGGCAAGGAGTCGGAATTGATGAAGTCAGTGATGGTGTTTGAGATAATGGCCTGGTGCTCATCTGTGGTGTCATGGTCCGAGGATAAGTAGGAGGAGGTGTCTGAGAGTTGGCGCCTGGCCTCAGACCGGTAGAGTCAGCGCACGAGACCGCTACGGCACATCCCTTGTCGGCAGGTTTGATCACCCAGTCAGGGTTGATGCAAAGTGAGTGAAGGGTTGTACGTTCAGGGGGGGGAGACGTTAGAGTGAGAAAGGGGAGTGGAAAAGTTGAGGCGGTTGATGTCCCGCCAGTGGTTTAAAATGAAACGGTTTAAAGCAGGTAGATGGCCATGAGGGGGAATCCAAGAGGAGGGGGTCCGTTGGAGACAGGAGAAGCAGTCATCACTAGGGGGTGAGGACTCCTTCCCATGGAAAAAGGCTTGGATGCGGAGGCGACAGAAGAAGACCTCTACATCGTGGTGGACATGGAACGTGGGGTCGGAGGGGAACAAAAAAATCAGGCCTCTGCTGAGGATAGACCATTTGGTACCGGGGGGGGGGGGGGGGGGGGGGGGGGGGGAGATGGTGAACATGTGCAAACTCCATAAAGGCATGATCCGGATGGTGGAACCTGGGTCTCTGGCGCTGTAAGGCTCCAACACTACCACTGCGTCATCATGCCACCCTGATGTACATGCTTTGATGGTGGGGAGGGCTGATTCCATGAAGGGTCCACCACTTTCTGCAGAGTATGCACGTAACTATAAACTTCAAGGTGGTATTGGCTTTGGTATTGATTTATTATCCTTGCGTGTACCAAGACACAGTGAAAGACTTTATTTGCATGCTCTCCATTCAAAACATACTATACATGAGTAAACGATCAAGCCATACACAAGCATAACAGGTACTGCAAAGAAGAAAAATACCAGGCTGCAGAATATAGTGCTACAGTATTACCGTTACAAGGAAAAAGTTCAAGGTCCACAATGAGATAGTTTGGAATATTGGCCTTGCAAACTACTTTATGGGAAGACCATTCAGTAGTCTGTTAACAGCAGGGAAGAATTACCAAAAGATTAGCAACTCAGATCACAGTCTCTCCATCATTCCTGGGGATCATTCTCCTGGGGATCCAAAACTGATGGGGCGTGCTCTCATGTTTTTGTATATTCCGCCCGATGGGAGAGGAAAGAGGGAACCACCTGGGTGAACATGGTCCTTGATTGTGGGCTGCTTTCCCGAGGCAACTTTATAGATGGATTCAATGATCAGGAGGTTGATCTGTGTGATGGACAGGACGACATACACAACTCTCTGCAATTTCTTGCAATCTTGGGCAAAGTTGTTGCCAAATCAAGCTGTGACGCATCATAAAAGGATGCTTTCTGGTGTACATCTGTAAAAACTTGTAAGAGTCATTACAAATATGCCAAACATCCTTAGTACTCTGAGGAAGTAGGTGTTGGTGTGCTTTCTTGGCCATAGCTTCAATGTGATTGATCCAGGACATATCATTGGTGATATTTACACTGAGGAACTTGAAGCTCGCAACCATCTCCACTTCAGCACTATTGATGCTGATTGTGGCATATACACCTTGCTTCCTTAAATCAATAACTAGCTCCTTTGTCATTGACATCAAGGGAGAGGTCCTTGTCTTGACACCATGTTATTAACCCAGAATTAATGTGTTAGGTGTAGTGATCAACGGGTCAGAAAGTCAAGGATCCAGTGACAAAGATGGAGTGCTGACGCTGAGGTCCAAGCATTTGGAGATGAGTTTGGTTGTGATTATAGTGAAGGTGGTTATGATTAATAAAGAGGAATCTGATGTAGGTGTTCTTGTTATCTAGAAGTTCCAGCAATGAGTGCAGGGCCAGAGAGATGGCATTTGCCATGGACCTGTTGTGACAGTAGGCAGAGTGCAGTAGATCAAGGCTATCCAGGAGACCGCTGACTAATCACCACTCATGATTCGGTCAACCACATTTGTTAGCAAATTTAGAAATGGCACTGAAGCTATGCTTAGCCCCACAGCCATGGGTGCAAAGAGTAGAACCCCTGCTAAGCACACAGGTTCACCAGTATTGATGGTCAGCAAGGAGATACTGTTACCGATTTAGGTCTGCCAATGGTATTAAGTTTAGAGAGGATGACTGTGTTGAACGCTGAGCTGCGATCGATGAACTACAGCCTGACCTTTATGTTTCCGAATGGTCTAGACGAGAGTGGAAAGCCAATGAAATAGAATCCGCTGCTGACCTGCTGTGGCCACAGGCAAATTGAAGCAGCTCGAGGTCATTTCTGAAGGAGGTGATTAGTGCCATAATCAAGCTCTAGGCACTTTGTTACACTAATGGAAGTGCTGCCAGATTGTAGTAATAGAGGTAGTAATTGCGGGAGTCCAGCATCAGGGGCCACAGTTTAAGAATTAGGGGGCTGGCCATTCAGACCGGAGATGATGAAAAACCTTTTTCACCCAGAGAGTTGTGAATCTGTGGAATTCTCTACCTCAAAAGGCTATGGAGGCCAATTCCCTGGTTGCTTTCAAGGCACAGTTAGATAGAGCTCTTAAAGATAGCGGAGTCAGGGGATATGGTGAGAAGGGGTGGATGATCAGCCATGATCACAGTGAATGGCGGTGCTGGCTAGAAGGGCCGAATGGCCTACTCCTGCACCTATTGTCTATTACTGTGCTCTTCTGGGCATCTTAAAATAGATGCCCTTCTGATGTAGGTGGGAACCTCAGAACACAAAGCGAGAGACAGAAGATGCCCTTGAATACTCCGGCCAATTGGTCCATACACATCTTTAACACTTGGCCATGTATGCCATCAGGGCTCGAATCACCCTCTTGAAGAATGCTCTGACATTGGTCTCAAGAGACTGAGATCATTGGTCTCGAGAGTCTGAAATCATTCAAAGTATGCATAAAAGACATTGAGATCATCCAGAAATGGTGCGTCATGGCCTCTTATGCTACCCTGTTCCTCCTTGTAGCCCCACCAACGCAGGTGAGCATCCACCTGCGCCTCCAGTTTGGTCCGGAACATTAATATCCAGTCAGATATAAATGATTCGAAGCTCATTGCTGATCAATAATCGCTAACCATCCTCCGGTGAGGCAATTTCAAAACTGGTTAAACCAGTCATCTCCATTAACAGAATATGCCTCGTACAAACAGATGAATTAACCCGATTCATGCAGTTACTTAAATATTTGACAACAGCATCCAAGGAAGTAAAGATTGTGTTCTATGTTTTAAATTGCCAACAAACAGAAATTAATGTTACACACAATTTTAACAAATGTTGAAAGTATGGAGATCAGACCCAAAAGGGTTCAATTCAACACATTAAGATTTTTGGTACCCACATAACACTGGGCAACACTGAGAAATATTCCTTCAATTGGCTGACTGCTCCTCAGCAAAGAGACCTGTTGAATTGTCCTCTGATATGATCCATTTATACCAAGCACTTTGTTTCACAACTCTTAAAATAAGTTAAAGTTCAAACCTGCTTCCACGTTTGGGTAGCTGTCTAGTTTTTGCCTTTTTTAAAGAGCAGAATTCTTCATCCAGTTAACAATCCTTTCCTGATTTCTCACTTTTCCTGCTTCATCAATACTCAGATGGTCAATATTTCTCTAGGCTTCTTATTCTTGTCTCTCATTTACTTTTCCACTTCACTTTATCTCCAGCACAATGACTTTGGCTAGGTCACATTTTTTTACATGCAGCTCTGGTCGCCCCATTACAGTTGGTTGTGGAGGCTTTCAAGAGGGGGCAGAGGTTTACCAGAATGCTGCCTAGATGAGAGGGCTTCGGCCACAGGCAGAGGTTAGATAGAAGGTACACAAAAAGGCTGGAGAAACTCAGCGGGTGCAGCAGCATCTATGGAGCGAAGGAAATAGGCTTAGATGGAGGGCAGGAGGGATCCCAGAGAGGGGGCAGTTAGAGAGGAGGTTGTGAAACAGTCTCCGGAGAGAGGAGGAGAACTTCTTCAAGGTAGGCATACCTTGAAGAGATTTTGCAGTGGAGTAGAGATTAGATAGACTTGGATTGTTTTGCCGGAGGTTGAGGAAAGACTTCATAAAAGTATAGAAACGATTATGAGAGGCAAAGATAGGGCAGACAGTGAGAACCTTCCCCCCCCCCCCCCCCCCATGGTGGAAGTGTCAAACATTAGAGAGCATAGTTATACAGTGAGAGAAATGTTTAATGGAGATATGCAGGGCAAGTCAAACAAGGGCAGGACCTACACAGTAATGTTACTCCTCTGTGTAGTGTTGCAACGCGACTTCTCCAGCCGGTGTCACGGGGTTGGAACAACCCGGACCGGGACAGTACATCACCCGGCACGGCTTCATGGCTGTGGGACTCACCATCGCCCGTGGGGGTTCCAACCTTGGACTTTCAGACCGGGAGCGGGGCCGTAAATCGCCCCGCGCGGCCTAAAATGGCCGTGGGACTCATCATCGCCCGCCTGGGGCTTGGACATCGGGAGAGACACGGAGAACAGGGGAGAGAAAAGACTTGCCTTCCATCACAGTGGCTTCACTGTGATGGATGTTTGTGTGAATTTAATTATGTGTATGTCTGTAAGACAGTGTCTTTGTTTGTATGGCTGTGGAAACAACATTTCGTTTGAGTCTCACTGGGGCTCAAATGATAATAAATTTGTATTGTTGTTGATTGTTGTTGTATTGTAGAGCAGAGGGATCTAGGAGTGCAGGTGCATGGTTCCTTGAAGTCGCAGGTAGATAAGGTGGACAAAAAGGTTTTTGGCACTTTGGCCTTCATCAGTCAGAGTATTGAGTAAAGAAGTTGTGAGGTCAACATGTGTAAGAAAAACTGCAGATGCTCGTTTAAATCGAAGGTAGACACAAAATGCTGGAGTAACTCAGCGGGTGAGGCAGCATCGCTGGAGAGAAGGAATGAGTGACGTTTCTGATTGAGACCCTTCTTCAGACTTGGGCGATCATGTTGCTGTTGTATAAGACGTTGGTGAGACTACATTTAGAATATTGTGTTTAGTTCTGGGCACCACGTTATAGATATTGTCAAGCTTGAAAGGGTTCAGAAAAGATCTACAAGGATGTTGCCAGGACTAGAGGGTGTGAGCTATAGGGAGAGGTTTAGTAGGCTGGGTCTCTATTCCATGGAATGCAGGATGAGGTGAAATCTTATAGAGGTGTACAAAATCATGAGAGGAATAGATTGGGTAGATGCAGAGTCTTTTGCCCAGAGTAGGGGAATTGAGGACCAGAGGACATAGGCTCAAGGTGAAGGGAAAAGATTTAATAGGAATCTGAGGGGTAACTTTTTCGTACAAAAGGTGGCGGGTGTACGGAACAAGCTGCAAGAGGCGTTGAGGCTGGAACTATCCCATCATTTAAGAAACAGTTAGACAAGTTCATGGATAGAACAGGTTTGGAGGGATATGGACTGGCAATCGCAGGCGTGGGACTAGTGTAGCTGGGATATTGTTGGCGAGTTGGGCCAAAGGGCTGGTTTCCACACTGTATCATTCAAAGACTAAGTACTGTCAGGTGAAATCAGTTTAGGTAGACATCATTTTCAGCACAAACATTGCGGGTTGAAGGACCCGTTCCTATGATGTACTATTCTATGTTCTATGTAGATTTTATCAAGTGATTGCTTTGGAAGATTCAGGCAGGTGAATCAACATGCTGGAGTGATGCTGACTCATCCTGGGATCACACAGACTTCTAGTCAAGGTGTCAAATCATGGCTTTGCAACCATACTTGTGCCCGAGTCAGAAAGTTTTGGATTCCAGCTCTCTCTGGAGACCTGCAGCTAAATCCAGGACAACATTCTAATGCAGTACTGTCAGAGTTTCTGCTTACAGTTAGAACAATGGACCTACGAGATCTCATGGCCACTGTTTCCAAAAGGAGAGTGAAATTATTCAGTCTCCTGGTCTATTTTTAGCCAACAAAACACCAGCAAATAAAGCTAATCAGTCATTATCTCATTATGTAAACTGATTGCAAAACTTTCCACATTGCAGCAATAACCACCATTCAAAAGGTCCTTAACCAGATTCAAGGCATCTGAGTGACCTTGACATTGTGAAATTCCAATGCAAGAATTGCCAGTGCTAGAAGTCTGAAATCAAAATTAAAACTGCAGCTTAAGCTGCTGAGTGTTTCTAACAATTTCTGTTTTTATTATTGAAATTTAAGTTTTTTGTATCACACAACAGGGCATTGACGCTATCAGTCTCCACACATTGCTTACACAATGCAACAAAATTAAATAAAAACATTTAACCGAACAAGGCTTGGAAAATGCATTTGTGTTTTTCGGGGGAAATGGGCAAGGAGACATTTTATCCTCCAATTCTCACTTCCATAGCCAAGGCCAATCCTCAATCATTCCAGGATTCACGTTAATCAAGAAGGAAACTATCATGTGTCACTAAAACTCACAAAATATCCTAATTTACAAAAAAAAAAATGACAAGTGCTGGAGTCACTCAGCAGGTCAGGCAGCATCACTACAGAATATGGATAGGTGACATTTCGGGTTGGGATCCTTCTTCAGAATGATTGAAGGAGAGTGTTATGTCTGCGATTGAAAGTGCCTGTGAATGTGTGTCTGGGATGAGGTACATGTAGGTGGAGTAGGTTTGGGATAGGTGGTAGCGAGGGAGGGATGTGCCTAGGGGTGGGGATGGGCCATCTCCATTGGGGAATGGTGGTGTCTGGATGGGTGGTACCTTGGTCTGGAGGTGGGATACCCATGGGGTGGGGAGGGCTAGGGTGGGATGTACCTCGGGCCGGGGAAGAAACTGGGTTAGGGGTGATGGTATCTAGATGGGGTTGATAGAGGGGTTGAGGATTGTCTGGGTGTGGGGGTGGTGGTGTGTCTGGTATAGGTAGTGTCTAGGGAGAGGAGCGGGTTGTCTGGGTGATGGTCCATCTGGGATGGGAGGTGCCTGGCGTGGGGGGCTTGAGGGGAGGTCGGGTTCGGGAAGAGCCCCGCTCACTCACCCGCTGCACCGAGCCCGGCACCAGCCGCTCCAGCAGCCGGCAGAGAGCCACCCCATCCCGGAGCACGGCCCGCAGGAAGGCCTCGGGGTCCGACACGCTCTTCTTGGGGGACTCGAGTACCCCGAGGCTGATGAGCCAGGTCACCGTCTGCTCGGCCGAGCTCATGGCGTCCGCGGGCCGGGCGCTGGCTGCTGGCTGCCGGCTCCCCGAGCCACAGCCTCTGCTTCACCGGAGCTACTCCGGGATGCCCAGCATGGCAGACGGAGAGTCGGCCGAGCGCACTGATTATCCCCGACCCTCGCTGCTCCGACAGCCCATCGCTGCTGACGCCCCCTAGCGCCGTCCGCTCCGTATGCCCAACCCCCTCGCCGCAGACCCCGTCCCCTCACCCCGCCCCCTCGCCGCACACCCCGCCCCCTCACCGCACACCCCGCCCCCTCGCCGCACACCCCCCGCCCCCTCACCGCACACCCCGCCCCCTCACCGCACACCCCGCCCCCTCACCGCACACCCCCCCCCCCTGACCGCACACCCCGCCCCCTCATCGCACACACCCCCCCCCCCTCACCGCACACCCCCCGCCCTCCTCGCCGCACACCCCGCCCGCCCCTCACCATCACCCCGCCCCTCACCGCCGCAGCCCCCTCCCCCTCACCGCACACCCCGCCCCCTCACTGCACCATCACCCCGCCCCCCCACCGCACACCCCCCCCCTCACCGCACACCCGCCCCCCCCGCCCCCCGCCCGCACACCCCGCCCCTCACCATCACCCCCGCCCCCTCACCGCACACCCCGCCCCCTCACCGCACACCCCGCCCCCCACCACACCCCGCCCCCTCACCGCACCCCCCCGCCCCCTCGCCGCAGACCCCCGCCCCCTCGCCGCAGATCCCGCCCCCTCGCCGCACACCCCGCCCCCCCCCCACCGCACACCCCGCCCCTCACCCCGCCCCTCACCGCACACCCCGCCCCTCGCCGCACACCCCGCCCCCTCCCCACAGACCCCGCCCCCCCCTCACCGCCCCCCCCGCCCCCTCACCGCACACCCCGCCCCCTCACCACAGACCCCGCCCCCCCCCCCGCACACCCCCCCCCCTCACCCCGCCCCCGCACACCCCCCCCCCCCCACCACCGCACACCCGCCCCTCACCCCGCCCCCTCACCATCACCCCGCCCCTCACCATCACCCGCCCCCTCACCGCACACCCCGCCCCCTCACCGCAGACCCCGCCCCCTCACCGCACACCCCGCCCCCTCACCACAGACCCCGCCCCCTCACCGCACACCCCCCCCCCCCACCGCAGCCCCCCCCACCGCACCCCCTCACCATCACCCCGCCCCCTCACCGCACACACCCCGCCCCCTCACCGCAGACCCCGCCCCCCTCGACCCGCACACCCCGCCCCCTCCCCTCACGCACACCCCGCCCCCCTCACCGCACACCCCTCACCCCCTCACCCCCGCCCCCTCACCGTAGACCCCCCTCACCGCATCACCCCGCCCCCCCCGCACACCCCCCCCCTCCTTGCAGACCCCCCCCCTCACCGCAGGCCCCGCCCCCTCCTTGCAGACCCCGCCCCCCCACGCAGGCACCCCCGCCCCCTTATCAGACCCGCCCCCATTACCCCTGACCCTCCACACAGGAACCGCCCCTTCCTCACAGACCCCGCCCTTCCACATAGGCCCCGCCCCCACAGCCCCCCTCCTAAAACCTCGCCCCCTCTTCAGACCCCGCCCCCTCCCGAGAGCCCCCTTTCGGCCCGAAACAGGCACCGTCACAGAAACCGCCCTTCCACATAGGCCCCCCCTTCATCGCCCCTCTTCACAGAAGAAGGGTTTCGGCCCGAAACGTTGCCTATTTCCTTCGCTCCATAGATGCTGCTGCACCCGCTGAGTTTCTCCAGCTATTTTGTGTACCCTCTTCACAGAGTCCGCCCACCTTATCACTGACCCCGCCCCCCCCTCATCATGCAAGAAGAGACCAAATCCCCTCCCAGCAGATCCAGCCCACTCCCGCCCTCTTCTGACAGTTCTTGGCAAAGATACTCTTGACTCCGATCTAGAGCTCCGCCCCATCCCCACAGATTCTCAGAGCCCATCCTCTGAGCCCCTCCCATCTCCACAGAACCTCTCCCCCTTAAAGTCATAAGGAACAGTAGAATTAAGCCATTCAGTCCATCAAGTCTACTCCAGTATTCAATCATGGCTGATCTATCTCTCCCACCTAACCCCATTCTGTTGCCTTCTCCCCATAACCTCCAACACCTGCACTAATCAAGGAGCCAATCCCCTTTCCCCCTGCCCCATCCAGTAGATCCTAACTCCATTTCCCGAAGGGCCCATTACGCTGACCTTCCACTGACCCAGCCCGCATACCCATCCCATCTGCTTCCTGCAAAGTCTGAAGTAGGGTCTTGACCCGAAACGTGTGGGATATATCCCCCCACTTTTTGAGTTGGGGGATGGCCTATATTATCCCCCAGTTTTTGGAGGCCGAGCAACAACAAAATATAATAATTGTGCCACCCTCCCCCCGCTCGGTCACCGGGTACCTCCGAGGCCAGTGATCAGTGATCGCTCAGCCCCCCCACTTTCAAAAACGTTCCACGGCCCCTGCTTCAGGTAGCCCCGGCATTCCCTCACTCTCTATCACTCCCCCATTCAAGTTGCACTAGCTTCTCATTTTCACCCTACAAACAGCTTACAATGGCCCGTTTCCTTCATAATTGTTACTTTTTTGCATATCTTTCATTCATTGTTATTTATCTTTCCACATCACCGTCTATATCTCTCGTTTCCCTTATCCCTAACCAGTCTGAAGAAGGGTCTCGACCCGAAACGTCACCCATTCCTTCTCTCCAGAGATGCTGCCTGTCCTGCTGAGTTACTCCAGCTTCTTGTGCCCACCTCCCTAGAGTCTACCCTATGTTCCTCCGGTCCCGTGCCCACCCATCAAACCCTGCAACCCACGGAGTCTGCCCTCCTGGCAAGCTTCACAGACCCCATCCCACAGAGTCGCAGATTTGCAGTTGACCCTCCTCCCTTCATGAAACTTCCCCCCACGTCCACCACTCAACTTTGCTTTTATTCACAGACATTTCTCCCAGAAACCAGACTTCCTCAAATAATCCTATTGTCTGATTGAATGGTGCATATCGTCTGAATGAACAACAACCTTCCTCTCGACATCAGTAAAATCAAGAAACAGATTGTTGACGTTCAAAGAGGAAGGCTGAGGATCCACAATCTGTCTTCATCGACAGGTCAGTGGTGGAGAGAGCCAACAACCTCTAGTTCCCGGGCATGCATATCTCTGAAGATCTGTTCTGGACCCAGCACATTGATGCAATCAAAAAGAAACATCATCAACGCCTCTACTTCCTTAAAGGATTGAAGTATGCTGACGAATACGCTTTGGAATTTATCCAGGTGTACAGTAGAGGGTATATTGACTGTTGCATCATGGCCTGGTTTGGCAGCTCAAATGCCCTGGGATGAAGGAGATTATAAAAAGTGGTGAACATTGCCTGGTCCATCTCATGTTCTGACCTCCCCACCATCAAAGGGATGTATACGAGGTGCAGCCAGCATCATCATGGACCCACACCATCCTGGCCACACTCTCATTTCACTCCTGCATTCTGAGAAGGTATAGGTTCTAGGTTCAGGAACAGCTTCTTCCCCACAATCATCGCTATTGAACACTACGAACTCCAACTAAACTTAGACCTACGAACTGCCTTGGTTGCACTCGGGACTTTGGGCTTTATTTTGTTTTGCACTACATTGTTTCTTCTATTCATTGAAAATATTTTGTTTGTTTATTATATTCTCTATTGAGAACTATCAAGTGTCCATGGTGTTTAATTGTCACATGTACCAAAATGGGGCGGCACGGTGACACAGCGGTAGAGTTGCTGCCTTACATTGCTTACAGCACCAGAGAGACCCGGGTTTGATCCAGACTACGGGTGCTATATGTACGGAGTTCGTACGTTCTCCCCGTGACCGTGTGGGTTTTGTCAAAGATCTTTGGTTTCCTCCCACATTCCAAAGATGTACAGGTTTATAGGTTAATTGGCTTGCTATAAATGTAAATTGTCCCTAGTGTGTGTAGGATAGTGTTAATGTGCTGGCCAGTGACATCCTGGTGGGCCGAAGGGCCTGTTTCTGCGTTGAATCACTAAATTAAACTAAACTGTGTTTACAAATCTGTTGTGCTGCTGCAAGTAAGGAATTTCATTGTTCCGTTTTGGTACATGTGACAATTAAGCACTCTTGACATTCCCCCACCGACCTTCTGTTCAAAGCAGGCAAAGAGTGCATTGATCTCATCAGGGAGGGACCCGTTGCTTCCAGCGATACGCCCACCTTTGCTTTGTAGCTCGCAGTGGAGAGCAAGCATGTCACAATGTACAGGTATGTGTGTCATTGCCTCGAGACTCTAGCTTGGTCTGGAATTCCCTCTTGGCATCCTTAATGACTCTGCGTCTCTTGTAGATACATTTCATGTCTGTTTTGACGGTTGTATAACAGTGGCAGACATGTTTGGGTTTCTGGTTGGACTGGAGACATGCTGATAATATTTTGCTAGCATGCTCGAGGTTGTTCCAATTGAAGACACCCGGTTATTATAAACAAAGCCTCAGGGGATTTTGTTTCAAAACTATCGGCGACACTCTGTGGTTCCTCAAGAGCAAGCTTAGCATCGGCTTGGTGTGGGATGTACACTGCTGTCAGGATAGCCAAAGTGAATACCCGTGGCAGGTAGTAAGGCCAACACTGGGATACTGGGGATGCTAGAGACATGTCACTGGGGATGGACGTTGGTCGTTCTCTGTGGTGTTTACTCAGAAGTTTTAAGAATCTAGTCAACTTCTTGTCTCTCTTTGAGTGCTTGTTTTTCTATTTCTCCCTTCTGGTCTCCAATCTTCCTCTACCAGCATTCACTTCCCTTCTGCTTCTGACTCTTTGTTCCTTGAAAGTCTAAGGTATGAAACGAGAAGCCAAAAAAAAGAGCAACTGCAGGCAACATTCATAGTCCAGTGACACGTGGCCCTCAGTAGTTTAGTAGTTTTTATCCCAATGGCTTCAATCTGTAACAACCTTCTCCTTAGACCTTCCCTTTGAGCATCTTCTCCACCCGCTTGTTGTAACCTTACTTGACCTAATGGAGGATGAGAATCAAACGTTCCTCTGGTCCTTAAATCTATATTACTAAAAGTCTGATCTTGACTGCTTTTTGCTCGCTGTGCTGTGATTTCCGAGAGAACGCCACCACCTATGGCCCTCATTTTTGGCCACCTCGCTCAGAGCCCCCCTCCGCCTTAACATAGAAACATAGAAATTAGGTGCAGGAGTAAGCCATTCGGCCCTTCGAGCCTGCACCGCCATTCAATATGATCATGGCTGATCATCCAACTCAGTACCCCGTACCTGCCTTCTCTCCATACCCTCTGATCCCCTTAGCCACAAGGGTCACTCCGGGACCGGAGGATGTTTTCCATCAATGAAAAATCAGAGAGATATTAATGTTTTTAAATAATTTGCCATTCTCTCTGCTGCCCCTGCTGGAGGGAGGGAGAGGGACTATAAAACCTCACTCAGTCCCTGCAAGATGGAGGAAGCCAAAGGGTCACGTCTCTCTGAGCTCTGAATAACACTGAACACATGTCTACTCAACAGTGAGTGCCCTTAATGGTGTTTTTTAAATGCAAATACGGTTGGTTTGAAGTAAAAAGGCACTGCCAACTGAACCTGAATTTGGTGGCCTTTCACCCTGCTTGAAGTGGAATGAAACTGCACTTGAATATTGTAGCCTTGCACCCTGCTCGAAGAGGTATTAAACTACACTTGAATTTGGTGGCCTTGCACCCTGCTTGAAATGGTAGGAAATGGATTTGAATTTGGTGGCCTTGCACTCTGCTTGAAATAGAAGTTCAAGGAATAGCCGTGAGTCAACTGCCAGCCCACCAGCCGCTAGTGAGCTGCCAGCACATGAAGTTTGAGGGACTGAGCTGCCACCCCAAGAATCCATTTGGCCCACAATATCCATACTAGCCCTCTGGAGACCAGTAGTCCCTGCGTCCCACAACACCCATACTAGCGCAACAGGACACCCCCGCCCTCCACTGGCCAACACTATAGGAATAGCTGGAGAGGTGGAATATTGCGTCGGGGGACCAGCCCTTCCGTGTGAGCATGGGACCCAACGGGTGCCACTTAGTCTAGTAATACAATTATATTAAAGTTCTGATCTTGACAATA
This sequence comes from Leucoraja erinaceus, assembly GCF_028641065.1. Taxonomy (NCBI): domain Eukaryota; kingdom Metazoa; phylum Chordata; class Chondrichthyes; order Rajiformes; family Rajidae; genus Leucoraja; species Leucoraja erinaceus. Next base: position 11,853,572 of record NC_073382.1, read on the forward strand.
TCACATTTTTGAGGGGAGGAGGGGGTGGGGGGGAGGAGGAGGTCGGGGGGAGGGGAGGAGGTCGGGTCGGGGAGGAGGAGGTCGGGGGGGAGGGGAGGAGGAGGTCGGGGGAGGGGAGGGGGGTCGGGGGGAGGGGGAGGAGGGGGAGGTCGGAGGGGGTGGGGGAGGAGGAAGTTGGAGGGGGGGGGGGGAGGAGGAGGTCGGGGTGTTGGTGCTGCATGGTCATTGACTCTGGGTGGGCGGAAGGACTAGACCGTCCACAACTCTGCTGCAGGTGACGGGGATGTTGCCAGGTTTTCGTCCCCGTGCGTCCGCTGCCCAGAGCCGCAGCCCCGCTCCACCGGGCCCCATGTGTGGGCGTTTCCGACCCACAGCCCATCATAGTGCAGGCCACACAGGGGGAGACGGGGCGGAGGGCGGCCGTGGCCGGACAGCACTGACCCCACAGCGAGAGTGGGGCTGCCCCGAGGGATGCGCTCCTTCGGCCGCTTACACCTTGGTGCTCGTGTGCAGAGCAAATGATACTAGAGCATTTGTTTCAGAACGCTCAGCAACCCACAATTATTTATAGCGCAACAATTTACCATTTCGGCGGTTTGTAACTGGTGAGAAAGTACGCATTTAGAAACATAGAAAATAGGTGCAGGAGTAGGCCATTCGGCCCTTTGAGCCTGCACCACCATTCAATATGATCATGGCTGATCATCCAACTCGGTATCCTGTAACTGCCTTCTCTCCATACCCCCCCCCCCCCCCCCCCCCCCCCCCACACACACCCCCCACACCCCACACCTAATTGCCTTTCTGTTGACTGGTTAGCATTCAACAAAAGCTTTACACCGTACCTCAACTCAACTCAAGTGTTCAATTGTCCTGGTAGTTAAAGGTAATATATTCTAGATAATTATGTTTTGTTTTTGCTGAAGATGCTGTCTGACTCCAGCATTCTGTGTCCAGGTACAGGAGCCTGAAGACTGTAACAACCAGGTTCAGGAATAGCTACTTCCCCACAGCCATCAGGCTATTAAACCTGGCTCGGCCAAAACTCTGATTATTAATCTTCTCCCCACCACCCCCTATCAGTCTGAAGAAGGCTCGCTCTTCCAGGGAGATGCTAAATGCATTTCGTTGTCTCTGTACTGTACACTGACAATGACAATTAAAATTGAATCCGAATCTGAAGGGTTTCGGCCCGAAACGTTACCTATTTCCTTCACTCCATAGATGCTGATATATATATTATGGTATATGGACACACTTATCTGTTTTGTAGTAAATGCCTACTATGTTCTGTGTGCTGAAGCAAAGCAAGAATTCCATTGTCCTATACAGGGACACATGACAATAAACTCACTTGGACTTGAACTTGAACTTGATCTCCGGCAGCATCCATGTCGGGAATGGACAGACTCCGGTCCGGGTTTTGCGTTGACGTGAGTTTGAGTTTTGCAGTTGCACCGGTCCGGGCGTTGTTGGCACCACTCCGCCGCGGGCTTTGTGCGCAGCCGTCCTTTGTGTGGCCGGGCGGGTTGGGGGCCGGGAGCAAAGCGCGGCGCCGAGCGGAGAGTGTAGTCGCCTCTGTCTAGCCCAGCGCTGCCATGGCGGCCTGCGAGCGGGGATTTTCCAGTGAGGAGTTGTTGTCGCTGCGCTTCCCGCTGCACCGGGCTTGCAGAGACGGCGACATTGCGGCTCTGCGCTCGTTGCTTGCCGCCTCGGCGCCCGCCGACGTCGGCCTAGAGGACAACTTCTACGGCTGGACCCCGCTGCACTGGGCCGCGCACTTCGGCAAGGTAAGGCTGGCGTAGCGGGGCGCCCCGTACTGGAGAGCGCGGCTGAGCTGAGCCGAGCCGGGGGCACAGGCGCCGCGCCGCGCTGGGGCCGGGGCCGGGGGTGAACAATCCGGGCTGTAGTAAGTACATCGACGTGGTTCGTTTGCAAATGCCGGCTTTAAACTTAACATAACCACAAATAATACACACACACACACAACATGAAATAAAACACATCGCAACCCCGTTAAAACTGTTGCCCGACACTTTTCCCCTTCGCCCTTGTTGTGTAAACATGTCACACTGTCAGCCTCAGAAGCAGCGCTGGCCACTGGTTCACGGTACATGTGTGGACGGCGGACAACAGGAAAACAGAGGGATTTTAAAAGAGGATCTGAATCAATCATGAGGGGCATAGACAGTGTGGATGGTCACAATTATTTACCTCAGGGTCTTAAATTATAGGGCATAGGTTTAAGATGAAGGATGTAGAAGGGACCAGACGAACAAAATGTCGACGCAGGCCTAAGTATGAGGAAATAACTGCCAATGGTAAAGGCGGGAACAATTGCAATGCATTACAATTTTGGCAAAAGGGTACGGGCTAAATGCAAGCAAATGGAATTTGCTCAGATAGGCAACTTAGTCAGCATGGACAAGTTACAAGATACAAGATAGATTTATTCATCACATGTGCCAGATGGCACAGTGAAATGAAATTCCCATACAGCCATACCTGAAGGTCTTGTTTTCATGTTATATAACTCAATGATTAATTAGGCTGAAGGCTGAAAACAAGTTCCACTGGAACACTAATTCAGTACTGTTAACTCTAAATTTAATTACGTCTCTTATTATATATTAACTATGGAATAAAATTACGCAAGTAATTTCATTAACAAGTTGTGAATCTTTAGAATTTACTATTCCATGCAGCTGTGGAGTTTGGCAAGCATCTAAGCTACAAAGGTGTCAATTAGTACAGGGAGAGAATGGGGTAGGGTTATTGAGGCAAAGATTAGATTAGACTGATCATATTTAAAGGTAGAGCAGGTGTGAGACACTGACTGGCCTACCTTATATTCTTATGTAATGGGCGACATAAGAATTTATTATGTCACAAGAAATGCCCGCAGATGGGTGTTATTTAAAATTCAAAAAAGCAGCAAAGGATGAAAACAGGGCATGCACCATCTGTATAGATCAATGTGAAGTATTGATTATAAAACAAGTAATCGTAATACCCACAACCTGTCAGAAGTGTTCAATTATCCTACCAATTAACGGTAATTAATTATAGATGAATATTGTGAAATTTATGCTGCAAAATATTTCCCACATCTGGTGTGTGATAGTAATTGCCAGATATTAAAATTAAATGTAAATTACATTGTCAAATGAAATCAAAATTATCTTAAAATGCTATTGTTTACTTCCATGGTTTTCCTGTTATCAGCTCCAATGTCCACATGTTATGGAAATTTCTGCTGTAAAAAAAACAAGTGTTTTAATAGCACCCTCCTGCCAGTGGAGGAGCTACAGTGATATCACAGTCTCGCAGGATAGCTACAGTGTGACAACTTTACATGGGCAGCCTCAATTATAAACATGGAGGAAGGAATTAAAAATGGGGGGAAAAATAGAAATAGGCCAAAATTGAATTTCTATTACCTGGGGGCTCCCTCCTCCCTCCTCCCCCCCCCCCCTAAAATCTCCATCTCGAGCCCCGTGGTCTTACTTTGCCCGTATCTAATACCTCAGGAGGACAACCTGTCTATAGTAATACAACCTTAAATATAAATATATTAATAGATAGGTCTTGACTAAAGGAAATCGTTAATCATCTTAAATAACCTGAACCAATTTAGTATAGAACTATTGAATTCTGCCGCATGAGCTGCATGAATATAGTAAAACAAGTAGCTATATAAAATATAGGAACTAAGAAGCTATAATTATAAAAAGTGAATTCTGTTCAGCTTGTCCAATAAATTAGGTCACTCCCATTAGGAAACCTAATTTATATAGTACCTCAATACTGTAGGATTTCCCAATTTGAGGCAGTGATTTTTCTAATTTACTGGGCAGTTCACGCACCATAGCGTTGAGAGGGGAGGAGGGGAGGGGGAGGGGGGGGTCAATACATAGGTGATGTCTCATGTGGGTGGGGAAGAGGTAGTCAGGCACTTGGTCAACTTGCAGGATGCTCTTTTGACAGAGGCTCTTTTGACAGAGGGGTTTGAGTCATTTGCAGTGGAAGTGTTTTTTTCTGGGTTGTGGGGCTTGTGGCACTAGTCAAAATTGAGGAGCGGGAGGAATAGCGCTTTACCACAGTGGGGCATTTATTTGCAAGGCTGTTATGTAGCACAGTGTGACTTTTGAAGTGGAGTCATGTAGTACTGTAATCATTGGGATGTAGGACCACATGTCAGCATGCATTCTCAGTGAGGGTAGTAGGTATCTTCTCTGGGTTTGGGGTTGTGTGTTGTTACATTGTTTCAAGGGAAGGGCTCATGGCACTGGATCATCGTCGGGATGTGGGTCTTTCATCATTGGGTCTTCTCCGCGGTGGGGTGATTAGAGAGAACATGCAATACTTTTGCTTTCAGGTGAGCCACATGGGAAGTACCCCGTATGATCCAATTCCCACTGAATTGCATGGAACGTTCATCTTTAGAGTATAAAAGAGTTGCTCAAGATTGGTGGGGAGGCAGGAGGGGTCAGTTTGGAATGGAGTCAAGGAAGCCATGATTGGAATGAAGCCATAAAGGAAGCTCAAAAGCCATAATTTAGTTGACAAATCAGGTTTAAGTGCTCTTGTGGCCCACTCTAACATGAGAAGTAATAACATCCCTAGTCCCGGCATTTAGTCATTTATGGCCTTCTTTAGAGAAGAACTGGTTTGAAATGCTTCTGTTTCACTTCCCCAAAATTCTGCAAAGTTACATAGAAACATAGAAAATAGGTGCAGGAGGAGGCCATTCAGCCCTTCGAGCCAGCACCGCCATTCATTGTGATCATGGCTGATCGTCCCCTATCAATAACCCGTGCCTGCCTTCTCCCCATATCGTTTGACTCCACTAGCCCCAAGAGCTCTATCTAACTCTCTCTTCAATCCATCCAGTGATTTGGCCTCCACTGCCTTCTGTATACATCAAATAAGTTAATGTTAATAATACTTAGAAAATTAACTTTTTACAATAATATACATATTTAAGCACATTATTACATAATTTAACAAAACACTTCTGCATAAGGCTGTTAGTTTATAAACTAACAAGACTGTATAAAGTGCTGCCCTTCCTAATTCACTTTGTTCCTGTATATTGTTTTAGGTACGCTCTAACCTTTTCTTTGTATAAATTGTTGTGAAGATTATTAGGTACTGGATCGCAGTGCTTGAAAGTACAGGTTGATTGGTTGATTACAGCTTTGAAATTTGATTGATACGCTGCGAGGCGGGCTATCAGAAGCACTGGAGCATTCATTCTCTGCTGCTGGCCAGCTCCAGGACCACCGTTTGTACAGAGGTAACATCATTTAAAGCTAGACACTGCAAGGAAGCGAAGGATCAATGTGTTCACCCAATATATTCAAACCAGAAACCTTGTGGTTCATGCTGAGCATCAAAATTGCTAAGTTAATGCTGCGGTGATTTAAACAAACTTATCTAGTAGTTCTGGGCATCCATCTTATGATGGATGTGAAATCAATGTAAACAGTTCCTTTTAGACATACTGGGATGGTTTACAGGTATGAAGGGGTTATAGTAATGAAGCAGCTCTTAATTTCTTCACTCTGAAACGGTTAATTATGAATTGAATGGAAGTTTTTCAGGGAAGACAGGAAAACAATGCTTAGTTCTCATAGATAACAAAACCAATCTCCATGACAATTCCACAGTAGGTTAGTGAAATGCATTTTATGCATAAGGAGTAGAATTGCTGCTAAAGGAATAAGTAACCCGGCAATAGTTTGGACTCCATGAGTTTGCTAGATACTGGTTATTGATGCAGGCACTACCACATGGATGATGAACTGAATGCTTGCTCTTTGTTAAAATATTCTAAGATTCTTTTCTTTTACTCTAAGCAGAATCAACTCCTAAAATCCAATTTTCTTTATGCAGTGATATATTCCACGCAGCAAAAGCTTTTTATTTCCCTGACCTTGACGAATTATCATCCTGATATATTTGCATTCTAAGGACTAGCTACATAGTCTACAAATGGGTTTTAACAAAGAAACTGCTTCAGAGTTAACAGTATTGCCTAGTGTTATAGCACCTGCTGCGTTTCTACTGGGGACATTGGCATTCTTTTCAATTCAAGATTACCCGTAGACTACAGCTGGCACTGAAGCTGCAAAAGCCCGTTTTCTATTGTTGAGTCAACACAGGCTGACTGCTTTTAATCATTTTTCCAAACAGAGAGGCTCTGACATTTGCTGTAATCATGCTTGGAACAGCAACATTGAATGTACTATGGGATACATGAACCAAAGTGTACTCTATCCCTTCTCCCCACAGGCAATGCACAGCAAACATTTGGCATATGATACTTAAAACTGCATTTGGAGATGTATTTTATCAATGAGTTTTGCATATACAGAACTCCTTCCTCTTTGCCAACCACCCTTCCCCCTCCCAAAGTCCATAAAGGGAAAAGGCTGAGAGAACAGTTTGCATTTTTAAGAAATGGATCAATATATATTTTTTGTTGGATTAGGATATGTAACAATGGTGCAATACAGTTGTACACATCACGGTGATTTGATTTTATGTGAGAATGGCCTTTATTTTCCTAGGTTAGTGGGTAATGGAAGTTGTAAACTTGAGCACTCCTTCACAGAGAGTACAGAAGATTGTTTGATTCTAAGAAACAAAATAGTTAATTGTGAAATCTCATTACACCTCAAATCTTGTGGCAATATGTAATTCCAAAAAAGGGTTGGAAACCCCAAGACCCCGTGTGCGGGAAGCATATACTGTATTTCCATTATAAATTGGCTCATTCTTGCCCTGAATCATTTTGTGGATTGGAGCAGTATTTATAATGGTATCTTTGTCACTTTATGATAAGAACTTTGGATTGGAGGTCAATAGCCTGTGAATCCAATATTCAGGTTTGCTACCAGCAATTCCTGACTTTTGCAATATGATGTTTTTCTGACTGATGTCATTACACTTTCTTAGGTGCTCTACAGAGTATAGAACAGATAGAAGCACAGTCTCACTTAAAAGTTTATATAACTCAATCAGCTATTCCATTATATTCTCCTCCAATGCCTGCTTGCTTGCTTCTCTCCCTCCTTGAACACTCACAGCTCCGATCCAATATCTTTAGTGAAGCTCATTTTATACTCTGCATCTTCTCTCAAATTCTCCTGTGAACCTGGTTTTAATCTGGGGTGATATGAGAATGTTTTCTCTATTCATTTCACCTCTTCCTTTGGAGCCTTGTACTCATTGACAATGTTTGCCTCGGCCCTCTTCTTCAATAAATCCTGGACTCTCCTCCTTGTGCGACTCTAATTCCACAAGCTCTTTCGGGTAGCTTTCGAGGTTACCTTTCTAGGTAACCTATATCTGGATATTCTGTCTGGTGAATTGAATTGTGCACTATATGTGAACTGAAACAAATTTTAAAATCTACCAGTAGGGTTTGTTTGCTCTGCCTCTGGCTACTAATTCAAGATCTGGTTAACTTTCTGAACTGTTGCCATGAGCTGCGTAGTGATTTCAGCAGATTGCAGTTAGTATCTTTGACAAATCGTCTCTTCTTGTTGAAGCTGATTTATTTTCTTCTTATGTTCGGTATCCCCTGGCATCCAAGCCAGGATTCCTCTTGTGATCTGAAATACCACCCGATGCTTGTTCACATCAGTTGCTAGTTGTGGATCTTGCATAAGTAATAAATTAATCAAGTTGTATTTTGGGAAGCCTGAAAAAAATTTTCTATCATTTAAATCAACTTTGGTTAATTTCATGATATGCTTTGGTAGGTTAATTGAGTAAGTAGTTTGTGGTGTTTTGAAAGAGGAGTAAGGTTCTGATTGGTGTGCTCTTAGTTGATGTGGGTAGTTTCAACTTGCTATTGCAGCTGTTTTTGATCAAAACTGCCAAAGCCACTGGATGTGATGTTGCAGTCCAGCTACTTTCAGCATAGCTATTTTTACCAATGAGATTGTGTTTGTAAAAATATCAAAACTAATTTGTTACCAACACATCTGCACTAATGCCATTAAGATTGAACTGTAAAGAATTCTGAGAGTTCACCAGTTACGATAAGCTCTTGCCTTTACGTTATTCAAATATGTCCCTACAATTGAATTCTAATCCTTTCATTTCAGAAATAAATAATAAATTTGCAGCAGAAATCAAAATAAGACCAGACCGTTGGTCGCCAGTGGATTTAAAAGAGTTGTGATTTAATTTATGGTAATTTCTTCAGTGAAAAATGAAACTACTTTGTGTAACAGGCATTGTGAATTTATTTATTTCCACTCCATCCACCCTTGTACAGTTTTTAAGGCTTCCACCACAGAAAATCGATCAGTTTGTTTAGATATATAAACTTCAGAAATTAGCCCATTAATGTGCTCAAAAATCTAAGGGAGGAGCCAGCCTTTTAATTCAAGTAGTTTTTATCAGTGTGCTGGTATAGAAATACTAACAGTGTAGTCTTTTAGACTAATTGGGTGCCAGTAATCCTCCTTTGATGCTTTTGTTGTGCAAATGGTTTGTTTGGGGATTGCAGGCAATGGCCCTTACATTAACTGTGATACTATGATACTGACTGAATTTTTGGCACAGAGCTATTTGGCCCTTATACTCTAAATGGGAAGGTGACTTGCAACTGTTAGGATCTTGCCACATTTGGTAGTAGGTTACAGTATTGTTGGTGAGTTCTCATATTTCTCACTGTGGTTACAAATAAAGCATTCTGAACCATCTTTTGAAGAGTGTGAAGAGGCTGAGAGTTTAGAGATAAGGTGCTGATAAAGCAAATTGCTTTGTGTTGGATAGTGTTGAGCTTCTTGTATATCATGTCTGTCACATTGGATTAATTGTCTGAACCTTTCAAAAATGATGAAAGTAATGTAGAACTAGCAGCTGGAAATGCCACAAAAATGAATACTCAATATCCCAAACATATTGAGTTGGGATTAATTTATTGTCACGTGTGCCGAGGTACAGTGAAAAGCTTTTGTTACATGATAAGCAGTCAGCAGAAAGACAATACATGATTACAATCGAGCCATCCACAGTGTACAGGCCATGATAAAGGGAACAATGTGAATAATGTTTAATGCACGATAAAGCCAGTAAAATCTGACTAAAGGTAGTTCAAGGATCTCCAATGAGGTAGAGTGTAGTGCAGGACTGCTCTCTAGTTGTTGGTAGGAGAGTTCACATGCCTGATAACAGCTGGGAAGAAACTGTCCCTGAATCTGGAGATCTTGACAAGAGGAAAGAAGCGTGGCAGTCTTAAGGTGCATAAAGGTGATAAATCCTTGGGGTGTAACTTAGGACAATAGACAATAGGTGCAGGAGTAGGCCCTGCGGCTCTTCAAGCCAGCACCGCCATTCAATGTGATCATGGCTGACATCCACAATCAGTACCCCGTCCCTGCTTTCTCCCCATATCCCCTGACTCTGCTATTTTCAAGAGCCCTATCTAGCTCTCTCTTGAAAGTTTATAGAGAACTGGCCTCTGAGGCGGAGAATCCCACAGACTCACAACTCTCTGTGTGAACATTGTTTTCCTCATAAACGGCTTACCCCTTATTATTAAACTGTGGCCCCTGGTTCTGGACTCATCGGGAACATGTTTCCCACCTCTAACCCTTAATAATCTTATATGTTTCAATAAGATTCCCTCTCATCCTTCTAAATTCCAGAGTATACAAACCCATCATGGAACATCAAGGACATCATGGGAAGCAGGAAAATAAATTACTGTGATCCTGGCAAAACTATTTGTGCCTTTCTTAGCCATGATTAAGGTGCTGGAAGGCTGGCAGTGGCTTATGCTGTGCCTTTATTTTAAAATAGATGCAAGGACAAGCTAAGCAACTACTGGCCATTGAACTAACATGAGTAATGGGAAAACGACTGGAGGCAATCCTGAGAGGCAGGATCAGTCAGCATTGTTTTTGTATGGAAAATTGTCTCGTGAATTTGACTGAGGTTTTGGAAGGGCTGACCAACAGAATTGACAAGTACAGGGCAGTAGACATTATCTACATGGACCTTTGACAAGCTCCCAATTAGGCTTGTTGGGTAGGCTAGATCACATGAGATCCTGGGTGAGCTAGCCAATTGGTTACAAAATTAGCTTGAGTATAGAGTAGTGGTGGAGGTGTGTTTTTCAGATTGAAGGCCTGTGACCAATGGTATGCCACAAGGATTGGTGCTGGGATATTTGTTTTTTGTTGTGTATACTAACGCTGAGAAAGTAAGTGGCATGACTACCAAAATTAGTCGTGTTGTTGACAGTGAAGAACGGAATCACTTTGGAACCAAAGGAATGTTTAATGGAATTTAACTCGGACAAGTATGAAGCATTTTGGGAAGTTAAACTAGGGCAGGACACACATTAAATGTTGGGGCCCTGGAGAGTCTTTTTCAACAGAGGCCTCGGGATACAAGTACATAGTTCTCTGAAAGTGGCAGCACGGGAAGGCGGTGATAAAGGAGGCATGTGGAACGCTTGCTATCTTTGACTATGGCATGGATTTTTAGAAGTTTTGTTACAACTGTACAAAAAAGGAAGAGTTGGGATGTCATGTTACAGCTGTACAAGATGTTACTGAGCAATCAGTTGAGGGACTACACAAAGATCGGGTTGCCTACTATAGTAAGAATTTAATTAAGCTAGATAGCATGCAGAAAAGATTCACAAGGATGGTCTCAGGGTTGAAAGGTTCAAGTTATAATGAGAGACTGGATAGGCTGGGACTTTTCTCCGTGAAGCAGAGTGGTGACCTTACAGAGGGTTTTAAGATCATGAGGAGCAAAGATAAGGTGAATGGTCACAGCCTTTTTCCCCAGGGTAGATTAATCCAAAACCAGAAGGCATGGCTTTAAGATGAGAGAGGAAAGAATTAAAGGGAACCCAAGGGGCAAGTTTTCACACACAGGGTGGTAGGTGTGTGGAATGAGCTGCCAGAGGAAGTGATAGAAGTGGGTATAATTTCAACATAAAAATAATATTTGGGCAGGTGCATGGAAGTGAAGGGTATAAAGGGATTTGGGCAACGCACAGGCAAATGGGACTAGCTCTAATGGCATCTTAATCAACATGGTCCAAAGGGCCTGTTTTCAAGTTGTCTCTGGAATACTGCGTGTTACTGGAGTGCTTGCTACTGAGTACTGCGTCTGCCAATTAAATTGTTATCTCTGTAAATATGTTGTGAGTCACTGTTTTATCTTTCTAGTTGTCTCATTAATAAAGGTGTTGACTGTTTATAGCCAAAATCACGAATTGAGTGGTGTTTAATATACTGCTAGGTGAATGTTAAAATTGAACTTGCAACTTGTAGTGTATCATTTGCTGGCTGCATGAGAGAGAGAGAGGGATGAAGGGAATACCTAATTTGGGGTTAGCATGGTTGACATTCAAGGGCAGCCTGAGACATTGAATTCAAGAACAAGACATGCTGCTTGGTAATGCAAACTAGTATAAAGTCTAGTTTGTTTGCACAAAGTAGCCAATGTCAGATTGATCTGGTTTCCATCTAGAGCATCTCTTACTGTAGTACGTTTGGTTTTCTGACTTGCTTTGTCACTTCAACTGGTCTGAGGTTTTGTTTGTGGTAAGGATAAAATTTGCAATTTGCAACCATTACGTAATGGAATTTGAAATCGGCAGCAGATCAGAGTCTTTTGAGTGGAGTGCAGAATGTGCTCAAGTCACACAGGCTAAGTGTTGAGTTTACTTTTAGGTTTCTGGGCAGTTTCTTTTTCCTTGAAAGTAGTAAAATCTAGAAAGTGGGTTGGGAATAGGGCATTGGACAGTCAAAAGGTTATTTATCATTGGGCCTTGAAATGGGGGGGGGGGGGGGGGGGGGGTGTCCCCTGCAATCAATCTCTTGCATTCTGCACAATTGATTGTAGGATTCTCAGGTGGACCCCTTCTACTTTAACCTAGCCAATAGCCCTGCTGATGCCTCAGTGCTGCCCTGCCTCATGATTGTACTATCAGAAGAGCAGTCTCAATCCAAGGCTTCATTTTCTCATTTGGGAACATACATGGTCCCATGGAATTATTAGAAAAGTGCAGGTGGTTTTCCCTGAGGCCTGGTCAATATTTATTGCGGCATCACTGGAAAATAGTAATTCTCTTTTTACTTCTCTTATCATTTGTAGGATTATGGTTCTAGCTTCCATAACAATTTTGGAAAATGCATCATGTTTTTCTGCTAGGCTGGTGTAAAATGGGAATTGCAATCAGATAGATCATGCAAGTTTCTGGTAAATGGAAGCAACATTAATTTATTAATATCTTGTTTTAATACACATATGTCGACCTTGCTAAATTGTAGTGTGCTGAATTGACCTGGTACAAAGTTGACAAAGAAACTGCATTAGAAGAATATGGCTTTTGAGTATGTGGTGTGTAGGGTGCATCTGTAGTGAATAACTTAGGCAATATTGAGGAGCTAATCGTGACGAATCTGACATGATCATTCTAATGGAATAACAAAATGGGAACAAGCAAATGTTGTCTATTTAATGAATGATAGTCGACAAGTAGCTGCTTCATCTGGAGATTGTCTTTACTAGTTTGCTCTTTCCTGCTAAAGGTGTAGCCTTGAAGTGTAACCTCAAGCTCTTGTACAATTCTAATGTTGTCACCTTTTTTTTTAGTAATTTGTTTTGTCAGCATGAGCCTCTGATTAGAGGCAACTAGGAATCGTACAATATTGTGAATAATGGAAGTGAATTGAAGGAAACAAGAAAGTTACTGTTTAGTTTAGATACAGCGTAGAAACAGGCCTTTCGGCCCACTGAGTCCATGTCGACCCATACACTAATTCTATCTGACACACGAGGGACAATTTATACAATCAACCTACAAAGCTGCCGGTCTTTGGAATGTGGGAGGAAACCGGAGCACTCGGATAAAATCCACGTGGATGCAGGGAGAACGTACAAACTTCGCACAGCACCGACTGTCAGAATCGAACCCGGATCTTTGGCGCTGTAAAGCAGCAGCTCTTATCACCGTGCCGCCCAGGTCACTGTAACCTGTTAGAGAATCACTGTCATCTTCTTCAATTAATGACCTTTAGTTCATCATGCCTGTGCTGTCTCCATTCAGTCCACTGATCCACTTTTACCTTATTAGATCAGCAGTATCATTCCAGATCTGAAAAAACCCACTCTTCAAAAGTTTTTCCCTTACTCTTCCTACTTTCAGAGAATTAGTTTGTCAGTAATTCATATGCGCATTTGCTTTTACGATGTAAGGGAGTTAGTAAATGTCAAACTCTTTTGAAATTATGTTTGATACAAAATCCAAGTTGAATTGATACAAAATATCTGGACTACTGGAACAATTTCCCTTTTTACTTTCAAATGTATACTGAGGAGGAGTTTATTGGAATCAAACCCTGACTGCAGTTCACAAAATAACAGAGCATTGATCATCTAAAGCAAAAAACAAACTGATGGAGGAACTCAGCGGACTAGATAGCATCTGTGGATCGGGTCGGGACACTTTCTTCGACTTTGTTTGCTTTCAGCATGAAGAAAATTTTATTATATTAAATCAGAAATGTACTTCATTAACTGCATCTTCAGAATCCATGCCTTTTCCATTGTTTCTGGATGAAATGAAGAGAAAAATTGGAACAGTGATACGGGCTGAATAGAGTAGTTGGTGAAGATATTTGGGGCATTGTTGGCTTCTCAATGTTGATTAGAATCCCAATGTGTGCCATGTTCTATTTTTGTTAGGGGGCACTTTTGCCTGTGCTTGGAAAATACATTTTTGTAGAAAAATATCCAGGTTTAATTTCCAGCATCCCACCATCATAATGCAAATCCTTCAGTGAACCTAGAATCTATAAGAAGACAGTAGGGATTTAATTCTCATTTAATTAAAATTTTGTCCTTTTGACCAGTTCTTAGTTATTCCCTGAGTATAAATTGTGTCAATGCACTTGACATTAAGCACAGAAATGGCCCGTTTAACACAACTGATCCCTATTTATTGCTTCACACAAACCCATAACAACCCTATTTAATTTCACCATCTCAACACATTCCTTTCTTTGTTCCCACGTGTGCATTTAGTTTCCTCCTTGAATACTATTTGCCTCAATTGTTCCCTATGGTACTAAAATACATTATTAATGGGACTGCTTTGCAATATGTGATTTCAATCTAAGGTAGCTGCCAATAGCCCAGACTCTGACCAATTCGGCATGAATAGTCTGGCACTGAGTTCTCTGGACAATCTTGGTTGAGTTTGCCATTGGACAGTTCTTTGGCACGAGTTTTTGTGAGTCTGACCATCGTAGTATGTCTGCACTTGCTGCAGATTTCTGTACATCAGATTTATAACGTGGCCAAGTCAGAATGGATGAGGATTTGCAGTAAATGTATTATTTTCTTTGTCCTCTGTACAATGATAAGAGCCTTACAATGGGAATAGTGATTGTATTCCCAATTTCATTAAGATTCTGGTGAAGATTGATTCTTGAAACTCGGAGTGATTCAGTGTGAAAACAGGCTCTTCGGGAAACTGGGAAACTTGCCCACACTGGCCAACATGTCCTAGCTACACTGGTCCTACCTGCCAGTGATTGGTTAATATCCCTCTAAACCTGTCCTATCCATGCAGTTGTTTAACTGTTTCTTGAATGTTGGGATAGTCCCTGCTTCAACTATCACCTCAGCAGCTTGTTATCCACCACCCTTTGTGTAAAAAAAGCTACCCCTCGGATTCCTATTAAATCTTTTCCCCTTCAACTTAATCCTATGTCTGGTCCTCGATTCACCTACTCTGGGCAAGAGACTGTGCATCTACCCTATCTATTCCTCTCATAATCTTATACGCCTCTATAAGATCACCCCTCGTCCTCCTGCGCTCCAAGGAATAGAGTCCCAGCCTGCCCCAACCTCTCCCTGTACCTCAGGCTCCTTGAATTCTAGCAACATCCTCGTAAATCTTTATATCCTTTCCAGCTTGACGACATCTTTCCTATAACACGGCTCCCAGAATGGAACACAATATGGCCTCACCTGCATCTTATACAACTGCAACAAGACCTCCCAACTTCTATACTCAATACTCAGGCTAATGAAGGCCAATGTGCCAAAAGCCTTTTTGGTGTGGAAAGTCTAAAAATCCCATTTTGAGTGGACTGATCTCACAGTGCTGGAACCAAGCAGAATTAACCAAATTGCTGCTCCCTTTGTGCATTTCTGTAGCATCTTTCATGATCTCAAGATGTGAAGTGCTTCCGTGAAGAATTTTCGAAGTGAAGTACTTTTTATAATGTATAAAATGCAACATCCTGTCTACATCAGTATATCATAAATTTCAACTTGTTAATGACCTGATAAAAGGTGATATTTATTAAATTGGCCAGGAAGTAGGCAAGAATTTTCCTAATCCAAATTGTGGCCTTTTGACTTTACATCCATCTAAGAAGATACTTGGGAATTCGATTTCATGTCTCATCTGAAAGGCACACCTACAGATCATTCCGTCAGTTCAGTTTCGGAGCACTGGCCTGGGTATTTTTCGACTCGTTTTGATTGGGACTTGAAGCCGCAGCTTTCTGAATCGACCACTACCTGCCAAGCCAAGCTGGTGTTAAAGAGTGTGGCGACGAAAGGAGAGGGTACTTTGTTGCTGGGAGATAGGATGAGTAGGTAGTGGGGAACTGGGAAATGATTCGGCTCCATTGTTCAGAATTTGATTCCAAATCAAATTGTGCAGTGTGTCTTGGCATGTGTCATTGCCTTCATGAAACACTGACATATGTTCTCTTTCTTTGCCTGTATTATAACATTAGCAAGATTAACAATGAAGCCACCTCCGTGTGAAAGGTCTTGCCAATCATGTTTTATTTTGTTTTATACTCAGCCAAAATGGAAAGTTTTATCCAAAGACCTTATTGTTTATTTTCTGAATTAGCATTAGTCATGGCATAACAGATTTCGATCATAACTAGCTAAAGTTTTCAAGTTATTTGCAAGTTAATTGACTAATATGGTCACCATTAGTTAAGTGTCCGTGATCAAGATTGCAGATGCCATTGAGTATAGCTTCTTCAGTTGTCAGAGGTTGACTCTCAACCTATTAAAAGTGTTCTGTCAATCACGTAAAGGTGGTTTTCAAAAGAAAATAAGCTATTTTTAAGGAACAGTTAAAATATGAGCTGTGACATTACTGGGGTCAGATGGTTTAATGCAGAGGTCATTTATGGCAAGGTTTTCACTTAGTTGTTGAAGCCTGCGGTGTGGTGTTGCTTTGATCAGATTGAAAATGAAGTGTTGGTATTTAAAACAACACTCTACTGACGAACTGTGCAAGTCCATGACACTGTATTACTTCCATTGTTAGATTTGCTAGAGTTATACAATCATTGCATTGTGATCTCACTTAATAAAATGATCATTTACATTATTCTTTTCTTTTTGTAGCTGGAGTGTGTAATGCAGTTGGTGCAGGCAGGAGTTGGAGTCAACATCACAACAACACGATTTGCTCAAACTCCAGCCCACATTGCAGCTTTTGGAGGGCATCCTCAAGGCTTGTTGTGGCTGATCCAAGCAGGAGCAGATTATAATATGCAGGTAAGTCCACGGGTTGTCGAAGGTAGTCAGAAATAGCTCCTAGAGTCTGATCTGCTATTTGATCAGATCATGGCTGATCCAAGCTTTTACCTTAATACTTTCCTGTCTAATCCCAATCACCCTTAATTCCCCTGAAGTCATAAGAACCATTTATCCTAAGATTTAAATGTACTTAAAGACTCAACATCCACAACCTTTTGGAATAGAGAATTCCAAAGATTCATGGCCCTACGAAAAAAGAACTCTTAGTTCTACGCTCCTCGACCGAGGAAACGTCTTCACAGCCCCCTCAGAATCTCCATCTTGTGTCACATTGTTATAAATGCAGATGAGTATCGCCCCATGTTGCTTGACCTTTTCTCATAGAAACAGAAAACGAGTGCAGGAGTATTCGACCCTTCGAGCCAGCACCGCCATTCAATATGATTATCTAAAATCAGTTCCCCGTTCCTGCTTTTTCCCCATATCCCTTGATTCCTTTAGCCCTAGGAGCTAAATCTAACTCTCTTGAAAACATCTAGTGAATTGGCCTCCTCTGTCTTCTGTGACAGAGAATTCCACAGATTCATAACTCTGTGGGTGAAAAAGCTTTTCCTAAATCGAGCCAGCACCGATTTAGATGATCAATTTGGACTTCCCCAACATCGGGAACAAATTTCCTGCATTTAGCCTGTCCAATCCCTTAAGAATTTTATATGTTTCTATAAGATCCCCTCTCATCCGTCTCAGTTCCAGTGAATGTAAACCCAGTCGATCCATTCTTTCATCATCAGTCAGTCCCACTATCCCGGGAATTAATCTGGTGAACCTACGTTGCACTCCCTCAATAGCAAGAATGTCCTTCCTCAAATTAGGAGACCAAAGCTGCACATAATACTCCAGGTGTGGTCTCACCAGGGCCCTGCGCAACTGCAGTAGGACCTCCTTGCTCCTATACTCAAATCCTCTGAAGGCCAACATGCCATTTGTTTTCTTCACTGCCTGCTGTACCTGCATGCTTATGTTCAATTTACTTTCTCACAGAACATCTCCTATGCACCAACAGGTCTATGCTATGAACTGGATTTCTATACTTCCATCCAGAATGGATATCTTAATTCTCCACATTATTCCCCACCTATTTGCCTGCTCATTGAATATGTTTCTATCCCTTTAGCAAATGTATGGCAATACCACCACCAGCAAGT
The DNA here is from genome assembly GCF_028641065.1 of Leucoraja erinaceus. NCBI lineage: Eukaryota > Metazoa > Chordata > Chondrichthyes > Rajiformes > Rajidae > Leucoraja > Leucoraja erinaceus. Next base: position 11,871,346 of record NC_073382.1, read on the forward strand.
TCCCTTCCAAGTCGAACAAGATCCTAACTTGAAAATGTTTTGCTATTCCTTCATGGTCGTTGGATTTAAATCCTGGATCTTCCCAGCCAATGATACTGAACATACAGTCACCAGAAGGATAGCGACTGTACCAGAAGAGGGGTCACAACCACCCCAGGAGCATTTAGGAATGGACAATTAAATGCTGGTCATGTCGGCGATGCTCTTATGCTGCAAATTATTAAAGAATTTTCTCGACTTCCCTGCCTATCTTCGAATCATCGGCAAACTTGGATTAACTATACTCTGTCTTTAAGTTGTTAAAATGACTTGCAAAGTACCTGAACCCAGCAATGATTTCTGAGGCACTGACTGTTACATGGAAACATAGAAAATAGGTGCAGGAGTAGGCCATTCGGCCCTTCGAGCCTGCGCTGCCATTCAATATGATCATGGCTGATCATCCACCTCAGTATCCCGTACCCGCCTTCTCTCCATACCCCCTGATCCCTTTAGCCACAAGGGCCACGTCTAACTTCCTCTTAAATATAGCTTACAGTTACAGTGTGCAATTGGAAAATTATCCCTTCTCTGTATATCCCAATCCTATATCCATCCTAATGTTAACCTCAATCCTTGTTCTGTAACCTTTTATATACCACCTAATGCCCTTAGGAAAGGTAGCACACTGCTATTTGGTAATAGAGCTATACATCACGGAATCTGTCCTTTTGGCTCAACTCGTGTATGCTGATGCGCATGGCCAAACATTTCCTGTCTATATACCTCTCCAAGTGCTTTTAAAGGTCATAATTATATCCGTCGCTTTCACTTCCTCGAGCAGTCAGTTCCATGTAGGCTCCACTCTGTGTGCAAAAGTTGTCCCTCGAGTCCCTTTTAAATCTGTCCTCTCTCATCTTAAACTTATGCCCTCCAATTTTAAAATTCCCGACCTTGAGGAAAAGGCAATGTCTAATCACCCTACCTATTGCCCTCATGATTTTATATATCTCTGTTTACCTCTCAGTCCGATCTTGAGAGAAAAATATCCTAGCCTGTCCAGCTGCTCATTATAACTCAAACCCTTAAATGGCAGTAAAGTACTTAAACATTATTTTTTGTATTCTTTCCTGTTTAATGACATCAATCCTATAATAGAGTGAGCAGAACTACTACTCAGGACTACAATTGTTGGGGTACTAAGGTCTTGTACAGCTACTTCACCTATTCTGCTGATTACTTCCCCTAAGAACGTTAACTAATTTCCCCATCAGGAAATCATATTGGCTGCCTGGTCAAATGATACTTTTCGATTTAATAGGGGATTCCAACATTTTCCTAATGAATGACTTTTAGTTTGTGTGGCTATTCAGTTCCTTTCCTCTCTTGATTAGCAGCTTTTACCCTGCTGGAAACCTTTTAGAATTTGGGGGTATCATAGCCAATGCATCCACACTCTCCACAGCGACTTTTATTTGAATTCTGGAAGTTAGATATTATTTATGCAGCTTTCACTCTGAAGATGGATTCAAAATATTTGGTTTACATTTCTGCTATACTTTTTCATTCCCCAATTCACTGTTTATTGAGATGTTCTAAGCCTTTTCTCTCAATCTTTCAGTAGGCCATGCTAGGATTCATTTTTCATGAAATATTTATTTCTCAGTAAAATGTTTATTCATTGAACGTGATAAAGCATTCTGTTTGCTAAATGTTTGCCACTGATTACCCACTGACATACCTCCTGATCTGGTTTCCTATTTTTACACCTAATTTGACCTTGTATTCCTCTAATTCTCTTTATTTACATTTAAGACTAGTTCAGACATCTGTTTTTCTTAAACTCAATGTGAAATTCATAGTGTTATCATTCCCTGGAGAATCCTGCACAAGATCACTAATTAATCCATTTTCTGTTGCATATGTCTGGATCTAAAGCAAGCTGGGTATGACTCACAGTATTGTTCTAGGAAATTGGCTCAAATGCTTTCTCTGAACATGTACTTGAGACTATCTTGCCCAATTTAGGTTATCCAGTCCGCATGAAAGATCCAAGTCGTCAAAAGTCATTGTTATAATTTTGCTGGCTGCCACTTTGACTTCTCGATTGATATTCCGTCCAGAAGCATATATTTGTAGATTAATTTGGGTTTTCATTCACCATAATTGCAAATTTGTTTAGCCAACTCATCTGTTGCAACAACCTTAACAACATGTGGCATTGTTGCTGTAAATCAGTTCAACTGTTGGTTGTTTTAGAGAGGGTGCTCTGCACTTGGTATCTATCAATGAAGTCAACCAAAACGGTACTGCAAGACTTGCAATAAGCAATGGGAATGTGACCCTAAGCAGCAACCTTTTCAACATGTTTAAAAATGGGAACTCTTTGCAGTCGAGTGTAAACTGCAGTTTTATGCTTTAATGAGTTTCAAGTCCAGATCTCCCTGTCCGTGAAATTTCTGTGATTGCTCTTGTCACGTTCTTAAGGCTCTCTGGGTATATGACTCAGTATGCATCACTGTGTTTGTCTTCAAATGTCATGATCTTTATTCACTGCAAAATAATTTTAAATGGCAGTCAACTTTACATACAGCCACAGAGCTATTAGCTTAAAAATGCATGACCTTTATAATGCATTTAATTGAATTTATGGGTTTTATTCTGAACCATTTACTGTAAGTAGGACAGACGTTTCTTGTAGATTCCCAGCAGAATAATTTGTGGAGTGCATCCCAACCTCCTGCACAGTACACGATTCAATGCTTTATTTAGTAATGGTTTTGAATGCTTGCTGCAGAGGATTGGGATTGAGTCATATGTTTGGACGGTTTCCAATATATTGTCCAATGAGGACCCTACAAAAGATAACATATTAATGAGGGATTTTTTATTAAAGAAGGTGAATTTATACGCACCATCTCCACAGATATCCTGAACTATTTACAATCAGTGTGTCACTGTTCTGTGGCTAAACACTGAAGCCAGTGCGTGCACAGCAACATCTCTCAGCAGTGAGATAAATGACCAGCTAATCTGTTTTGACGATGTTGGGCAAATGTCAAGATTTTAAGGATGATCTTTTATTTTGCTTGGTTGTCATAAAATGTTGAACTTCTGACTGAATGTCAGTTGAAAGACTCATCCCTAACATTGCACACAGTTTATAATAACATGATAGGGGTGTAACTAACCCCTCAATGGTCTGTTCTGCCATTTGATGAGGTATAGGCTGATCCATCACTTGGATAGTATTTGCCTTTTCCATATATCCCCAAGTATGTTTAGTTTACCAAATTTATCTATCGCAGGTTATTTGGCCCGGCATCAATTGCTGTTTCCAAAATGAGTTCTGTGTTTCTTCTCTCATCTCTGAACAAGTGTTTTCTCTTTACACTCTTGCAAAAACTTAGCTTTATTTGTTTTCAGATTCTCTACATTTTCCCACAATATCTTAAATCTCAATCAAACTTCTAAAATCTAGTAAATACAATTTTCAAATGAGTAATCCATTTTAATTTTCAACCCTAGAATTAGAATTAGATTCCTTTAATGTCGCCGAAATTATGATGCCTGCCGTCATACACAGAACCATTAAAACAAAACATACAATGAACACAAATTAAACATCCACCACAGTGAGTTCACCAAGCACATCCTCATAGATACCCTAGATATCATCCTTGTAAGTATATTCAGTATTTGCTCAAGGATCCCTCAATGTTGCCGAGAATTGCAGCTCTGTTTTGGAAGCAAGATTCCAAACACCCGCACTTTCTAACTCCTGTGCCACAACTGAGATGTGATTGAATTTATTCTGCACCAATGACAGAATTTCCATTTACATTGTTTAAACTTTGAGGTTATATTTTACTTGGCCTTTACTATATTTGATATGGTCCAGCCCTCTCACTGCTGCATTAGAGTGTAGAATATCGTATTCTTATTTGTAGGGCCTAGGGATTTGTGCATGTGTGTGCAGTCGGCAATCCCAGCAATTTACAGAATCATTGTGAGCCACCAATATGCCATTTGACATTGTCTTTTGCCTTGTTGAATATCTTTGGAAGTATGAACAAAAAGGGAACCGATGCTTTAATTTTGTGGCTGAGATGTTTCCTCACATATGGTATTGCTTAGGTCTTGTTCTATATATAGAGTGGCAGGTCAGATCGCTAATCTGTCAATTTAGTTTCCAGGAGAGAAGAATAAACAGCAACGCTACTGGTGACTAATGGGGAAAATATGTTTTCCAGACTTTCATAAACTTTGAAATCGAAACCGGACTGGCTTCCTTTCTAAATTCATGGAAAATTTTCTCTCCGAGATCTTATTTTGGCAGCTGAATTAAAGTTTGGGTTGAATTTACGCTTGGCAGAATGCTGACCAGTCTCCATAATGCAGAGTTGCAATTAAGGCCATGTGGAATAGAGTCATTCCAAGAGGTGACTTCATGGAGATTTTGAAAAAAGAGAGATTTCAACGCAAAGAAATCCGTTGTTGCATGGAAAGGAAGGCTATATTAATTAAGTGGTGATTGGATAAGCTACGTTTAATCTCTCAAAAACGTAGGGGGCTGAGGGTTGAAAGTTATAGAGGTTCATAAAATTATGAGGAGCATAGATACTGCATTTGGCCAGAATCTTTCTTCCAGGTCGGGAATGTCTGGCACTACAGTGCTCAGGTTTATGGTGAGAGGGGAGGAATGAAAGGAGACCTGTAGAGATGTTTTTTTTACAGGAGAGGGTTTAGTTATCATTATGTACCAGGAACAAAACAATGACATTCCTGCTTTCTGCAGCTACAGGAATATTAAATGCAACTCATCAAATATATATACAATATACTATCAATTATTCCAAGTAGATCAGATCATGATAGCACATCAAAATACATAGTCTAATCTTAGTAGCTCAAAATCACTGATGTTCAGTGAGGGTAGGCTTGTGCATGGTGGTTTAAAAGTCTGATGGTTGTTGGGAAGAAACAGTTCTTGAACCTAGCGGTTATGGTTCCACCTAGCCGATAGTGGCAGCAAGATGATAGCATGGCCTGGAAGGTGTGGGACTTTGATATTAGCTGCTTCCTTGATCTCTTGGATGATCGTAAGGTCAGTACGTGATGAACCTGGCAAAGCCCACCACTTTGCAGCATCCTCTCTTCTTGAATATTTGAATTACTGAACCAGTTAATATATTCTCATTCGGCACCTATAGAGGTTTGATTGCTAAATCTCAAACGTCTGAGGAAGTAGAAATGCTGGTGGTTGGTGGCCATCACATGCTGGGTCCAGGACAGATCATCAGCTTTGGGGAATTGGATTCACTCTTAAATGCTCTCAGAACAGGCATGGCAAGGTATCCAGTTATGCAATTAATAATAATAATATCTTTTATTGTCATTGCACATACGCGCAACGAGATTTGGTACGCAGCTTCCATCCGATGTCATAACTTAAATAACTAATAACATTTAGATTTAGATATCCCGAGAACATGGTTTGTAAAGAGAACATTACAACAGTAAAATAGTCAAAACAGTTCAAACAGACTAAAGTGCAGGTGTGTCTGTGCGACGTGACCATCCGAGGGAGAGAGTCCATTACTGCTATATTGAAACCAAATATACAGGAGGGACCACCTGGTGTTAACTGATGCAATGATTTTGGATACAACCAAGTCACTCCCAACTCAGCCAACGTTGCAAGATCCTCCCTGCAAGCATCTGGGGATTGTTGTAAATTTGACAGTGCAATCTATCTGTCAAATGCATCTGTCTGTAGTGGAGGATTTTGTGGAGACAAGACCCTTCACGTTGAGGGCCTCCTCACCTGTGACACTACTGTCATGCTAAATGGGATAGACTCAGAACAGCTCTGGCAAAATAGAAGAAGTAATGAGTGACTGGACCAGCAGCAACAGCAAAAATTATCATAACGTTGTGGCCTGGTATATACTGACTGGTTCAAGGAACAGTACAGGCGGAGGTATTACATTAGACCATGCACAGATTCACTGACTCTAGGAAGTGGTATTCTGATCCATACAATTATATACTTTGCTTTTCATCATTGCAGGATGTTGTGGGTGAAACCCCTGTCCACAAAGCAGCGCGATCGGGAAGTTTGGATTGCCTTAATGTCCTTGTCACGCATGGGGCTACAACAGAGTAAGTAAACATTTTGGCACCTCTTATATAATAGTAAGTTGTGGGTGATGGGTATGGCACCCTTAAAGGAGCTATATGCTTTAAATTTGACCCAAAAGATTTGAACTTAAATAATTCTCTCAAATACTTACCCTTAGCATTTTTGAATATCGAGGTCCATCTTTTCAATAACAATAGACAATAGGTGCGGGATTAGGCCATTCGGCCCTTCGAGCCAGCACCGCCATTCAACATTTTTTATTGTACTTCACCGGTTAGAGTCTGGAAAAGACCAATTAATAAGTCTTTAATCACCCCACCACTCCTCCAAAGTAAATTTTTGTGGATTAATTAAGATATAAGGGGCGTAGTTGATCCAATCCACACCCTGGACTAGAGCTGTGCACACAAGGCACGAGCCAGGTACTTGTAGACTGGCTCCCAAAAATGTCCTGACGGCATTTTGTGGGTGGGGAATGTGCCTGCAATTTCTTCAGGCACACTTGTAGTGGGTAAGTCCTTACATTTAGGAAATGAGTTCTTTAATTGTAGCATAAAGCTCTTTTAAACTAAGTGACGCCAAATGAGAGAAACTTGTTTTGCTGGTAATTCATTAAACGGTGCAGGCTCGAATGGCCTACTCCACCTATTGTCTATTGTCTATTAAATTTATGGAGGCTTAAAAAAATTTATCTAAGTTTCCATTAATGATTCAAACTCTCTAAAATTCATTTTGCATGTCCATAATTTTCCAACAAATCAAAATTCTAGATGTGTAACTAAGGCCATATAGGAATTTATGTGACATTCAGTAGTCACTGTCCTGACTGACTGACACACTTAACATAAAATGATAAAATCGATCACAAAAATTACAGGAATGATTCCCTTTAAAAAAAATTGCTCCCAGTGTGTTGAAATTTGTTTTTTTCAACTAAATGTTGATACCTTTCTGCAAAGTAGTTTAGTTTCTATTTATTAGGCAGTGTATTAGCTACTGGCCCTTATTGAATGATTTCTTTAATGGGATTTTACTCCTTTTGCAAGAAATGCAACCTCTCCATTTTCATGAATTGTAGCTTACATTAAACATTCTGTGCCCTAGCTTGCTTTGTAGGGCATGCTCACTTTGACCAAGCTTGCCAACTTTTAGATCTGCCCTTTGAATGTGATAATGTACAAACTATTTAAAACTTGCAACGGTAACTCCCTAATGCAGGTTTTATCCCATACGTTAAGGTCTAGACCGGACCATTAATTTAGCCATTTATCTAACTTTTTCTTTAATTTCTCTAGGATACCCTCTTTCCACTTAATCTGTATTCCACTCCCACCCAATGTAACAAAGGGTATCAATGAGCAGAATGCTGTCACTTAGAGTTAGCAATTCATATTCTTCTACTTACACACTGGGAACATGGATCAGGAGTTTGGCCTTGAGGTCAGTGGACCCTGATCATTAATTTAAAAATTTGCCTGCACCCCTAGTAATTGTTCCCTATTGATGAAGGTCAGGAGCCTTAATTTGTATTTGAAAGGAAATATTTTTATATATGACATATTTCATTGAACATTTAACCTCATATATCTGAATTGTCTTGCTATTGATGCATCCTTAAGAGGCATCGTAACCCTCAATTTGAGTTTTAAAACAGACAGAAACAATATCTTTGGGTCTCGTGTGCACGAATGTCAAGCTTGATCTCAGACACGTTCTTCTGGAACTTTCCAACTGGATTTTCGTTAAAGTTAATATCAGTTCCTTCAAAGCCATGGTCCCGTTCAACTGGAAGCGATGCCCGCATAAGTAGTGCCTAATGACTTTAGTCAACAGATCGTTTGGATTTACGCTGAGTTCCCAAGTGAGTTCCACAATTACTTAAGTAAGACCTGCGCGGTGGAATTAATCACTAGCACATCTATTGAGTTAAAGATTTAACTCCCTAAGCACCATCCTGAAGTTGTGTCTTTCTTTGTTTAATTATTTAGTGTCTTTAATTAAAAGCGGCACAAATACAATGGCATATTAAACCGCATTTAACAAGGTTACTAACTGATAATTGCACAATTTTTACATTTAAATCTTGAACAATTTCCATAACTTTAACAGTATATTTCCTGACCAAGTGCTGTTTATTTTATCTTCTTCCTACTCGGTTGAAGATTTTCTGGACTGGAATCCAAAATTTCCTTGGCTTTTTGCTGTTACCACTCGCTCCCACTCCATTTTTTTCAATGATTTTGTGCACTCTGAAGCCTGACATCAAATCTATCGCGTATTTTCAATCTTTGGGTGTGTTTAAAATTGTCTTGTTTCACCTAGTCATCCATTAATATTACCACCCGTTTAGTCAACACAAGCTTCATATCAAAACCAGCATTGACAGTGATTATTTTCCAATAAACTATTTCATAAAAACATTGAAAGCAAAGGTAATTTGCAGGTATTTTGCTTTTTTTTTTTGGGCTGGCTGCTCATACACCCAGCTATTTGCAGCAGAGCCTGTCATAAGAATATTGAATAGATTAATGTCCCAAATTCTGTGGAAGACACCTGTGAAAAAACTGGGAGAATAAAGTGGAAGAATCAAAAAATGACATGCAGCCATGTTTTTTGGAATAACCCATTATCTAAATGGTGGCCGATTAGGAAAACGGGAGATGCAACGAGACCTGGGTGTCATGGTACACCGGTCATTGAAAGTAGGCATGCAGGTGTAGCAGGCAGTGTGAAAGCGAATGGTATGTTAGCATTCATAGCAAAAGGATTTGAGTATAGGAGCAGGGAGGTTCTACTGCAGTTGTACAGGGTATTGGTGAGACCACACCTGGAGTATTGTGTACAGTTTTGGTCTCCAAATCTGAGGAAAAACATTCTCGCCATAGAGGGAGTACAGAGAAGGTTTACCAGACTGATTCCTGGGATGTCAGGACTTTCGTATGAAGAAAGACTGGATAGACTCGGCTTGTACTCGCTAGAATTTAGAAGATTGAGGGGGGATCTTATAGAAATTTACAAAATTCTTAAGGGGTTGGACAGGCTAGATGCAGGAAGATTGTTCCCGATGTTGGGGAAGTCCAGAACAAGGGGTCACAGTTTAAGGATAAAGGGGAAATCCTTTAGGACCGAGATGAGAAAAACATTTTTCACACAGAGTGGTGAATCTCTGGAACTCTCTGCCACAGAAGGTAGTTGAGGCCATTTCATTGGCTATATTTAAGAGGGAGTTAGATGTGGCCCTTGTGGCAAAAGGGATCAGGGGATATGGAGAGAAGGCAGGTACAGGATACGGAGTTGGATGATCAGCCATGATCATATTGAATGGCGGTGCAGGCTCAAAGGGCCGAATGGCCTACTCCTGCACCTATTTTCTATTTTTCTATGTAACCCCTCTTTGTAACTGTGGTTCCTGAGAAATAAGATGCCTAACATTACCTGCTGCTCTGTATCCTGGCCTTTGAAGTTATAGTGATAAAATGTTTCCATATAAATCCTTAAATTATTTGTCTGCATCACTTCTAGCAGTTGAAGTTCAAAGGAAGCTTGGGAAATTGTGAAGTAAACAGAATTTAGGTGAAATACACAATATACACTGGAAGTTATGGAGTTCAATGAGAATTGTCCGTGCAACCGCTTCATTCAATTAAGGCTTAATTGAAGTAGGTGAGACGGCATAATTTAGATAGCAGACACTTTATGGCAGATAATCTGTGTAGAGGTGCAGCTGCACAAAACATCCTTATTGATGCTTATAAATGCAAAGCAATACAGGTGAGCAGTGGCGCTGGAGTTGATTCTAACTGTTGACCAGATGTTGAGAAATTTGTGATGCAGCTGTAAATTGCCAAGACAAGCAAAGCCATGAGATTAGCAGAGAAATTGTTATAATTATGGAATTGATTTGATGCAATGAAAAGTGCTCCAATATTGCAAGTATATTGTTATCAAGGAATGAAAAAAAAAATGGCATTGGATCAATCTAGGGTGTATCCTTCAGGAACCTCACAGGGAGAAGGACCGGCACAATTATATGTTAAAGTAAAAACATATAGAGAGTAAGGAAGGAATGTATGAGGACTTGAAGTCCAACTGAAAGAGCAATTCAATGTCGAACGGAGCAGACTTGTATCAGGAAATCTTTTTGTTTTAATGAAAATAGCGCATATTGTTTGATGCAAGTGAAATGCAATACAATTATTCCTCAGTAAATTCGTCATGGCTTATTGAAATTTGTTGCCAGCTGTCTTGCACATTGACATTCAGGGAGTATGGTTTTATTGGTGAGAGGTTTCAGTTGAATGCTGAAGTGCAGCAACTAGACTGATTCTGTTCAGGTATTCTATGACAAATGTTTTCACTAATAAAAATGCAAGTGTCTTCTGCAGAAGTTGAGACATCTTAATTAAAATGTTCCTTAATTAGATATTCCACTCATGGATACCAAAAGTAAGAACATTTTTACCTCTCAGTACTACAAAGTTGAGCACAATACCTGTCAGTTGCCCTTGCTTCTCACGTAATTTCATCATCTATTAGTATTGTTAAGTATCGCAGAAGAAGAATAATTAATGATGGTAAGAATTTTGGAGACTATAATTATTGTTGGCAGTTTACTGATTTTTCCAGTACACTTGTCGTCAACCACTGATGTCAAGGTTGCCTGTCCTGGTTCCCTAGATATAACAAGGATCTAAAATCTTTCTTCCTGATTGAAATTTGACAGAGGTAGGTGGACCAGGAATGCTGCAGAAATTCCGACCTGTTTCCTGTATTCCGTCTGTATTGCATTTTTAACAGGATGATGCGTGATCAGTTTGGATCGTCACTGTTTCTTTACAGTTGGGGTACCTGCAGTGCTTTCGACCTGGTGCTGCTGCTGGGATCTGTTTTCTCATGCTTATAGTTCAACTTTCTTTTATACCGTGCTGGAGGAACCGAGAATGTTATTTAATTATCAGGTTATTGCCAAATGCAACATGGTCCATTGGAAATACCAGTGAGGGTAGTTTGGAAGCAGTGTACAATATTCCAGTGAAGTCAATCATCAGCCCTCTCTGAATTGGGATATGTTCATCCAGAGAGGCCCTTGGAAGCTTAGCCCTGATCTTTTAGAAAGAGTAGGGACAGATAGCTTCTTCAGGATAGAAATATATCAAGATTTCCCATGGATAGGATCAACATCAATCATTGGGAATAGCTGAGAGTCAATTCAAAGGACAAGAGCAAGGAGGAAAAGATTAGGCAACAGTTGAAACTTAGCACCCATGCAATTGCTTTTCATGTTGCCAGTACACTTTCTGTCATAAGGATAGGGTTGTCTCCACAATGCATCCTAAATCAGGCTCTCCAGGGTTGCACAGTTAAAAGGAAAACAAGTCACCTTAGCAAACATACTGATCTTAATATTTCAGTACGTCAAACTCGTTCAAGCAGTGCAGCTAGAATTGACAATGCGGAGGCATTAATATAAATGAAATAAGATGAATATTTCTTTGGGTACCACGTTTGTAAATATTTGCCCGTGGTTGGAATAGATGTATGAAGCTCACCATTTAGTTACATAAACTCTAATCTGTAAAATAGTTTTGAAATGGGAGTCTCGTATAGTTGAGAGATGTTCAGTAGAGTTTCAAGGTCAGTTTATTGTCACATGTGCCAATTAAGGTACAGTGAAATTTGAGTTTAAGTGAATCAATAGCTTAATTGAAACAGAACTTTAAATTATCACAGCCTCAGTAGGAAATCGGTAATGCAGATTAAAATTATAATATTGTAATGACTTTTCACTCATTTCAGAATTATCTAGAAGTAAAATGTGTCCATCTTTTCCAGGTAAATACTTTGAATAGAGAATGATCCATATGTTTTGCACTTTAATTCTCTCTTCTTTTATAGCAGCATTGTAATTCGACAACCCAATTTCTATATGAAACCCATGTTAGTGTTTGCTGCTACAGAAATTAAAATACTCCACATGACTGGATAAGGTATTCCATATATTTACAGACAGTACAGGACTTGAAAATAGAATGAAATGGGTTAAACAACATATTAATTAAGATGTATTCATGTTTTTGTTTCATTGTTAAGATTACTTTCACCAGTACCCCTTAGTCTGTATTATTTACCATTGCCCATGTAACTGTAACAGTGCAGACAATTGAGTCTTTAAGAGATTGAAAAATGTCAAATGTTTTCCAGCTACGTAATTTGAATTTGACTTGATTTTGAAGTAATCCTAGAAAGGGGGATCACTCCCAATAGAAACGCTGAAACTGCCACAGGGGCTTCATGGAAACCTTACAGTTGTGGCAATGAGTGCGCAGTATCGCTTCCCCTCAGCACACAAGGCATACCGTTGAGGTATTTGTTGTGGTGATTGGTTTTAATGCTATGTAGGTACTGAGTTATAGATCTTTTAGTTGTGCATGCTTTGTTTACCATAATTTAAAATTACCTCAGATATGTAAACTAATATAGTTAAGTTGAGAACTTTATATTTTAATGTAAGATGTACACAATTTTTCAAGAAAAAAGTGGTTTACTTATGGAAATTAATTGACGCATGATTGTAACCAGGTCCAGTTTGATTATTGAAAGCGATATGAAACTTGCTGTTTATTCATATATGGAATATATGCTTTACTTGGAGAAAACTGCAGTAACAGTGTTGAATTAAGCATTAAATTTAACATCGTACTTCGAAAGAGATGCAAGCGTCACCAATTCTTTTCAATTTCTTCTAATTGATCTCTTATCACCCTGCTAAAACCGTTCATGTCACAGAGAATATGTCGGCCATCAAGATCCCCCCCCCCCCCCCCCCCCCCCCCCCCCCCCCCATCAATCTTCCAAATCTTATTTTACTAATTTGGAATCCATCAGATTTGTGAACGTCTTTTAAAAATCAGGTTCCATATATTGCACTTTAACATTAATGAAATGTTTTGTAGTTTGGATCTGGAACATTGGTGTTTTAAAATGCAAATTGACTTTAAAATACTTTCCCAATATTTATACATTTCCTACTCTGTTTTCAAAAGCAATCCATTTTTATCTATGTCAAGGTATCTAGATTGTTGTGTCAGTAACTTCTTTCCTGACACAGTGGGATAAATTACTTTTGCGAGAGACAAATGCAACGAATATTATACCAAGCCTTATCATTCACTACACACAAATTTAGGTTCTCTGGGAAGAATGAGCTGGGATTTTCTCCATTTGTCTTGCCGCCTTATTTGCATAACTGAAACAGAAGATTGTGTTGGGAGCTCATTCCCGCCTACTCTTTCACTTTGGTTTTTCTGATTCGGGCAATCCTCTGGACAGGTAAATTGCTGTGCTGCTGATTCTTGACTTACCAAGTCTACTCCATGATTGACGTTCTCTTAATATCTTTGTGGGGCAGGAAGTACCATCTTTGGAGCTCATGGATGACCTTTTCCCTGTTTTCCACTTTCCTGCCTTGGCCTTTGCCAATATTAAATAAATATCAAATTGTGCTTGAAAGCAGCTACAAAGGCCTCCCAACCCACTGAGCTATGAATAAACGGGGCAATGACTTGGAAACTGCCTCATTGGAACAAGACTACATGGATTCATTCGAACTTCAGAAAATATTATTATCAATGCTCCTTCTTGAAAAGGGTTAGTAAACTTAAAGGTGATTTGGGACCACCTGTGGCTGTTGTGTAGAGGATTGCACTGGAAAGCAGTTGTGGCACATTAACTGGTGGAGGAAAGGAGGGGAAAAAGGATGGCATTTTTTGCATTTGGTGATAAGATGTGTTAGATCAATCAGATGACCTCCATATTGTCGAACGCTGGATTCTGAACATATTTTATCTGTCAATTTTATCTTGAACTTCAACGGAAAGACCTTGAAATACTATTTCCAAAGAGCAGCCTGATTGACCTTAGTACAAGACGATGCATGGTCAACCTTTATTGTAAAGAGATGAAGATGCGGAAAGAAGCTTTGTGATTGAGTTTTAGCCTTATTCCTTTGGAGGTCAAATTAGAATAAAGCATTATGATTAGCTTGCTTCGATCACCGGGCGGAGGAAGAACAAGGTCAGGCTTGGAGCATGCAGAATCATCTTGAGTTGAAAGTTGTGAAATATTCAGTGATCCTTGATTTAGCCATTGAAATATCTGAGAGTTGGAGATGGAATGGCTGGAGGACGATAAAATCATCAGTAGAAGAACGATGTAAGAACATTTTTGCAACAAATAAGAGAAAAGGCTGAAATCTGTTAAGAGTACACATTAAGCTTCTAAAATTATCATGAACCTGGTTTAGAAGGAAACAGAACTAATTTCAAAGACTAGTACCAGAATTTTTTATAAAAGCCTTTTTATATTTTGAAGTCAGCTGATTTTCAAAAATGCTCACAGTGATTCCATGAATGGACTGTGTATGCAAGGCACAATATTGGAAATTTGGCTTGCATCAGAATTGGAAAATAATGAATAGTTTGAAGCTTAACTCTGAATTTCATTACTTTAGACAGAAAGATGGTGGTCAATTGCCCCAGCCCTAGAACATCAACTGAAGGATTTAATCAGGACAATGTCCTGGGCCTAATGGACTTTCTCTATTTCATCAATGATTATTCAAAGCCATTTGCGACTTCAGCTACTAAAGTAGCTCATATCTGCACGCAGCAAGATGGAAACATTGTTCAAATGGGGACTAGTAAGTAACCACTAGCACGTATGCCACAAAAGTGTCAGGCATTGAACGTTTCCACAAAAAGGAATATTGCCCTAACCTTAATGTTCAATGACATTTTCATCACTGAGTCCATCAAAATCCTATGGGTCATTTATAAGAACTCAACTGGTCTACCCAGTTAAATGTGTTTAAGAAGGAACTGCAGATGCTGGAAAACCGAAGGTAGACAAAAGTGCTGGAGAAACTCAGCGGGTGCAGCAGCATCTATGGAGTGAAGTAAATAGGCAACGTTTCAGGCCGAAACCTTCAGATAAATGCTATGGCTGCATTAATTCAGAGGCTGGATATTTTATATTAATTCTCCTGACATCACATAACACTACGACACAAATCAGAAGCAGGATGTAATAATCTCCAATTACCTGGACGAGTGAAACCCTGACAATGCGGTCTCAATACGATCTGAGTCAAAGCAGCCTGCTTGATTGGAAGTCCATCAACCATCCTAAACATTTATTCCCCACACCACTGACGTACAATTGCTGCAGTGCCTGCCGTTTGCAAGATTTCCAGCAGTTACTCAACCAGGCTTTTCTGACAGAACTATTCAAAACCGAGAACTCTGCCACTGCGCAGGTATTATCGGTGCTTGGGGACTCCACCACCTCCAAGGATCCCGTCCAAATTCATCACCACACCATCGTGAGTAGGAAATTGCCTGGATCTAAATTCTGGAATTGTTTTTGTGCTACATGCTGCAACCAGAAGGATTGCAACTTTTCAAAGTGCACCACCTCAAGATAAATGACTGTATGCTTCAATGGGTGAAAAACAATGCAAGGAATATTTTAAGAATCCAGAAAAATGAGCTTTTTAGCTATAAGGCATGAAGAAGAAATGATGTCAGAAGGTATTGTAAAGCAGAGTAGCACAAGGGTGCTTTGAGGATGCCAGGTTTTATTAAAATATGGGATTCAACAGAGCTGGTGATCATGATGGAGGACAAGAAAGAGCATTAATTCCATTTCAAGATCATCAAAATTGAGTTGGAGGCAAAAGGTGTCGTCGAGAAAATCCTGTACCTGAATGTGGCCATTCTTCCGCCAACATTTTGATATTTAAATGAATATATTTTATAAAGGTGGACTTTCCCCATCATAACAGCAGCGGAGATTGTATTCTTGTATTATTTTCAGAACCTGCATCGTTTAAACTATCAATCTTAATGATTTAAAAATTGACATGTCTTATCTATATCGAAGTGCTGTTCAACACTTTTGTTTTTGGTGTGTATTCCTCAATAGATTTATGTTGGGTGTGCCAAATGAATAATGAGGGGAATTGTTTTTTTTTAAGCTTGTTGAATTAATATAAGGAATTCCGGAAATTAGAGTCAGACACTGATGCAAGATTGACATCGAAGTATGTACACCTGAATTGCCTTGGTATGGAAGGCCACGTGCTGAAACGTGGGATTAGTGTGAGTGGGTGGACATGATCGAATCAAGTCGGGTTATTATCCTACATATGAGAATCTTGCTTGCAACAGCATCACAGGCACATATACAAAAACACACAAATCTCACACAATTCTGCAAGACAATTTAAAAAAAAAGGACTACATGACACTAAAACACAATTGGGAAGAAAAAACAAGTCCATGGTAGTGCAAGAGGGGTCCGTACTATTCCATTGTCACAACAATATAAGGGTTGTGCATATTGATTCAAGAACCCGATAGTTGTAGGAAAATAGCTGTACCGGAACCTGGTGGTGTACGACCTTGGGTTCCAGCACCTACTGCCCGATGTAGCAATAAAAATAGGACATGGGGATCCTTAATGATAGATACTTTCTTCTTAAAGAAGTACCTCATGTAGATGCTTTCGATGGTGTGAAGAACTGTGCTCATGATGGACTGGGCTAAATCCACCACTCTGAGCAGCCTTTGATTTGGAATAGCTGTTTGTTAGAGTATTCTGAGACTCTTGAATCTCTCTAAACTTCTGCTGAAGGTCTCTAAATTTCTAAGAAAGCGGAGGAGCTGGCATGCCGCCTTCATGATCACATCTATGTGCTGGGCCCAGGACGGATCATCTGGGATGCTAAAGGCCAGGAATTTGAAGCTGCTGACTCTCTCCAGTGCTGACCCAACAATGAAATTTGGCACTTGGTCTCCTGATTACCCTGTAAAAAATCAATGTTTAGACCTTGGCCAAAACACAAAGATTGAAGTAATTCAGCAGGTTGGACAGCATCTAAAATGGATAGGCGGAAATTCTCATTAGTTCCTTGGTCTTGTTAAGAGAGAGGTTATTGTTGTGGCATCACTCATCCAGGTGTCTTATCTCCTGTACACAGACTCACCCACAGTGGTGCCGTTGGCTAATTCATTGATGGAATTGGAGCTGTGCTTAACCACACAGTCATAAGTGTAAGGAAAGTGGACGTGGGACTAAGTGGGCAGTCTTGAGGTGCTCGTGTGCTGATGGTCAGTGAGAAGCAGATGTTGTTGCCTATGTGCCTGATTGAGGTCTGCCAATGCGGAAGTCAAGGATCCAGTTATAAAGGGAGGTACGAAGGACCAGATCTTGGAGCTTGGTGATGGGTTTGAAGTGGATGATGGTGTTGCATGCTGCAGGTGATGAACGGCAGCCTGACATGTGTACCTGTTATCCAGATGGTCCAGAACTGATGGAGCATCTGCTGTTGACCAAGGCAACTTGAAGTGGGCCCAGGCCAAATGCCATGTTTTCATGCTACATGGCTGTGAGCAATGCACACACTTTATTAAAATATGTACTTTGGTGTATCGTTCAAGTATTTCCCCTCATGCTACAGTCCTTATTGAATAGTTTCAATTTCTTTCATTGGGTTGCTTTTGAAAATGGTATATTTTATATTTTTGGAGATATGAATCTTTTATTGAATCAAGCTAAAACTTATTCCCACTTAAGTGTACATTCTCTTATAACATTACACCCTTTTTCATTAACCTCTTCCCACTGCTGTTCATAATATTTGTATTACTAACTGGAACCGTATCTATTCACACAACTTTTAAGCATTGCCTTTGCAAGTTAAATGGTAATCCAAGGTAGCGAGTGCCTGCTTCAGCATTTCTCTGATGCTTGAAGCTATTCAGCAAACTGAAGGTTAGAGAGTTGAAGGGAATTGGTGGAAATCAATGCAATGTGGGTAAATTGAGTAGAAAACATTTTACACTCTGTCTGAGAATGGCCACATTGGTACAGGATTTTTTTTTATTGCAATGTTTGCTGGAGTGTTCCTGGTAATGCATTTCCCATTTATATGTCTATATAACAAAGCATTTTCCAATACAATTTATTTCCTACGGCACTCTTCATCTGCAAAGAAGTTGGCATTGGATCAACTTATCTTTATAGCCTTTTCAATGAGGCTCAAGTTTCCCCACATTTCTGCTTCCATTTTAGATTTGACCCCCGGCTGAACTTCCCCCCCGTTAAGCTGGTACAAAGTAGTTTTTGGCCCATCAGTCATCCAACATTACAGACGCAGGATCAGGTTGCAGGAGTCATGACTGTTTCATCATGCTGAACTCAAGTTGTTTTAGTACACTGTGTTACCTGCCTGCTCCTTTTTGCCACTATTTCTTCATGCTCCTTACTGCACACTGACATTTTGTCACTGCTTCACATATTCATCAAGATAATCCGATTTCAAGCTATATAACACTGAGTGTACGTTTCCTGTGACAGATCGTGGCAGTTACTGTTGTCTCCATGGTTTACTGAAGTTGACCACATGCAGTCAGGTGCAACCATGCTGCTTTTAGAGTCATTGAAGATGGGCAATTCCTATCAGCATCAGAAAGCGCTCAATCATTGCTCATTTGCCTGAGTGGGTTTCAAAACAACCAATTAACATCTCTTTAGAGATAAAAAAAATCTCTTGTGCAATGCCCCAGGAATAGATCTGAGCCCTTACTCAGCCCTACATCACACTGTTTCCAGCTATGCTGCTGTCAGAAGTTTATTTTTATGGATGTTGAAACATTGTGTTTCTTGTGAATGGCCAGACTTGGTCAATAGTGTCCTGAAATCTTGGCTGTTGGATCGGAATTCAAAGAGTTGACTCCTGCATCCTACTGCAACTTAAGAATACTGCTTTGCAGATTCTCTGCCTAGTGATGTTTCTGAGATCTTGTTGATACCATTGCTTCCACAAACTTCAGCAAGTTCACTCTTACTGTATTTCATGCAAGATCATCTCGGATTTGCTTTATCCTTGCTGCTCAGATATTCCAACCTTTACCGCTCCTCATTTTATTGGTTTTGTGGGGAAATGCTTTCAGGAAACAAAGGATTTTCAATTTTCCAATTATATTTTAGCGTCACTTACTGCATGTCTGAGCTTGTGTGTTATATTTGACAGCATCTGTGGCATAATTGTATAAGGAACTCGGCAACTACTGGATTACTACCATTTTGGTTACCAATTGCTGATGGCACCTGCTCACCTGCCTTTAGGTTTTCTCAGATCTACTCCAAATACTGCTCTTCCATCTGTCAATAGACAATAGGTGCAGGAGTAGGCCATTCAGCCCTTCGAGCCAGCACCCGCTGTCTTCTGATGCAGACGTTTCATGGACAATATTACTTTAAAGTGGTGCTTTACATAATTGACAGAAGTCCTTGCCTGTAAACTTTGGTCATTTGTATATTACAAATGGCTTGAGAACTTTGCACATATCTAATAGGCTTTACCCAATTCCAGATAATTACCTTAGAACTTTATTTCCTTTGGGCAGTTTAATAACTTCTTCCCAAATTACGAAGTTTGAAGCAATATCACCTGATTTATGTTGAAGAGGATGAAGAAAAAAGTAGTTTGGCTTGGGCTTTAGATATTGATGTTACTCATGTACACAACGTGTCAGTTCTACTTGCTTTCCACCATGCAGCACAAATACATGTATTTTGTTGTCTTTTACTCGTCATTTGGCGCCTGTTAAATGATCTGATGCTTGATTATTGGATCTGAATTATCTTCTTACATGGTACACATGCGCAGGATCCACAACATTGCTGCTGCTGCTGCTGCTTGACAGTTGCTGTTCTTGTGCCGGCATTTACCATTAAATTGCATTGTCAGTATTTCCAATCAATCTAGATGTGTCAAATATTGTATCACTTGAAGTTTTGAACACTTGGGTAAAAGTTTGCAACGGGTTTCAGTGGCGTTGCCAACTGAAACTGCGCTTAAATAAACTTGATAATCTCTATCTGTCCTTTCATTACTTGATCAAGGTGCTCTTCCTATATAAGGAAACGTTAATGGACTTTGGAGAAACGAGACTGCAGACACTGGAATGAGCAAAAATAAAATGCTGGTGGAACTCATCAAGTCAGGCCGCATCCGTGGAGGGTCTTGGACAGACAATATATCTGATGGGGACACGCCTCAGACTGATCAGTCTGAAGAAGTGTCTCGACTTGAAACATCGACTGCCTGACCTGCTGAGTTTCTCTAGCAGTTTGTTATTTTGCTTATAATTAAAGCATTTCATTGATTTCCACTTTCCTCTCGAGAATGTTCAAAGACAGAATAAGCATAATCTAGTTAGAAATTGAAAAATGACCCATTTTAAGAAAATAAAAATTTCAAAGAATAATTTGTGTTTGCCTTTAACATATGTTTTCGGTTTATTGTTCTCTCTAAAGTGTTAGGTTGAATCTGAAACAGGAAGCTTGGTGGTAGTTGGCAACAGTTGCAGACTTTGTAGCATGTGCAGTGTGACATTATTATTGCAGATTTAACCTTTTCACAAATTGCACTTTTATGAAACATTCTTATAAATAAAATGCTCATTTTATTTTATTAAACGCTTCCTGAAACCCTGGCATAACAATTTTATCCACTCTAATGAAAATCTGGCTTTTAATGCTATCATCTCAAATAGGTGTTATTTGATTTCTAAGTCTGGGACAAGAAAAGTTTGGAAAATCATGTCCAAGGACTCAATAACCGGGAAGTATGGTTCACATTCATAAACCAATTCATTCCAGTGCACTTTATATGGAGTCGAACAGAACTTGGTATGAAGATATTATTGATCAAAAGCTTGGCCTTTGTGGTTTTGAGGTAGCAAAGAAGTAGAAGTTGTGATGAGAAAGTGAGGGGGGTGTTATCTTAATGCTCCAATATGAGAGCTTCCTGGGTCTGAATCTGAAAAGATATATATAGCAAATGGCAGGGCAAGGAGGGGCTATGTGTAAAGAGTCAGACTCTATGCTTGTCTAGTACTGGGTTGCAGTAATTAAGCTTTTTGGGGGGGGGGGGGGGGGGGGGGGGGGGTGAAGTGGGAGGGGAGCTAGTGCAACATTAGCCCGCAGCTAACCTGATTAAAAACTAGATCCTTCCTAGATGACGAGGATTTCGATATTAGCAATATAGTCTGCCCTCCATAATGTTTGGCACAAAGACCCATCATTTATTTATTTGCCTTTGTTCTCCACAATTTGAGATTTGTAATAAAAAAATCACATGTGGGTGAAGTGCATTGTCAGATTTTATTAAAGGGTATTTCACCATGTAGAAATTACAGCTGTGTTTATGCATCACAAAAACAATAATGCTTTATGCGCCAAGTATATTTTGCAACATATACGAGGAATTTAATTTGCCAAGTTGTCATACAAATAAAAAGCAACGGAACACACAAAACACATCTTAACATAAACATCCATCACAGTGAGCCTCCACATTCCTCACTGTGATGGAAGGTGAAAATAAAGTTCAATCTCTTCCCTTTGCTCTCCTGCGGTCGGGGGCCGCGAGCCCTCCGTTGACGGGATGATCTTGACTCCCGTAGCCGTCGGCGGGCCCTCCACGTCGAGGCGATCAGCTCCTGCATCGGGGAGGGGATGTCAGCTCCCCCGCGCTGGGTGATGGAACCCCACCTCGGGGGCTGGTTGAACCTTCGGTGACATTGGAGCTCCCCGACATCCACGGCCTCTCCTGAGACTGCGAGCTCCCGATGTAAAGTCCACAGGCCGCCGTTGGAGCAATCCCAGGCAAGGGATTGACTCCGATGGTTAAGTCCACGCCTCCGCGGTGGGGCCCAAGGTCGGTCCGAGGAGACCTCCAGCTCCATCGATGGTAGACCGCAGAGCGACCGGAGAATGCGACCCATAAATTAACCGCATCTCCGATAAGGTAAGGAACTGAAAAAAAAGTTTCCCCCTCCCCCCACATAAAACCAGAGAACATTTACACAGATGTTTAACACACACTAAAAGTTTTTTTAAATGAAAAAACAAACAGATTGTTTGCGGGCCTGCCAATCATGCGGCGCCCCTGGTGGTCATAGTCTCCCCCCATTTCAAGGTACCATAATGTTTGGGACACAAGGCTTCACAGGCATTTGTAATTGTGCCTGTAAGTTTAATTGCCTCCTTGATACAGGTATAGGGGAGCTCTCGGCACCTAGTCTTTCCATCACCTTTGGAAACTTTTATTGCTGTTTATCAACATGAGGACCAAAGTTGAGCCAATGAAAGTCAAAGAAGCTATTATGAGACTGAGAAACAAGAATAAAACTGTTAGAGACAAGAAACACTCTTCAGGAGTCGGGTGTGGATTTGTCAATGACCACTGTCCACAGAAGACTTCATGAACAGAAATACAGAGGCCACACTGCAAGATGCAAACCACTGGTTAGCTGCAAAAATAGGATTGCCGGATTACAATTTGCAAAGATGTACTTAAACATAGAAAATACGTGCAGGGGGAGGCCATTCGGCCCTTCGAGCCAGCACCGCCATTCATTATGATCATGGCTGATCGTCCCCAGTCAATAACCCGTGCCTGCCTTCTCCCTATATCCCTTGATTCCACTAGTCCCTAGAGCATTATCTAACTCTTAAATCCATCCAGTGATTTGGCTTCCACTGCCCTCTGTGGCAGGGAATTCCACAAATTCACAACTCTCTGGGTGAAAACGTTTTTCCTCACGTCAGTATTAAATGGCCTCCCCTTGATTCTAAGACTGTGGCCCCTGGTTCTGGACTCACCCAACATTGGGAACATTTTTCCTGCATCTAGATTGTCCAGTCTTTTTAAAAGAGCAAGCACAGTTCTGGAAGAAGGTCTTGTGGGCAGATGAGACGAAGATGAACTTATATTAGAGTGATGGCAAGAGCAAAGTATGGAGGAGAGAAGGAACTGCCCGAGATCCAAAGCATGCCACCTCATCTGTGACACACGGTGGTGGGGATGTTATGACCTGGGCATGTATGGCTGCTGAAGGTACTGGTTCACTTTTCTTCAATGATGATACAACTGCTGATGGTAGTAGCGTAATGAATTCTGATGTGTATAGACACATCCTATCTGTTCAAGTTCAAACAAATGCCTCAAACCTCATTGGCTGGCGGTTCATTCTACAGCAAGACGATGATCCCAAACATACTGCTAAAGCAACAAAGGATTTTTTCAAAGCTAAAAACTGGTAAATTCTTGAGTGGCCAAGTCACTCACCCGATCTGAACTCAATTGAACATGCCTTTTATATGCTGAAGAGAAAACTGAAGAGGACTAGCCCCCAAAACAAGCATAAGCTGAAGTGTTCAAGAAGGAACTGCAGATGCTGGAAGATCGAAGGTACACAAAACTGCTGGAGAAACTCAGCGGGTGCAGCAGCATCTATGGAGCGAAGGAAATAGGCGACGTTTCGGGCCGAACTCCTTCTCCAGAAGCTGAAGATGGCTACGATACAGGCCTGGCAGAGCATCACCAGAGAACACACCCAGCACCTGGTGATGTCCATGAATCGCAGACTTCAAGCAGTCATTGCAGGCAAAGGATTTGCAACAAAACACTAAACATGACTACTTTAATTTACATGACATTGCTGTGTCCCAACCATTATGGTGCCCTGAGGTGGTGGGGGGGGGGGCTATGTAATTACTACATGGTGAATCCAAAATGTATAAAAATGGCCTTAATTAAAATCTGAAAATGTGCACTTTTTTTTATCTCTTGTGATACATGAGATGTGTACATCTCAAATTGTGGCGTACAGAAGCAAATAAATAAATGATGGGTCTTTGCATCAAACATTATAGCGGGCACTGTAAGGGAAATTAGAAATTTAGCACGAGAGAGAGAAAGAGTTGTAGAACTCATTGGCTTTTCTGGTCAGTGAGTTTGAAAGTGGTGTGGAGGGGTAGATTGAGAACAGTATCTCCACAATAGGGTAGGGGCCAATTGTAACGAGATTTTGGCAGGATAAATAATTGAGGATTGGAAGAGACTGGTGGAACTGGTTAAAGCTCAAAGTAGTGTAAACTTTACAAGAGCACACTAAAAATACGAGGGGCCAAATATTATCTATGGGGTAATGAATTGTTTTGTTTAGAGACAATGCTGAGTTGATGCCACTGTTAAGAGACGGATGAAACTTATTTTGTTAACATTTGAGAGGAGCATATTTGAAAAAGATCCTTTTTAGTAAGAAATTGGGAAATACCCTAAATACTCTTGTTTATTTTAAACCTAGATATCATACCAGTGAAAGGATTTCAATACCTGAGATTTATCCCATCCCTACGAATGACGTGAATATTAAAAAAAAACCTACAGAAAGCAGAAATCTTAAATGAAATAGAAAATATTGGAATCTATGGCAAGGGAAGCGGTTGATGTTTCAGGTCAGACCCTACATCGGAACTAGAAGGAAAGAAAATAAGTTATAAAAGAAGATATTTCTGATAGGGTAGAAATTGGACAACATAGGGATAAGCAGTAAACAAGGTTATCTAGACAATGTGTGAACTTCTGCATGGTCTATTCAGTGCTAGGGTGTAAAGGTCTTGGGTGTAAAGTCAATAGGCAAATTGGCAGGAGCATGGCATGGAGCACAGGATCAGCCATAAACAGTGAATAGTGCAGCAAACTCAGGGCCACAACCTGATGTCCCTTGTACTTACCCAGGTCTCTTGTCACCCTGCAAACACAGTTACAATAGAGTCGTATCACTGAAAGAACAACGTAGATTAACTTGCAAAGTTCAGATCAGTTAAGGGAGCCAGGATGAGCAGCAGTCTAAGCATTACTTGCTCGACCTCTGCCACACCATGTTTCTAGTTTTAGAAACCATTAATGTATTCTAATTGATACTACCCCAGAACTAGTGAATCAGATAGAATAAGATAGCTGCAGAGAGCACATGAGTGTAAGCAAGGGGCAAAAGGGATGATTGAGAATTATTTGAGGTGTTTAATTTTGAATCATTTTAAAATGTATTGATTCAAGTATTTCCAGTTTGAACATTAGAGCTAAGGAAAGTGCCACTGGTTTGTGCTTCCATTTTTTAAACATTAATGATATTAACATTTAACAAATAGTCCAAATTGATGATTTAAATTGATAAATGCCAGATTTTTCTCATCCGAGTGAATAAAAAGGTTTTGTTTGAAACTGCATTTCTAAAAAGAGGTTGAATTTGCTAGTGATTGGCTACTTTTGAAATCCGCTTCAGATACCCATGCTTAACTATACTTTCCAATTAAGCAAAGCTAATTTCAGAACCAAGTACAAATGCTCTAATGCTGTTATTGGTAGATTACTTTAACGTATTTATTTGTCATGCAATTTTTCATATCGCCTTCAACAAATTGCCCGACTAATCTTTCCCATATGTCCAGATCTCTCCTGTGTTTGAAACATTGCGCCAGGGTGGAGTGTAATTGTATCCATGTTGCTTTGTGCAGTTTAAGGAATGCCAATGGGTTGACAGCAGCTCAGCTCGCCCTGGCTCAGGGGTTCGGTGAATGCTCCCAGTTCCTGTGCAGTGTGCAGAACCATCAGCTGAATGGTTTCTACACCAATGGCATCGCCAGCGGTCTGTACCGGGATAACCTGATCACAGACGGACTAAACGGCTACACAGGAACTAACCGCAAGAGAAGCTACGAAGAATCTGACCGCAATGGATTTAAGAAACCTAGAACTGAAGGTATGCATCTTCATCCATTTATTCATGGTATTACTTTTCATAAACGTCATGTCAGATCATTTTTGCATTTGAGTTGTTATCTTGGGAATACTACAGTAATCGCCCGAATAGAGAGAGGAACAAATATCAGCCATCTTATGATTACATGCACCATCAGCTATAACTCGGTATACAGCTCTCTCACCTAATAGTAAGAAAGTGCAGTTCATACGCACAAATTTGCTTCAGTACAGTGCTGCACTCCCAGCAATGTTCTGTTTCAGAGGCAAGGTTACACTGAGAAAACCTGCATCCTCAGCTAAATACAATTGACTTCTGATCACTTGCACCATGCTTCCTAGGTCAATGTTTATTACTCAGGCAACACTACAAAAGCAATATCGGCATAGAATCCCTGCTGTTTTAATGATCTCGGCGTGCATGGATTAATTATTGTATTTTCTATGTTTTGACCATGATTCCACATTACTGACATTTGAACTACTTTGACAATTAAGGCAAATCACCTTATCATTTCACTTCAACATAGGATCTTCCATCATGAGATGAAGGGATTTTGTTTTCCCAGATGTTTTACCAATTTAAGGGTTTCCAAATAATCCCTTCCCTGTTCTAGACGTTCTGGAGCAATGGGACATTCCACAAGTAAAAACCCAACCCGAGTTCAGGAACACTTCATGAATGCCTCAAATAATTCACACAATTGTAATTCTAAATTTGTTTTTAACATGTAGCTTGACCTTTCATTGCTGGAATACCTGGGGTCTGATTTTCCACTTGCTCATTTTCTGGCTTTTTTTTCTCATATCCCTTTTTAACAATGCAAAGGATTTAAAACTGATCACTGCCGAGGACTCAATTCACATTTCCTCTGCTTGTAGTTCCTTCGAACTAGGGATGGATCATGGTCTTGGATCTTGGCTTGATCCCGGAGAAGTGGGTAATATGATAACCTAGCTGTGAATACTCTATCCCAATATGTAACAGACTCCAGTCCCTGTCTCCACGTTTTCTCTCTGCATCCAGGCTCTCAATAATTAGGTGGGAATTGCTTGCACTTGTAGTGTGTATAGATCCCATTAGGATTGACTCAACAAACTGTTCCTGCACGGCATAGAGTCCAGTCAGCGTTAACTATTCCTATTTGACTCATGTTCACCTTTGTATTCAAAACGTTTTAACTTGTTCCCCAAATTAGACATTTCTGCCTCTCCAGTGGAAATATAATTGAGATTCAATTTTTTCCTTTGCTATACACCTCCCACTTCTCTCCATACATCCCTCGCTACCCTCATTTCTCCATTCTCCACTTACCTCCTTACACTCCGACCCACCCTCTCTACCTACCCTCCATTTTCATCTCCACATTCCCTCTCCTCCCTACACTCCTTCTCTCCACTCCCCCCCCCCCCCCCGCTACACTATCCCCTCGGGCATTTTATTTATTTATCTGCCACATTTAGCATATTTGAGATATTTTCTAATACATTTAAAATATGTTTTAATATCCAACATCAGCAAACTGCTTTGCCATGGAATAGCTGGACATTTTCCTGACAAGTTCAGGGATCTAAAATCAAAAATAGGGAGTGTAGGAATTTTGATTTCATTGCTTAAAAAAAGGTATCACATCACCATTGAAATAATTAAAATGCATTTTAATTAAAATTTACTGTGCAAAGGCATCACTGAGTGTTAGTTGTTGATTTTTCAGTAATACCAGGGGCACATTGAGAATGAATCAGGGTACACACAGTATGAGCATCATCAGACAAGGGTGCCTCACTGGTGGTGACACACAGGAGAGGTGGATGACGCACTCGGAGTAACAGTCTGGCAAGCTGTGTACACACTGGGAGTGATTATCGGGAGAGGGGTGCAGTTACTGGAAGCTCTGTTGGGTGGGAAGTGTACTAGACAGTAGGTCACACTTGGAGTGACTATCAGGGCAGAGGTGTGTCAAAGTGGGAACAACTATTGGGAGAGGGGTGTAGCACACTCGGACCATTGTCGGGAGAGAGTGAACTAAACTGGGAGTGACTCAGGACAAGGGTGTGCCACGCTGGGAGCGATTATCAGGAGAGGGATATAGCATAGCGGGACCTTTGTCGGGAGAAAGTGTTCTAGACTGGGAGTGACTGTCAGGAGAGGGGTGTGTCACATGGGAAGTGATTATTGGGAGTGACAGCGCATTGGGATCGGCTGTGGGAGACGGGTATACCACATTGGGAGAGACCTTTGGGACAGGTATACTGCAGTGATAGCATGCTGCCAAATACTCTGGTGTCATAGACTTACAATGGAGCTCTCTGATAGACAGCTTTGATGTTTGCAGATAATATGGTTACTGCGGAGCAAATTACAGGACTTGCAGTGGGTCCATGTTGGTAGGCTGGTCTCGTCTACGGAGCACGCCGATATGCATCTGTGCTTACGGCAGATTCCTCCTTCTCACAGCTCTAGGCATTGATGGCTTCTGGACAGCAGCAGACAGTATCGTCGATGACAACCTCGGCATCTTCGGTACAGAGCTGAAACCTCGTGCCAGTTCAGTTGGGGTTGGAGGAATCCCAGCTCAGGCCGACAACAATCAGATCACGATGGACCCCGCAGCTCAGGATGGGGTGTCTCTTAGGGGCCATGATTTTGAAGTCTTCACAGTTTCTCCCATGCAGACTCCGTGCCGCTGTCTCAATAAATACGCTTATGACTTTTGACGTCCTGCAGTTACAAAGGCTGCTTTTGCCCTAAGTGTGACTCGTAACCTAGACCGCTGCCTTCCAGCGATCCCTTACCATCGCCGCTCGATTGGCATAAAGGAGTGTTTTAAAACAAAAACATTTGTAAAACCTGAGCAACACTCATTTTGGAGCAATTGTTTCTGGAAAGCTGCCAAGGTATCAGCAGTGATTGTAATTCATTAGCTCTGGGTTGCCCGAGTCCTCATTAAGTACAGGTTTTTTCCTGCATGGATTAAATGTACAACATACCAGTGGAAATCTGTTCTATCTTGATCTTCGTCCGTTATGGTTTGCTTTGTTTGGACGTGTTGTCCCTCTGAAAGATCCCTCCAACCCACTCTGAAGAGTAATGAAATACACAAGACTATCTACAACCTCAGATATTAACTCAAAAAGCAGACAATACTGCTGTAATCTCATTCCTTTATGTGGGATCTTATTGTGGAACATTGTATGCTCTGTTTCCTGTGTTATATTAGTCATGTTTCATAAATAACTTCACTAGCAGTGAGTTGCCCTGGGATGTTCTGAGGTTACAAAAGGTGCTGTAGAAACTTTTTTACTTCTGATAGCTTTGGTGCTTTGAGATGCTAACATGTTCAAACACCGTTTCCAGTAAGGTTTAAAAAAAAAATAAATACCTTTGATACTTCAGTGCTGTTTTTTCTGTCTTTGTTGTTGGTTTTATTCTCATTCGTTCATTAACGCAGCAACTCCCAAGCTGAGGAATCACTGTAAAAGCTTCTAACCTTGCTTATCCAGTATTAGCAAGCTGTTCAAGTGTAATTGCTTTCATAGCCAAGTCCTAGTTTATTCATCTCTGTGTCTGATGGATTGGTGCTGGCGTCCCGCTCATGTGATGGTAGTCACTTCCCCGTTCCTCTGGTCTAGTTCAGTCCCATACGATCATACCCAGTCTGCTGAGCTTACCTCACCTTACCAAATAGACTTTCGCAAGTGGTTACGAAGCTCTGAATATTTTATTACTCCTGCTGCAGAAACCTGGTAGCTCCGTGATGTTTTATATATGTGTGTGAGAATCTAATTTGTGCTGACTTTGATCTGCTGCAACAGAGATTTGCAGACGTACAGGTTTGTAGGTTAATTGACTTTGGTTAAAAAAAAAATTGTAAATTGTCCCTAGTGTGTAGAATAGTGTACAGGGATCGCTGGTTGGCACGGACTTGGTAGGTCAAAGGACCTATTTCGGCGTTGTATCTTCAAACTAACCTCTAAACAAAACTAAAAAAAACTTTATTTGGCTTTTATCACTTAATGTATCACCACTTCTGGGCCACGACACTCACAAGAGCACGACGTCTGCTAAATCGACTAGACTGTCTTACCAATGTCTTACCAATCAGTGAATTTACAGAAAATAATATGAATGATTCACAAAGAGAATACTGGGAACACTGAAGTTTGACATTGTACAATGTTTGCATTCCACCACTGCTTGGAGAATGTTTCCTCCCCAGACATGAGCACTCTGTAAAACATAGCTAGGGGAGAACATCTTTGCAGAATGTAAACACTGATAGTACAGCCTCATGACTCAATTTACAATTTTCGGACAAATATGATTCCGTAATTGGATTTTTGCTAGACTGTAATTACAAATTTAAACATTCAACCCCATAACCACTCAAAAGTCAACTTTACACTGATTAAGTAAGTAATCCATACCACTATATGCAGGAAAGGGCAGCCGGTGAATGTGATTCAGGTGCATATACTGAGCCTTGCACTGTAGTCTTATTTATTGGGTGCAAATCGGACCCGTTACTGAGAATTTCACACCTGCACCAAGGTACCAATGAGTGCAAGCCATGAAAAAAAATATTCCAACCATATTAATGCAGAATTTTAAAAAAAGATTGAGGTATGACAATAGGTGCAGGAGTAGGCCATTCGGCCCTTCGAGCCAGCACCGCCATTCACTGTGATCATGCCTGATCATCCACAATCAGTACCCCGTTCCTGCCTTCTCCCCATATCCCTTGACTCCGGTATCTTTAAGAACTCTATCTAACTCTCTTGAAAGCATCCAGAGAATTGGCCTCCTCTGCCTTCTGAGGCAGAGAATTCCACAGATTCACAACTTTCTGGGTGAAAACGTTTATTCTGGGTGAAAAGGAGATGGTGGGAAGAGGCTTAGAGCTTTTGATTCAATTAATCCATTTCCAGAGTTAGGAAATAACTGGTCCGAAATTCATTGCAGTACTTAAATGGTAGAGGATAATTATAGAAAGAGTGGGAGGGAGTATGGGGGAAAAAACCACCAAGCAACAACTTAAAATCAACCTGAGGTATCCCTGACTTGAACAGCAAAGAAAGCCAAACTTCTGCACGTTAAAAAGGCGGGCATAAATATGGCAGATGGTTTTCCACTTTGGGGGGAAGAATGAAGGAGTTGAATATCATTTAAATAGCTTGAGTCTGTTGTCGCAGCTAAGAAAAAGGAGTAAGCTATGAGTACAAAGGTAGCATAACAGGAAAGCAAGTAATCAGGCAAGTGGAATGTTGTCTTTTATTGCAAGACAGTTATGCCCCTGTCCCACTTAGGAAACCTGAACGGAAACCTCTGGAGACTCTTGAGACCCAAGGTTTCTGTGCGGTTGCCGGAGGTTGCAGGTAGTGGAAGCAGGTACGGAGACTGACAAAAACCTCCGGGAACCGCACGGAAACCTTGGGCGGGGCACAAAGTCTCCAAAGGTTTCCGTTCAGGTTTCCTAAGTGGGACAGGGGCATTACAGTACAAAGGCAAGGAGGTCTTGCTTCAACTGTCGAGTGAGGCCGCACCTGGAGTACTGCTTACAGTTTTGGTCTCCATATTGAACAGAATATTTGATTTGGTGGGTGGGTGGGGGTACAGGAATAGATTACCCAATAGATTCCTTAAGTGAGGATTTGTCTTATGAGAAAAGACTGAGCAAAAATGAGTCTTTGGGAGTTTAGAAGATTTAGTTTAGTTTAGAGATACAGCGCAGAAACAGGCACTTCGGCCCACGGAGACCAGCAATCCCTGCACACTAGCACTATCCCACACACACTAGGGACAATTTACAATTTTACCGAGCCAATTAGCCTACAAACCTGTACATCGTTGGAGTGGAAGGAAACCAGAGCACCCGGCCAAAACCCACATAGGTCTTGAGGAGAACATACAAATTCTGCACAGACAACACCCGTAGTCAGGATTGAACCCCGGTCTCTAGTGCTGTAAGGCAGCAGCTCTACCGCTGCGCTGCTGTGCAACCCCTTGGTTTTATTTAAATGTATGGTTCTGAGGGAGCTTGGCAAGTTAGATGTTGTGACAATGTTTTAACTACTGTGGAGGAATGGGCCCAACACTGGGTAAAATTCTCATCATAAGACAAAGTGAGTGGAGGAATTTCCTCTCAGACTGCAAATCTTTGGAATTCTCTGCGCTAAACTGGAGTGTATATGAATGGAGAGTTTGGGGGCCGGGTGGTGGGGCTGAGGACAACCATAGGCACTCTCTCCCTCAGGTATAGCAAAATGAAGGAGCTGTTCATCAACCAGGAAGTGGAGAGGAGAACATACCCCAGTCTGTATCAAAGGTGCCGAAGTGGAGATGGCTGAGAGCTTCAAGTTCTGTGTAATTACCAATCGGGGTGGCCAATGCAACCACTTTGACCGATACAGTACACCAGCGCCACAACTTCTTCAGAAGACTCGGGGAAATTCAGCACTTCCCCAAGGGCACTTGCCATAGAATGCTAAGTCATAGGAGCAGAATTAGGTCAATCGGGTCATGGAGTCAACTCTGCCATTCAATCATGGTTCACCTATCTTTCCCACTCAACCCCATTTTCCTGGCCCTTCTCCCCGTAACTTTTGACGCCCTTATGAATCAAGAACCTAGCGAACGTTGCTTTAAAAATATCCAATATCTTGACCTCCACATCCATCCATGGCAATGAATTCCACAGATTCATCACCTTCTGGCCAAAGAATATCTTCGTCATCTCCATTCTAAAGTTGTGTCCGTTTATTCTGAGGGTGTGCCCTCTGTTTCTAGACTATCTCATTACTGGAAACAGCCTTCCTGCATCCACTTTATCTAGGCCTTTCACTATCTGGTAGGCTTCGATGAGATTATCCCCTCATCTTAAACTCCAGCAAATACAGACCCAGACCCTCATATATTAACCCAATCATTCCTGGGATCAATCTTGTAAACCTCTGGACCCTCTCCAATACCAGCACATCCCTCCTCAGTCTGAAGAAGGGTCTCGACCCGAAACATCACCCATTTGCTCCAGAGATGCTGTCTGTTCCGCTGAGTTACTCCAGCTTTTTGTGTGTTTCTTCGGTTTAAACCAGCATCCTCAGATATGGGACCCAAAACTGCTCACAATGTACCAAATGTCGTCTGACCAGTGCCCTCAGCATTGCATCCCTGCTTTTATATTCTAGTCCTCTCGAAATGAATGGTAACATTGCATTTTCCTTCCTTACTCCCGATTCAACTGCAAATTAACCTTTTGGGAATCCTGCACCAGTACTCAAGTCCCTTTGCACCTCCGATTTCTGAATCCACTCCCCATTTACAAAATAGTTTGGACTTATTCCTACTACCAAATTGCATGACTGCACAATTGGCTATGCTATACTCCATCTGCCACTTCTTTGCCCACTCTCCCAACCTCTCCGAGTCCTTCTGCAAACTCCTGACTTTCTCTACACCACCTACCCCTCCACCTATCTTCATATCATTCACCAACTGTTCTGCCCAAGATCACAAGAAAATGCAGAGAATTGCCGATGCAGCACTGTCCATTATACAAATACAGCTTCAAGCTGTCTTTCCTGCTTTGCCAGCATCCGTCCCGTGTGCAGGTTCCGTATTCGGGAACGTTAGAGACAAAGTTTGTACTGGTTTCCCACCAATGCTCAAGCACATTTACAGTTGTGCACCTTTCACAATTTCACAGCGTTGAATGGATTCTTGGAGCCCGAGTACCAAACTCGGCTCCTAGAAACCTGATCATCTTTTAAAGATCAATAACAGTACATTCTCACATTATTATCAGTGTTATCCACTTTCAGGATGTAGGCAACCCCAGGCAAAGCTTGTTTCTGGACACTAGGAAATCCATTCAGTACCATAGAAATGATCCTCGTGACATGCATCACAGCCCTTGTCTCAGAAAGTATTGCTGTAGTCCAGCCATCGTTTTCCCCAGGTCCAGGACGATGGGCCGAATGGCCTAATTCTGCTCCGAGAACGTATGAACATGTTCCAGGCCAGTTCACCACAAATGGATGGATGGATTGAGAAGCAAAGAAGTTCCTCTAGAAAGCTCATTGTTCCATTTCTTCATCCTCCAACGTCTTTGAAGTGTTCGATTCTCACTGTATCTGTCCCACATTGTACTTGTGCATATGACAATAAACTCATCTTGACCGATTTTGCTCCTAATATAGTTTTAAAAAACTTTGCAGTCACCATGCAATAACAAAATTGAGCAATTCAGATCAATCCTTTGAGGGGGAGAATCTAATTAGCCTGGCCCTGTGTGTGTGTGGGTAAAAAGGGAATGTTCGAGTCTTCAGGATTAACAAAGGACATCAAAGCAGGTGACGGACTTTTCCCCAGTTCCAGCCTCTCCCTCGTCTTCAGTTTATATCGCCATACCATGCCTTCAGCTACTTGGGCCCTGAGCTCTGAACGTATCTCCTTCTCGTTAACACCTGCTGTGTTCATGGTGTCAGTCCTTGTTGTCCCAGGATGTATCTCAAAATTTGTTATTGTTACAGGTCTCAAAAATCCATGTAAGCGAAGAGATTACACGGCTTAAAAACAAGCAGTGGCAATTTATTCCATAATCTTGACAAAGAAATCTTGCCGACTGAATTGAATAGACTAGAGACTTTAAAGGACACAATACTGTTGCTGTAGGCTCCATCGTAATTCCTCAGACTAAGTCAGTGCCCTATGGCCTGTGGCCTGTGAGAGGATGCACAGAAGCCTGCAGGTCTCGTATATGATCAAGTCCAAGCGAAAATTACCTCTGGACCTCCTTTTCTTAGTTTCGATCTCACTTTCACCTTGAAGATTTTTAGTGTGAGAAAGATACAGAATCAAGGAAATGTACAGCATAGGAACGTTGCCTACGTTGCCTACGAAACGTTGCCTATTTCCTTCGCTCCATAGATGCTGCTGCACCCGCTGAGTTTCTCCAGCTTTTTTGTGTAACTTTCAACCCATCAAACCTTGGTGGCGCAGCAGTAGAGTTGCTGCCTTACAGCGCTTGCCGTGCCAGAGACCCGGGTTCGATCCTGACAACGGGTGCTGTCTGTACAGAGTTTATACGTTCTTCCCATGACCACGTGGGTTTTCTCCGGGACCTCCGGTTTCCTCCCACACTCCAAAGACGTACAGGTTTGAGGGTTAATTGGCTTGATATAAATGTAAATTGTCCTTAGTGTGTGTAGGATGGTGTTAATGTGCGGGGATTGCTGGTCGGTGCGGACTCGGTGGGCCGAAGAGCCAGTTTCCGCACTCTACCTCTAAACTAAACTTGGTTGGATTGACAGAGGAGTGCAACTCTGATGAAATGACTGAGCTGTGCGTTGTCACCGTCTGAATGACAGGCCTCTGAAAATGCCTACAAGTGGCTGGCCATCATTCTCACCACAGTCTGATTACAGGAGCTGGCCATCACCAAGGTCTGAGATGACAGTAACACACCATGCCTTGATATAACCAAGGTGCTTTGAAGGATGTCGCCCAGTCAACGGGACCCAGTTGTTACTTGACAAGGAGACTGGGTTTCTTGTGGTTGGCCGAACACACAAATATTTTCGTATCAACCTGGATATCAATGGTTTCATAATGAACAAGAGAACATTCTTTGACTAATAATAAATATGGAAGTTAGAGCTGATGGTACCTAAATTATTTAGTTGGATCATTAACCGGATTTGATAAAGGAACTTGAGGTTAATGAGCCATTAGGAGGTAGTGACCATAATATGATCAGGTTTAATCTACAATTGGAGAGGAAGAAGGGTGGATCGGAGGTGCCAGTGTTAACAGTTGAATAAAGGGGACTATGGGGCCATGAGGGAGGAGCTGGCCAAAGTTGACTGGAAAGATACACTGGCAGTGGAACAACAATGGCAGGTATTTCTAGGAATAATACAGAAGGTACAGGATCAGTTCATTCCTAGGAGGAAGAAAGATTCCAAGGGGAGTAAGGGGCGACCGCGGCTGACAAGGGACGTCAGCTTTGAGAAGGCTGAATAAAAGAGAAAAAGTACAACGTAGCAAAGATAAGTGGGAAGCAAGAGGATTGTGTAATGTTTAAAAAGCAACAGAAGATAACTAGAAAGACAATACGGGATAAAAGATGAGGTACAAAGGTAAGCTGACCAAGAATATAAAGGAGGATAGTAAAAGCTTCTTTAGGTATGTGAAGAGGAAAAAAATAGTTAAGACCAAAGGTGGACCCTTGAAGACTGAAAAAGGTGAATTTATTATGGGGAACAAGGAAATGGCAGATGAGTCGAACAGGTACTTTGGATCCGTCTACACTAAGGAAGACACAAACAATCTTCCTGTTATAGTAGTGGCCAGAGGATCTGGGGTGACGGAGGAACTGAAGGAAATCCACGTTAGGCAGGAAATGGTGTTGGGTAGACTGATGGGATTGAAGGCTGATAAATCCCCAGGGCCTGATGGTCTGCATCCCAGGGTACTTAAGGAAGTGGCTCTAAGATCGTGGATGCATTGGTGATAATTTTCCAATGTTCTATAGACTCAGGATCAGTTCCTGTGGATTGGAGGGTAGCTAATGTTATCCCACTTTAAGAAAGGCGGGAGAGTGAAAACAGGTGCTGGAGTGGAGATGGCTGAGAGCTTCAAGTTCTGTGTAATTACCAATCGGGTGGCCAATTGAACCACATTGACCTATACAGCACACCAGCGCCACAACTTCTTCAGAAGACTCGGGGAAATTCAGCACTTCCCCAAGGACACTTGCCATAGAATGCTAAGTCATAGGAGCAGAATTGGGTCATGGAGTCAACTCTGCCATTCAATCATGGTTCACCTATCTTTCCCACTCAACCCCATTTTCCTGGCCAGTTAGCCTGACATCGGTGGTGGGGAAGATACTGGAGTCAATTATAAAAGATGAAATAGCTGCACATTTGGATAGCAGTAACAGGATCGGTCCGAGTCAGCATGGATTTACGATGGGGAAATCATGCTTGACTAATCTTCTGGAATTTTTTGAGAATGTAATTAGGAAAATGGACAAGGGAGAGTCAGTGGATGTAGTGTACCTGGACTTTCAGAAAGCATTTGATAAGGTCCCACATAGGAGATTAGTGGGCAAAATTAGGGCACATGGTATTGGGGGTAGAGTGCTGACATGGATAGAAAATTGTTGGCAGACAGGAAACAAAGAGTAGGGATTAACGGGTCCCTTTCAGAATGGCAGGCAGTGACTAGTGGGGTACCGCAAGGCTCGGTGCTGGGACTGCAGCTATTTACAATATACATCAATAATTTGGATGAAGGGATTCAAAGTAACATTAGCAATTTTGCAGATGACACAAAGCTGGGTGGCAGTGTGAACTGTGAGGAGGATGCTATGAGAATACAGGGTGACTTGGACAGGTTGGGGGAGTGGGCAGATGAAGTTTAATGTGGATAAATGTGAGGTTATCCACTTTGGTAGCAAAAGCAGGAAGGCAGATTACGATCTAAATGGCGACAAGTTGGGATAAGGGGAAGTACAACGGGATCTGGGGGTCCTTGTTCATCAGTCTATGAAAGTAAGCATGCAGGTACAGCAGGCAGTGAAGAAAGCGAATGGCATGTTGGCCTTTGTAACAAGAGGAGTCGAGTATAGGAGCAAAGTTGTACAGAGCCCTAGTGAGACCACACCTGGAGTATTGTGTGCAGTTTTGGTCCCCTAATTTGAGGATGGACATTCTTGCTATTGAGGGAGTGCAGCGTAGGTTTATAAGGTTAATTCCTGGGATGGCGTGACTGTCATATGCTGAGAGAATGGAGCGGCTGGGCTTGTACACTCTGGAGTTTAGAAGGATGAGAGGGCATCTTATTGAAACATATAAGATTTTAAGGGTTTGGACACGCTAGAGACAGGAAACATGTTCCCGATGTTGGGGGAGCCCAGAACCAGGGGCCATAGTTTAAGAATAAGGGGTAAGCCATTTAGTACGGAGACGAGGAAACACTTTTTCTCACGGAGAGTTGTGAATCTGTGGAATTCTCTGCCTCACCTATTGTCTATTGCCCCAGGTGGGGGCCGGTTCTCTGGATACATTTAAGAGAGAGCTAGATAGGGCTCTTAACGATAGCGGAGTCAGGGGATATGGGAAGAAGGCAGGAACGGGGTACTGATTGTGGATGATCGGCCATGATCACATTGAATGGCGGTGCTGGCTCGAAGGGCCGAATGGCCTACTCCTGCACCTATTGTCTAATTGTCTAATAAGACTAACGGGTTATGATTAGTTGAACTAGGCATGTTGTTGAGGTACTCATACCAAACTAGCCTGTGAATACACTTGACATGGTTTAAGGCAGTGTTTGTTGATCATCATGGATAGTTTCACTCAACATTCTTGTCTGAATTAGCAGCAGCATGTCACCGTGACGTTTCAATCTAACTGTTTAGTTTATTGTCGCATGTACCGAGGTACAGTGGAAAGCATTTTGTTGCGTGCCATCTAGTCAGCGGAAAAACTATACAAGCCGTCCATCGAGTTCAGATACAGGATAAAGGGAATAACGTTTAGTGCAAGTCTAGCAAAGTCCAATTAAAGATAGTCTGAGGGTCTCCACCAAGGTAAATTGTAGGTCTTCAGTTGTTGAGAAGACTGTACAGTTGCCTGATTAAAACTGGGAAGAAACTTTTCCCTGAATCTGGAGGTATGCATTTTCAAACTTCTGTACCTCTTGCCACATAGAAGAGGGTGTGTCCGGGGTGAGACTAGTCCTTGATTATGCTGGTGACCTTGCCGAGGCAGCGTGAAGTTTAAATTGTTCACAGGGTTTAATTGAACGTGGGATTATATTCAATCTCTTATTTTAAATACTGTTTGTACAAGTTAATATATATATATATATACACATGAATCATAATTCACTTCTACTGCAGGTGAATGAATAAGGAGGGCCATCATCAGGCTCTTTGCACCTTGTGGGTTTCCATTCCTTGAAGATTCTTTATCCCTCTCTCTTTCCTCTCCTTGGTCTTTGCTCCTCCAATCTTCTACAAGGTGACTTCATTAGACTTTTCTGGACATCTTGGCCTCTGTTTCTTCTGGCCAAAAGGTTAAAGAGTGAGTCAGAACATAATCCTTGTCAATGGCCTGGTGTTGAATCTGTGTCACGTTCATGAATGGCAGGGTGGGATTTCAAAGAATGAAAAAGGTGATAAGAAAGGTCTCACTGGTGGTGCCGTTCCTTTCATTCAAAACGTTCTCTCAGCGGAACATAGAACCTATTCAGGGAAAGACAACTGGGAAATATTAAAGTTCAAATTCACTGATTTTGGTGAAAAGTAGTTTGTTGCCGCACAAAATACTAAGATATTAATATTAAGGTTAAGTAGCCAAAGGAAATGGCAGAACCAGTAGGTGTCAGTGGAGAGAAGAGGAAGAAAGATCTCACCAAACTAGCATGGACTGAGATTCGGGGTCGGTTTTGTGGGATAGGCTTGATGATCCCTGTAGTTAGTCTGCACATCAATGTAACGTTATGCTCTGTGGTTCCGAGTACACAATACTTGTAAAGCTTAAAATATGTGCTGCTAATTAATTTCTTCCAGCAGGTTTGTACACGTGTTATTCTACACCTTCTGTTGCAACAATAAAGAAATCTCAATACTGAACCAAATGTTCCAGTCCCGTGCTTTGGCTAGTTGGCTTATTTTTAATGTTACATTATTCTTCTGCATGGTTCCCAATCAGTTTCACTCCCCAGCCCAGATAGGTGACAACTAGTGGTAATTGCATCTTGTGAGCGTTCTGCCCCTAAAATGGAATTCTCCGTGACCCGGACTGGAGTTAAAACTGGCTCCATTCCCTGTAGGGTGCAGTCAGGAGCTGAGTTTGCAGCCAGTGCTTTGCTACCAGGTAGGATGTCTTGTGAAGGTACACAGAACCCATGGCAGAAACTTTGAAAAGGAAGAATCCCGTCCCTGGAGCTAAAACACTAGGCAAAAGGTACAGGCGTCTGAAAATGCACACTTCCAGGTTCAGGAGCTGTTTCTTCCCAGCTGTTATCAGGCAACTGAACCATCCTACCAACAACTAGAGAGCAGTTCTGAGCTCCCACCTACCTCATTGGAGACCCTAGGTCTATCTTTGATGGACTTTACTGAACTTTATCTTGCACCAAGCGTTATTCACCTTATTCCCCTTATCATTTATCTGTACACCATGGATGACTGGATTGTAATCATGTATAGTCTGACTGGTCAGCACACAACAAAAGTTTTTCACTGTACCTCGGTACACGTGACAATAAACTAAACTAAACTAATTGAAAGGCAAGGAAGTTTATCATTAAAAAACGCAAGCAATCTCTCCTTCCCAAAGCCTATTGCATCTTATCATCATCCTCAAATTTGCTGCACTAACTTAACTTAAGCTCCCTCGTCTTAAGTGTAAAGCCACCACAGCACCGACTGACTGTCCCCTCACTCCTAATAAGGTTCTCCATGCCTGCCAGCCACACACCGGATGGAGTAACCATCCTCTCTACACAGCTGTCATGAGTACCAGGTTGAAATCATGTTCCTGCTTCAAATCAGCTTTCTCTCCTTCAGAGCTACTGGATCCAACACTTCCTCCCCAGCCTTTCCACACTTCCCCACATCCACCTGCACCAGTATAAACACCGTGGTGTGATTTCATGTTTAATTAGACGAGTGTAGCTGGGACATGTTGGTCGGTGTAGGCAAGTTGGGCCGAAGGGCCTGTTTCCACACCGTATAACTCTATAGACTGTATGAGTCTAAGTTGTATAAACGTTTGTTGCCGTGTTGCTGGTGTACGGTGTAGTGGGAGGAGGGACTGGAGGTGTCGGGTGAGTTTGGTTGCAAGGAAGGATGGGGAGTGGCTATTCAATGTTCAGAGCCAATACCTGCCTGGTATCCACACAAATATCTGCTACTTGCAGCGCAACAACCTGACCACGACCTGACCCAACACCTGATCTTCACCCCATCCAACACCCTGACCACCCAACCCAACACCTCACCACTACCCCACCCACACCCTGCCCTACATTAGACCTTCACCCCACCCACACCCAACCACCACACCACCCACGTCCAAACTCCACTCCACACACACCCCGATTACCACCCACACCCACACCCCAACCATCCCATCACCTGATCACTACCCCAACACCATGACCACCACCTCACCTATCTCCGACCATCACCCCACCCAACACCTGACGTTCACCTTACTCAACCCAACACCCAACGTCCTCCTCACCCAAACACAATCACATGCCAACACCCGACCACTAACTCACCCAACACCCAGACCTCATCCCCACCTGACCACCATGCCACCCAACACCCAGACCTCATCCCCACCTGACCCCACCATGCCACTCAACACCCAGACCTCATCCCCACCTGACCCCAGACACTCAACACCCAGACCTCATCCCCACCTGACCACCATGCCACCCAACATCCAGTTCACAACCCCACATGACCACCATGCCACCCAACACCCAGACCGCAACCCCACCCTATTCCTGGCCATCACTGCACCTGAAGCCCCAACAACCACCCAGCCCAAGAGCCAACCAACACCCAACCACCACCACCTCCAACATCCGACCCCCACCCAACACCCCAGTCGTAATTCCAGCCAACATCTGATCTCCTTGGCTCGACTACCTCACCCAACAACTTCCCCAACTCCATCACAGTCTGTGAATTCACTTTGGACCCCCACTCCCCCTCATGTATTCTTCACCTTTCATTTTTTTTTGTGTGATTGCGTGTGCATGTGAGAGTGTGAGTTAGTGTGTATTGAGTGAGAGTGTGTGTGAATCTGTTGGTGATTATGTAGGTGTGATTAAGTGTGTGTTAAGTGAGGGAGAGTGTGTGTGAGAATCAGTATCAGTGAATGAATGAGTGAGTGTGTGTAACCAAGCTATGCCTGGAGGTCCACGAACCAGCCCTGCCTCAGACTGTTGCCGCTATGGGAGCTGGGGATGATGTCTACTCCTGCATGATATACACATGGTGCCTCAGGCGATTGAGACGGTTGTTGATGGTAGCTGTGAGTCTGCCCAAAACCAATTACAATTGCGATCTACATTCATTTCTGTCCCAACTAAAGGGTGTTAACAGTTAGAAATGGTCTTGAGAAGTAACATTTGAAATGTTCCCACTCCCGCAGGTCTGTTTCTCAGCACCAGTGCAGGAGGCTTCAGTTTCCTGGACAAGCCGGTGACCAACCAAGCCTCTGCCAATGGGTTTGCCCACAGTATCAGCTTCGCCTCCCACCAAGTGAACGGAGGGAGCGGCGGCTTGCACGGAATGGCCGCAGAATTGACCGGCGGTTTTTGCAACGGGCCTGCCTCACCCCCCCGCGGCGGAAGCACATTTCAGGGCCAGGGGGTGGTGGTGGTGGGCTCGGGGCTCTCCCCGCCGTCATCCGAAATGTGCGGTGCCCTCCACCAGAACGGCAGCCCCAGCAACTATGTGGCCGCCAAACCGCCCACAGAAGGGCTCCACGGCGAACACGACCCACTCCACTACGGCCACTACCACGGCTTTGGAGACACGGCCGAGAGTATTCCCGACAACAGTTACATGGAGCATTCCAGCTCGGTCAAGGTGGAGCAGAGTTACAACAATGCGGTCTGTAGCGCAGTCCACCTCTTCCACGGTTCATAGGGTGGATTGCTGAGGAGCTAGTCACGGGTGGCGGGTTGATGCTTGATGGCGTCTCTATAGTTGGTCACACTGATTGTTTCCCTTACAGGAGTAAATACAATGCTTGAACATTGGAGATACATTTCAACTTAAAATGGTATTGTCATGTTTCTCTGAAATTCAGGTCGGGATCCACATCCCCTGGGAGCGTGGTTGGTTGTGGTGACCATTCCCTCAGTTGATGGAGAATTATTTTTGGCCAAGTTTGTTATCGCAATGGCTCAATAAAATTGGCTCATAGAAACATAGAAAATAGGTGCAGGGGGAGGCCAGTCAGCCCTTCTAGCCAGCACCGCCATTCATTGTGATCATGGCTGATCGTCCCCTATCAATAACCCGTGCCTGCCTTCTCCCCATATCCCTTGACTCCACTAGCCCCTAGAGCTCTATCTAACTCTCTTAAATCCATCCAGTGATTTGGCCTCTACTGCCCTCTGTGGCAGGGAATTCCACAAATTCACAACTCTCTGGGTGAAAACGTTTTTTTCTCACCTCAGTCTTAAATGACCTCCCCTTTATTCTGAGACTGTGGCCCCTGGTTCTGGACTCGACCAACATTGGGAACATTTTTCCTGAATCTAGCTTGTCCAGTCCTTTTATAGTCAATAAAACTGGGAGGCAATTTTTGTAAAAACCAGAAATATCACTTTTGTTTACTTTTGTTCTAATGATTAAACGCCAGGGATGGAGCTTGTAACTGGAGCTGGTGAAGGCCCTGGCTCTGTAAATTCTTCCCACATGAATGGAACTTTTTTACCTTTAATTAGTGATAAAATGATCACTCTTTATAATTTGTGTTTTTGATAAACTATTTTACAGTGGTTGTCCGTTGTTGAAAAACCCCGTGGTGTGGATATGTCAGTCCAGCAATCAGCTATTTATGATCTGGGTTAACTCAAGGCCACATGGCCTGATCCCACAAGTGATGATCATGGAAAGTGCTCAGTGAATCTGGTGATCTGGCAAACTGAGAGATGGCAAAATCCCAACTGCTCCGATGTTTGTTGTGGAGGAAACCGTTCCCTCTACCAGCCTACCACTTTGTGACCAGCCCACACAAATAAATATCCATTCATAAAATACATAAATGTTGAGAGTGATGATCTGACCTATGTTTCAGTCTAGACATTACCATTTTATTGGCAGGTTGGTACAACCATATAACCATAGAACATTGATGTGTGTGTGTTAACGATTGATGGTTACATGTTTAATGTGATGAAAGATGTTACAATTGTATACTTACAGCCATTTCTTTTCTTTTCTGCATGATTGAGAATTCACACCATCGCTATCCAACTCTGTTTGGTTCCTAGCTCTCTGCAAATCTTGGTTGTTGGGTATTGGTTATCTCAGCAAGTTGATGTTCTGTTTAAAAAAAAAAAAATTTAAATATGTGTGTTTCTATCCATTTATAAACGAGATATAATTGTTAAATTTATATTTGAAGGAAAGTGCGTACTTCCGACGATTTCTGCCTATATACATGTTTAAAACCATTGTACTTGCAACATTTCTCTCACTGCATGTTTCACATTTACCTGCTGCATTGGAAACTTTTACTTGTTTTTGTAAAATGATCGGTTTACAAAGGTATGAATAAAGATTTTTCACAATATTGTTTAAAAAAAAACCTGCCAAGCTCTGTTTTGTTTTGAGCAATCTGAACGTGGTCTATCAATTATCCCAGTTTTATTCTTTTCACCTCCATTTTCTCATTGACCTATTCATAGCTTGTTGGATCTTAGAAGGGTACTTCAGAATATTACAACCCAGCAGCACTAATATTGTTTTCTCTACCATTGTAATGCTTGCATTCCCTCTTTCTCCGTCCCTCCCCCACCGTTGTCCTCTTGTTAATTTAACAATTTGTATTCCTTTGTTATTACCTCGTCTCCAGCCAACAATGGACCATTGTGTGCTCTACCTTTCCTGAGTTGTCGGTGCCATCTGCTTTGTTCTCTATCTTCTCATACCTCTAGTGTCCCCCTCCCTAACTCTCAATCTGATGAAGGGTCTCGACCCAAAACGTCACCTATTCCTTCTCTCCAGACCATTTAGATGCTGCCTGACCCGCTGAGTTACTCCAGCATTTGATGTCTTATTTCAGAATATTGAATGGTTTCACTACAAACAGATTTAATTGACCGGCACCTGTGGCTGACTTCACACATTTTTATTCTCTCTTAAAAGCAGACGGAGCATTTCTGCTGTTGTGGCTGATTCTGAGAACTTGCAACTTGATAATTTAATGGCTCAGTCCAGCAGACCAGTTTACATGAATAGAAAGATAAAATTTGAGTCTCAGAGTGTTAACTCTTTCATTGAGATTGTTTTTTGTAACTCACTGGCCAGGCAAGCTGTTAAACACCAGTTGCAA
Organism: Leucoraja erinaceus; assembly: GCF_028641065.1. Classification (NCBI taxonomy): domain Eukaryota; kingdom Metazoa; phylum Chordata; class Chondrichthyes; order Rajiformes; family Rajidae; genus Leucoraja; species Leucoraja erinaceus. The sequence continues at coordinate 11,916,252 of NC_073382.1, forward strand.
GCTTGTTCTGGTACAACAGAGGCCTCAGCCGAATATCCACAGCCTTCGTTAATATCAGGCTACCCTCCACGGTCTACATCACAGTACATCTCACATTTTGATCTTGTTGCATTACTGTCTGACCTGCCAAGACTCATTGTGCGGAAGTGGCACATTCTTGATAGATGATGAAGAAAGGGTCAGCGGTTAGCCCTTGGCCTTTCACCTTTCTCGTGTAAACGACTGAGTCCTTTGTCACTTGAATTGTCTAACAGCTTGCTTTTCTCAATTAAATGAGGAATGTGAACTCACTCATTTAAGTCCACACCAGAGGATGTGATTTATTTGATGAATGAAGAGGTAGAAAATTACGGTACAATTGAATTTCCCGATGAAAACTACGTTATTGCTTGGTTTATAATTGGATCCATCTTCTTAAAGTTCCTCTCAAAAGTCTGTGTGAGTTTCCAATATCTGGTTTCCAATGTCTGGTTCCCCACATCACAACAGTGACAAAACTTCAAGTAGCACTCAATAGGTGCTGAAGCACTTTGGGTTGTATTGAGAAGGTGAAATACCTGAGCAAAATGCAATTCTTTACCGGCTGTTGCGAAGAGAGGTGCTCCCAATTCTAAGGGGCCAATGAACTTGTCACAAGATGAAACGATGATGAATAATTTGTCGAGACTAAATCTGCAAAATGAAGTAAGCAGGGATTATACAAACATTGTCCAACGTGCAGATCAATGGACCAGCAAATCAAACAAGCAATGTTCTATGTCAACTGGCTAACATTCATTAATTAAGGGCCTGTCCCACTGTACGAGGTAATTCAAGAGCTCTCCCGAGTTTAAAAAAAAAATCAAACTCGTGGTAAGCACTTAGAATGTACTTAGCAGGGATGTCTCTTAGCGGCTCGTAACGCTAACGGCAGGTACTCGGGAAGTGCAGTAAGCTCGTGAAGACTCGTGAAGATTTTTCAACATGTTGAAAAATGTCCATGAGAGCCCCGAGTACTTACGAGCGGCTATTACCGTAAATCTCCGAGTTCGAATCAGGAGAAACTCGGGAGAACTCTTGAATTACCTCATACAGTGGGTACTTAAGACCTTATTTTAAGCATAACTGGATCCCCTGTTAAGAGGCATACAACATGGAGACGGGCCCTTCAGCCCTACTCCGTGCCGATGGAGGATAGTCAAATTTTATTACAACTGAGGATTGATTAATTCCAAGACACAGCATGCAAACAGGCCCTCAACCCACTGAGTCCACACCGACCTTCGATCATCCGTGCACACTAATTTTATGATATCCCACTTTCGCAGCCATTCCTTACACACCAGGAGCAATTTACAGTAGCCAGTTAACCTACAAACTCGCACGTCTTTGAGATGTGGGAGAATACCAGACCACTCGGAGGAAACCCACACGGTCACAGGGAGAAAGTGCAAGCTCCACGCAGATGGCACCCAAGATCAGGATCAAACAACTGATGCCATGAGACAGCAGCTGTACTAGCTGCACCACTGTGCCACCGTATTTCATAGTCAAGAATAAAAGGTATTTAATTGTCATATGTACCGAAACTGAACAATGAAATTCTTACTTCCCACAACACAACAGGTTTGTAAACACTGTACACAATAGATAGCATAAGAAATAAATAAAAAGTCAATTAATTAAAAAAAAACACAATATAGTGCAAAACGAAACAAAGACCCAAGTGCAACCAAGACGATCATATTTCAAAGTTTAATTGGAGTTTGAAGTGTTCAAGGGCCTGATGGTTGTTGGGAAGGAGCTGTTTCTGAACAAGGAGCTCATAGTTTTCACACATACCTTATTTCCAATGGCAGGAGTGAAATTAGAGCATTGCCAGGATGGTGTGAGACCTTGTTAATACTGGCTGGCTTTTTTAGCCAGCATCTATAGATTTTTTCAATGGTGGGAAGTACATGCCTGACCATACCTGTGCCTGTGTTTGAGCTGTGAATCCTATTGTTACTGTGGGCACAGAAGGTACAATTACTCTAACAGACACTGAAAAATCTCCATAGACGATTACAGCAAAAAGGCAATAGGCACCTTGAAGATAGGTTATTTTTTTCAATTATGCACATTTTGGGTATTGCCGCAATTCTTGCCTTCCAATCGCCCCTATACAATCAGCGGCCTGGGCCCAAGTTCTCTCATTTCCTTCCTCAACCTCAAGGAGGATTCAGAGCAATTTCTTGGAGTTTAGCCTGTGGAATTTGGCATCAATGTACACCAAGTGAGCACTCATTGCAAACAAGGGTTTAAAATGCTCCCCGAAGCACAGAGTAGAGTCGTTCCAGGTTTGAGGAGTTACCAAAGTAAACATTTGCTTCACGCACCCTGAGCTGCCCAGAAGCTGGGAAATTACTGCCATCTTGTGCCCAGCTGCAGAACTGTATTTGCATTGGGTCTTCCTGAGTTTAGATTAGAAATACAGGGCGGAAACAGGCCCACGCCGACCAACACTCACCCCGTACACTAGTTCTGTCCTGCACTCTAGGGACAATTTACAAAGGCTAATTAACCTACAAACCTGGATTTCTTTGGAATGTGGGAGGAAACCGGAGCACCCTGAGAAAAGTGACACAGTCACACACAGGGGGAAAGTGCAAACTCCGTACAGACTAAACCCATACTCAGGGTCGAAGCCGGGTCACTGCGCCACTGTGACGACTTCTGGTTCCTGTGAATTAATTCACAAATGAGAGAAACTTGGAAGCTGAGTTTTACTAAGCAACTAGACCAAGTTTGGTCCCTGTCAAACGGGAGGGCTGGTCTCCGAACGCAATATTCCACCACTCAGCCATTGCCCCCAACTGCGCAGGGGCAGCTGACGGGTTCCCGTTGTGACACGAGTCACGGCAACCTTCCCCAAGTGCGTTTCGCCACCCCTCTTCCTACCCCTATCCTCCTCCATTCCTCCTCATCCCCAACATTTCCCCCCTCCTCTTCACCCTCCCTCTTCTTTCCCGCCTCCCCCACTCCCTCCCTCACTTCTCCCTCCATCTCCTTTCCCCTACCCTCAGTCACTGCCTCCCTCCCTCCATAACTCCTCTCCTGTTCCTACCCCCCTTGATATCATTGTGAGGTGGAACGCTGCTGTGTTTTTTAAAACTGAGTTTTTTTTAAATGTAATTGACATAATGACATCCCATTGTGATGTCATTATGGGGTGGAACATTGCTGATGGGCAGTTTATGTAAATTAGATCCCATTGTGACGTCATATGCTTGGAACTGCCAGTGCAGATGGAAAAGATTTTTGTCAAATTGTTTTTTGTAAAGTTTAAAATGTGAATAATTTGTAAAAAAATGCCATCAATCTGAACGAAACTTGTCCCAGTGCACCACAAGACAATGCTAAGTAAGGTTGGCCAGAAAATGTAGCACTATCATGTACCATTTTGGCATAATTTTAGGATCACTGCCATCACAGAAATGCACACAGACAAACATAATAACAAACAAGATGAGAGTTTTAGTAATATACTAGACCAAGTGCAAACCCATTGGGTCAGCACCCGCAACGCAAGATTCCACCACTCATCCATCCCCCCAACGCAAGCCGTTCCACATCACAATATTGTGCCACTCACGCATAGCCCCCAACTGCACAGGCACGGCTCATCCCCCAGCACTCCCTCCTCTTCACCCTCCCTCTTCAATTCCTAGAGAGAGAGGGGTTAAAGAAGGAGGGGTGATAGAGATAGAGGGGTGGTAGAGAGGGGGGGAGGGGGTAGAGAGGGATGGGGACTAGAGAGGGAGGGGGACTAGAGAGAGAGGGAGGGAGGGGGTAGAGAGGGAGGGGGTAGAGAGGGAGGGGGGAGGGGAGGGGTAAAGAGGTATGGGGAGGGGAGTATAGAGGAAGGGGTAGAGAGGGAGGGGGACTAGAGAGAGAGGGAGGGGAGGGGTAGAGAGGGAGGGGGTAGAGAGGGAGGGGGTCAGAGAGGGAGGGGTAGAGAGGGAGGGGGGACTAGAGAGGGAGGGGGGGTAGAGAGGGAGGGGGATTAGAGAGGGAGGGAGGGGTAGAGAGGGAGGGGGACTAGAGAGAGAGGGAGGGAGGGGTAGAGAGGGAGAGGGAGGGGGTAGAGAGGGAGGGGGTCAGAGAGGGAGTGGCAGAAAGGGGGTTCAGAGAGGGAGGGAGAGAGAGGGGGGAGCCAGAGAGGGGGGAAGCAGAGGGGGGGGGGGTAGAGAGGGAGGGGGGGGGGTAGAGAGGGAGGGGGGCAGAGAGGGAGGGGTAGAGAGGGAGGAGGATGGTAGTGGAGAGGGAGGGGGTAGAGGGAGGGAAGCTAGAGAGTGAGGGAGGGAGGGGTAGAGAGGTAGAGCAGAGAGGGAGGGGGGGTAGAGAGAGGGAGGGAGGGGGGGCAGAGGGAGAGGGAGGGGGGTTGAGTGTGGGGGGGGGGGGGGGAGGGTAGAGAGGGAGAGGGCAAGGGAGAGAGAGGGAGGGGGTAGAGGGAGAGGGGTAGAGAGGGAGGGCGGTAGAGAGGGAAGGAATGTAGATAGGGAGGGGCCCTCCTCCACTCCCCATCTCCCTCTACCACCCCACTCATTTCCCTCATCCTCCTCATCCTCGTCCCATTCGCTGCCCTAGGAACTACTCAGGTCGTAGAGCAGAGCCAGGGCCTGGAACTTAGCCTGGTTCTCATACTCAGCCCAGCCCCGGCTGAAAACTCCAGCTGTCAGCTCGACTATAGTGCAGGCTACGACTTAATCTCCAGGTTCGTCCCTGACCACGGACCCAGGCTTGTCCCTGACCACGGACCCCAGCACCACCCTTCCCACCGGGCATCGGACGGCAGCAACCGCCGCCATGAGAGCACTGGATTGCCTCTCCTTCCCGGAGACTCCCGTCCTGCCTGGTGAGTGCATTGTGATGTCACTCATAGAACCATAGAAATTAGGTGCAGGAGTAGGCCATTCGGCCCTTCGAGCCTGCACCGCCATTCAATATGATCATGGCTGATCATCCAACCCAGTATCCTGTACCTGCCTTCTCTCCATACCCCCTGTTCCCCTTAGCCACAAGGGCCACATCTAACTCTCTCTTAAATATAGCCAATGAACTGGCCTCAACTGGTTTCTATAAGATCCCCTCTCAATCTCCTAAATTCTAGAGAGTATAAACCAAGTCTATCCAGTCTTTCTTCATAAGACAGTCCTGACATCCCAGGAATCAGTCTGGTGAACCTGCTCTGCACTCCCTCTATGGCAATAATGTCCTTCCTCAGATTAGGAGACCAAAACTGTACGCAATACTCCAGGTGTGGTCTCACCAAGACCCTGTACAACTGCAGTAGAACCTCCCTGCTCCCTGCTTCTATGGCAAAAACGGGAAAGCAGATTATTATCTAAACGGTGGCCGATTGGGAAAGGGGGAGATGCAGCGAGACCTGGGTGTCATGGTACACCAGTCATTGAAGGTAGGCATGCAGGTGCAGTAGGCAGTAAAGAAAGCGAATGGCATGTTGGCTTTCATAGCAAGAGGATTTGAGTATAGGAGCAGGGAGGTTCTACTGCAGTTGTATAGGGTCTTGGTGAGACCACACCTGGAGTATTGCGTGCAGTTTTGGTCTCCAAATCTGAGGATGGACATTATTGCCATAGAGGGAGTGCAGAGAAGGTTCACCAGACTGATTCCTGGAATGTCAGGACTGTCTTATGAAGAAAGACTGGATAGACTTGGTTTATACTCTCTAGAGTTTAGGAGATTGAGAGGGGATCTTATAGAAACTTACAAAATTCTTAAGGGGTTGGACAGGCTAGATGCAGGAAGATTGTTTCCGATGTTGGGGAAGTCCAGGACAAGGGGTCACAGCTTAAGGATAAGGGGGAAATCCTTTAAAACCGAGATGAGGAGAACTTTTTTCACACAGAGAGTGGTGAATCTCTGGAACTCTCTGCCACAGAGGGTAGTTGAGGCCAGTTCATTGGCTATATTTAAGAGGGAGTTAGATGTGGCCCTTGTGGCCAAGGGGATCAGAGGGTATGGAGAAAAGGCAGGTACGGGATACTGAGTTGGATGATCAGCCATGATCATATTAAATGGCGGTGCAGGCTCGAAGGGCCGAATGGCCTACTCCTGCACCTAATTTCTATGTTTCTATGTTTCTATACTCAAATCGTTTTGCAATGAAAGCTAGCATACCATTCGCTTTCTTTACTGCCTGCTGCACCTGCATGCCTACCTTCAATGACTGGTGTACCATGACACCCAGGTCTCGCTGCATCTCCCCCTTTCCCAATCGGCCACCATTTAGATAATAGTCTGCTTTCCTGTTTTTGCCTGTGGTCTAGCGTTTGGAAGAAAATAGGCTAATAGGAAAATTAACCAGATTGACACACGCATAGCTACAAACGACGAAGAGTTTATAATACTCTATTATATAGATACCAGACAAAGTGGGTCCCGTTTGGTCTGTCACATGAGAGGGCTGGTCCCCAAATGCAATATTACACTACTCATCCGTACCCCCCAACTGCGCAGCCATGACTGACGGGATCCTGTTGTGACACCAGAGATCCCCATTGTGGCACGAGTCACGGCAACCTTCCCCATGTGCGCCTTGCCATCCCCCTTGCCATCCCCCTTGCCATCCCCCTTCCTACCCCTATCCTCCATTCCCCCTCATCCCCAACACTTCCCCCCCCCTCTCTTCACCTTCCCTCTTCTTTGCCCTCTCCTTCTCCATTCACCCACTCCCTCCCTCACCTCTCCCTCCCTCTTCTTTCTCCTACCCTCAGTAACTCCCACCCTCCCTTCCTCCATAACCCCTCACCCATCCCTACCCCTCTTGACGTGATTGTGGGGTTGAAGCTGCCGCATTTTTTAAAACAGAGTTTTTTTAAATGTAAATGAGATCCCATTGTGATGTCATTGTGGGATGGAACACTGTTGAGGGGCAGTTTATGTAAATGAGATCCCATTGTGATGTCATACGCTGCTAAGTGCCAGTGCAGATGGAAGAGATTTTTTCAAATTAGTTTTTATGAAGTTTAAAACGTGAATAACTTGTAAAATGTGAACAAAACTTGCTACAGTGCACCACGGGACAACGGTGAGTAAGGTGGGCCAAAATTGTAGCGCCTGCATGTACCGTTTTGGCATAATTTTAGGATCACGCTCACAGACAAAAACACAGATATAATTATAAACAAGATGCGAGTTTTAGTAATATACTAATACTAATAGGGGAGATGTGGGGGTGCGGGTGTGTGAGGGAGGGGAGTTTGGGGGAGGAGGGTGGTGTGGGGGAGGGTGTGTGGCTTCCCTGACTCCACGCTTGTGGGCTCACTCAGCACGGCTTGTGGACTCAGCCCGGCCTCCGGGACTTTATTCTCCTCGCCCCGGTGATTGACAGTGGGTGCGTTACCTTCATGGTGACTGACAGGCGAGAAGACCAATCTGCCGATCTCGCGACTTTTTAAACCTTCATAACTTTTGTAATATTCCACCAATTGGAACAAAACTTGGTGCGCTTGGTGCAGAGGAGAACGGTGAGCAAGGTGGCAAAGGTGCAGGAAGATGGGGGGTGATCTTATAGAGTGTACAAAATCATGTGTGCAGGAATAAAGAAAATCATGAGAGGAATAGATCGGGTAGACGCACAGTCTATTGCCCAGAGTAGAGGAATTGAGAACCAAGGGAAATAGGTTTAGGGTTAGGGGGGGAAAGATTTCAAAGGAACTTTTTCACGCAGAGGGTGGTGAGTATATGGAATGAGCTGCCCTAGGAGGTTGTTGAGGCAGGTCTTATCGCAACGTTTAAGAAACATTTGGACAGGTACATGGAAAGGTTAGGTTTTAAGGGATATGGGTTAAACACAGGCAGGTCAAAGAAGGGGGGGGGGGGGGATATCGAGGTACAAAGAACAATTCGGCACAGAATCAGGCCCTTTGGCCCGCAATATCTGTGCCAAACATGATGCCAAGATAAAGCTAATCTCATCTGCCTGTACATAATCGATATCCCTCCATTCTCTGCATATCCATCTCATCTACCCATCTAAATGCCCCAATCGAATCTCCACCACCTCTGGTAGTGCATTCTAAGAAACTGGCTCTGCACGTCTAACTAAAATTTTGCCCCATCTACCTTAAAACTATGCCCTCTATATTTTTGACATATTTCCCACCCTGGGGAAAAAAGGTTTTGAGTGCCTATCCTATCTCTGTCAGAGTGTGGGGAAAGGAGGTGGCAGATGGGGTGAATGTGGAAAGAGTGGTTACTCCCCCTGCTGGACAATAAAGTCAGAGTATTGTTTTGGTTGGAAGGATTCTTGACATGCGAAATGCAGGGCTGGAGTTAAACTGGCCTTACGCATAGGGACCGGAATACACAGAGAGGAAAGCCTGAGCTCAGCGGAAACCACCCTGGAAGCGCAGTGCAGTTTTGCTCCTGTAGAAGTTTATTTTTGTTTATTGTCACGTGTACAGTGAACAGCTTATTGTTGCGTGCTAACCAGTCAGCAGAAAGAGCTATCCACAGTGTGCAGATACATGCCAAAGGGAATAGCGTGAATAACGTTTAGTGCAAGATAAAGTCCGGTTTAAGAAAATCTGAAGGTCTCCAATGAGGTAGATAGATGCTCAGGACCGCTCGCTAGTTGTTGGTAGGATGGTTCAGTTGCCTGATAACAGCTGGGAAGAAACTGTCCCAGAATTTGGAGGTTTGTGTTTTCACACTTCTGGATCGTTTTCCTGATGGGAGAGGGGAGAAGGGAGGGTGAGACTTGCTTTGATTATGAAGGAAGATAAACTGCCCTAGATTGATTGATTCTGGGGATGAGGGCTGTCTCAGAAGGAGTGTACAGGAATCAGGTCAGGTTTGAACTAGAAAGATGTACGAGTGTGATCTCGTCGGGGCAGGATTGCAAAGAGATAGACCAGGTGGGAGCGAACAGTTTCCCTCAGCTGGAAAGAGGAGGTGGAGGGCAACTTCAGGGTAGGGTTTGGACATGAGGAGTGATTTCTCCCCAGAAATAACTTTTTGGATATTTTTTCACAGAGACAGTGAAGGCTCGGACGCTATCCTCAGTTGAAGGAGATTCAAGGATGGCATTTGGTCATTTGAGGGACTGGGGGTAGTGAGCACTGTGCAGGAGGTTGTGTCCCAGGGTCGGTTAACATTCTGCTGGGTGACGATGTGAAGATACTGGCAGGAAATGGGGTGCTGGGTGATGAATGACAAGAGTCCCACTTGCAGCACTGCTGAAGATCAGTGTGTGGGGACATTGGATGGGGATGGCCTCTTACCTGCAGGCCAGGTCGGCCACCAGGAACCAGTTGATTCCCAGGGGGCTGCCTGGAGAACGCTGCCACAACGCATGTGGGCATCAGCAGTGCCTCAATTTACATCGATGATTGTGGACATGGAGGGAACTGTAATCTTCAACAGCGAGAAAGGTTTGACAGCTTGCTCCTGGCAAGCTGGACATCATTGCAAAGAGCAAAGCTCTCTCCTGGGACCTCATCTGTTCCAGACTAGGATTCCACAGGCCATGAACTGTCCTGTCCGACTTACATCAGGTCAGAGAACGTTAACTAACCTAACTGCTCCAACAGCACCACATATTCCATTGAGCGGCTTACAACCCAATGCTATGAACATTGAATTCACCCCCCTCGTTTCTTCCCCAAACCCCCTCCCCCCTTTCCTCCCATGCCTGACCTATTTCTCCCTCCACTCACCCCCTCCTGCTAATCTCCTCCCTCTGGCTTTACAATCCGTAACTCTGTCTCTCACCTTCTTACTTTTATTTTCTTTTGCCTTTGTTCCATCAAAGCCTAGCAAAACCCCCTCCCTCATCAGTGCCGATCAGTCTAGCTAAGTGTCTCAACCTGTAATGTACCCTATTCATGTTCTCTAGGGATGGTGCCTGAACTGAGTTACTCCGCCCCTTTGTGCTCCATCTCTGACTCAGCTAAAGCAGTGCAGTGCGATTCGATGTTTCTTGATAGGAAGAAGACGTGAGAAAGAGCTTTGAATATGCAATTCTTTTGAGTTCCAAGTCCTAGGTTCGAGTCCTTGTCCATTTCCAACAATGGGAATTTAAACTTGAACTTTACCAGCAAGACTAGAATTTATTGCTCCTGAGAAGATGACTACTCCTGAGTAACTGCTCCTGAGAAGATGATGAGAAGGAGGTGGTGAGCGATCTCCTTGAACCCTGCAGTACTTCTGGTGAAAGTGCTCCCACAATGGTGGTGACGTGGGCCTTCCTGTGATGACGAAGGAACAGCGATAGATTTCCAAGTCAGGATGGTGTGGGGCTTGGAGTGGAGGCCTGTGTTCCCACGTGCCTGCTGCCCTTGCCCTTGACTGTGGGAGAGGTAGTTCGAGTGGTACTGTAGGTGTAAATAATTAGATGCCACACACTGCAGCCACTGTGCACAGTTCACAGAGGAAGGAGTGTGTAGGGCGATCATTGAGATACCAGTAGTGGATGTTTTGTCATGGATTGTGTCCACCTTCTAGCTGCAATCATCCAGGCAAAGCAATGGCAGGAACAAAGACATTAAAGCCACAAGTCGATTAGGATGCATAATTTTGAATTAAGTATGCAGCTGTGAATATTTAAGTTTCTATAATAATCATTTTTATTATATAATAATATTATTATAGTATGAGGCTACTATAATAAATAGTATTGTTTCCTGTAATACTATTGTTGATGAGAAAGAGGTGCGTACACCCACATGCACAGCTCCACATACATGCACACTAGATACAGTCTCAAACGAATGCAGACACACACAGCCACCCACGCACGTACAGCCCCATGCACACAGCTACATTCAGGCATGAAGCTACACATTCATGCACGCAGCTACACATACATGCACCTTACACATATATGCACGCAGCTACACATTCACGCACGCAGCTATGCACATTCATGCACCCAACTAAGCACATTCATGCACGCAGCTATACGTATACAGCACATGCATGCAGCTGCACAATCATGCATGCATCTACGCACATACATGCATGCAACTACACATTCATGTACGTAACTACACATTCATGCACGCAGCTACACGTATACAGCACATGCATGCAGCTGCACAATCATGCATGCATCTACGCACATACATGCATGCAGCCAGATGCTCAGCCACACACAAACACTATTACATCTGCACAGCCACACATGCACACAGTATATATCTCCCAAAACTCAAAGGTGTCTGAATTTCTCCTAATCTTTGCTGAGAATCCAACTGCTCACTTGCTCAGGCGAAGAGCAGCGTGTTTCCATCTGCATGTGCAGACTGCAGAGAAAACACGAGCAGACAGAGATCATGCGGCACGGTGACGCAGCGGTAAAGTTGCTGCCTCACAGCGTCAGAGGCCCGGGTTCGATCCCGGGTTCGGTGCTGTCTGTACGGAGTTTGCATGTTCTCTCTGTGGCTGCATGAGTTTTCTCCGGGTGCTCCGATTTCCTTGCACACTCCAGCGATGTGCAGGCTTGTAGGTTAATTGGTTTTGGTAAAAAATGTAAATTGTCCCTAGTGTGCAGGATAGTGCTAGTGTACAGGGATGATCAACGGTCGGTGCGAACGGCCTGTTTCTGCTCTGTATCTGTAAAGTGTAAAATAAAGAAACAGATCGGGCAGTGGCCCAGACTACTGGTGAGGAAAAGCGTGGGGTGAAGAATACGGCGACTGGAATGAGACACAAATTACACACGCATCACTGGGCAGCTCCTTCATTCTTCCTTTATATATCACAGCTGTACAGGTTTCTGTTAAACAAGTAACAATAAAATAATTTCTTACAATCTGGTTAAACCGCTATACTGGTGAATCATACACTATACATGTAAAGTTCCTACCTGTACATTTATACAACCTCTGAGCAACTAAAAAGGCAGCTATTTCTGATAAATATTTCAATAAAACCATTCCCACTTCTTTATTGTTTTTGTCCAGATGGAGAAGAAGTATTTAAAAAAATGAAACGACAATTGACATTTTTACAATTTTCTCAAGAAAGTGTTTTTTTTCCTTACAAAACAAAAACGAGTCCAGGCACCAGACATGAGACTTGGAAACCTGGGCTCTTTTAGTCTTCACCGTTACTTGAAAAACAAAACTATAAACTGGTCTGCAGAACAAATGCCTTTGTTAAAATACACTCCAACCATCCTGTTGCCCATAGAGGCAATCACTTCAGTAATAAATACACGGGAATTTGCTGCTGTACAGAGTAGGCGTTGCGACAGAAACTATCTGGTGTAAGCCCGTTCCTTTTTGGATTTCTCCAGTGCCTTGTCCATAGTTTTCTCATTCTCACCCCGGCATTTGGGACAGTACCATTTGCCCTTGGGCTTGTGGTGGAGACTCACACAGGAGAAGTGGAACCATTCGATGGGACACTCATCATTGTCACACCCAATCATCTCCCCGTACGAGACCTGGTTGCACAAGCAGTAAGTGGGCTCGTTGGGGTCGATGGGGAGGTCAGCGGGAGAGGCTTCCCTCTCCGCCTTGGCTTTGGACCTCTTCTTCTTCTTGGATGTCTTAGCTTTCTTCTCCTTGGGCATCCCGGCGCTGCTCTCCTCGTGGTCATGGTTGCTGGAGGTGTTCTCCCGGTTCTCATTGTTGCGCTGTCTCCTGGACCTCTTGGCGCAGGCTTTCTCCACGGGTGCCGCCCCCTCGTTCCTGGACCTGTCCACCGACGTCTTGCCATTGGCATCGTTGGTGTCGGTGCAGTTTTCGAAGAGCTCAACGTGGCCCTCTACCTGCCGGCTCCGGTTCTCCACCTGCTCCACCATCTGGTTGACTATCTGGATCTTCTCGTCGCCCAGCTCCTGGCTGCGGATCAGACCTCGCTGGATGTAGTGCAGGATCCGCCGCCGCTGCACCACGTCCGTCTCCCGCTTGTGCTTCTCGTAGTACTCATCCAGCTCCTTCAGGATGTCTGCAGAGACAGAGACCTGCATTATACACAGCCATCACCCTTCCACAGTCGATTTATCAGCCAACACAGCCCCCAAGGTGCACACAGCAAGCCCCCTTTATGTGCTTCCAATATGGTGCCCAACACAGGTGACTATTTGCATGCTAGCCACAGAAGCAGATCTCCAATGACATATTATAATCAGTCCATGCTCTTAAATCTCTATTCCTTCAGCAACATTTCTTACTTTAAATATGATCTTCTTAAACTCCTATTCCCTTGTCGTATCTTTACACTGTAAATGGCTCGATTGTTATCATGTATCATCTTTCTGCTGACTGGATAGCACACAAGAAAAGCTTTTCACTGTACCTCGGTACGTGTGACAATAAACTTAACTGAAAAGAAACAGCAGTACAATAACCAGACTCTCTGAACCACAAATATTGCTTGAATGATAAGTATTGCCCCAGACGAGAACAAAAAAAAAGGTATGGGATCTCTCAGTGGATGCAACCTCAATTAATGCCTCGATCACTCACAATGCAACATCCCTCACAATGCAATGTTCCCTCCAACCACATTTTAATGTTCCCTCAGCTCTGCCCCTTACACAGTGCTGCACTCCCTCGGCACCGCCCCGTGGTCAAGGAAAGAGTGTTCACGTCGCGGCCCTGTTTTCACCATACTTTCCACCAGCATGTACAAGAAGCACAAGACAGACACCATTGTATGCAGATGCTGAGAAGTGTGCTCAACTCTGGGTGAACAATTTCTAATCTTGTGTGTGGACTCGATAAGAAGAAGCACTGCCCCTTCCACAGTTAGACTGTTGGGCAAGCCTATGGCTGCTCTGTTCTCAGCTCCATCACTCCCCTCTCTCCTAGTATCCCACTACTCCCCTGTAGTTAAAATATCCAGCATTCTCTGACTGGAATTTATTCCTACTCTAGAGCTCTCTCTGGGAGAAAGTCCCAAAGATTCCCAACCAATCCTCGTCTCTTTCTTCAACTTAAATGATTCTGAAACCATGCATCTTCAGTCCCCAATACTCCACAAAAGGGAGCATCCCCTCAGCATTCACCTTGTCAGTCCTCCCCAGAGTCTTCTCACCAATGAATGCAGCCACAACCTGTCTTCCTACCCCAACCTCTTCGTCCCAAGAATCACCCAGCAACCATGAAGGGTCCTGACCCAAAACGACACCTATCCATGTTCTCCAGCAAAGGTACACAAACATGCTGGAGAAACTCAGCGGGTGCAGCAGCATCTATGGAGCGAAGGAAATAGGCGACATTTCAGGCCGAAACACTTCTTCAGAATTCATGTTCTCCAGCAATACTGCTGACCCACTGAGTTATTCCAGAACACCCTGTGCTTTTGTATATTATTCATAATTCCTTAAATGGGGAGATCAAAATGTCCTCAAATGATCAAAATCCAGGGACTTACCATTCACAGGTCCATGGACCCGTGAGGTACTGAGAGTGTGGAAATTATTCTCAAAAACTGCAGATGCTGGAAATCTGAAACAAAAGCAGAACATGCTGGAAACTCAGCAGGTCAGGCAGCATCTGGGAAGAGAGAAGTTTCATGTCTGACTTCCTTCATCAGAATCTCCTGACAAAACTTCAATCCGAAACGTTAATAGTTTATTTCTCCACAGATGCTACCTGACCTGCGGAGTATTTCCAGCATTTACTGTGAGTATGGACCAGTGTGCGGCTGGAGCTGGCAAGAGGAACTACAAACTCCGAACCAGCTGCTCCGGTTTCCTCCCACATCCCAGACCTGTGGTTTTGTAGATGTATTGGCCTCTTTAAACTGCCACGAGTAGGCAGGGAGTGGATGCGAAAGTGGGATAAGATAGATTCAGATTCAATTTTAATTGTCATTATCAGTGTACAGTACAGAGACAACGAAATGCATTTAGCATCTCCCTTGAAGAGCGACATAGCAAACGATTAGAATAAAAAATAAATAATAAGTGACGGGGGCATGGTGATTGGCAGTCACCAGGGTGGGGTAGTGTGATGCTTAGACAGTACGAGGACGCCACGGAAAGAACCAGTTGCTCGACCTGCTGGTTCGGCAACGGAAGACCTGTAGCGCTCCCGGATGTAGGAGGGGTAAACATTGCCATGGTTGGGTGATAGCAGTCCTTGGCGATGCTGAGCGCCCTCCGCAGACAGCGCTTATTTTGGACAGACTCAATGGAGGACTTAGTGGAACCGGTGATGGCGTTGGGCATTTTCACCACCAAAACCATGCAATGCCTTCCGGTCGGAGACAGAGCAGTTGCCATACCATACTGTGATGCAGTTGGTAAGGATGCTCTCGATGGTGCAGCGGTAGAAGTTCACCAGGATCTGAGGAGACAGATGGACCTTCTTCAGTCTCCTCAGGAAGAAGAGACGCTGATGAGCCTTCTTGATCAGAGTAGAGGTATTGTGGGTCCAAGAGAGGTCATCGGAGATGTTGACTCCCAGGAACCTGGAGCTAGAAACAGGTTCCACCTCCGTCCCGTTAATGTGGATGGGGGTGTGCGTGCCGCCTCTGGACTTCCTGAAGTCTACAATGAGCTCCTTGGTCTTCTAGAACTAGTGTGAAAGGGTGATCGATGGTCGGCGTGGACTCGGTGGGCCAAACAGGCTTGTTACCATGCTGTATCTCAAAAGTCAGAAATGAGTTAGGGCTGCAGTGTGAGTGTGATGCTTTGACAGGACGACACTTACACACCAGTTGTAATATCTGTGAAAGATTAAGCGACGAATGTCACTGCAATCATTGCCATGGTGCCTCACATGTTTTTTTCCTATCTAAGGGAAGACTATGCCTCTATTTCTCACAAATAACAACGACTTAGTGTACACAATGCATGGCCTGTATCCAATGAAACAGAATCAAAACCACTCTATTCTAATAACCTTCAATAATTATCTGCTGTACCTGCATAGTTCCTTCATTCTGCAACTTTTGCAGTCTTGTTCTGTTTCATTTTTCATTCTTCCTTCCAAAGTGGAGGACTTCACATTTCCCACATTATATTCCACCTGTCCCATATCCTTTTTACAAGTTATGCCCTCTTCACAACTTGCCAATTCACCTGTATTTGTACAATCAAATTTACCCACAATGGGCTTGGTCCCTTAATGCAAGAGATTAATGATTATTCTAAATAATTGTAGCACTGATTCTTATGGTCTACTTGATTGCCATTTATAATTTATTTATCCTGTTGGATTTGCCACTTCCACATCTGTGTCAATATATTAACCCCAACACATTCCTATCTGGTGCACGAACCGATTTTTGTAGCACCATATCAAATGCTTTCTGGAAATTCAAAACACTACACCCACCTGTTCCCCTTTACACACCATGATTGTTACATCCTCAAAGAACACCAGCAAATTTGTTGCACAGAGCTTCCCTTTCATCCCAGCTTTTGCCAGATTACTTTATAAACTGCCTGTTATCACAACCTTAATGAAAGACTCCAGCATTTTGCCAGGGACAGGAGTCAAGCGACAATCTATCGTTTCTTTCTTTGTCTCCCTCCTTTACCAAATGTCACATTTTCTGATCCTCTGGGATCTCTCTAGAGTGTAGGGAATTTTGATGGATTTCCTTTAAGACCCCAGGATGCTACTTTTCCTCTTAGGTTAGCCATTTCCTCATCTGTGCCAATATATGAACCCCATTCTCATCTGGTGCTGTGACCAATTTATGTAGCTCCATTCGTTTGGATAGTACTTTTCCCTCTGCGATAGAGGCAAGTTCTAAGGTCCTCCATCCCTATAATTCAAGACTCATCTATACTCCCAAGCTTTTCCTGACGTCCTCTGAGTGAGGGCTACATGTATATATGTTTGTAGTCTGTTTTGTTGTGCTATTCTTATAACAAATGTAAAGCACTTTGGCCAACGAGAGTTGTTTTTTTAAATGTGCTATATAAATAAATGTGACTTGACTTGAATGTGACTATAATCCCTTGACTAGGTATGTGTAGAAAAGAACTGCAGATGCTGGTTTAAATCGAGAATAGACAGAAAATGCTGGAGTAACTTCAGTAGAAGAGCTACTCCAGCATTCTGAAGAGGGTCTCGACCTGAAACGTCACCCATTCCTTCTCTCCAGAGATGCTGCCTGTCCCACTGTTACTCCAGTATTTTGTGTTTGTCTTAAGTAGGAATTATTGGTCTCAACTACCATTAACTCCTTCCAAAATAATTTGCAATCTCTGCCATTTCTCTAGTCCCCAATTTTAATTATTTTGAATGGCTCCCAATGGAGCAACGTTTACTTTTTGCCATTCCTCTTCCCTTCCCGGGTGTTCAGTTTGTATTATATGTTAGATCACTCTCGCCTCCTCTCTACGTTTTTGACAAATACCGGGGCCCCCCCTCCCCACTTTCCCCGGAGCGCAGTTTCAAATGCCTGAGCTGTTGCAGCCGCACCGTTGCAGAGCCAGTCCAGGGTAGCAAGAGCCAGAGAAGGAGCCGAGTACAAACAGCTCAGTGAAAGGACCTAAAATGGAGAACAAGCGGCATCCCCGGCGAGTGCCCGCCCACCGCCTCGATTGACAGGTTCGTCCACCAATCCCCGTCGGGGGGACGCACCACAGCGGCGACGTCGTGCGTCAGCTCTCACCGCGGGGCACCTGATTAGCATACGTGCGTCGACCCAGCCCCTTCTAGTGATTGGCACGCAGAACGCCCAATCAGAACACCCGGGACCGCCCACTGTCCTGATCCGCCTTTCCAGTGCGCGACTGGCAGCCTAAGAGGTCCCGCCCCCATGACTGAGTGACTGACAGCCAACAACGCAAAGTAGCGTCCTACTACTAATCCCGCCCCCGCACTGATTGCCAGCTCAGTCCGCCTATTAGGAGACGGGCAGCAGCCAACAAGGAAACCGGCGGCAGCCAATGAGCACGGAGGAGGTGGGTCTATGTTAATGAGACAGGGTGCTATAAGTAAGGCCGCAGCACGGCGGCTTCTGAGCGCGGCGGCGCCGCTCGGAGCAAGCGGTGTCTGTGTAGCGCTCTCTGGTTCGACACACATCCAGCTGCCAAGCTACCCTCCGCCGTCCCGTTACCCGCAACTTCCGCACACACCCGCCCCCTTTCCTCCGAAGGGCCCCCTTCGCCACGAAGCAGCCGTCTCGTCGCCGGCCGAGGGTCTGGATGTCAGCGCTAAGTCGGGGAGAGTGTGCGATCGCCACCCGCCGACACTCATACAGCCCCGTTAAAGAGACTCACTGACGGAGGGAAAGAGGGCGGGCATGAGATCCGAAGCTGAGAACTGACGGCCCTTTCGTTTCTTCCCCCACCACGCTCGCTGCCCGGCTCCCAAACCCCGGACCGGTCTGCCTCTTCACTACTCCTCTGCGTCGCTGACTGTCGGACATTTATTCCTCTTTCTGCCAAAATGGCTGAGTGCTGGAACGGCTCTTTTGTTCGGCCCGCCCCAGTGCTGCAGCAGCTTGGTGGGGGTCGGGCTCGTACCCCAGTTCTTACCTTGGTATTTAGCATCGATTTCCCTCATCAGAGAAACGTTCCTCTGGAGATCGAAAGGCAGAGACTCGATTGAATCCAGATAGTCCTCCACATAGTTCACAGCGTGCAGCTGCTCCCCGTTCGCAGGACTCAGCATCTTGCAAGCTACATTTGTTATTTGTTGGGGCAGAAGGGGTGGGGAGCAGGCGGACTTTCCTTGGGCCACACTCGCTCACTCACTCGGTCTATGCAAGCCTCAGCCCCTCACTCTCGCTCACTCCGCCTTTCTCTTTTACGGAAAAAATAAACAACCAATTTTGAAAAGGCACAGCGGAGACAGAAAGAGGGAAGCGTGGATTGGAAAGGTCTTTCCTTTTACACTGCCGTGTGGGCACAGCCTCTTTGCCCTCAGTGCCCCCTCCACCCTTGCACAGTCCGATCCCAATCCCGGGGCTTTGAATCCAACGTGGAAACAGCGAACCCAGTTTGAAACACTTGGGAAACACTCGGGAGGACAGCACGCATGCGCACCGGCGCTGCTCATTTGCATAGCATTGTGACGTCGGCGGGTAGCCGCCGCCGCCGCTCGCGCCCGTCCGTCTGACATTCGCCTTCCCTTCTTTATTTTTACTTTAGCTTCCATAACATATCCACAACGTTGTATTAAAATTGCATGCGTGCTAAGATGCTGCATATATATGTTTGCGCTTGTTTCCACCGACGCTTTGCTCAAGGAAAGCTAATTTAGTCCGTGATCGGGATCATGGTTCACCCTATAACGTGCCCCGTTGCCCATCACTGGCATGGCGTTGACCAATGGGCGGCGCCGGGAGGCGGGAGCTGCAGCCACCTCCAGCCCGCCCATCTGCCGTCGCTGCCAGCGATGTGGAATGCGCATGTATTGCCGCAATGGCGTCTGGGAGTTGCAGTCATCTGATTCACTACATCCCTGCAGCCAACGCGGGATAGACTACAAGTCCCAGCGGGCTGCGGGCAGGAGCGGGACCACATTTAAATTTTGCGGGCACAGACCCGCGATTGAAAGGTCACTTGCTGCAATTGAGCTTCACTTTGCCTGCGCATGTGAAGTTGCTACAGGGCAACTTGTTGCTCGGATTTGAAATGATTTAGAGTCATACAGCGTGGAAACCTGCCGACACCGGGGGCAACACGCCCCATCTAACCTAGTCCACCTGCCTGCGTTTGGCCCATGGCATATCCCTCTAAACCCGTCCTATCCATGTACGTGCCCAAATGTTTCTTAAATGTTGCGATAGTCCCTGCCTCCACGACCTCCTCCGGCAGCTCGTTCCATACACCCACCATTAATAAAGTTAACACTCAAGTTCCTATTAAAGCAATGTCATTTGGTTCTCGACCCTACTCTGGGCAAGAGACTGCGTTTTGCCGATCTGTTGCTCCCGTGATTGTGTTTCCTAAGACACAATGTGTGGGAAGAAACTGCAGATGTAATATGTAATACGAATATGTGTGTGTTTATGATTGTGTTTATAGTATCTTTGTTTGTTTGTCTTTTTGCACAAAGTCCGCGAGCATTGCCACTTTTCATTTCACTGCACATCTCGAATGTGTACGTGACGAATAAACTTGACTTGACTTGACATGCTGGTTTAGACCGAAGATAGACACGAAAATGCTGGAGTAATTCAGCGGACCAGACCGAATCTCTGGAGAGTAGGGGTGGGTGGCGTTTCGGGTCTGAAGAAGTCGACCCAAAACGTCACCCATTCCTTTTTTTCCCAGAGATGTCCCGCTGAGTACTCCAGCAATTTGCATCTATTCTACCCGAGGACACAATGGTGCATTCTGTGAAATGGTTATCGTTCGAGTGCATCCCCAGCGACTGTCCCCGACGAACCCCATCCCCGAGTACGGATGTGTCTGTCGCCTGTGCAGGAAGGAACTGCAGATGCTGGTTTACACCGAAGATAGACACAACATGCTGGAGTAACTCGGCGGGACAGGCGGCATCTCTGGAGAGAAGGAATGGGTGACGTTTCGGGTCGAGACCCTTCTTCACACCTTACCCTTCTCTATCTCCTTCTTCTCTGACTCTCATTCTCACTCTAAAGAAGGGTCTCGGACTGAAGTGTCACCCTTTGTTTCTCTGCAGAGATGCTGCCTGTCCCGCTGAGTTACTGCAGCATTTTGTGTGTGTGTGTGTATCAGGCGGGTTGACAGGGGGCGGTGCAGGACGCCCATTTCCGGAAGGTTGGGGTTGGGGCGACCGGTGTGTGTGTGCGCTCGCTCGGCCTGCGGCCTCCTCCGTTTGCTGTGACATGAGCCGACTGCTAGGCCGCTGGCGTAATGTAGCCGGGCTACGGCGCCTGTTGGCCCCGGCGAGCGGGGAGCAAGCCCGAGGCCTGTGCTCGGAGCGGCCCAGCGACAGTGGCGGAGCCGAGAACGATCAGGGGGCCGTCTTGCGAGTCTACAACGCCCGGTCACGGAGCAAGCAGCCGCTGGTCCTGGCCGCGCCTGCCATCGCCTCCTGGTACCGGTGGCGCGGCGCTCCCTCATCCTCTTCCCCGGGCCCTCCCACAGCGCGGCGACCCTCACCAAAGATACTAGAGGAGCTGGTATCTTTGATCCCCACCCCTCTTCCCTCCCCCCCCCCCCCCTCTTCCCCCCCCCCCCCTCTCTCTCCCCCCCTCCCCCTCTCCCCCCCCCCCCCCCCTCCCTCCCCCCCCCCCCCCCCCCCCCCCCCCCCACCCCCTCCTCCCCCCCCCCCCCTCTCTCCCCCCCCCCCCCCCCTCCCCCCCCCCCCCCCCCCACTCCCCCCCCCCCTCTCTCCCCCCTCCCCCTCCCCGCTCCCCCCTCTCCCTCCCCCCCCCCCTCTCTCCCTCCCCTCTCTCCCCCCCCCCTCCCCCCACCCTCTCCCCTCTCCCCCCCCCCCTCCCCTCCCAACCCCCCCTCTCCACCCCCCCACCCTCCCCCCTCCCCCCTCTCTCCCCCCCCCTCCCCCCCTCTCCCTCCTCCTCTCTCCCCCCCCTCTCTCCGCCCCTCTCTCCCCCCTCCACCTCTCCCCCCCCCACCCATCACTCTCCTCTCTCTCCCCTCCTCTCCTCTCTCTCCTTCTCCCCCCTCTCTCCCCCCCCTCTCTCCTCTTCTCTTCCCCCTTCTCTCCTCTTTCTCCCCCCTCCTCTCCTCTTTCCCCCCCCCTCTCCCCCCCTTCTCCCTCCCCCTTCTCTCTCTCCCCCCCTCTCTCTCCTCCCCTCTCCCTCGCTCTTTCTCCTCCCTCGCACTACCCCCCTCTACCTCTCTCTCCCTCCTCTCTCTGTTCCCCTACCCCCACACGGCGCGGATCAGCGCTCCCCCGGCTATTGATCCTAAATAGAATAGTGAGTTTAAGTGAGTGGGAATAAAGTTGGCAGGTGTTGGATAATGCGGGGGAAGAATGAAGAAAACAAATTGCTATTTAAATATTGTAAGTAAATTGTGGGACGTTGAGAATTCTGGAGCATGCAAGTAAGGAAGCTTTGAACATTTGGGATTGCTGATCAGACAGCATCCGGTATATAGTGTGCAGTTATGGTCACCTTATTTAAGGAAGGATGTGCTTGTGTTGGAGGCAAAACAGACAACGTTCCTGGGTTAATTACAGAGATGAACGTTTTGGCTTTTCAAGAGAGGTTGGTTATACCTGCTGGAGTTTAGAAAAAATAGAGATGTTATTGAACCATCAAGGTTTGTGAGCGACATGCCAATACACATGTCGAGTCAGAGTGTTTGTAACTAAATGCAGTTTTTAAAATAAAGAAGAAATTGCACTATTTTTTGACAGTCCCACATCTTTGTAACTCATTACTCCAAATGATTGTTCTTGTGCAAGTGAAGCCATTGAATAAATTCAAGGTGGAAGATAAGGGGAGAGAAAAGGAAAGTGTTGTAGGATCAAAAGGCTGGATCAGCCATGACTTTATTAAATAGCCGAGAAGGCATTTTGGGTAGCTTCGCCTATATCCATCTGTACTGCCTGTCTGGTGCAGAGTAGGTTATTGGCAACCAGGTATACGATGTGTTTACATTTCAGAAGGCTCTGGATAATGTACCACATAAGCAATTGGTAAAGAAGGTTGGAGTGTGTGAAATAGGTGGTATGGATTGAAAATTGGTTAACAGAAAACAAAGAGTAGGAAGAAACTGCCTTTTCCAGCATGGTAGGCTAGGCTGTGACTAGTGGGGTACTGCAAGGGACAATGGTTGGCTAAAGCTACTCTGAATCTGCATCAACATTTTGGCTGAGGAAGCAGGTGATGCAGGTGTCAGAGGTTATGGGGAGAAGGCAGGAGAATGGAGTCGGGAGGGAGAGATAGATTAGGGATTGCATGGCAGTGTAGACTTGAAGGGTCGAATGGCCTATTTCTGCTCCTATCACTTACGATCTTATGATGACAATATCTCCAAGTTTGCTGATAAACCAGGTAGGATTGCAAGGAGTGAGGAGAATGTGAAATGGCTTCAAGGAAGTATACAGAAGGCAGGTGATAGAAAATAATGTGGAAAATTGTAAGGACATCAAACTTTGTGCAAACAAAAAAGCTTTTGAACATGGAAGTTTTGGAAATATTGATATGCACAGGGGCCAAGATGTCCATGTATAAAAGGTGCATAGCTAACGTGCAGACAAAGTAAGCAATTAGAAAGGCTAGTGGTCTGGAATGAAAGATTCTTTTATTATAGTAATTATAGGGCAAGTTTTGGTTCCCTTACCCGAAAGATATACTTGTCAAAGAGAGAGTAACAAAAATTTATGAGATTAATTCCAGGAGTGTCATGTTTGTTCTATGGGGAGAGATTGAGTTGAATTTAAAATGAGAGGTGATCTTACTGAAACTTACAAAGTTCTTGATAGGCTGTGTGTAAGGCAGATGTATCCCCTTGCTGGAGAGCCCAGAACTGGGCAGTGTACAATTAGGACTATGATGCAGAGGCAGTTCTTTGCTCTATAGTAAATTATCTGAATTTTTCTCCCAAGGAGAGCTGTGGAGGATTAGCCATAGTTTTAATTCAAAGTAGAGAATGACAGATTTTTGGATATTAGGGGATACATGGATAGTGCAAGACAACGAGCTGAGCTAAAAGGTCAGTTGTGAGTTGTGATGTTGATGAATGGTGGCGCACACTAGCCCTGGAATTATGGCATGCTCCCAAGGATTTTTTTCCCTACATTGGCCCTTGCCTCTAGGACAACCCCTCCCTGCACATCCCCTCCTGCCAATAGAGCAATTCCTCTGCCCCCTGCCAGTGGTGCCTTCCTTCAGTGCTTATACCCTTCCATTAATGCCCCTGATGGTCCCATGCCTCCCCCTACATTAGTTGGAAATGATCATCAAAAGAAATGTTAAACGTGATAATGTTCATGCATGTAAATTGTAAGTCTCTTTTTGAAGTTTGTGCTTGAAATAATATTTGGCTTCTGCTGTTTTGGAAATGGTCTTATTGTGGGTTTTTTGACAGGTATAGCTGTGGGCCGACAGTCTATGACCATGCTCACATTGGACACGCAAGGTAAACAAAAAAAAAAGACAGCTTATTGTGGAAATTCAAATTATTCCTTTGAGAAATCTATAAAGTATAAACCAGGTAGTCGGAGATTCAGGCTCAAAATTAAGCAGTGTACGTGCTGGAGCTCTGAAATAACGTGTCTGGGGCAAAGGGAAAGGCCAGTGATGGAATAGGAGGCAGGAGATGGAGGTCTAAATGATAGTCGTAAGCAGCTCTGGAAACTGAAAATTGGTCTGGAAGTGGTGTAAGTGGGAATGGTGAAATTGAATAATCTGAAATTGTTGAATTGTAAATTAAATCTGGATTACTGACAAACCTCCGGGGGGAAAAAATGAGGAGCTGTTGCTCAGGTTTACAGATTATAGGACATACCCTGGTTCATCATTTATCCCTGCTTTCTTCAAAATGTCCAACTTATTCTGAAATTTTGAAACAAAGGTTTGCAGATGCTGGTTTACCCAAAAGGACACAAAATTCTGGGGTAACTCAACAGGTCGGGCAACATCTCTGGAGAACGTGGATAGCTGACGTTTCGGGTCGGGACCCTTCTTCAGACTGATTGTGGAAGAAGGCTCCTGACCTGAGACATTGCCTGTTCATGTTCTCTGTTTTCTGAAATTTAGAGTTTTCCCTCAGCTGATCCCAGATGAAAGCCTTTTCCATTGAGAAGAACAAGCTCGTATTTATTTATTTTAAAATATTTTTATTTATTAGAAGTACAGTAAGTTACAGTAGTACAAGCCACATAAATCTTATTACATTTATTGTACCCCTTCATTTTCTAAGCTTTAAGGAAAGATAAATGTAAAGAAAGTGAGAGAGAGTTATGTTAGTGAAAGAGTGATCAAAAAGAAAAACCCATTAAACCAATAGTTAGAGAAGAAAGGTAAGAAATAGGCTAAAGGAAAGAAAGAAAAAGAAACACTATTCAATTCAACTTTAATGTCATTGCACAAATACAAGTATGGGTACAACGAAATGCAGTTTAGCGTCAGTCCGTAGTAATAGTGCAATATAGAAATAAAAATACAGAATAAGCAAACAATGTTGACGGAGAGACTGGATAAATCTATCGGCGGGACTCCGAGTTCAGCAATGTGATAGTGTTGTTGTAGAAGCTGTTCCTCATCCTACTAGTACGAGACCTGAGGCTCCTGTACCGCCTCCCTGATGGGAGGAGGGCAAACAGTCCATGGTTGGGGTGGGAGGGGTCTTTGATGATCACAAGCTCTATTATGAAAACCGCGCAAAAAGGGATATACCAACTTCGTATTTTTCATCCCCCCCCTTACCAGATCCTGACACCATTTCTTTTTTAAAGTACTGTTGCACCTTATACTTGTAGTAAGTCGATAAATGCAGACCACGTCTTTTGGAAGTAGTCTGATTTCTGCGGCCGCAAAAGAGACTCCAGGATGGTATGTTGCCTCCCTGGTGCAAGGGTCAGGGATGTCACTGAACGGCTGCAGAACATTCTGGAGGGGGAGGGTGAACAGCCAGTTGTCGTGGTGCATATTGGCACCAACGATATAGGTAAAAAAAGGGATGAGGTCCTACAGGATGAATTTAGGGAGCTAGGAGATAAGCTTAAAAGTAGGACCTCAAAGGTAATAATCTCTGGATTACTACCAGTACCACGGGCCAGTCAGAGCAGAAATAGGAGGATATTGCAGATGAATACGTGGCTTGAAAAATGGTGCAAGGGGGAGGGATTCAAATTTTTAGGGCATTGGAACCAGTTCTGGGGGAGGTGGGACCAGTACAAACAGGACGGTCTGCACCTGGGCTGGAATGGAACCAATGTCCTTGGGGGGGTGTTTGCTACTGCTGTCGGGGAGGATTTAAACTAATGTGGCAGGGGGATGGGTACAAGAGCAGAGGGGCAGGGGGGTGTAAAATGAAGGTAGAAGCAATAGGTAGCAAGGTGAAAAGTAAAAGTGGCAGGCAGACAAAACCAGGGCAAAAATCAAAAAGGGCCACTTTTCAGCATAATTGTATAAGGGGTAAGAGCGTTGTAAAAACAAGCCTGAAGGCTTTGTGTCTCAATGCAAGGAGTATTCGTAATAAGGTGGATGAGTTGAACGTGCAGATAGCCATTAATGATTATGATATAGTTGGGATCACGGAGACATGGCTCCAGGGTGACCAAGGCTGGGAGCTGAACATCCAGGGATATTCAATATTCAGGAGGGATAGAGAGAAAGGAAAAGGAGGTGGGGTATTGTTGCTGGTTAGAGAGGAGATTAACGCAATGGAAAGGAAGGACATTAGTTTGGAGGATGTGGAATCGGTATGGGTAGAGCTGCGAAACAATAAGGGGCAGAAAACGCTGGTGGGTGTTGTGTACAGGCCACCTAACAGTAGTAGTGAAGTTGGAGATGGTATCAAACAGGAAATTAGAAATGCTTGCGACAAAGGCAAAGCAGTTATAATGGGTGACTTCAATCTACATATAGATTGGGTGAATCAAACTGGCAGGGGTGCTGAGGAAGAGGATTTCTTGGAATGTATGCGGGATAGTTATCTAAACCAACATGTAGAGGAACCAACGAGAGAGCTGGCTATTTTAGACTGGGTATTGAGTAATGAGGAAGGGTTAGTTAGTAGTCTTGTTGTGCGTGGCCCCTTGGGCAAGAGTGACCATAATATGGTTGAGTTCTTCATTAGGATGGAGAGTGACATTGTTAATTCAGAAACAATGGTTTTGAACTTAAAGAAAGGTAACTTTGAGGGTATGAGACGTGAATTGGCCAAGATTGACTGGCAATTAATTCTAAAAGGGTTGACGGTGGATATGCAATGGAAGGCATTTAAAGACTGCATGGATGAACTACAAAAATTGTTCATCCCAGTTTGGCAAAAGAATAAATCAGGCAAGGTAGGGCATCCATGGATAACAAGGCAAATCAGGGATAGTATCAATGCAAAGGATGATGCGTACAAACTAGCCAGAAAAAGCAGCATACCGGAGGACTGGGAGAAATTCAGAGACCAGCAGAGGAGGACGAAGGGCTTAATTAGGAAAGGAAAAATGGATTATGAAAGAAAAACTGGCAGGGAACATAAAAACTGACTGCAAAAGTTTTTATAGATATGTGAAAAGAAAGAGATTAGTTAAAACAAATGTAGGTCCCTTGCAGTCAGAAACAGGTGAGTTGATCATGGGGAACCAGGATATGGCGGACCAATTGAATAACTACTTTGGTTCCGTCTTCACTAAGGAAGACATAAATGATCTGCCGGAAATAGCAGGGGCCCGCGGGTCAAAGGAGGTGGAGGAATTGAGTGAAATCCAGGTTAGTCGGGAAGTGGTGTTGGGTAAATTGAATGGATTAAAGGCTGATAAATCCCCAGGGCCAGATAGGCTGCATCCCAGAGTACTTAAGGAAGTAGCTCCAGAAATAGTGGATGCATTAGTAATAATCTTTCAAAACTCCTTAGATTCTGGAGTAGTTCCAGAGGATTGGCGGGTAGCAAACGTAACCCCACTTTTTAAGAAGGGAAGGAGAGAGAAAACGGGGAATTACAGACCAGTTAGCCTAACATCGGTAGTGGGGAAACTGCTAGAGTCAGTTATTAAAGATGGGATAGCAGCACATTTGGAAAGTGGTGAAATCATTGGACAAAGTCAGCATGGATTTACGAAAGGTAAATCATGTCTGACGAATCTTATAGAATTTTTCGAGGATGTAACTAGTAGCGTGGATAGGGGAGAACCAGTGGATGTGGTGTATCTGGACTTCCAGAAGGCTTTCGACAAGGTCCCACATAAGAGATTAGTATACAAACTTAAAGCACATGGCATTGGGGGTTCAGTATTGATGTGGATAGAGAACTGGCTGGCAAACAGGAAGCAAAGAGTAGGAGTAAACGGGTCCTTTTCACAATGGCAGGCAGTGACTAGTGGGGTACCGCAAGGCTCAGTACTGGGACCCCAGCTATTTACAATATATATTAATGATCTGGATGAGGGAATTGAAGGCAATATCTCCAAGTTTGCGGATGACACTAAGCTGGGGGGCAGTGTTAGGTGTGAGGAGGATGCTAGGAGACTGCAAGGTGACTTGGATAGGCTAGGTGAGTGGGCAAATGTTTGGCAGATGCAGTTTAATGTGGATAAATGTGAGGTTATCCATTTTGGTGGCAAAAACGGGAAAGCAGATTATTATCTAAACGGTGGCCGATTGGGAAAGGGGGAGATGCAGCGAGACCTGGGTGTCATGGTACACCAGTCATTGAAGGTAGGCATGCAGGTGCAGCAGGCAGTAAAGAAAGCGAATGGCATGTTGGCTTTCATAGCAAGAGGATTTGAGTATAGGAGTAGGGAGGTTCTACTGCAGTTTGTATAGGGTCTTGGTGAGACCACACCTGGAGTATTGCGTGCAGTTTTGGTCTCCAAATCTGAGGAAGGACATTATTGCCATAGAGGGAGTGCAGAGAAGGTTCACCAGACTGATTCCTGGGATGTCAGGACTGTCTTATGAAGAAAGACTGGATAGACTTGGTTTATACTCTCTAGAATTTAGGAGATTGAGAGGGGATCTTATAGAAACTTACAAAATTCTTAAGGGGTTGGACAGGCTAGATGCAGGAAGATTGTTCCCGATGTTGGGGAGGTCCAGGACAAGGGGTCACAGCTTAAGGATCAGGGGGAAATCCTTTAAAACCGAGATGAGGAGAACTTTTTGCACACAGAGAGTGGTGAATCTCTGGAACTCTCTGCCACAGAGGGTAGTTGAGGCCAGTTCGTTGGCTATATTTAAGAGGGAGTTAGATGTGGCCCTTGTGGCCAAGGGGATCAGAGGGTATGGAGAGAAGGCAGGTACGGGATACTGAGTTGGATGATCAGCCATGATCATATTAAATGGCGGTGCAGGCTCGAAGGGCCGAATGGCCTACTCCTGCACCTAATTTCTATGTTTCTATGTTTCTATGATTTGCCTTCAAGGAGGAGTCTCATATCTTCCAGGTGTAACGTTTCAAACATATTTGAAATCCACATCTGGAAAAACGCTCCCAACAATAAATATGTGGAAGCTCGTATTTATAAGTAACCAAAGTAAGAGTCCATTCAGGAATTAAAGGAAAGAAAAAAACACCATAGTAATCATCACTTTAAAGTTGTGAAAACACAGGAATGGGATGAAAATGCTGTAACTTTTTTTTTAAATGGTTAATCGTATTTGACAGAATTGATTATTGTTGGCAGGCGGTAAAACCAGTATTAGATTTAGTGTATTAGATTTAGATGAGTTTATTTTAATCTACACCACAACAATGAAATCCCATTGTTTGTGTGAAGCTCTCAGAGCAAGCAGCATACATGGTAATTATAGGTACAACAATAAATGCAATGATGAAAGCAAAACAACAGATTGTAGTGTAGGTAGATTTTTTTTTAAAGTACAATAGAATATGTGACAGCATTTCTTGGAAGGGGTTGTGAAATAAATGATTGGTTTAGGAGTTTGATAGCAATGTGGAAGAAACTGTTCTGTAGTCTGGACACCCAAGCTTTCAAGCTCTTGTATCTTCCTTCTGAGGAAGATCGGGGTCAATGCTGCTATTTTCTTCTCTTTCTGTCTTTAACCCTACACGTAGAAATTGTAAATTAAATGATTCACAAATCACTTGCTTGTCAGTACAATATTCACAAACTTGCCATTCAACCTAGAATTGCATTGTTGATAAGCAATATTACCGTGTGAATTTATTGAGAACTTTTCACAGGTCCTATGTTCAAAAAACGTTGAAAATTACACAGAAAATGTCTCCCAAGTGAATGGGCTGGTTTGGTCAGCGGTTGTGGAATTTACGCAAAGGAGTATAATGCTGTGGGGAAGTGGCAGAGAGAAGCATTTGAAACCTACGACAGATCGACTCTGATTATATTGAATGATTGCGGGGAGGGGAGGGTTTGGCTTGAGAGTCAGATGACCTATTACTATTTTGGACATCCAAGATGCCCTCATTCTTTAGGGAACAGGGGTTCCCATCTTCCATCATAGATGAGGCCCTCACACGTGTCTCCTTCGTATCCTGCAGCTCTGCCCTTGCTCCCCCTCTCCCTAGTCACAACAGGGTCAGATTGTCTCTAGTCCTTAACTTTCACTCCCATCAGCCGCGCATGCAATACATAATCCTCCAACATTTTCGCCACCTCCAACGGGATCCCACCACATATCTTCCCATCTCCATCCCTTTCCACCTTCCGCAGAGATCGTTGCGTCTTCAACTCCCTTCCCACCCAAATGGTTAACTTATCCCTTCCACTCAAACCACCCCCTCCCCAGGTACCTTCACCTGCAACTGCAGGAGATGCAACACCTGTCCCTATACCCGATACCTCCTCCCTCCAGGGACCCCGACAGTCTAGGCAGAAGTTCACTCGCATCTCTTCCAACCTCATCTACTGTATCCGCTGTTCGTGATGTGGACTCTTATACATGGGCGAGACCAAACGTAGACGGAGAATATTGATTTCTCCAACTTCAAGTAACCTCTGCATTCCCTCTCTCTCCATCCCTCCCCACCCTAGTCATACCAGCTCCTCATTCTCACCTAGCAAACAGCTAACAATGGCCTGTTTCCTTTATCATCATTCCTTTTTTGCATATATTTATTTCATTTGTTCTATATCTCTCTACATCACCATCTATATCCCACATTTCCCTTTCTCCTGGTTCTAGTCTGAAGAAGGAAATGTTAATTGCTCTGAAAATAAACACAAAGAGTATGAAGAAGGGTCTCAATCCGAAACGTCACCCATTCCTCTCCAGAGATGCTGCCTGTCCGGCGAAGTTACTCCAGCGTTTTGTGTCTATCTTCGGTTTAAACCAGCATCTGCAGTTCCTTCCTACACATTCCAACTATTTTCTTGTGTACTTGTGTGAAATGTAGTGCATCTTGAACTCTAAAAGTATCTCAGAAAGTAAAACTTCTATTTCCTGTATGAAAAAATTAATTGGAGTGAAAAACAAAAGATGTGAATCTCTATAGTGTCCTTCACAACTGTAGTTCATCTCAAAGTCCTCCACAGCAGATGAAAAATATGAACTGTAGTCACCGTTGGACATAACAAACTCCCATAATTAAAAATTGCTCATGATTAGAAAATCTTTTAACAATTCAGACTGGGCCACTCGTTTTGACATTGGAAATTGGAGAGAGCAGCCTTGCTGTTCTTCATAAATAAAATCATAAGAGTCAGAGCTGTACAGCACTGAAACGGGGCCCTTGTCCAAACATGTCTATGCCGACTAAATTGTCTGACTGAGTTGGTCACACTACCTATGCCTGGCCCCATATCCTCCCAAATCTTTCCTATCCATGTATCTAAGTGTCTTAGAATACTCTGAACAGGACCCACCTCTACCACTTCAGCTCGAGAATTCCTTCAGCACTGCCCCTCTTAAATATTTACGTCTGTTGGTAATCCTTGACTTTTAGTGTAGTGAGAAATAAGCTGGTGGAAATTCCCATTGTCTGGTGTGAGAAAAGGTTAACATTTTAGGTCCATCAGTTTAAATTGGATTTTGAATGCACTGTTTGACTAGGTTTGCTCATTTCAAGTAGCAAGTTACAAACTGATACTAAGTTTTGAATTGTTTTGCAGTTGTGCAGAGCAGTATTTATGCTTCGAGTTTATCAGCAGGAAACTTGGACTCAAAGTTTGTGCGGCATGAATAAGGTTTGATAGCCCAAACTGTGCAGAGTCTTATTGTCCTCCAGGTGGAGCCCCAAGTCTTATTTAAAGTTGCTTTCACACTACAGTTGCTTTCACAACTACAGTGCTGGTATCAAACAAAATTAATTTTCTTGTTAATGCACCTTAAACGAAATATGACATGCTGATTGAGCTATCTCTGGTGTCTCACTCCCCTTGTACTGTCCCTGGAGTGTTGGCCTGAATCAAGTGCTTAAATCTGTGCAGTGGGATCTGAGTTCTGTGGCCCATGATTTGGGAGCAATGCAGCCAGTACAATTTATTAACTAAATTAAAGCAGTTTTACATTAAATTAAACCATAATGTATTTTCCCAAAATATTGAGTGAGTGAAAGCGGCAGATTTGAATTCACCGCCAACATGGACTACTGTTTCACTAATTAACACATTTCTCCAACACTTCCGAAATAAGTAGACATTAATGTCATCAGTCAGTTACGGCACTTAAAGCTGTTATGAAGTATTGATCAGGTTAATATAGCGTTTTTCTGCTTAATGTGAAGTCCAATGAATCTTTATTGACCATAGGTATTGTATGCTGCAGGGCAGAGATACAGTGCCCTCCATAATGTTTTGGACAAAGACCCATCATTTATTTATTTGCCTCTGTACTCCACAATTTGAGATTTGTAATAGAAAACAAAATCACGTGGTTAAAGTGCACATTGTCAGATTTTAATAAAGGCCATTTTTTTGTTTCACCTTGTAGAAATTACTGCAGTGTTTATACATGGCCCCTGAATTTCAGGGCACCATAATGTTTGGGACAAAGCAATGTCACGTTAATGAAAGTAGTCATGTTTCCACGTTGTCCTCATCGATCAACCTTTGGAACTCTTTATGTTACAACTGTGCAAGACACTGGTGATTACAGCCTTTTTCCCAGGGAAGTCTAAAACAAGAGAACACAAACATTTAAATTAAAAATGATATTTAAATAGGATCTGAGGGGCAACTTCTTTATACTGTTTAGTGGGTATATGGAGCGCGCTGCCAGTAAGAGTGGTAGAGACGGATACAAGTACAACATTTAAACGATACTTGGACAGGTATATGGAGAGG
Source organism: Leucoraja erinaceus (assembly GCF_028641065.1). NCBI lineage: Eukaryota > Metazoa > Chordata > Chondrichthyes > Rajiformes > Rajidae > Leucoraja > Leucoraja erinaceus. The sequence goes on from NC_073382.1 coordinate 11,948,987, forward strand.
AAACATTTAGAAGGATATTGATCAAACGCAGGGAAATAGGAATAGCTCAGGTGGGCAACTTGGCCGAATTGGATGCATTGGGCTGAAAGGCCTGTTTCCATGCTGTAAAGCTCTGGCTCTATTCAGAGGATTGTGGAAATTCGGAGAGCAAGGGAAATGGAGAATCTGGGAGAGTGGATCAGCCATGATCTTAAAGAAGGAAGCCAGTGACCCATTGCTGCCTTGTTTAAAGAATGTAAAGTATAATAAAAAATAAAGGGTTGTCTGTCTTTCTGATTTTCTTTCCTCTCATGCCCTACATCAGGGGTTCCCAACCTTTATCGTCCCGTTTACCCCAGGTAACTTTTTGAAAGCAAATTTACCCCCACACTGTTTTGTTCTGTAATTTGAGTTTACACTTCTACCATAATAAAGCAACCGACAAAAGGGGAAAATTTAAAATACTGTTTTTAACAAATCCAGAATTGACAAATTTACCCCCTTGGTAGGTGAGATTTACCCCCTGGAGGTAAATTTACCCTAGATTGGGAACGTTTTCCCTACATCTAAAAGAAAGTGATATGGCAAACAGAACCTGCCTTTTGGGCATCAGCTGGGTCATAAAATAATAAAGCATCACAGTCTTGTCAACTGGTATAATCCTTCCTTCTCACTCCTGATTTCTTGTGACCTATCAATGAAATCCAGTGAAATAACTATTACATCTTCAAATAAAGCACCCAGTAAAAACAGCACAACGCTCTTTGCAATTGTGTCTACCAACAGATCAGTTGTAAGTGGTGATTTTGGGGCAAAACTGGGAATAATGCTCCAGAAAACCTAGCTTCAACATAACACGTAAGATTGGCTGAAACCAAGATTCTTTTATCCTATTATTAAGTTCACGTCACACAATACGAAGTCCCAGTCAGAACAAATCTTCAATAGTACTCCAGATATAGTGCTGAGATGATTTGTGGACTGGGATGAGTGCACTGCACTTGCTGAGCAGGTGCAACTCACCTTTGTCACTGCAATTAAACTTTTTTTGCGTATCTAACCCTGATATTTTCAAATCAGACTATTCTTGGCACCGTGAATCAAAAATGAATCGTATCTCATATTAGTCTAGGCCTCCCTAAACCATAATACTCTATCGTATGAAACGTTTTATTTTAGCTTGCGTACATAAGGCAAGACTGACATTCCAAACAGTTCGAGCTCATTTGATTTCACCTGGAAATGTGCAATGTGCCTTCATGCATGGTAACCTGCAATAAAGCAAATTGGCTTGTTTAATCAATATCTATAGACACATCAAGCTTCCACAAGCAATAACAGGAGAAATAACCATATCAGCTGTTAAAGGATAAGCCGTGGACTAGGAGAATGACTACAATGGTGGTGCAGTGGTAAAGTTTGCTGCCTTACAGCACCAGAGACCTGGGTTTAATCCTGACATCGGGTGCTGTATGTGCTCCCTGTGACCGCATGAGTTTTCTCTGGGTGCTCCAGTTTCCTCCCACCATCCAAAAACATGCAGGGTTATAGCTTAATTATCCCTAATATAGTCCCGGGTGATTTTTAGTTGGCGTGGACCCGGTGGGCCGAAGGGCCTATTTTCACGCTGTATTTCTAAAACTAAACTCTTCTCATAACTAGACCAAGATTGGAATTCTCTTCATAGTGAACATGACAACTCAGAGAGGCCCATTTGTTGGAGCCAGACAAATTGTGTGCCCAAATCAAATCCCAGTACCCAAAGCAATTCCAAGTACCTTGTGTGAGCTGCATCCTGAGCAGAACCGAACCTCCATACTGAAAATGAACCTGAGGTTTAGTACTTGAATTGAGTCCCACTACTTTGACCTACATCTCATACTTGGAGAGATCAATGTGATATTTATACCCTGTACAACATATCTAACTGAACATTGTTAACAACAACTTCTCAGGGCTCTGCTTTATTTTTTAGCTCGTATGTTAGATTTGACATAATAAGAAGAATATTGACCAACGTCTTTGGCATCGATGTCATCATGGTGATGGTCATCACAGATATTGATGATAAAATAATAAAGAGATCGAGGGAGGTAAATAACTGGAAAAAGTCCTTGCATTTAAAACCAAGCAATTGTAATGCCATGGCTGACTTCTTATTTCTTAATTGCAGTTGAATATCTCCCCGAAGGTACTTGCTTCTATATATGAACAGGATTTCAAACAAGATATGGAAAGCTTAAAGGTAACATTTTATAGCAAGTGCAGAATGTAGTTTTGGTTAGATATTTACTGCTTATAAATGTTTCTAATTCCGGTTTCAGTTAAATAGAGAGATCAGAGTATTCACTTCCAGCAGGTATAATAGAAGTATTCAAAATTATAAATGCCTTTCAAAAAGAAAACATTACAGTTGTTGATGGGATGATAATCAGCGAACGCATATTGAAAGTAATCAGTGAAAGGATCAGGTTGACCTGAGAAAACGCACAGCAAGTTATACCCTAGAATTGTCTGACTAGAAAAATGAACGACACATTTGGGGTTTAATGTAAGATGTCTGCTCTGAGTGATGCAATGTCATGATGCCCACCTTGACCGCAACCCTTGGATGGTGCCGTGTTCCCTCATATTCCCTCTCCCTGGATGGTGCGCCGCCGCCGACCCCTCCCCCGACAGTGAAAGTCCACCTCAGATCTCACTAAACATTAACAACTTACAATTTCTCACCATTTAAAAAAAAAAAAATCCTGTCTAAAGCAGATGACCTCTCACTTTTCACATATTTCCAGCAGTCATGCCCCTGTCATATGCTGAGAGAATGGAACGGCTGTGCTTGTATACTCTGGAATTTAGAAGGATGAGAGGCCACATATCAGATTATGATGGGTTTGGACATGCTAGAGGCAGGAAACATGTTCGCGATGTTGGGGGAGTCCAGAACCAGAGGCCACAGTTTAAGAATAAGGGGTAAGCCATTTAGAACGCAGATGAGGAAACACTTTTTCACACAGAGTTGTGAGTCTGTGGAATTCTCTGCCTCAGAGGGCGGTGGAGGCCGGTTCTCTGGATACTTTCAAGAGAGAGCTAAAAAGGGCGGAGTCAGGAAATATGGGGAGAAGGCAGGAATGGTGTACTGATTGTGGATGATCAGCCATGATCACATTAAATGGCGGTGCTGGCTCGAAGGGCCAAATGGCCTACTCCTGCACCTATTGTCTATTGTCAAATAGTTTGTCCATATCTCCCCGAAGCCTCTCTGCATTCTCTTCACAGTGAACATTGCCGAAATACTTTGTATCATCAGCAAATCTGGATATATTACTCTTGATTCCTTCCTCTTGTAGAATTGTAATTCGCCTTCTCCAATATATTTTCATGGCTTTGCTTTCTCGGTAAATGTTTTAAGTGAATGAATTGTCATTCATGGTGTTAGCCCTGGTTATAGTTCATTTATTAGCTTCTGTGCCTATCAGGGTGATTATCATTCTAGCATCTTGGAAGCATGTGCTTTTTAAAATTTATTTGAAATACTTTCCAATATTTTCGATGTTGCTGCAGGTTCTTCCACCCACAGCATGTATGAGAGTGACTGATAATATTCCTCAGATTGTGAAATTCATAGAGAAAATAATTTGCAATGGCCATGCCTATTCTACCTCAGCAGGTGAGTATATGCATCATCAGTCAATTTCGGCTGTATCACTGAAAGGATTTCTTAATTTTTTATATTAATTTTAATAACAAATACATAGCTCGGTGTCATTGCATTAATGGTGGTCTTTTTGGAATGTCAGTACCTGAGTGTGTGTATGTGTGTGCTAAGATAAAATATTGCATATGATATAAAAAAAGATAAAGAGTTAGAATAACTCAGCGGGTCAGGCAGCATCTCTGGAGAACAATGATAGGTGACACTTTGGGGTAGGGACCCTTCTTTAGACATCTACAGTCTGAAGATGGGTCCTGACCTGAATTGCCACTTTTTTTTAGTAAACCAGCATCTTCAGTTCCTTATTTCAACCTTTTTGCATATTATATCATTTGTAAGCGGTTTAGGAGGACATAGACTATTATGCATTATGATGACAGAGTACCAGTAAATAGCAATAATCTTGTTCCTGTTTTTTTTTGTGGAGAGATTTATTAGAGGCAAGTTGGACTAGCTTGTTTGGACAACTTTGTCATTATGGATGAGTTGGGCTGAAGGGCCTGTTTCAATGCCATATCACTCTATGACTCCAAACATCAACAGAGGCAGCTCACATTTGCTATTGGAAAACATTGAGTCTGCAGAAGGCTCCCGTCCCGAATGGTCACTTATCCATGTTCTCCAGAAATGCTGCCTAACCTGCTGAGTTGCTCCAGCACTTTGTATCTATTTTTTACAACTCAGCATCTTCAGTTCTTTGTTTCTACATTTTTGCATATGATATAGTTTGTAAGTGGTTTAGGGGGACGTAGAATATTATGAGATATAATTAATTTTTGATTCACGCTGCTAAGAGTAGTCCGATTTGAAAACATCATGGTTTGAGAAACAAAAAAGTTGAAGCAAAAAGTACTGGCCATTACCATGGATTTAATTTATCCGTTACAGCATATGAGTAAATAGCAATTAATCTTGTTCCTGTTTTTTGTGAAGTGATTTATTACAGGTGTTCAAAACTAATGAGGGTTTTGGATGAAGTAAAGTGGGATAAAACAGGGGTGTTGGTAACTGGAGAACACAGATTTAAGATGACTAGCAAATTAAATCAAACAGCAATTAACTTTTTTCTGCCGACCAAATTGCTATTACCTGGAGAGCTCTATCAAAGAGCTAGCACAGGCATGATGTGCCCAACGTCCACTATTATCTTCTGAATTTAATAAAACTGCACTTCAATATCATATTGCCTAAGTATTAAATATGTATTAAATATGTGATATGCAAATAAATTATTAGCCTAGCCTGCTGTGATTTTAATTTACTTAGCAAGTACTTTTTCAAAAAAATCTTTCAGGAAATGTGTATTTTGACATCCAGTCAATTGGTGATCGTTATGGAAAGTTTGTCAAAATTAATGATGACACCGTTGAGGAAACAAGTATGTATGTGTTTGTGTGTTGTCTTGGAACCTGGTCACAATTTCACTTTGAATGCCAACCACTTGTCTGTTATCTTACCTGCAGTATCTGTTCCCAGTACAATTTTGCTAGTTCCTGCCTTTTGAAATCATATTTTTCCCCAATGTAGCGGCTAATTACTAGTCTATCCTTGGTCTTCTCCATAACAACCATCAAACTTATAAAGCAGTGGTCAGTCACTGACACCCTCAGCACTTAGCCAGCTACATTCGCAAAGATTAGATTAAGTAACATTGGACTCAAAAAGCTGTTGGATACACTTTAAATTATATTCCCTCTAGGCCTTGTGTACTAAAGCTCTCAGTTAATATTGGGGCGTTATAATTATTACCTTGTTTGTACACTTTCAATAAATTTGCTATGTAGAAACATAGAAATTAGGTGCAGGAGTAGGCCATTCGGCCCTTCGAGCCTGCACCGCCATTCAATATGATCATGGCTGATCATCCAACTCAGTATCCCGTACCTGCCTTCTCTCCATACCCCCTGATCCCCTTAGCCACAAGGGCCACATCTAACTCCCTCTTAAATATAGCCAATGAACTGGCCTCAACTACCTTCTGTGGCAGAGAATTCCAGAGATTCACCACTCTCTGTGTGAAAAATGTTTTTCTCATCTCGGTCCTAAAAGATTTCCCCCTTATCCTTAAACTGTGACCCCTTGTTCTGGACTTCCCCAACATCGGGAATAATCTTCCTGCATCTAGCCTGTCCAACCGCTTAAGAATTTTGTAAGTTTCTATAAGATCCCCCCTCAATCTTCTAAATTCTAGCCAGTAGTGTGAAAAAAGTTCTTCTCATCTCGGTTTTAAAGGATTTCCCCTTTATCCTTAAGCTGTGACCCCTTGTCCTGGAGGGTAAGGGGTCACGGGTAAGTCTTCTTGTTGCTGTAGATTTAGAGGACTGTAGAGCCATAGCCTCAGAATTAGTTCCTTTAAGAGGAGACAAGGAGAAATGTCTTTAGCCAGAGGGTGGTGAATCTCAAGTTCAAGTTCGTGAGTTTATTATTAAAAGTGTCATCTTGACCACTTCCTGTTTGCACTGTGCTTTGATCTCAGCGTCCTCCTCCGCTGCGCAGGCCCCGAGGATTTTTCCCATTGATGAAAAATAAAAGGCTTATTAGTGTTTAAAAAATCTTGAGATTCTCTCTCCTGGCAATCACTGCCGTGAAGGCCACGCCCCTTCCTGTGGGAGAGGGGGAGGGACTATAAAACCCGGAAGTGTGGGTGTGGGTCAGTCTGTCTGCAAGATTGCGAGGGAGAGGTCACGACTCTCTGAGCTGGGAAACTACAGAATACTGTGAGTATGCAATGTACTTGAATATGCAATGGCAATGGAAGTGAAATGAAATTGCAATGAGCTATTTGGCCTGCCCTGTGCTTGAAACTGCAATGCAATTGGAAATGAAATGAGTTGTTTAGCCTGCCTGAAACCACTAATTTCGGCCCACAAGGCCCCTATTAACCGAGAAACCAGTCCCCTTTGCCCAAAATGCCCGTATTAGCCCAGGAGGAGCCCAAAAGGCCTGTGCCAGGCCAGGAAAAGTCTAGAAAAAGTGTCTTTCACAGAGACTTCACTCAGATTTTTTTTTAAAGAGCCCTTTAGGCCCATCAGGCCTGTACTAGCCCAGGAGTCCCTTTGGCCCATCAGTAAGTATTCCCCCTGCAAGTCTTAAACCTCGCCCCAGTATTTTTCTCCCTCCCTTCAGTTGCTCCCTGTGAGATCCAGGCCAGGATAGACTTTCCCTCTTCATTGCTATCATCTGCAGAAAAATATTAAAAATGTCTAAAATTGATTCTCCACCCTCTCCCCCTCTCTCACAGAGTCTCTCACCTGTTTTGGGCAGAATTTCTGGCAGTTTCTGAGCTGCCACCCCACCAGGCCTGAGTGACTGAGCTGCCACCCCAAGAATCCGTTTGGCCCACAATGTCCATACTAGCCCTCTAGAAACCAGTCCCTTCGGCCCACAACACCCATACTAGCATTCCAGAAAAGCCATCCACCCCCCCCCCCCCCACTGGCCAGCAACATTGTAATTGGTGGACAGGTGGAATATTGCGTTGGGGGACCAGCCCTCCCGTATGAACATGGGACCCAATGGGTCCCACTTAGTCTAGTATAGATTAAATCCGATTGCAAGCTGCAAGCAATGTGTATTGAATCGCGCTGGTTTTCTTACAATCCTCTCAGATGTGCACACAGAATGCTTTAGGGGCTGGAAATCTAATGTGCGAACAGTATGCTGTAAGCTCTCAGCAGATCTTCTTTCATTGATGAAGGGAATAATTTAATGTGTATTTTTAAGGAAAAATTGCACTTGGAATGTGGAAATTACTTTCAAAGCCCACACCTACTGCCCATCTTTATTGACCTTTCAGAAGATGAGAGTGAATGGCTGCCTTGAAGTACAAGTATCTGTGCCTTGGTTAGGATTTTAACACAAAGATGAAGAGGAAACAGTGAATATATTTCCAGGGAAGAAGATGTTAGGACAGCCTGGCTGGGGAAACAGAGCTAGAGAGAACGAGGAGTGAATCCTGCAGGTGAACACTGAGTGCCGTCAGCACTCTGCCAGTGTTGTTGAAGGTAGTTGACCTTGTTGCTTTGAGAAATGCTATCAGGAAAACCTTGTCAGTTCCTGTGAATACTGCAGTCACAGTGTAATGTGGAGTAAGTCAACATTTAAGACTGACCTTTTATTAGAGAGAGATTTAAAAGTTTATATTTGCTTAGGAAGAAAAGTAAAGAGCAAAAAAAGGTCAGCATTAAATTAGAACACAGGACTGCTATTTTCCAGCTGCTTTTATCTCTCAGATGCCTTTCAAAATTTACAGTATGTTAAAGTAACATGCATCACAGCTGCCCCCTTCTCAATGATCAAAGAGAATTAGCTGCTTCGGTTATTTGGTATCATTCTTCAGTTATTTGAATAATCTAATTTAACGTGAAATAACTTATTAATTTGGTCCAAATAGAGTTGCTAGTACACTAATTATTCTTCTTTTATTTAAATTCAGTAACCTAGAAAGGACTTTCTTTAATTTTCACCAAAATACTGTAAAAATGTTTGACTCATTTCACTGGCTGATATGAGCTTCTAATTTTTTGGCTGCACAACAAGTAATTATAGGATGGATGTATTGTAGTAGTTTATGGTGTCTATGTGATAACATTGTTAAAGTGGGTTGGAATGGTGTAATCTGTTGATTTGGACCTTAATCATGTTATTTTATCTGACGGCCTCCATCTCTTCCTCTTGTGCCTCACCCAGTTGTTACCCTGCTGAACCTCTTCCTGGTGCTTCTTATCTCACTTTTCCTGACACCAGCTCGCTTCCTCTCCTGCTTGAGATAGCATCGTACCTCTTTCCCTCCTTATGCCTTGCCTCTTTGCTCTTTACTCTCACCATTATCCCAACTCTTCCTGATACAGTTGTTTAATTTGGAGGATGGCCTGATATGCTGCTAACAAAGCAACTTCTTCAAGACTCAAGGGAGAGCTAGCGAACTGGATAGAGAATTGGCTCCATGGAAGGAAGCAGAGAACGATGGTGGAAGGTTGTTTTTCAGACTAGAAGCCTGTGACTAGTGGGGAGCCTCAGGGATATGTGCTAGGCAGATTGCTGTTTGTGGTTTGTATCAACGATTTGGATGAGAATGTAGAAGGCATGATTAATAACTTTTCAGATGACACTAAAGTGGGTGGTATAGATAACGAAGATTGTTATTAAACATTATAGCAGGATCTTGGATCAGGTGTGCAAATGGTCTGAGGAACGTTTAATGGAGTTTATTGCAGATGTGTGAGGTGTTGCATTTTGGGAAGTCAAACCAGGACAGGGCCTTGACAGTGAATGGCAGGGCTGTGGGTGTGTTGCAGAGCAGAGGGATCTAGAAGTGCAGGTATATAGTTCCTTTCAGGGTATTCAGTATAGAAGTTGGAATGTAATGTTACAGTTGTACAACTATAACATTGGTGAGGCCATATTTGGAGTATTGTGTTCAGAGTTGGTCAGCCTGCAATAGGAAGGATGTTAACCTTCCTATTAACCTGGAAATAGTGCAGAGAATATTTACGAGGATATTGCCAGGACGTGGGCTTGAGCTATAGGGAGAGGTTAGGCAAGTTAAGACTGTGTTTCTTGGAGCACAGGAGAATGAGAGGCAGTGCTTCCACACCTCAAAAAAAAAAAAAAATTCCTTGCATTGCTTGCAAAAATTTCCTGGACTTTGATGGTATTTCCTGAAATTTTCTAAGCCTTCCCCAACTGTGCATGTGCGACTGCCGCCCCAACTATGCATGCGCAGATACCGGGCCCACTGCACGCGTGCAGGTAGACGGCGTCATTTTGCGTCCCTACCACGTTATGGGCGCCATTTTCAACGGTGACGCGGCTGACTGGCCTCCCCAACTGCTCGGGCGTGGATGGTCGTAAATATACTTATATACTCCCCGAATCATCCCGCGGGTCGGATTCGACCCTTTCATGGGCCGGATGCAGAAATTTCCCGAAATTATTATTTTCCGAAATTATTATTTCCCCCTAAAATTACTTGAAGACAACCAGAATTTCCCGAATTTCGGGTAATTTCCTTCAAAGTGGATACAAGGATGAGAGGTGATCTTATTGACAAGTATATAACCGACCCTGTGTCGGGTTGGTTCATGTGGAGAATTCAATAAATTCAGCAACACAAAGCAATGCGTTATCACCTTTATTTGTAGCGTTCACAGCACAGAAATGTACCATTTGTCCTTTGCTTATTACAGAGAGAGGAACAGGAGATGGGGTAGAAAACAGGGGCACGACCATGGGAAGAGGAGGGAAGGCATCACAGAAGAGAATCCCCCTCATTAGTGCATTGATGTGCAAATGAGCTATGATACAAAGAGCAGAAAAAGAATTAATTCTCTGCAAATACTTAACTATTTTAATGACCTCTGCGTTCTTTGTTAATCTTTAATTTCCAGGTGAAAATGATAAAAGACACAGAAGGGACTTTGCTTTGTGGAAATCATCACAACTATCGGAGCCATTTTGGCCATCGCCATGGGGAAATGGCAGGCCTGGCTGGCACATTGAGTGTTCAACAATTGCAAGGTTAGCTCATCGTGTAAGAGTCCTGGAGCGCATAAGCACAACACAGAAGCACTTGAACAAGGGCAATTTCCACTTTAACATTAATTTTCCGGTCTCGTCATGGGTCTATTGATTTGAATACAATGCAATACAAGAATACAATCTATTACCAACAGTTCTGCATTTGCAGTTCAGAGGCGATGCATTAACTGGTTGAATTCTAGAATGAAAAGAGTAAAATTAAATAATGTGGCCTACAGAATTTTAGAGTTAATTTCTGATATGATCACTTGTGTTCACTTTATGTCTCCAGATGGGTTTATGCATGTTCGCATTCAACAAATTAGATTTATGTAACACATTTAATGTAAAATGTAGGTCTAAGGTACTGTACATGGAAGTTATAAAGAATGTATGACACAGAACTACATGGTGTTCGTTGTTAAGGAGATGTTAAAGAGTTCAGAAATGGAATTCTCACATGACAATCTTGGCAGCAGAATCGTTACGCACCATTGGGGGTTGCAATGGAAATCAGATCTACAGTGCCCTCCATAATGTTTGGGACAAAAACCCATCATTTATTTATTTGCCTCTGTACTGCACAATTTGAGATGTGTAATAGAAAAATCATATGTGGTTAAAGTGCTCATTGCCAGATTTTAATAAAAGCCATTTTAATATATTTCGGTTTTACCGTGTAGAAATTACAGCAGTGTTTATACATAGTCCCCCCATTTCAGGGCACCATAATATTTGGGACGCAGCAATGTAATGTAAATGAAAGTAGTCATGTTTAGTATTTTGTTACATATCCTTTGCCTGCAATGACTGCTTGAAGTCTGCGATTCATGGACATCACCAGTTGCTGGGTGTCTTCTCTGGTGATGCTCTGCCAGGCCTGTATTGCAGCCATCTTTAGCTTATGCTTGTTTTGGGGGCTAGTACCCTTCAGTTTTCTCTTCAGCATGTAAAAGGCATGCTCAATTGTGTTCAGATCGGGTGATTGACTTGGCCACTCAAGAATTTACCATTTTTTAGGTTTGTAATAATCCTTTGTTGCTTTAGCAGTGTTTTAGGGATCGTTGTCTTCCTGTACAATGAGGCATTTGTTTCAACTTGAGCAGATAGGATGTGTCTATATACTTCAGAATTCATTATGCTACTACCATCAGCAGTTGTATCATCAATAAAGATAAGTGAGCCAATACCTTCAGCAGCCATACATGCCCAGGCCATAACACCCTCGCCACTGTATTTCACAGATGAGGTGGTATGCTTTGGATCTTGGGCAGTTCCTTCTCTCCTCCAAACTTTGCTCTTGTCATCACTCTGATATAAGGTAATCTTCGTCTCATCTGTCAACAAGACCTTTTTCCAGAACTCTGAAAAGTACTCTTTTAAGTACTTCTTGGCAAACTATAACCTGGCCATCTATTTTTACGGGTAACCAGTGGTTTGCATCTTGCAATGTAGCCTCTGTATTTCTGGTCATGAAGTCTTCTGCGGACAGTGGTCATTGACAAATCTACACCTGACTCCTGAAGAGTGTTTCTTATTTGTCAAACAGGTGCTGGTGGGTTTTTCTTTATTATAGAGAGAATTCTTGTCAGCAGCTGTGGAGGTCTTCCTTGGCCTGCCAGTCCCTTTGCGATTTTGGTAAGCCTAAGGTTTGGCTGGTGTCTCCAACAGTTTTCTGAGACTTGTTTCTCAGTCTCATAATAGCTTCTTTGACTTTCTTTGGCACAACTTTGATATGTTGATAAACAGCAATACAATTTTCCATAGGTGATGGAAAGACTGGAGGAAATACTAGGTGCTGTGCTCTCTTATACCTGCATTAAGGAGGAAATTAAACACACCTGAGCAAATACAGGTACACACACCCATGATGCCATGTGTCCCAAACATTATAGTGCCTTGACATGGGGGGGGTAAACACAGCTCTGATTTCTACATAGAGAAACCAAAATGTATTAAAACGACCTTTATTAAAATCTGACAATGTGCACTTTAAATACGTGATTTTTTTCTATTACAAATCTCAAATTATGGGTCTTTGTCCCAAACATTATGGACGGCACTGTATGGGTCCAGCAATAGAGCCATGTAGTGCACGGTAGTGCAGCGATAGAGTTAGTGCCCTACAGCGTCAGAGACCCATGTTCAATCCTGACCACGGGGGCTGTCTGTACGGAGTTTGTACGTTCTCCCTGTGACTGCGTGAGTTTTCTCCCGATGCTCCGATTTCTTCCCACATTCCAGTTTGAAAGTTAATTGGCTTCGGTAAGAATTGTGAACTGTCCCTAGTGCGTATAGGATAGTGCTAGTGCATGGGGATCACTGGTTGGCGCGGACTCGATGGGCCGAAGGGTCTGTTTCCGAGCTTTATCTAAACCAGGGGTCGGCAACCTTGTTCGGCATAGGGGCCTGGACACGTGTCTGTATACACATCTACCACGTGTACACATGGATCCCGCCCAAATCTTATTTGATGAGCAGGCATCAAATCATGTGTTCACAGAAGGTAGACAAAAATGCTCGAGAAACTCAGCGGGTGAGGCAGCCTCATGCAATCCTTGCATGTCTCACCTGCTGAGGTTCTCCAGCATTTTTGTCTACTTTTGATTTTTCCAGCCGGCCGTGCTGGCGGCTTGGCGCAGGATGCTGTACATCCAGAGCTCGGTGCTCCGGCAGGCCCGGATGATTAAGGGGAAATAAATCCGCCTGCGGGCTGGATGATTTCGGGTTCTGGGCCGCATTCGGCCCGGGGGCCGTAGGTTGCTGACCTCCGCTTTAAACTAAGCTAAACTTTAAAAAAAAAACTGAACTAGAGGTTCTGAAGGGAGAAAGTGGGAGGGATGTGTCCATGGAGAGACTTTTTTTTAAACACATGATTGCTTGGCAATGGACCTGTGATTTGTGTACACTAAGTATTATAGATTGACCCCTTGTATATCAATCTTCAGAGTCCTTTTAGATTGCGGCACACTGGTGATTGGAAAATAACTTTACTTTCCCTGTGAAGCAGATGGGGAGCTAACTCTGTGGCATTTTCAGCTCTGTGTTTGGAAATAAACTGGACATCCATACTGGAGGAATAGACCTGGCCTTTCCCCACCACGAAAACGAGGTTGCTCAATGCGAGGCCTACCACCAGTGTGAGCAATGGGGAAACTACTTTTTACACTCTGGTATGTATCTGCAGTGCTCAGGTGAAAGTCACTCCATGACTGGAAGTGAGAAAGTAGTTGGTTCTAATTGCTAACATGCAGTTATTGATTACTCTGCGGGTAGTTAGCTCAATATACGACTAAATAATCCCACACATCACAAGCTTGCCTTGCTGTCTACCTGCAACCCATTTGCAAATGACCAATTATGTATTGGCAGACTTTTGTTTTAGATTTACAGTTCTTCAGTTCTAAACATTTTACAGAGGTTCCCGTGCTCACTGCTGGAATTATGAAATGTTCCCCTATTTCTTTTGTTTATTCAGTTTTACACCATTACTGAAACTACTGTCAATGTTTAATCAGGAAATACAGATACACAAACTTTTGGTTTCTTTGTGCTTGTGCTGATCTGATATCCACCTTTTGTTTTCCTTGCTTTCTCATTGATGGTAACAAATTACGGGAGAGAGGATCTTAAAAACATTAAGATTCCCTCCCATAATCAGCTTGAAGATATATGGGATAGAAATTTTTGGTTAGAGTTATGTATAGGCTCTCAGGCATTAGAAAGACTGCGGGACATGGTATAAAGCAGGATAATAGAGCTGTGTGTAACCAAGGGGAAAATAATCTTTGTTTCTGTATTAACTGAACAAACCAAAGTAACTTTCATCAAGTGGACGGTGAATGAATGGGCATGTAAAATATGGTTTTCTAGATCAGTAGGTTGAGGAACTAATTAAGGAGTAGACTATTGTAGATGTAGTATTGTGTAATGAAAAAGGGTTAATGATCTGATGAGGGGCCTTTTGGGTCATCATAATACATTAAAATTTTATATAAAACTTTGAAGCAAATTATGTTCAATCCAGCGTTTTAAATTTAAACAAAGAAGAATATGAAGTCATGAGACATGAGCTGGCTATGGTAAATTGTGAAGCCACATTTTTGAAAGTCAATGAACAATCTTGTTTGTTAGCCCTTATTGCAAAGAATATTGGAGTAGGAAAAGCGGGTTCATATTACAGTTTTACATGGGGTTGGATGTCTGTTTTGGTCCCTTATCAAAAAAAGAAGACAGTAACATTAAAGACAGTCCAAAGAGGATTTACCAGGCTTATTCCAGGGTAGTTCTGTCAAGAGGGGCTGGACAGTTTCTGACAACATTCCTTGGAGTGTATAAGGATGAGGGGTGACTTTATTCAAACATAACATTCCAAGAGGGCTTGACAGGTTTGATAATGGGATGTTTTCACAAGTGGGAGAGTCACAAACAAGGGGACATAGCTATAGGGTAAAGGGCCAGTTATATAGAGAAGATCAAGAATTAAGGTTTATGGGGAGCTGGTACCAAAGAGAATTGAGACCAACATAGATACAACACGGAAACAGGCTCTTCGGCCCACTGAGTCTGTGCCGACCAGCGATCCCCGCACACCATCACTATCCTGCACACACTGGGGACAATTTACAATTATACCAAGCCAATTAACCTGCAAGCCTGTACGTCTTTGGAGTGTGGGAGGAAACCGGTGATCCCAGAGGAAACCCACGCAGGTCACGGGGCGAATATACTAATTCTGCACCGACAAGCACCCGTAGACGGGATCGAACCTGGGTCTCTAGTGCTGTAAGGCAGCAACTCTACCGCTGCGCGACAGTATATTCTTGTTTATACAATTTTTGTTATCCTTTTTAGAAACTCCCTTAGTGGAATCAGGTCATTGATTCTGAATCATGTCACCATGTATGGCCATGCATTCTGTACTGTGATTTGTTGCTTCAAGTATTCCTAAACCTTCTGTTTGTGCATTGAGCACTTAAAACAAAATCAGGATTTGGTTGGTGTTGGCTGTCTTTGACATTATTAGAAATTGGATGATATATGCTTGATCAATCCTTTCCTATCCCTGTAGACAGCTTTCAAGGTAAAAAGAATGTAGTGTTGCAATTGTCATCTCATTCTACTATTCATGATCATTTTCAATTGCCTTGATTTCAGTTGCTTAACTCTGAAAATAAACTATCTTTAATGTGTGTTTCTGCTTTTGTTTCAGGACATTTACATTTAAAGGGAAGTGAACAAAAGATGTCAAAATCACTGAAAAACTACATCACAATTAAGGTAACTGTGCACTTGTGCCTCAATACCCTTTTCCTTTACTTTGTTCTTTATTGGGGAAAAAAACCAATGAAGACTGCAAAGTAGGCATAGAAGCAGAAAAATAGGTGCAGGAGTAGGCCATTCGGCCCTTCGAGCCAGCACCGCCATTCAATATGATCATGGCTGATCATCTAAAATCTGTATCCCGTTCCTGCTTTTCCCTCGTATCCCTTGATTCATTTAGCCCTAAGAGCTAAATCTAACTCTTGAAAATATCCAGTGAATTGGCCTCCACTGCCTTCTGTGGCAGAGAATTCCACAGATTCACAACTCAGGGTAAAAAAGTTTTTCTTCATCTCAGTCCTAAAAGGCCTACCCCTTATTCTTAAACTGTGACCCCCCTGGTTCTGGACTCCCCCAACATCGGGAACATTTTTCCTGCATCTAGCCTGTCCAGTTCTTTCAGAATTTTATGTTTCTATAAGATTTCCTCTCATCCTTCTAAATTCCAGTGAATACCAGCCTAGTCGACCCCATTCTTTCATCATGAAGTCCCGCCATCCTGGGAATTAATCGTGTGAACCTATGCTGCACTCTCCCAATAGCAATAATGTCCTTCAAATTAGGAGACCAAAATAGCACACAATACTCCAGGTGTGGTCTCACCATGGCCCTGTTCAACTGTAATAGAACCTCCCTGCTCCTAAACTCAAATCCTCTCAAAATGAAGACCAACGTGCTCTCTTCACTGCTTGCTGTACCTGCATGCTTACTTTCAGTGACTGATGTACAAGGACCCCCAGTTCTCGTTGCACCTCCCCTTTTCCCAATCTAACACCATCCAGATAATAATCTACCATCCTGTTCTTATCACCACAGTGGATCACATTTATTCACATTATACTGCATCTGGTGTGCATCTGCCCACTCACCCAACCTATCCAAGTCATCCTGCAGCCTCATAGCATCCTCCTCGCAGCTCACACTGCTACCCAGCTTTGTGTCATCCGTAAACTTGGAAATGTCACATCTAATTCCCTCGTCTAAATCGTTAATATATATTGCAAATAACTGGGATCCCAGCACCGAGCCTTGTGGCACCCCACTAGTCACTGCCTACCATACTGAAAAGGACCCGTTAATTCTCACTCTTTGCTTCCTCTCTGTCAACCAGTTCTCTACATAACACCACATCCACTGACTCTCCCTTATCCATTCTACTTGTTACATCCTCAAAATATTCCAGATTAGTCAAGCATGATTTCCCTTTCATAAATCCATGCTGACTTTGACCGATCCTGTCACTGCTTTCCAAATACGCTGCTATAACATCTTTAATAATAATCGATTTAAGCATCTTCCCCACTACCGATGTAAGGCTAACTAGTGTATAATTCCCAGTTTTCTCTCTCTCTCCTTTCTTAAAAAGTGAAGTTACATTGGCTACCCTCAAGTCCACCGGAACCGATTAAGTCGTGAGAACACTGGAAAATGATCACCAATGCACCCACGATTTCTAGGGCCACCTTCTTCATTACTCTGGGATGCAGACCATCAGGACCTGGGGATTTATCTGCCTTCAGTCCCAACAGTTTACCTAATACCTCATTTCCTGACCAATGTGGATTCCTTCAGTTCCTCCCTCCCACTAGATCCTCAGATCCCTAGTATCATATTGAATGGTGGTGCAGGCTTGAAGGGCCGAATGGCCTACTCCTGCGCCTATTTTCTATGTTTCTATGTATTTCTGAGAGATTGTTTGTGTCTTCCTTCATGAAGACAGAACCAAAGTACTTGTTTAACCGCTCTATTGAGCCTGTTCATAAATCAATTGATTAATGAACATCTCTCAGAGAAGGGAGTGTCCTGCAATCCCCACGTCTGAACTACGAACTGCGATCACTTTGCAATGTTCTAGCAGCTTTAGTACTGTTAGAGAGGGATAATGTAAGATGCTTGGATCCCAAGAACAGGCTTTCACTTGCTAATGTTTCTACAGCAGATGTCCTTCATACATTTTACTAATAGAAACCAGATGCACAAGGTCGTCACCATTGAATGCTCTTTGAATTAAAGAATGTGATCCTATCCATAAGTGATAGGAGCAGAGGATATTCATCAGGATGCTGCCTGGAATGTTTTAGCTAAGAGGAGAGACAGGCTGGGTTTACTTTTCATGGAACAGAGGAGGTTGAGAGGAATGTTTGGGGAGCAAAGATAAAGGAGGTAGAATATTTCCCCTCAGCACAGAGACGGCACAGTGGTGCAGCGATATAGTTACTGCCTTACCGTGCCAGAGACTGGGGTTTGATCCTGACAAAGGGTGCTGTCTGTACGTAGGTCGCACGTTGTCCCTGTGATCGCATGGGTTTTCTCCGGGTGCTCTGGTTTCCTCCCACATTTCAGGTTCCCATGTTTGGAGGTTAATTAGCTTCTGTAAATTGTCCCTAGACTGTACTAGATGGTACTAGTGTATGGATGATCATTGGTCGGTGCCGTCTCAGTGGGCCGAAGGGCCTGTTTCTATGCTGTATCTCTAAACTAAACTAAAAGGTACACAAAAATGAAGAATGGTTTTGGCCCGAAACGTTGCCTATCTCCTTCGCTCCATAGATGCTGCTGCACCCGCTGAGTTTCTCCAGCATTTTTGTGTACCTTCGATTTTCCAGCATCTGCAGTTCCTTCTTAAACTAAACTAAACACAGGTATGTATAACCAGAGGGCATAATTTTGAAGTAAGAGATTTAGACGGGAATTGAGGGAGAATTTGTTTTCACTCGGAGAGAGCAGAAACCCAGCGCCTGTGGATGTAGTGCTTTGAAATAGTGCAGAAAGATACGATGACTGGCAATGATATATTGGCCCAATTGACCTACTTCATAAGTGATAGGAGCAGAATTAGACCAATCGGCCCATCAAGCCTACTCCGCCATTCAATCTCCCTCCCAACCCCATTCTACTGCCTTATCCCCATAATTCCTGACACGTGTACTAATCAAGAATATATCTATCTCTGCCTTAAAAATATCCATCAATGGCCTCTATAGCCTTCAATAGCAAAGAATTCCATAGATTCACCCACTAGTGGAAACATCCACGCTTTCCAAGTCTTTCACTATAGGGCAAGTCTCAATGTCCCACCCCCCCCCTCCCCCCCCCCCCCCCCCCCATCCTTCTGACTCCACAGTACAGTGCCGTCAAACGCTCATCATATGTTAACCCACTCATTTCTGGGATCATTCTTGTAAACCTCTGAACCATCTCCAGCACATCCTTTCTCAAATATGGTGCCCAAAACGGCTCACAATACTCCAAATGTCCAGAACCTTATAGAGCCTCAGAATTACATCCCTGTTTTTGTATTCTAGCCCTCTTTAAATAAATGTTACTTTGCAATTCCATTACTTCTATGATGTATAATCTTATAACATTAAATGTATAACATGTTTCTTCAAAGCCGCCTTGAAGCTGTAGTTACAAATTCTTGCTACACAACTATCAAATCACCGAGTCAGGTGAATATATAGTAATGATAGATGTTTGAAAAAGTTGTAATTTACCCATTCTCTACAGTGGGAGCCCCTCTACCTTTGAGTATGAACATTCACATTGCTATCTCCTGAAATAAAGGGCTCTCTCTGGAGTTGCATATGCTGGAAATTATACGTGCTGAAATATGATTTCCCCATTTCGCAAAAGCTAAGAATTCCGTCCTAAATCGTGGTTTGTTTGAAAATTTGGAGGTAACATAATTTCTAATTTGCAATTCCTTATGGTTTCAAGTTATAATGCAAGTTATCTATTTTAATTCAATATATATCTGTGCCAAGATAACCTTGTTCAATTGCTAGGTGAGAAAATATTCTAAGAGTGAATATCCAAAGCATGTCTTAAAGGGGAATATAATGCCCCTGGAGGCTTTGTGCTTGTGATCAAGTTCAAGTGAGTTTATTGTCATGTGTCGCTGATAGGACAATGAAATTCTTGCTTTGCTTCAGCACACAGAACATAGTAGGCATTTACTACAAAACAGATCAATGTGTCCATATACTATAATATAAATATATACACACATGAATAAATAAAATGATAAAGTGCAAATAACAGATAATTGGTTATTGATAATCAGAGTTTTGTCCGAGCCAGGTTTAATAGCCTGATGGCGGTGGGGAAGTAGCTATTCCTGAACCTGGTGGTTGCAGTCTTCAGGCTCCTGTACCTTCTACCTGAAGGTAGCAGGGGAATTAGTGTGTGGCCAGGATGGTGTGGGTCTTTGATGATACTGCCAGCCTCATACCACAGTTTATAGGTCTCCTGGAATCTATCCAGGTTTTGTTATGATGGGCACCCCAGAACAGTAGCCATGCAAACTCTGTATTAAGGACACATTCTAAAACAAGGGACAGGTAGGCAAACCCATTGCAACCTGAAAGACACAGGTCTGAATGGCAAGGCGTACTGGGTCAGTTGAAGGGTCAAGTCTCTCATCACTAGCTGATTGGAAGCAGTCTGTTACCCACCCTTTATGCACATCAAACATTAGGACATCACTTGCCTTGTCCTGCCCTCAACTCTCTTTAAACTTTCTCCCACCTGCTACACTCAGTCTGAAGAAGGGTCCTGTTCTAAAATGTCGCCTATCCATGTTCTCCTGAGATGCTACCAGACCTGTTGAGTTACTCCAGCATTTTATGTATCTTATTGTAAACCAGCATCTGCAGTTCCTTGTGCCCAAATTGCACAGTTGCGTTGGCTGTATTGTGGGGTTAGTAGTGCCTCAAATGTTAATGTTCCATTTCTTCTGATCATTTACCAGGATCTATTGGAAAAATTCTCCGCCGATCAGTTCCGAATGTTTTGTCTTCTGTCAAAATACAGATCAGGTCTGACCTTCATAGCTTTAAAAGTTTGAATAAAGATGTTGTTGTGCAAAGGTTGAACCTTGCTGAATCTGTGTTGCTTTTGAATTGTAGCAATGGAATTCAGCGATGCCAACATGACACAAGCCGGAATCATTCTCCACTCCATTTCTACTTTTATTCACGATGCCTCTGCTTATATGAGCGGACAGTTGAAATGCCCATCGGTTGATGAAACGTTGTTATGGGAAAGGTACATATGAAAAAAAATTATATTTATACTATGCTTTCCTTGGACCCAACACGTTCTAAAGCACATCATGCCAGTAAACCTTTCTTAAAGTGTAAAAATTGATAACAAAAATGGGAAATAAAATGGCTATTTTTCCATCCACAAATAACAATGTGATAATGATCAAATCACATTGAGTGCAGGATAAATATTGTCCAGAACTCTCCTGCTGTTCAGATGGCCCGATGGGATCTCTTCCATTGAAGATAAACACAAAATGCTGGAGTAACTCACCGGAACAGGCAGCATCTTGGATAGAAGGAATGTGGGACGTTTTGAATCGAGACCCTTCTTCCATAGAAACATAGAAAATAGGTGCCGGAGTAGGCCATTTGGCCCTTCGAGCCTGCACCGCCATTCGATATGATCATGGCTGATCATCCAACTCAGTATCCCATCCCTGCCTTCTCTCCATACCCACTGATCCCGTTAGCCACAAGGGCCACATCTAACTCCCTCTTAAATATAGCCAATGAACTGGCCTCAACTACCTTCTGTGACAGAGAATTCCACAGATTCACCAATCTCTGTGTAAAAAATGATTTTCTCATCTCGGTCCTAAAAGACTTCCCTCTTATCCTTAAACTGTGACCCCTTGTTCTGGACTTCGCCAACATCGGGAATAATCTTCCTGCATCTAGCCTGTCCAACCCCTTAAGATGTTGGTTATCCATTGATGTTGATTTAATGTCTCGTTTAAAAGAAATGCATGAGTGCGCAGGACTGCCACAGTGCTGTTCCTCTGTGCAGTGTTGCTCACCACCCCACTGACAACACAGCGCACCTTCTGTATTGCCCAATAGACAAAGCACCAGTCAGTGAGTACCTCCAACGTGCAGCACTGCCTCACTGCCGTCACAGTTCCTTGATCTAGGTTTTGCGCTAACATTTTGAAGTGGGACTGAATCTACATCTTTTGACTCAGGGGTGAAAGTACCATCCATTCAATCATTTTGCTCCCCAGCACTGATATTGTGATCTCTTCAGCATATCTACTGTTTAAGGTTGTAGGCGTGATAACTGGCCATGGGGTGAAGAGAGGCGATTATGTGATCGGGTGTTCGCAGTTGGGGAGCATGCCCTCAGAGTGCCTTTATTTTCCTATTTCAATGAACATAATGCCGCTGTCCAAGGCTTTCCAAAATCCTTGCTGAGAATTGTGGGCCACACAATTATCTGTGTGGTTTCATTCCATAATAGCACCAGGTGCTGTCATTAATAATCTTTTCATCTTTTTATGGTGCCTTTGATGTCATATTTGAATGATATATTGATTTTTCTTGCACTCCGTTTAAAGGTTAAATTGCACCTTCTTTGCTTTCATTGTTTTACATCCAGGTTAAATGCAACCAAAGACGCTGTAAAGGCTGCCTTCGCTGATGATTTTGACACTCTAGGGGCCACTAATTCAATTGTAAATCTTATTCACCATGGCAACAGACAGCTTCAAACAGTTACCAAGGTAACCCATTAGGATTTTGTGCATTGGAAGTGCATTATTCAGAGTAATGCCATGATGAGTGTATTACATTTTATGAAAGCATTATTGTTTGTTGAGATGAGGCCGAGGTTTGTACTGTGATGGTGTCAGAATTCCCCTGGGATGTGCCAGAGTTGAGAGACATGTGTTAGGTTTCTATATGTACCCTAACCCAAAACTAGCTAATTATTTTTTCGGAATTAAACCCCATTTTATGCGAAATGTGATTTGACTGAGGAATGCTGTAATCCGCAGGCATTCTCTGCAGAAGTATTCATTGAGGGGGAAATACCCAATGTGGAATTGGGGAAGTGCTCCTGAACTCCCCATTGAAGGAGCATCATGGGATCTTTCACATCTGCCTGAGAGAGTGGACAGCCTCTGTTGAACACCTCTTCTAGAAGACACCATGTCTGACACATTCAGTACTACCTTGGACTTGCCCCTCTGTCAGTGCCACAATTTCAAGCCCCGCTCCTCTAAAACTGCAGCACTCTCCCAGTACTGACTGGCCAAGTATAAAAAAAGGCACAAAGAGCTGGAGTAACTCAGCGGGTCAGGCAGCATCTCTGGAGAACATGGATAGGTGGCGTCTCGGGTCGGGACCCTTCTTTAGTCAGTCATTCTCCAGAGATGCTGCCTGACCTGCTGAGTTACTCCAGCACTGTCTTTTTTTGAAAATCAGCATCTGCAGTTCCTTGTCTCTAATGTATAGGACTCTTTTCGGTTTAGTTTATTGTGACATGTACCGAGGTACAGTGAAAAACATTTGCCGTGTGCTAACCAGTCAGCGGAAAGACAAGACACGATTACAATCGAGTTATCTACAGAGTAACATCACATGATAAAGGGAATAACATTTAGTGCAAGATAAAATCCAGTAAAGATTAATTAACGGTAGTCTGAGGGTCTCCTATGAGGTAGATAGTAGCTCAGGACTGCTCTCTAGTTATTGGTAGGATGCTTTGTGCTTGGTCTGTGTTTTCTGTACATTCTCCCAGATAATGCTTTGTCTCTTGTGTGCCAAGCTCAATCATTGTAAAATATCATATCATCAGAAGCTGGGATGTAATGTTAAAATTGTACAAGGCATTGGTGAGACCAATTCTGGAGAATGGTGTACAATTTTGGTCGCCCAATTATAGGAAGGATGTCAACAAAATAGAGAGAGTACAGAGGAGATTTACTAGAATGTTGCCTGGGTTTCAACAACTAAGTTACAGAGAAAGGTTGAATAAGTTAAGTCTTTATTCTCTGGTGCGCAGAAGGTTTGGGGGGACTTGATAGAGGTCTTTAAAATGATGAGAGGGATAGACAGAGTTGATGTGGACAAGCTTTTCCCTTTGAGAATAGGGAAGATTCAAACAAGAGGACATGACTTCAGAATTAAGGGACAGAAGTTTAGGGGTAATATGAGGGGGAACTTCTTTCGGGCGGAGAGTGGTAGCGGTGTGGAATGAGCTTCCAGTGGAAGTGGTGGAGGCAGGTTCGTTGGTATCATTTAAAAATAAATTGGATAGGCATATGGATGAGAAGGGAATGGAGGGTTATGGTATGAGTGCAGGCAGACGGGACTAAGGGAAAAAAAGTTGTTCGGCACGGACTTGTAGGGCCGAGATGGCCTGTTTCCGTGCTGTAATTGTTATATTGTTATATGGTTATATCATGCAGTGCTTCTGTGGTAATGTACTGTGCTCTTAGATAAAGTGGAGAAAGACCATTCAGGATTCCATTGAACCACAAATCCATGCTTTGGAAGCACACACAAATCCAGAAACAAGTGCTATGTTGATTAGGACATCTTTCTTTGTCTCTCAAAAGATGGTGGTTCTTCCATAGTCCCTGGAGGTGAGGTAAAAGACCAGCCACGATCATGATGAATGGCAGTGCAGGTTATAAAATCTGAATGGCCTACTCCTGCTTATGTTCTGACCACGTTCAGTAGTTGAGGGTTTGTCATATGAGGAGTGAATACGCAGACTGAGCCTGTGCACTTTAGAGTTTAGAAGAATGAGCATGATCTCCTTTAAAATAACAAAGTTCATATGTTATTTAACACTGCAGATGCAGGGCTGAAGTACACCTGCTGGCATGCCTAGAAGCAGGGATCATGGTCTCAAAATAAAGGGCCATCATTCAGGATTGAGGTGAGAACTTTCTACACCCAAAGGCTAGAAAATCTTTGAAATTCACTATGCAAGAGATTCAGGACAGATTGATAAACATTAATAACATCTGGATGTTTAATAAGGAACTGCAGATGCTGGAATAGCATCTGTATATTATTAGTGTCAAGAAAATGAGAGCAGGGAAATGGTGCTAAGGTTAAAGTTCAGCTGGGATCTTATTGACTGGCAGAGAGAGCAAAATGCAGTGAGTGGACTACTGCTTCTATTTTATTATTGTCTTATATAACAATCAGCCTTTTATTTATGCCAGGAGGGAGATTACCCGAGGTGCCCGGCTGTGTTTGGGGCAATAATTGCATACATTGAACGATTCCTGGATGCCGTTGGTATTTCTCGTGATCGTGGTCAGGTGAGTAAAAAAGAGTTGATTTAGTCTTTGCGCATTGTCAGTTAACAAAGATAATACCAACACATTAAGAACGATAGACTTCCAGTCAGTGCTGCAACAGTGAGGTTGTGTGGGCCTTTTTACAGCTGCTATATTCTGCTGCTTGATGCGGAAAGAGGTGACTGATGGGAGTCCCCGTCTACATTTGCTATTTTTAATGCTGATGTGCAGTTTCAGTACTCTCTGTACTCTCTGGATGGGTGAATGAACTACTGTTAACTAATGCAGCTTGAAAGACAGTGGATCCACAGGAGATAGATGACAGAAACACTGGTGATGCATAAAGTGCTGCAAGACGCTTTCTTACATTAGGACCACGTGGATCTTGGGACACCCAATGCAAAAAATTGTAGCTGAAAACCTGTCTTTTGGAACTTAGTGCTATTAAACCACGTGGGTTTAGGCGACATTTCTTGATTCACTTGGTAATCTATGGTGGTACATTATTCGCCTAGGCTGGAATTTGATTAAGGTATATTCCATTCTCCCCACTACCCACATATAACAATTACAGCATGGAAATAGGCCGAACACTTACTCTCACCTAGTCCCATCTACCTGCACTCAGACCATAACCCTCCATTCCTTTCCCGTCCATATACCTATCCAATTTATTTTTAAATGATAAAATCGAACCTGCCCCCACCACTTCCACTGGAAGCTCATTTCACACAGCTACCACTCTCTGAGTAAAGAAATTCCCCCTCATGTTACCCCTAAACTTCTGTCCCTTAATTCTCAAATCATGTCCTCTTGTTTGAATCTTCTCTACTCTCAATGGAAAAAGCTTATCCACATCAACTATGTCTATCCCTCTCATAATTTTAAAGACCTCTATCAAGACCCCCCTTAACCTTCTGCGCTCCAAAGAATAAAGACCTAACTTGTTCAACCTTTCTCTGTAACTTAGTTGCTGAAACCCAGGCAACATTCTAGTAAATCTCCTCTGTACTCTCTCTATTTTGTTGACATCTTTCCTATAATTTGGCGACCAAAATTGTACGCCATACTCCAGAATTGGCCTCACCAATGCCTTGTACAATTTTAACATTACATCCCAACTTCTATAATCAATGCTCTGATTTATAAAGGCCAGCACACCAAAAGCTTTCTTTACCACCCTATCTACATGAGATTCCACCTTCAGGGTGAGATTCCACCCACCCCTTTGAAAGGCTGGTTCGCTGGAACAGTCCTGTGACAGGACAGCAATTCCCCTGGGCTGTTATTGCAGGTGGCACTCTCTCTGGGCCGGTCCACCCAGTCAGCCCTTAACAGTGTGACACTGCCTGCAACACTGTGACAAAGTGCTGAAGTAACTCAGCGGGTCAGGCAGCATCTCTAGAGAACATGGATAAGTGATGTTTCATATCAGGACTCTTCTTCAGACTGCTTTTATTATTTACATAATTTTTAAAACTAAATGTGTGAGGCACTTATAGTCTGAGCAGTTATTACCAACCAGACTTTTTTAAATGTTTGACTTAGTTGTTACTTCAACAATTTTTAAAAGTACACTTAAGGAGAAAAGGGGCTGAAAGATCTTAAGAGTAAGTTCTCATCTTAGAGCATCTGCAGGTGAAAGGAGAGTGACTGGTGGCCGAGTGATTCAGTTTGGAAATGAGGAATTGACACAATTGGAGGAACACTGGCATCATTACAGCTAGAGGAGGTCAAGGACACGGTGAGAAGATGGCGCTCGTTAGGCTTGAAACTGAGGTGTTGCTTAACCGTGACCAGTGCGTGTGCAGGAGTCCAGGAGTAGTGTAGGTCAGTGAATCCAGGAGTAGACGTCTTCTTCTTATCGAGTCCACACACAAGATTAGAAGTTGTTCAGCCAGAGCTGGACACACTTCTCGGCATCCGTATACAATGGTGTCTGCCTTGCGCTTCTTGTGCGTGCTGGTGGAAAGATTGGTGTAAACAGGGCTGCGACGTGAATGCTCTTTCCTTGACCCCTCCAGGAGTAATGTGGGTCAGTGAATGCAGGAGTGGTCCAGGAGCAGTGCAGATCAGTGAGTCAGGAGTCCAGGCGTAGTGTAGGTTGGTGAGTCCAGGAGCAGTGCAGATCAGTGAGTCAGGAGTCTATTAGTATTGTAGGTCCATGAGTACAAGAGTCCAGGAGTAATGGATGACCTGAATATAATGGCAAATGAAACCTGGACTTGCAGTGGAATAGTTAAACTATAAGGTACTGTTGTGGGTGTCAGCAGCAAATGAGTGAAGACAGTGGCATTGTTACTGAGTTGGAAATATGCGGTACTTAATGAAGATGTGGAAATGTAGTCTGAATCTCCTGCCTGGGTGACGCATCACAGTAAGGTTGTCAGCAGTCTGGTTTGGCTTCAGACAGTAGGCAGTGCGTGCAACGCATTTAATGGCTGGTGAAATTAGTTTGTGAAGTTAGCTGAAGTAATGAGCTTTGGCCTCCCTACATTTGGTTGGTAGAAATGCAATCCTTACACAGGATGTTAATTCTGCGTCGAAGGTCACTGATAACAACAACAGAGGTACACTATTGAGAGGACGCTATTAATGTAAGCTGGCAATTTTCCCAGAGAAAACGGCCTCAGAGTGGGTAATGAAGAAGGTATTCACAGGAGGCTTGATCTTCAAGGTGTTATTTTTCACGTTTATTGCAGAAAGCTAGTTTTATTTTTAATCTTGTATGAAAGAAAATGAAAAACAAAGATTTGATGAAAAGAAAGTTTTGAAGAGGATGTGTTTTGGAGTTGACCTTTATTACAGTCTACATTTAAAGTTTTGATTTACTGCAGTGAATGGAGTACATCATTGGGACCAGTAGTAAGTGCAATGAAGTATGACATTAGAATGTGATGAGACACAGTCTGCAACAGCAATTGTAATTCAGATATTTGATTTTTTTTTGCAGCACAATTGATGTGGAAAAGCTCAGCTATTCTGATAATATACTTGGTCACCCATCCTTGGTGCCTTCTTTCCCTTAATTTCAGTCATATATTTTGCTGGCTTTTATGCACATTTTATCCTGTGTTTTTTTCCTCTGCACTCACCTTTTTGTGTTTCCTGCTCATCTATGTTAGTCTGGCCCGCAATATTCAGAGTTAGATGTAACCCTTAGGGCTAACGGAATCAAAGGATATGGGGGGAAAAGCGGGAACGGGGTACTGATTTTGGATGATCATATTGAATGGCCGAATGGCCTACTCCTGCACCTATTTTCTATGTTTCTCTTCTACTTGTGCTTTGCCTTTCAGTGTTTGTATACTTTTGTATACTCTTTTTCTTGCATATAAGAAAGCCACAAGTACGTGTATTCTGACAGACTGTAGTAGCCTATTGTGAGAGCTTGCCACTTTCTGATTCAGAAACTTCAGGGGCGAGAGAGTGAAAGTGTGGTGTTTAATTGATAACCTTTCAATGGATACAAGTATTACAAAACCAAAATGGTAGGTGGGGTAAAGGTGCAGATCATTTGGGATTAATTTGCCTGCTTTGAGGGACTGTCTTGGACTTTGAAGAACGTTGCGACGAATGAATCCTGAGATGGTTAGGAGAGTCGATTAAATGGATACATCCTCTCTGACCATGTTAGTGAGCCTGAGTGCAATCGCCAGGGTGTGAAGGTTTGGTGAAACTGATGTGCATCAGTTGCCAGGCTTGCTATCCCTCACAACAAACTACTTTGTTAGCTGAAAACAATCCTGCGAATGCACAGCAGGTCAGGTAGCGTCTGTGGTGAGAGAAACAATTGATTTTTCAAGTTAATAACCTTTCACAATTGGGAAAAGTACTGACATTCCCAGTTGAGATGAAGGGCCATTGGCTGGAAATATTGACACAATTTCTCCCTCCACAGATGCGAGCTGACCTGCTGTGATTTCCCCAGGATTTTCTGTTTTTGTGCTTCAAATCTTCCAGCATCTACAGTTCTTAATTTTTTCAAACCTTACTTCTATGCTGGGCAGATTTCTTTGTATTTGCAATTAAGATCGCACTGCCAAAATTAAGTATGAGAGAAAAGCGGCATTATATATTAATACAAAGAGCAAGAACATCTATGTACTAGTAGAAACAAGTAACTGAAGATGCTGGTTTATACCAAAGATAGTGCTGGAGTAATAACTGTGCGGCTAAGGCAGCATCTCTGGATAAAAAGGATGGGTGATATTTCGGGTTGAGACTTTTTGGTCTCAAGAAAAGTCCTAGCTCGAATCGCTATCCATCCTATTTTACCAGAGATGCTGCCTGACCCGCTGAGTTACTCTAGCACTGTGTTTCTATATTTCGTTTATGCGTTACATTGTCAAGAAATGAGGAAGACAAAGAGGAAATCATGGCCAATTTAATTTATTACCTGTTGCTGGCAAGAGTGAGTCTATAATCAAGGACGAAACAGCTCGTTATTTAAAGAAGTTGAATACAATTAAACCGAACCTTTATGAAAGCAATATCCTGCTTGACACATTTACTAGAGCTCTTTGAGGATGGAACGAATAGGGTGGGGTGGGTAGATGTAATGCACCTTATTTCCACAATACATTTGACAAAGTACCACATAACAAGATAAAAGCACAGCTCCCTCTCTTTCTATCACTACTATACTTTCCCTTCATGGTGCTCCAGCTTCTTCCGTTGCTGCATGAACTGTTCACTGAGTGAATTAAATGAACATCTCTGTTTACTGGAAACGGCCGCAGAAGAAAGCAGATGGAGAAGAAACCTTTTCCTGTCCTTTAACCTGTTCTGGTCTCTCAGTCATGAGTCTTTAACCCTGGGAAAATTGTTCAGGTGATATTGTGGTACCCTGGTTGAGTGACTGATAGTGCTGTTTTGAAACTTACCGTTACGTCACTTTAAATGGCCAATAATCACGTTCAGTAAAGCATGAAAATTATTCTGCCATGTCTCCAATTTATTACTGAATACATTCAGACTTTTAAATGCGTATCACCATTTTTGCACTAAAACAAAGATATTTACTTGAGACTTGCCGCTCTCTATAAATAAATAGAGCATTGAAATATTGAGCGGACTTCTAGAGTTGGAAGTGTAATGTTGGAATCGGATAATAAATATCATTGGGTTAGGTGCAGGTGTTTATGAACAGGCTGTGCTGCTGGGGGTGATAGTCCATACGATCGTGGCATTTAAGATACTTTTGGATTGGCATATGGATACACCTGGAATAGAGGGATACAGTTTATGTGCAAGCAGATAAGGCTTAGCATCATGTTCGGCACAGACATTGTGGGCTAAAGGCCCTGTTCTTGTCCTGTACGATTCTATGTTCTCCAAGTCTATGGGCCTCTAGTCACTATAATGTTGCTGCTCTCCCTGTACTCCATCCAAATGTCCTCTTGTTTTTCATGCACTAACTAGAGCGTGGTGATTAGAAACATAGAAAAATAGCTGCAGGAGTAGGCCATTCGGCCCTTCGAGCCTGCACCGCCATTCAATATGATCATGGCTGATCATCCAACTCAGTATCCTGTACCTGCCTTCTCTCCATACCCCCTGATCCCTTTAGCCACAAGGGCCACATCTAACTCCCTCTTAAATATAGCCAATGAACTGGCCTCAACTACCTTCTGTGGCAGAGAACTCCAGAGATTCACCACTCTCTGTGTGAAAAATGTTTTTCTCATCTCGGTCCTAAAAGATTTCCCCCTTATCCTTAAACTGTGACCCCTTGTTCTGGACTTCCCCAACATCGGGAACAATCTTCCTGCATCTAGCCTGTCCAACCGCTTAAGAATTTTGTAAGTTTCTATAAGATCCCCCCTCAATCTTCTAAATTCTAGCCAGTACAAGCCGAGATTGTTGAACATCAGCATGTGAGACTGCTGCAGATTTATATAAATAACTCCTGCTAGTTTCCAGTGTTCCTTCTGGTTCCACACAGCATTTGGGTTTGGTGTGCAGTGCAGCCTCATCCAGCTGATACCAGAACAAGAGCTGCAAATAGGACATGTTTGGATCATTGATTTAATTTCACTGATTAATCAAGGATCCGATGTAGGTTTTATTATTTTGAGAGGAAACGGCAAAAAATGTTGCCCATTTGCTGTCCATTCAGTTCCAGGAATGCGAGACTGAGAAGGTAGACAATAGTGCTGGAGAAACTCAGCGGGTGCTGCAGCATCTATGGAGCGAAGGAAATTAGCAACATTTCGGGCCGAAACCCTTCAGAACAGAAAAGTAAACAAGGACAAGATATTTTCATATCAAGGGTTCTAAAACCTTAGAAAATAGAAAAAGAACTTGGTCTATTGAAAAAGACTAACATCATTTTCAGATTGGATCTGGTTCTGAACAGAGAAAAATATAAAAGGCACAAATATTAGTATTGCTTTGAGACCTGGTCAAAGGTAGCAGCGGTGTGATGGGCTGAATGGCTCCTATAGTTCCTGGAGTTAGTGTGTTGTGTTGTGACCAGAGATTCGTTAAGCACATGCAAAGTATATAGAACGTCTTCACTCTGCCATTTTGCTCAGTTGTCTCCTTGTTTTCCAGCTGCCAATCGCAGACACGTCTTCAGCTGCTCTTTACAGTGTTGCTGAGCAACTAGTGGGTTTTCGCCAGGAGGTCAGGAACTACGCTCTGGCAGTGAACGAGCAGGATTCGGGCTCTGGTGAAGAGGAACAGCAACAGAGGGAGCGCAGGAGACAGCTGATGGTCGAGCGGCAGCCTCTCCTGCGAGCCTGTGACTCACTGCGGAAGGACCTTGATGCTATTGGAATAAATATCAAGGTAAGCGAGAGGAGTGGTGACAGCAGGTGGTAATCAGCCATGATCACAATGAATGGCAGTGCTGGCTCAAAGGGCCGAATGGCCTCCTCCTGCATCTATTTTCTACGTTTCTATGTAATTGGAATGGGGAAGGTAACTTCCCTGATTTCTCTGATGAACATTAACCATGAATACACAGACCGAAACCAGAATGAAAAAACATTTCCTAAACCTAGAGAAGACAATAAGATGAAATACGTGTTCCATAGAAAAGCCTCGTACACCAGAAGACAGACATTAAATGCTGGAGTAACTCAGCGGGACAGGCAGCTTCTCTGGAGAGAAGGAATGGGTGACGTTTCGGGTCGAGACCCTTCTTCACCAGAGTTTGGAGGTGGTCTGATTGTGGTGCTAAAGATGTTGAAAGCAATTGATCCCCATGTGTGGAGCCACAGACGGTTGAAATGAATACTTCTCATCTTTAGTTATAATGGGGATCATGGAAGCGAAGGAATTAAGGGAAATGAATGGAGTTTAGGAATGTTTCCACATTACAACAGAAAAGGTGATGGTGCATAACCTGTGCTGAACGTGATGCCAAATTAATCTGTTTTGCCTACAAGTATTCGTGTTCCTCCAAACCCTGCATACCCATGTGCCTATCTAAAAGTCCAGGGAAACCAGGGAAAAAATTGTCGCAGCCCTGGCAAAGATATTTGCATCATCTTTAGCTATGGGTGAGGTACGAAGGCTGGAATTGTGGTGATATTGTGTCTTTATTTAAAAGGGCGAGGATAGTTACAGATATGGGTGAAAAAATTGCAGACGAAGTTTAATCTGAACAAATATGAGGGGATGCACCTTGGGTGCCCGAATGTAATGGGAAAGTATACAGATGGTGCTTTGTGCCTGGAATACACTAGAAACATAGAAAAATAGGTGCAGGAGTAGGCCATTCGATGCCAGTACCACCATTCAATATGATCATGGCTGATCATCTAATATCAGTACTCCATTACTGCTTTTTCCCCATCTCTTGATTCCTTTAGCCCAAAGAGCTAAATCTAACTCTCTCTTGAAAATATCCAGTGAATTTTCTTCCGCTGCCTTCTGTGGCAGAGAATTCCACTGATTCACAACTCTCTGGGTAAAATAAATGTTCCTCATCTCATTCCTAAATGGCCTACCCCTTATTCTTAAACTGTGTCCCCAGGTTCTGAACTCCTCCAACATCAGGAACATTTTTCCTGCATCTAGCCTGCCCAATTCTTTAAGAATTTTATGTTGCTACAAGATAACCCCTCATCCTTCTAAATTCCAGTGAATACAAACCCAGTCGGTCCATTCTTTCATTAAATGTCTGTCCTGCCATCACAGGAATTGACCTAGTAAGAGACTTTTAGATAGACACATGGGTATGCAGGGTTTGGAGGGATATGGATACTTGTTGGCAAAACAGATTAATTTGGCATCACATTTAGCACAGACATTATGTGTTCTGTGTTACAGGATGTAAGTCTCGCACTAAACTCATCAATATTGAGGAGCCTCTGTCTGCCCCCTGCTGCCCAAAGTAAGGAGTGCGGACTGTAGCACAACTATTTACAGACATATTGACATAACAATCATTGAACCATAGAAAATAGGTGCAGGAGGAGCCAGCACCGCCATTCATTGTGATCATGGCTGATCATCCAAAATCAGTAACACATGCCTGCCTCCCCATACTCCTTGATTCCACTAGTCCCAAGAGCTCTATCTAACTTAAATGTATCCAGTGAATTAGCCTCCATTGCCTTCTGTGACAGAGAATTCCACAAATTCACAACTCTCTGGGTGAAAATGTTTTTTTCTCACCTCATCTCCCCCAACATCGGAAACATTTTTCCGGCATCTAGCTTGCCCATTCCTTTTAAAATGTTATATGTTTCTATAAGATAACCTCTCATCCTTCTAAATTCCAGTGAATCCAAGCCCAGTCTTTCCAATTTCAAGTATCAAGAGTATCAAGAATATATTTAATTGTCATTTGGACCCCTGGAGGTCCAAATGAAACGCCGTTTCTGCAGCCATACATTACACACAAATAGACCCCAGACACAACATAATTACATTTTACATAAACATCCATCACATAGCTGATGGAAGGCCAAATAAACTTATCTCTCCACTGCACTCTCTCCCCCCCGATGTCAGAGTCAAAGTCAAAGCCCCCGGCTGGCGATGGCGATTGTCCCGCGGCCATTAAAGCCACGCCGGGTGGTGCGAGGTCGCACACCGGGTCTTGATGTTGGAGCCCCCGGCGTGCGCCCGCAGAGTCCCGCATTCCAAGCCGCGCGGGGCAGTGGTGCTAGGCCCCGCTCCAGGAGCTCTTCAACCCCGCAACTCGGGCGGGAGAAGTCGTCGTTGCAGGAGCCCCGAAAAGCGGTCTCCCTCCAGGGATCCGCGGGCTCCCGGTGCCGCCGTCCGCAGACCCGCAGCAGCAGCCTCTGACTCAGCAGCAGCAGCGGCGGCAGCAGCAACGCTCCTCCACCGCTCCACCCGCTCCGGTCTCGGCCAGCTCCGCGACGGTGAGGTGAGTCGGCACCTGAGTCCCCGGCTTCTTCCTGTTGGAGGCCGCTCCTCGTTGCGGCCTCAACGACAGCTGAGACCCAACGAGAAAAGGTCGGGTCTCCAGTGCAGGGAGAGATTCAAAAGTTTCCCCCCCCCTCACACCCCCCCCCCCCCCCCCACACACACACCCCAACATAAAATAACAAAAACTACATAAAAACACAGACAAAAAATAATAAAAACGCGGACAGGCTGCAGAGGCCGCCGCTGACCAGAGTCGCGCCGCCTACCAATTTTCCTCATATGACAGTCCCGCCATCCTGGAAAATAACCTCGTGAACCTACGCTGCACTCCATCAATAGCAAGGATGTCCTTCCTCAAATTAGGAGACCAAAACTGTACACAATACTCCAGATGTGGTCTCACCGGGGCCCTGTACAACTGCAGAACGACCTTTTTACTCATATACTCAAATCCTCTCGTTATGAAGGCCAACATTAGCTTTCTTCACTGCCTGCTGTACCTGCATGTTTACTTTCAGTGACTGGTGTACAAGGACACCCAGGTCTCGTTGCACTGCCCTTTTTCTTAATTTGACACCAATGAGATAATAATCTGCCTCCTTGTTCTTGCCGCCAAAGTGGATAACCTCACATTTATCTACATTATACTGCCTCTGCCATGCATCTGCCCACTCACTCAACCTGTCCAAGTCACCCTGCAACCTCCTAGCATCCTCTTTGCAGTTCACACTGCCACCCAGCTTTGTGACATCTGCAAATTTGCTAGTGTTACTTTTAATTCCATCATCTAAAGCATTAATATATATTCTAATTAGTTGCGGCCCCAGCACCGAGCCTTGCGGCACTCCACTCGCCACTCCCTGCCATTCTGACAGAGACCCGTTTATTCCTACTCTTTGTTCCCCTGTCTGCCAACCAATTCTCTATCCATGTCAATACCCTACCCCTAATACCATGTGCTTTAATTTTGCCCTGTGTGGGACCATATCAAACGCTTTCTGAGTCCAGATACACTACACCCACTGGCTCTCCTTCATCCATTTTACTTGTCACATCCTCAAAAAATTCCAGAAGATTAGTCAAGCAGGATTTCCCCTTCATTAAATCCATGCTGACTTGGACCAACCCTTTTACTGCTATCCAAATGCACCATTATTACTTCTTTAATAAAAGAAGCATCTTCCCCACCACCACAACCATCATTGCGCTCAGGGTGACTCCTGATTATGGGTGTCATTCACTTCTCGAAAAGCTTTATTATTCAGGAAAAATTGCCGTCATTTTGCTGTCTTGATGCAGGGTCTCCACCCTCATGTCCACCATCTCTCTGCCTCCACAGATGCCGTCTGACCCACTGAGTTCCTCATTGCGCTCAGGGTGCAAAATTCTGTGTTTAAATTTTGTGTAAACTTGGTCAGTATGTCTCCACATCAAACCATTCTGTTTTAAAATGCCAGAATATTTCAGCTTAATGTTGGGATGAATGAAAAAGATCTGAAGATATGAAAAAAAATAATTCCTCTTACAATATTTGGAGAGATGCTCACATAAAAAGCAATTTCACTGGTGATGAGGATCATGTTTAGATTCAGTTGCCACTGAAAGATAATATGTATAATACATTCATTCAACAGTATTCTTCACCAAATGCTGGAGTAGCTCAGCCGGACAGGCAGTCCCGCTGAGTTGCTCCAGCATTTTGTGTCTACCTTCGATTTAAACCAGCATCTGCAGTTCTTTCCTACAGTATTCTTCACCATATTTCCGAGATCTTACGAGAACTTGGTATCAGAATAAAGACCATCCAGTAGCCTTGAACTGCCTACCCCACATTTGTTACTGAGCAATGATGCGTCAGACAAAATTATAAATGCAAAATATTCTCAGTGTGGCACAGCGCTAGAGACCCAGGGTTAACCCCAACCTCGGG
Source organism: Leucoraja erinaceus (assembly GCF_028641065.1). Classification (NCBI taxonomy): domain Eukaryota; kingdom Metazoa; phylum Chordata; class Chondrichthyes; order Rajiformes; family Rajidae; genus Leucoraja; species Leucoraja erinaceus. The sequence goes on from NC_073382.1 coordinate 11,984,885, forward strand.
TGCTGTCTGTGTGGAGTTTGCTTGTTCACCCTGTGACCGCGTTAGTTTCCTCCGGGTGCTTCGGTTTCTTTCCACATCCCAAAGATGTACAGGTTTGTAGGTTAATTGGCCTCTGTAAAACAAATTGCCCCTAGTGTGTAGGGAGTGGGTGAGAAAGTGGGGTAACATTGAACGTGTGAATGGATGATTGATGGTCGACATCGGCTAAAGGGCATGTGTCCATGCCGTATTTTTTTTAAAGTGTTCCAATACTGAACCAGGCCACCTGCCCATGTGCTTCTGGCTGCTGTTTCTGCTCCACTCAGGTCTCCATCCCCAATTCGCCCTCCAAGCCTAAACTCTCTAGCTCCTCTTCTACATTCTGACCGTATCCCCAGTATCCCTTCCACCATTTCCTGATGATGGACATTTACATTCTAACTGCTGTTTGTGCAAATGCCTTTCCTGAATTTGCCTTTGGACTTACCAGAGACCACCTTGTGTTCATGGCCTCTTGTTTGGCCTCCCCCACAATGGAATCATCTCCATCCACCCTTTCACAGCCTTCAATTGGGTCACTCCTCAGCCTTTGCCTATGGGGTGAAGAGCCCCACCCTGTTCTATCATTCTTCACAGCGGTTACCTGGTAATACACTTCTACACTTTATTTGCCAGTGTCTGTCTGTCATTTTTTTGTAACATGGGGAGGAGCACTGGTCACCTGAGTATTCAGCATCTCATTTCTATCACTGTAGAACTGAATCTGAAATTACCTGCAGTGATCACAAGAGATAGGAGTAGAATTAGGCCATTCGGCCCATCAAGTCTACTCCACCATTTAATCATGGCTGATATGTCTCTCCCTCTTAACCCCATTCTCCTGCCTTCTCCCTGTAACTTCTGACGTCCGTGATGATTCCAGAACAAGGGGTCACAGTTTAAGGATAAGGGGGAAATCTTTTAGGACCGAGATGAGAAAAACATTTTTTACACAGTTCATTGGCTATATTTAAGAGGGAGTTAGATGTGGCCCTTGTGGCTAAAGGGATCAGGGGGTATGGAGAGAAGGCAGGTACATGATACTGAGTTGGATGATCAGCCATGATCATAGTGAATGGCGGTGCAGACCTATTTTCTATGTTTCTATGATTTATTTTGTATCTTGAATCTCTGTGTTCCACCCCATTATTTGCAGAGAGTATATGGCTGTGTACTTTTCAAAATGCACACCTTTGATTTGGGAATCCAGAAGTCACTGGCAAGGTCAGCACTTATTACTCATCTTGAACAGCCCTAGAGGAGGGGGGGTGAGCTGCCATCTTGAACTGCTGCAGTGTTGCCGTGGGAATTCCTGTTTTAGGCCCAGTGATGATATAAAGAAATGCCAGTGTGGATCTGAATCGCGACTAGGATGACCAAGTGGGCAACCTGCAGCTGGTATTGCTTCCTCGATGTACTTGCCGTTGTGGTAAATACGAGTGATGCATTCAAAGTGAATAATTGTAGAACATGTTGTAGACACTGTGGTGGAGGGAATTATTGTATCCAGGGTGTGGGGTGCTGATCAAGCTCGGCAGTGCCCCAGACAGAGTCGAGTGTTGCTACAGCTGCACCCATCCAGGCAAGTGGACAGAGTTCCATAACTCTCCAGACTTATTACTATCGGGTCAGGAGTGGACCAGCTGCCAGTCACTGGAGATTGACAGTGGAGCTGTGTGTGGGAAGCCAGCAGGGTCACGTTAGGGCAGTGTTTGGGTGGGGTGGGGGAGACAAGGATCACTTGACATGGTTTGATCTGTCACACAACTTGTTGTAAACCTACTTGTGGCCTCTTACAGGACAGAGGAGCGACTTCATCTTGGGAGCTGACGTCACGACTTGCGAACAAAAGTAAAGGCGAAACTCAACCACTCGCAGCTGACCTTAAGGAACCGTGATCCGTGCTTTAACAATTTACTGGTATGTTAACACTAAAAGCAGCATTCCATCGACAATACATCGGATAAGCTCAACGTTGTCGCACTGAATCAGAGGATTGATCAAATTCAAAACAATTCCTAACCTGAGCCTGTTACTGGATTCTGATTTGCAGAACCTTGTGTGTATTGATATTCTCTCAACCTGTTACACCGGAGCACTGCTGTCAATGGAGGAATCATTTCCAAATGGGGGGAGAAATATAAAATTGTTATCTAACTGGACTGCAGAAAGCTGTGGTGTGCGGCAGCGCTATGCATTGATGTATTAATAAAAGGAAATCAATCTTTGGTAAATTTAACAAGTTATTAATAATTTATAGGTTTAACACTTGTCGAGGGAATGAGTTGGAGAAGACTTTTGGACGTTTCCCATTTATCCAAATGTTCAGTGGCAGTTCATAGGGGAAAGTAAACCTGTTATTTTTAGCAGTTTAAAATATTGGACTGTGGCCAGGACAGTTTTGTTCCTTGTGCTGCACTCATACAAGAATTTATGAGAAGCTGAAGCCTCAGTTTCTACACCCCTCCCCCTCCCCAAAAATAGGATGCAAAATGTCAACTCCTCAATTAGCAAACATATTCAATGACGGTCACATTGAGAATACAACTTTATTGAGGCAACATACTTTAACTCGTCCAGCAACAAAGCTAAAAACAAAGAATCTTACAGCGGGAGGATTCTAAATGTTGGATGGCTTCTCCCCTGAACAACTACCAGCCACTTATTTTCAAAATATATTCTTATCAAATCAGATGATTGGAATCTGAATTTCACCCCATGGTAACATCTGATTGCAACTCAAACATCTGTCTCCATTTAAAACGTCAGGAAAATAAATCAGTCTGCACCATTACTGCCTGGGAACTGGTGCCAGGCACGTTAGCAGAGCTGGCTTCCTGCTGCCGTTTAAACTTCTTCCAGTCAGCTTTCAAAGAGTTTGTGAAATGCCGTGGAGATCTCTGCAATCATGTCTGAAGTGGTCATCGAACGGTGATGCTTCTGAAAGGCTTGGTTGTTGCATTGTCTCGTCAATGCACATGCTCCAAATGCAGCTACAAGGGTGGGATTTATCCTGGGGGGGGGGGAAGAGCAGGAGTTACTGTACGACCGTGCCGTGACAAACATTTATCAAATGCAACCCAACACAGTGCTCGTATGGTCCTTGACAGTCCTGGAATTTGAAACTGTTTTTCAAGGCCTTGAAAGTCATTGGATTTATCATAGGTCCTTGAAAATTCATGTTTTATGATAAAAGTATTAATTCATGCAATAATGTGATTTTTTTTTAATCATTTATAATGCGGTTTTTAAATTAAAAGTCGGGAAACATTGTTAGATATATTTGCTAACAACGCTCCCTGTATGAAGGAGGGGAGGAGCTAGAAATTTTGAAATCAAAACAGAGGTTCCATCCTTCTTCTTAATGAGGTTGCATTAAACTTTATGATTTTGTTGGTTAACCTTGATTGATGGCTACCTGTTTTGTTTTGAATATCTTTCATGTGTCTTACTTAAGTTCTTTTTTGAGTTCATTAAACATAAAACTGACATTTCTTTATTTTTTCCTACGTCCCGCAAAAATGTGGCCCTCATGCTGAAAGGTTTGGAGGCCCCTGTTGTAAGGTATAATTTAACAAAATTACAGTATAAATTACGGGTAAACAAGCATGCAAATGGTGTCATATCAAGGTCTAATTATCAACAATGTCATGTGTAAAGGATACTCTCTCTAACTAGAGTAAACAAGCGAGGAACATGTATCATGTTACAAGTAGGTGTAGGTGTAATATATATATTTTCAATATGACAAGTGTAAACAAGCAAGGAGTTGGTGTCAATTTAAGGTATGATTATCACACATTTTCTGTGTAAATTAAGAAGTGACAAACAAGTGAAATGTGTTATTTTAAGGTACAATAAAAAATAATTACAGTATAAATTAAAGATAAACAGGCAAGAAAACGGTGTCATTTCAAGGTGCAATTATCAAAAACCTGGAGGGGGGGGGGGGGGGGGGGGAAAGAGCAGGTGTTACTGTAAGCAGGAGCAGGACTCTGCATTAAGGGGGCACTAACCACTTTTACCCCCACCAGGGGTGTTGCCCCATGGACCCCCATTTCTCTTCAGTTTTTTTCCTGTCTCATGCCTGATGGCTACAGACGACAGTGCGACAGGCGGGGTGGGAGATTGCAACCTTCACGTGGTCCGCCCTGTTTCAACGAATGCAATCAACCTGGCGTGCACAATCCAATAAGATCAGATAGAACAAGTTGTCCAACAACTTTAGGCTGCACGCCATACGCAAGAAGAAGTACGACAGGCCGGTAATAAGATCAGTAATCCTTGTCTTTTTGGGTACAGGGACAATAGTGGAGACTTTGAAGCAGGCAGGCAGGCAAGGACAGTACAGGTTTGCCGGGACTGGCTGAAAAGCAGTTTTCCCATTATGGTTCCAGATTGGACAAGTACGAAATGAGAAAATGGATCATCAGTGCTCTATGAAGTACGAATATAGATAAGTTAACCATCTTGTGTGTAATTATTATGTCGTTTAGGATCGTTCTGTGCAACCTGGACTAATGGATTGACTGATCACCTTCTCAGAGTTCCCTGAAAATCAGTATCCGTACATTGAAACATAGAAAATAGGTGCAGGAGGAGGCCCTTCGAGCCAGCACTGCCATTCATTGTGATCATGGCTGATCGTCTCCTATCAATAACCCGTACCTGCCTTCTCCCCATATCCCTTGACTCCACTAGCCCCTAGAGCTCTATCTAACTCTCTGAAATCCATCCAGTGATTTGGCCTCCACTGCCCTCTGTGGCAGGGAATTCCATAAATTCACAACTCTCTGGGTGAAAACGTTTCTCACCTCAGTCTTAAATGGCCTCCCCTTTATTCTAAGACTGTGGCCCCTGGTTCTGGACTCACCCAACATTGGGAAAATTTTTCCTGCATCTAGCTTGTCCAGTCCTTTTCTAATTTTATAGCACGGAATCAGCCCCTTTAGCCCATTGGGTCCGCGCCAACCAGCGATCCCCGTACAGTAACAGTATCCTACACACAAGGGACAATTTACAATTTTTAAATCGAAGCCAATTAACCTACAAACCAGTACATCTTTAGAGTGTGGGAGGAAACCGGAGCACAGAGAGAAAACCCACGCAGTCATGTGGCGAATGTACAGACTCCGTACCGACAGCACCCGTGGTCAGGATCGAACTGTGGCACTATAAGCAACAACTCTACTGCTGCACCACTGTGCTGCCCTACATGATGGTATTCATGTAAAGTCTTTTTGACTGGATAGCACACAAACAAAAGCTTTTCACTGTACCTCGGAAAAATGACAATAATAAATGAAACTATTGCACCAGATTAAAGCCCAGCAGTTACTTCAGTTCAGTTTACTTTATGTGTACTGAGGTGCAATGAAAATATTTTGTTGCGTGCCAACCAGTCAATGGAAAGACAATGCATGATTACAAATCGAGCTATTCAGTGTAGATACATAATAAGGGAATAATGTGTGGTGAAGATAAAGCAGGTAAAGTCCAATCAAATATATTCTGAGGGACAGCAATGAGGCAGATAGTAGTTCATGACTGCTCTCTTGTTGGTGATGGGCTGGTTTAGTTGCCTGATAACAGCCGAGAAGAAATTGGCCCCGGATCTGGAGGTGTGCATTTTCACACTTCTACACCTTTTGCCCGATGGAAGGGGAGAAGAAGAAATGACCAGGGTCCGACACGTCATTGATTATGCTGCTGGACTTGCCGAGGCAGCGTGAGGTATAAATGGAGGTAATGGAAAGGAGGCTGTTTTTTGTGATGCACCCAGCACTGCCAGTGAACTCAACTATCACCTCCTCAAGACCATCTGAAAAGGAACAGATCTCAGTGCATAGTTCAAATCCTGCACCTTCGCTTCCAGAGGCAGGACCGCCAGATTGTGATCCTGCATTGCTGGCAATGACAGCGCCAATCAGAATCAGGATGTTAACCATTCTCACCCATCAGTTTTCTCCTTCGCAGCAGCAAAGGCCCAGTGGGCCATCAGTCCCAAGGATCCCGACAGCAGATCTCCCTGGCCACCACACCTACGCCCACTGCCCTCCAGTGAACACACCAGCACTGCATGCGGAGAGACAGGAACATGGTTAGTCATATCATATAACCATATAACAATTACAGCACGGAAACAGGCCATCTCGGCCCTACAAGTCCGTGCCGAACACATTTTTTTTTTTTACCCTTAGTCCCACCTGCCTGCACTCATACCATAACCCTCCATTCCCATCTCATCCATATGCCTATCCAATTTATTTTTAAATGATACCAATGAACCTGCCTCCACCACTTCCACTGGAAGCTCATTCCACACCGCTACCACTCTCTGAGTAAAGAAGTTCCCCCTCATATTACCCCAAAACTTCTGTCCCTTAATTCTGAAGTCATGTCCTCTTGTTTGAATCTTCCCTATTCCCTATTCTCAAAGGGAAAAGCTTGTCCACATCAACTCTGTATATCATCTGAGGAGCTCAGGAGTGATCCCATGAGATTAAAACTCCTGTCACTTTAATGAACATTATTAATTAAACCTACATTCAATCTAACATAACAGTTGTATTGCCACTCAAGACAAGCAGTGCAGCATACAGGCATGGAGATAGGAAAGCGTTCAAACACAACGGAGGATGGAAGCCAATAGTCCTCAGGATAATCAGGAATGATGGCTGCCTTGCTGGATAAAACTGGCCTCCATAATGTTTGTGACAAAGACCCATCATTTATTTATTTGCCTCTGTACTCCACAATTTGAGATTTGTAATAAAGAAAAACAAATTTTAAAAATCACATGTGGTTAAAGTGCACATTGTCAGATTTTATTTAAGGCCAATTTAACACATTTTAGTTTCACCATGTAGAGATTACAGCACTGTTTATACATAGTCTCCCCATTACAGGGCATCATAATATGTGGGGCATAGCAATGTCATGTAAATGAAAGTAATCATGTTTAGTATTTTGTTGCATATCCTTTGCATGCAATGACTGTTTGAAGTCTGCGATTCATGGACATCACCAGTTGCTGGGTGTCTTCTCTGGTGATGCTCTGCCAGGCCTGTATCGTAGCCATCTTTAGCTTATGCTTGTTTTGGGGGCTGGTCCTCTTCAGTTTTCTCTTCAGCATGTAAAAGGCATGCTCAATTGGGTGCAGATCGGGTGATTGACTTGGCCACTAAAGAATTTACCATTTTTTAGCTTTGAAAAACTCCTTTGGTGCTTTAGCAGTATGTTTGGGATCATGGTCTTGCTGTAGAACCACCGGTCACCTATTGAACCACCAGTCAATGAGATTTGAGGCATTTGTTTGAACTTGAGCAGATAGGATGTGTCTATACACTTCAGCATTCATAATGCTACTACTATCAGCAGTTGTATCATCAATAAAGATAAGTGAGCCAGTACCTTCAGCAGCCATACATGCCCAGGCATTAACACCCCTACCACCGTGTTTCACAGATGAGGTGGTATCTTTGGATCTTGGCCAGTTCTGTCTCTCCGCCATACTTTGCTCTTGCCATCACTCTGATACAAGTTAATTTTCATCTCATCTGTCTACAAGACCTTTTTCCAGAACTGTGGTTGCTCTTTTAAGTACTTCTTGGCAAACTGTAACCTGGCCATCCTATTTTTGCGGGTAACCATTGGTTTGCATCTTGCAGTGTAGCCTCTGTATTTCTGTTCATGACGTCTTCTGTGGACAGTGGTCATTGACAAATCCACACCCCTCCTGAAGAGTGTTTCTGATCTGCCGGACAGGTGTTTGGGGATTTTTCTTTACTATAGAGAGAATTTTCTATCATCAGCTGTGGAGGTCTTCCTTGGCCTGCCAGTCCCTTTGCGATTAGTAAGCTCACCAGTGCTCTCTTTCTTCTTAACGATGTTCCAAACTGTTGATTTTGGCAAGCCTAAGGTTTGGCTGATGTCTCTAAGTTTTATTCTTGTTTCTCAGCCTCATAATGGCTTCTTTGACTTTCATTGGTGCAACTTTGGTCCTTGTGTTGATAAACAGCAATAAAAGTTTCCAAAGGTGATGGGAAGACTGGAGGAAAGACTAGGTGCTGAGAGCACTCTTATACTTGCATTGAGGCAATTAAACAAAACTGAGCAATTACAAATGCCTGTGAAGCCATGTGTCCCGTATGCTACCCTGATATGGGGGGGGGGGGGGGGGGGGGGGGACCACTATGTATAAACATTCTACACGGTGCAACCAAAATGTTGTATAAATACCCTTTAATAAAATCTGACAATGTGCACTTTAACCAAGTGAGATTTTTTTTCTATTACAAATCTCAAATTGTGGAGTAAAGAGGCAAATAAATAAATGACGGGTCTTTGTCCCAAACATTGTGGAGAGTACTGTATGTATTATTGTGGTTGTTGACGTGGCTCCAAGTCCTGAAGATATTTGTTGTTTAATGACAGGCAGTTAAACACATGAATTCCTGAGAAACATAATGGCCTCTCCCCTGAGTGTGGCATTCACCCCCACGGGATAAAAGCAGATTTGGGTTTAAGTGGGAAGCTGGATGTGTCAGATGAGAGGATCGAAGGGGATGTATGAGGCAGCTGTGCGGACTCCATGTAACCCTTAATTGGGCTAGTTGTAACCTATGCAAACTTGCACCATTCACTCTTGCTCAGTGGTAGACGTGGCCATCACTATCACTGATTTGTATTGAGAAATTTTACTCTTTGAATGCAGAATCTGTCGTTAACGTACAGATCCCAGAAGGTCCTCCGCACACGACTCTCCATGCTCACCCACGCCATGTAAATGCACGCACACTCTTCTTCCCTCTAGACACAAACTCCTGCCCCCTTCCCTGCAGACAGACACAAACTCCTGCCTGTCCCCCACACTATCCTGCCCCTTCTTCCTGGACACACTCCCCAAGATAGATGCATGCCCCCTCCCCTGTAGCCCCACACACACACTACCCTATTCCCTGTAGACACACGCTCCTGCCCCCTACCCTGTAGGGAGATACCTGCCCCTTCCTCTCCCCCCCCCCCCATAGATGTGCACGCATACCAGCGCCCCCAGTACACACACAATCTGGCCCCTCCCCATATACACTCACATTCCTGCTCTTCCCCCATAGACACACACGCACTCCTGCCCTCTTCCCTGTAACCACACACTTCTGCCCCCTCCCATCTCCAGTTTAAATTCCATTTGGAATATTTTGGAGGACCAAGAAACCAAGAACCAAGACACGCACACACTCCTGCCCTTCCCGTCTAGACACATACTCCTGCTCCCTCCCGTCTATAGACAGATACCAGCCACTTCCCCCATAGATGTGCGCACACACCAGCACCCCCAGTAGACACACACACACCAACCCTCTCCCCTCTAGGCACACAAGCTTATACTCCATTAAGTTGAATCCACATGCTGCACAGCCAAGTGACCAGCACTGCCTGTGTCCATCCAGTGCCAGCACACCATACCCCACATGAAGCCAACTCCGTTCTCTCCCTGGTGATGGGATTTTGGGATGTGGCAGAGGAATAAACTGAAACAAAGAGTGCGGATATGGGAGAAATCCATGATACGAAAGCTAGTGAGAACGCCACCAGAAGAAAACGTTTGTGTGATGAACCTTAGATAGATCATGTGATAGGAGTAGAATTAGGACATTCAGCCCATCAAGTCTACTTCGTCATTCAATCATGGCTGATCTATCTCTCCCTCCTAACCACATTCTCCTGCCTTCTCCCCATAACCTCTGACCCCCAAACTAATCAAGAAGCTTACCAGTTGTTCCGTCTGATATCAGGTCGTGACGCCCCTTCTGCACGATGGTTACGTTGCCCAGGGCACGGCTGAGTTTGAGCAGTGCTTCGGGTTCATTCTCCATATCCACAGGGGTCTCCATCTAATCAGAGAACTCGCATGAGCACCACAACAGACTGCACACAGAACTTTCTAAATTTACCATAACATTAACTCCTCTCAACCCAAACCAGGTTCAGTTTGAGCATTTGGAAATTTCACCTATATCATCGCCAACGCACAAGCACAATACAAGTCAGTGCAAAGCAGAAATGCCCCATACAGGGCATTCAGAAAGTATTCAGACCCTACAAAACTTTTCAAGTTAAAAATAGAACCCAAAACGGAATGGATTATATTTGGAATAATAGGAGAAGATACCAATTTAAATAAAGATCAAAATGTTTTTTTTAATTATGGGTTAATAATTGGAAAGAAATTGATACTTAAATTTTGGAAAAATACAACCATACCAACTGTTAAAATGTGGATTAGGAATATGATGGACATAGCACGCCTTGAAGAAATGAGACTCCGACTAATAGATAAATATGACCAATTCTTAAGGAGTTGGTCTCCTTTCATCGACTTTTTGGAATCATGTGATGCAGCGGTGCCGTAAAGATTGCTGATTTCAGTTCATGACGCGGATAGATCTACATCTCCGAATACAGATTTGAAAAATTCTCTTTTAAGGGGCCTTCTCTTCTATTTCTACTTTCCACTTTCTCTCTTTCTTTTTTATTTTTTTATATACACACTTAACGTTTTTCTACTCTCTACCATCTATTTTTCCACTTTTTCCTCTTTCTATTGTTTTCTTTTTCTTGCTTACTTCCTTCTCATAACATAAAACTAGAGGTTATACATGGAATGGATTACGGTATTACATAGTTGGCACCTAAAATTAGGTTCCACTGTACTGTTTTGTGCTGTATTAACTTCTAATAAAATAAACAAACAAAAAAAAAGTATTCAGACCCCTTCACTTTTCCACATTGTTACATTACAGCATTTTAAAATGGCTTAATTTTTTTAAATTATCAATCTACACACAATACCACAGAATGAAGAAGCGAAAACAGGTGTTTAGAAATGTTTGCAAAGCAATTAAAAATAACTGAAACATCACATTTACATAAGTATTCAGACCCTTTGCTATGAAACTCACAATTGAGCTTAGGTTCATCCTGTTTCCATTGATTATCCTTGAGATGTTTCTACAACTTGATTGGAATCCACCAGTAGTAAATTAAATTGATTGGACATGATTTGGAAAGGCACACACCTGTCTACATAAGGTCCCACAGTTGACAGTGCATGTCAGAGCAAAAACCAAACCATGAAGACGAAGGAATTGTCCGTAGACCTCCAAGATATGAATGTGTCGAGATACAGATCTGGGGAAGGGTATAAAACAATATCTGCAGCGTTGCAGGTCCCGAAGAGCACAGTGGCCTCCGTCAATTCTTAAATGGAAGAACTTTGGAACCACCAGGATTTTTCATAGAGCTGGCCGCCCGGCCAAACTGAGCAATCGGGGGAGAAGGGCCTTGGTCAGGGAGGTGACCAAGAACCCGATGGTCACTCTGACAGAGCTCCAGAGTTCCTCTGTGGAGATGGGAGAACCTTCCAGAAGGACAACTATATCTGCAGCACTCCACCAATGAGGCATTTATGGTAGAGTGGCCAGACGGAAGCCACTCCTCAGTGAAAGGCACATGACAGCCCGCTTGGAGTTTGCCAAACGCATGAGAAACAACATTCTCTGGTCTGATGAAACCAAGATTGAACTCTGTCTTGAATGCCAAGCATCACTTCTGGAGGAAACCAAGCACCGCTCATCACCTGGTCAATACCATACCTACGGTGAAGCATGGTGGTGGCAGCATCATGCTGTGGGAATGTTTTTCAGCAGCAGGAACTGGGGGACTAGTCAGGATCGAGGGAAAGATGAACGGAGCAAAGTACAAAGAGATCCTTGATGAAAACCTGCTCCTGAGCGTTCTGGACCTAAGATTGGAGTGGAGGTTCACCTTCCAACAGGACAACGACCCTAAGCACACAGCCAAGACAACATCTGTGAATGACCTTGAGTGGCCCAGTCAGAGCCCGGACTTGAACCCGATCGATCATCTCTGGAGGGACCTGAAAATCGCTGTGTATTGACGCTCCCCATCCAACCTGACAGAGCTCGAGAGGATCTGCAGAGAAGAATGAGAAATTACCCAAATACAGGTGTGCCAAGCTTGTAGTGCCATACCCAAGAAGACTTGAGGCTGTAATCACTGCCAAAGTTGCCTCAACAAAGTACTGAGTAAAGGGTTTGAATACTTATGTGATATTTATGTGACAAAGTGATATTTCAGTTATTTCCTTTTAATTACTTCGCATAAATTTCCAAACACCTGTTTTCGCTTTTTTATTATGGGGTATTGTGTGTAGATTGATTATAAAAAAAAGAGAACTTAATCAATTTTAGAATAAGGTTGTAACGTAACAAAAATGTGGAAAAAGTGAAGGGGTCTGAATACTTTCTGAATGCACTGTATAGATCAGGAACAGAGACCATAAGTAGTAACACTGATCACAGCAGGGCTGACCCAATCCTTACCAGACCATCATGTCATGTTCAAGGGGCTCTGTAGGGTTACACAACAAAAGATAGACATAAAATGTTGGAGTAACTCAGCGGGTCAGGCAGCATCTCAGGATAAAAGGAACGTTTTGAATGGAGACCCTTCTTCAGATCTCTTTCTCCAGAGATTCTGCTTGACCCGCTGAGTTCCTCCAGCATTTTGTGCCGATCCTCGGTGTAAACCAGCATCTGTAGTTCCTTCCTATACAACAAACGTCCTGCCACCTGACCCATTGCTCCTGGCCATGGCCAGGATAGCCATTCACAGGTCCAGGCCAAGAGCTGGCCAAAGTTCTACCCTAGTCGATTGCTGCCCCCCTTCCATGCTTACATCTGTGCACGTGTGTCCCTGGAGAGGGAGCAAGCAGTGTCCACAGGGACTTGAGACGTTCTGTGCAGCTGGTCGCAGTGGGCTCAAGTGTGTCATGGAAATGGTTGGCAATATTGTATACTGATGGACAGTGTTGGCAAACTGCATGAAAAGCAGTTTTGATTAATGCAGAACTTTATAAACTGTGAATAAGTAATTAAAGCTTGCATTAAAAAAATGTCCATGCTGCGAGTTCTCCACTTGTCGCACACTTTTTCCATGGAAAAGGTTCACTTATTAAAACATCCCGTTCCCATTTACAAGTTCCTGCTTTGATGTCTGTTTACTGACCCTCCTGTAAAACGGGAGCAAATCTTGCAAATATTTAAGGCATGGTCAGAAATCAAGCTGGCCGTTGCCCAGGTCCAGGTCTAATGTTACCAGGTCTAATGTTACCACAGTACTGATATTTGTCCCAATCTAATGTTACTACCACACAACCCTTTGCTCTGGTCTAACACCATCATAGCTCTAATTGTTGCCCCTATCTAACATTATCATTGTACTCGGAAGGAACTGCAAATGCTGGTTTACACCGAAGACAGGCACAAAATGCTGGAGTAACTCAGCAGCACAGGCAACATCTCTGGAGAGAAGAAATGGGTGACGTTTCAAGTCGAGACTTCAATTCCTTCTCTGCTGCCCATCCCGCTGAGTTACTTTATCATTGTACTAGTCCTCTTCAGCACCAGTTCAACAAGCGGTGAGATAGGAAGAGATCTAAAGAGCAGGCTGCTGATTAAAGTCCATTATCCTCCCCAGAGACCTACCACGGCCGTATACAGTCTGCCAAACTCCACAACATTCGGCGTCAGGATGGCTTTAGTGTAACCCTGGATCACAGTCGGTTCTTGCGTAATAACCCACAGTCCATCCTGAAGATAGAGGACCCAGAAAACTGGTGAGTCACAGAGAACAGGTCAAGTCACTTTTATTTATATAGCACATTTAAAAAACAACTCTCGTTGGCCAAAGTGCTTTACATTGGTGGAGGTACTAACGTTATAGATTAAATACATACACCACTACATACATATAGCCCTCGCTCAGAGGACATCAAGAAAGGCTTGGGAGTAGAGAAGCAACAGCAGAAGGAGAACAGAATGATGCACCGTCTCCAGGAGAATCCTGTTTGTTCACTCTCCTGATGTGGACGCCACTGCAACGTCCCTGGGGAGGCAGTTCAAAGAGAGCCGCACTGCCAGGTCTGGAGTCACAGTCGCGCCAGATTGGAAAGGGTCAACAGAGCACGAATAGAACAATCTAATACTTTCACAGATACCGAGAATGGCTTTATTTATCGGATTGATTCCAAGTTCCCCGGTTGAACTTGTGATTCAGCTGCGTCAGAGTTCCAAGACTGGAGATCCTCCCATCCCAGAATTTAGCACAAAAATAAATCCCGGGTGGATTCAAGGTTGCACAGCGGTAGAGTTGCTGCCTTACAGCGCCAGAGACACGGGTTCAATCCTTGACTACGGGGTGCTGTCTGTACAGAGTTTGCACGTTCTTCTTGTGACCACGTGGGTTTTCCCTGGGTGCTCCGGTTTCCTCCCACATTCCAAAAAGTGCAGGCTTGTGTGTGAATTGGCTTCTGTAAATTGTCCCCAGTGTGCAGGATAGAACTAGTGTACGAGTGATTGTTGGTCATTGCGGAGTCGGTGGGCTGAAGGGCCCCACTTTCACGCTGTATAAACTAAACGAGACTCCCCGAGTGTCGGGTTGAGGGAGTGCTGCACTGTCAGGGGAGGGGAGGATTAAACTGTGGGTGCCCCTCCCCTGAGCGGGTGCTCAGGATCCCACAGCGAGGGGGGCAGATCCCGTCTCATGTCCAAACGTCGCAGTGCAGTTCGCTCTGCAGTTGGCTTCAGGTGTTTATACTCTGCAGCAGGAACTGCACACCTTCGCACTGAGCTTGAGATGCTACAGGGTGATGCCACATCCTGCCCACTGTGGGCACTGAATCTCTGGAATTCTTTGCCACAGAATGTAGTTGAGCCTAGTTCATTGGCTATATGTAAGGGGGAGTTAGATGTGGCCCTTGTGGCTCAAGAGATCAGGGGGTATGGAGAGAAGGCAGGTACAGGCAGTGGCAGTGCAGGCTCGAAGGGCCGAATGGCCTATTGCACCTATGTTTCTATGTTATGGGAATACAAGGAACAGGAGCAGAGGTCCACAGCCAGGCCCCTCAAATGCTCTGCATGGGATCAGAGATCATCCCCTTCCCCGTCCACTTTCCCCAATTTCCCTGCTTCTACTCACAGCATCCACCACAATCGGCATTCCCCGGTATCTGCACTCCACGATTAAGTCCTGTGGTAAAACAAATCCACATCCGGTCACCCGCACCACTGACAACTGGCTTCTCTCATGCCCCTCCACACAATCCACACAACACACAGTGCATGACAGACACAGCCATTCGGCCCCTCTGCTCGCTGCTGCTCTTCCTGCCCCACACACAAAGGGTGGTGGGTGTATGGAACAAGCTGCCAGAGGAGGTAATTGAGGCTGGGACTTTCCCAACATTTATGAAACAGGTACATGGACAAGACGGGTTTGGAGGGATATGGATCAGACGTAGGCATGTGGGACTAGTGTAGCTGGGACATGTTGGCCAGTGTGGGCAAGTTGGACCAGAGGACCTGCTTGCCTGCTGTATCATTAAGACTCCACACACCCTCTCAAACCTCTCCCCGTCTCTGCCACGTTTATCCGGCTTCTCTGCAATCCTGTCTGTGCCCCTTTCACCCTGCCCCCCTCCTCGTGCCACATCTTGCCCACTGTGGGCACTGTGCTACTCATCATCACCTTGGTGTTCTGCTGCACCATCTCGTCTCGGCCCAATCCGGGCCCGATAACCATGGCGTGCAGGGCTGGGAACCACCGCACAATCTCATCCACCGCCGTGTTCTTGTCCCTGCAACGCACACAGCCCCAGGTTCTTTAGTAACTTGTCAATTTCTTTGTTGAACTAAATTAGGGCACATGTTGCAATCAAAAGCGATTGAACAATTGGTTGGGAAGAAAGCCAAACTCACATAGCATTGCCCTTCCCTCACCCACAGTGCTGCCCCTCCCCACAACACTGTCCCCTCACTCACATTGCACTGCCCCTCCCTCACAACACTGTACCACCCCTCACCCTGACAGTACTACCCCTACCATAGCACTATCCTCCCTCACCCACAGCCCACCAGAACCACCCCTGCCAGCCCTCACCACTGCAGCTTCATCAATGCCTTGCACCCACTTCTTCTGTGGCCTGCCCCACTACCAAATCAATCCCTCTCCCATCAATCACCCCATAACCCTACAACACCCAATCCCACAGCACCCTCTCCGTCCATCAGCACTGCCTTTACCACAGGCATCGCCGCTCCTCCCACCGGTGCCGCTCCTCCCACCGGTACCGCCCCCACTACCCCTCCCTCACCAGCGTCCCCTCCACCCAACTGCCTCTCCTGTACCACTACCCTACCCCACGTTACCCCGTCCCACCACCCCTCCTCCATCTCCTGCACCACCTCCTCGCTCCACAATCCCTCCGGCCCTGGCACTCCCACTTGAAACTGGCTCACTCAACACCAACATTCCCCACATCCCTCCCCGAGAGGCCATTCAGCCCATTCCACCATTTACTATCCTCGAGCAGAGATAATGCTCCCCTCCGTCCCCCACAACCAAATCGCTTCACCCCAGTACACTCTGCCTCAACAGCGCCGGAGACCCGGTTTCGATCCCGACTATGGACGCTGTCTTTAGAGTTTGTATGTTCTTCCCGTGACCACACGGGTTTTCGCCAAGATCTTTGTTTTCCTCCCACATTCCGAAGACGTACAGGTTTCTAGGTTAATTGGCTTGGGTTTGCATACTAGGTACAAGTGTAGATTGTCCCTAGTGTGTGTAGGCTTGTGTTAATGTGCAGGGATCACTGGACAATGTGGACTCGGTGGGTCGAAGGGCCTGTTTCCGCGCTGTATCTCTAAAATGAAATAAAATTAATAGCCCACCCCTTCGTCCCTCTTCAGTTGCCCAGCTCCTTGACACAGACCCTGGGTGCAGAGAGGGTCAAGTGGCCACTTCCCCCTCCCCTTGAACCAGGGCAGAACTGAACTCACAGCACAGGGTGAACGATGAGGTTGGGGCTGTAGGACTTGATGATTGGTGCGGCATCTGTAGTGCAGAACACATGCACGAGGTCAGCCCCCTGAAACAGTAAACGTACGTGGTTATTCCTCACACACCACACACTCCACCCTTCCCCACACCACCTCACACACACCCACCTAATCGACCCAGACACACTCACATCCACCCACCACATACATACCTCATACATCAGTCTGTGGAAGGGTGCTGACCCCCAAAAAGTCACCTGTTCCTTCTCTCCAGATATTCTGCCTGACACGCTGAGTTACTCCTGCATTTTGTGCTTATCTTCAGTATAAACCAGCATCTGCAGTTCCTTTTGACACATACATATCCCACATACATACAGCCACACAAACAAGCACACACTTCCTCCCCCCTGCCATCTGCCCTCACGCACACACCCTCATTACCTACCCCTCCCTCCCACATTTGGAAGCTAATATGGTGTACAAAGGCTGAGACAGCATCAAAACACATGCAAGATGCTGGAGTTTTTTTTAAATAGAGATCTAATGCAGTGGCAGGACAATTACTGTAGGTCCCTTGCAGTCAGAAACAGGTGAGTTGATCATGGGGAACAAGGATATGGCGGACCAATTGAATAACTACCTTGGTTCCGTCTTCACTAAGGAAGACATAAATAATTTGCTGGAAATAGCAGGGGACCGCGGGTCAAAGGAGTTGGAGGAATTGAGTGAAATCCAGGTTAGCCGGGAAGTGGTGTTGGGTAAATTGAATGGATTAAAGGCCGATAAATCCCCAGGGCCAGATGAATCTTATAGAATTTTTCGAGGATGTAACTAGTAGCGTGGATAGGGGGGAACCAGTGGATGTGGTGTATCTGGACTTCCAGAAGGCTTTCGATAAGGTCCCACATAAGAGATTAGTATACAAACTTAAAGCACAAGGCATTGGGGGTTCAGTATTGATGTGGATAGAGAACTGGCTGGCAAACAGGAAGCAAAGAGTAGGAGTAAACGGGTCCTTTTCACAATGGCAGGCAGTGACTAGTGGGGTACCACAAGGCTCAGTGCTGGGACCCCAGCTATTTACAATATATATTAATGATCTGGATGAGGGAATTGAAGGCAATATCTCCAAGTTTGCGGATGACACTAAGCTGGTGGGCAGTGTTAGCTGTGAGGAGGATGCTAGGAGACTGCAAGGTGACTTGGATAGGCTGGGTGAGGGGGCAAATGTTTGGCAGATGCAGTATAATGTGGATAAATGTGAGGTTATCCATTTTGGTGGCAAAAACAGGAAAGCAGACTATTATCTAAATGGTGGCCGATTGGGAAAGGGGGAGATGCAGCGAGACCTGGGTGTCATGGTACACCAGTCATTGAAGGTAGGCATGCGGGTGCAGCAGGCAGTAAAGAAAGCGAATGGTATGTTAGCTTTCATTGCAAAAGGATTTGAGTATAGGAGCAGGGAGGTTCTACTGCAGTTGTACAGGGTCTTGGTGAGACCACACCTGGAGTATTGCGTACAATTTTGGTCTCCAAATCTGAGGAAGGACATTATTGCCATAGAGGGAGTGCAGAGACGGTTCACCAGACTGATTCCTGGGATGTCAGGACTGTCTTATGAAGAAAGACTGGATAGACTTGGTTTATACTCTCTAGAATTGAGGAGATTGAGAGGGGATCTTATAGAAATTTACAAAATTCTTAAGGGGTTGGACAGGCTAGATGCAGGACGATTGTTCCCGATGTTAGGGAAGTCCAGGACAAGGGGTCACAGCTTAAGGATAAGGGGGAAATCCTTTAAAACCGAGATGAGAAGAACTTTTTTCACACAGAGAGTGGTGAATCTCTGGAACTCTCTGCCACAGAGGGTAGTTGAGGCCAGTTCATTGGCTATATTTAAGAGGGAGTTAGATGTGGCCCTTGTGGCTAAGGGGATCAGGGGGTATGGAGAGAAGGCAGGTACGGGATACTGAGTTGGATGATCAGCCATGATCATATTGAATGGCGGTGCAGGCTCGAAGGGCCGAATGGCCTACTCCTGCACCTAATTTCTATGTTTCTGTTTCTATTATAGTGGAACATTATATTACCGAGAATTACCGGTCATTAGTATTGGAGGATTGCATCCAATTCTGGTCATCACCCTCCAGCAAAGCCAATGAAGGTCCAAGATAGGGTGAAGGAGAATTGACTGGAACGGTTCAACAGGCAAGGGACTGAGGCTCGAAACTGGAGAAGCTAGGGGGGATTTCCATGGGTGAGAAAGCCGATATCTGGATTAGTAGAGGGTTGGCCTATGGGGTAAAAACACTGCAAGTGGTTTGCATTTGGCACTTGCTTCTTGGATGCTGAAGGTGGCTCCCATGGGAAATGGATCAGTGCCTGGAGACAAACACTGGTTGCAAGGGAAGTTGATGGTGCTTTGGGAGACTGAAGGACCTTGTGTAATGAAACCGTTCAGCAATTTAGAACCGCTGAACGTCAGCATCTTACAACTCACAAGCCCGAGGTACAATGCAAGCTTGGAAGACTTTGCACTGCAAATCAGCAGTTAAGATTAATGATCTCTCTATTTCTCGCGCCCTCACCCCACCTGATGCCAGAAACTCTGTACACACTGGTACGATGACCATAAACTCAGCATGAACTATGACATTTGGACCAACAGCTTTAAACAGTAGTTTCCAACCTTAAACAGGCACCCACCACTTTAAGGCTGGCGATCGCAGCAAAGTACGGCGCTCCAGTGTACCTGCACTCGGTGGAAGGAAAATATGGTCAGATGTCACTGTAGCTCAGAGATTAAAAACAACAGTCACTCAATTCTCTTAATTCATATTTATTTGACCCATGCTTTTATTTGCTGGCAGTTTAGTCTTTAGCCCAATGCCCAGTGACACGCTGCTACGTCCACGTTGCCCTTACTGGCCCTCGATCCCCAAAATCCATTCCCGTGGTCCCTCTCTTCCTCAGACCACCTCTGCCCCTCTTTTTAAATCCACCCATCCCCGAGTGCATTCCCTCCCCTCTCCCACAGCCCGTGCTCTGCTCGGAGTTACACAGGGAATGAGCTGTGTTACTGATGTGGAGAGGATGTTTCCACTAGCGAGAGAGTCTAGGACCAGAGGTCATAGTCTCAGATTTAAAGGATGTTTCTTTAGGAAGGAAATGAGGAAGAATGTCTTTAGTCAAAGGGTGGTGAATCTGTGGAATTCATTACAACAGACAGCTGTGGAGGCAGTCAATGGATATTTTTAAGGCAGAGATGGGTAGAATCTGGATGAGTACAGGTGTCAGGGGTTATGGGGAGAAGGCAGAAGAGCAGGGTTGAGGGGGAAGAGTTAGATCAGTCATGACTGAATGGCGGAGTAAACTTGATTGGCTGAATGGACTAATTCTGCTCCTATCACATGAATTTATGATGCAGTGTTACATCAGGTTGGTGCTTTGCATAGGCACTCAGATCATTAGTTTGCTGCCCAGACAATTTAAACGAGCAAAGTACAGCACAGCACAGAGCATAGAGGAGTTCTCACGTACTCACTGCAACCCCCGATCACTGCGATCCTCCCATCCTGTCCTTTATGTTTTTCTGCAGTTAATGGAGGAACAATATTCCTAACCAGCTGAAGGGTTTCATCCATGCTCCCAGAATTCCTGTGACTGTGAAAGCTGAAGGCTCTGTGCAGAACTGGAAAAACAACATTAACAGTTAGTCTCTGTGCCTCATAGCAAGGTCATTAATCAAATGCTTTTCACATCTATCATCAAGGACCCCACCATCGTTGTCATGTCCTCTTCTCACTGTTATTATTGGGAAGGATGTACAGATGGTACAGAACATCATGTTCAGGAACAGCTACTTTCCTAAAGACATTAGGTTCCTGAATCGACCTGCACAACTCTAATCCTATCTCAACAAGAGCACTCATTGCAGGTCTTTTAATCCACCATGAACTTGTTTTTTTCTAATTGCATTCTTGTTTTAAACATACCCTGTCTTTCTATTTACTGTGCAACAGAATTTGTGTAATTATGTATAATTCGTGTATTGTGTGTTTGTATGAGACTGGGGGCCTATAATACGTTTGCAAACATAGATTATCATTGCCAAATACCTGCACCTCGCCGTACTTGTGCATTTACTGTAACAATAAACTCGACTTGACATGCTGACACTGGCTTTTGTCAGCCCAAACCTCCCAACTATGGAAACAGTTCATTTCAACTGCAGAGGGGGATTTAAAAAAATGTAGACCAACATACTGGGCAAGTGCTGACCCACTCACACAATGGCACAAAAAGGAAGCTCACGCTGGCAGAATGAAGTGCCAATTGTGGGCTGTGTTTTGGATGCCAGGGTAAGTGTGGCCCAACGTGGAAGTATTGTGGGTGGGCAGGGAGTTCGGCCTGGATCCTGGAGAACTTTTACCGGCCAGAATCACTGGAGGAGGAAGAACTGGCGCTTGTCACAGCGCGGTTTGTAGGAGACAGCGGCCGCCTATGCTGCAGTGTAGCCGCCCGGCATCGCTCCCCGGGGCTTGTCCGCCCCCCCTCCCCGGGGCCGGGCCCTACCTTCTGTCCGCAGGCAGTACAGCGCGGCCGTGAATGAGGCCAGAGCGACAACGGCGCCGCGGATCAGAGTTCCCCGGGCCCAGCCGGCAGCTCGGCTCCCGGACCCACTTCCAGCAACCATCGTCCCCGCTAAACCACCCACCCGGGGCCAAAGATCTTATATCTGCTATAAGATCTTTACCCGGGACAACCCGGCCCAGGCCCAGGCCCAGGCCCCGCCTTTACCCGCTGCGCGGATCCCGGCCGCCGCCAGCTGTTTGCAGCCGAACATCCACAGGTCGTCTGCAGGCGGCCAATCACACGCTGCTCTCAGGCGGCCAATCACACGCTGCTCTCAGGCGGCCAATCACACACGTCACATGCGGCCAATCACACGCTGCTCTCATGCGGCCAATCACACGCTGCTCTCAGGCGGCCAATCACACACGTCACATTCAACCAGCCAATCACACACTGTCAACGATCAGCCAATCACACGATGCCTCCAGCCAACCAATCACGTGCTCTTCTCAACAGCCAATCACACGCACTGTTTTTAATTAACCAATCACACGCCAGCTGCGGTTAGCCAATCACACGCTGCATTCAGCCAACCAATCAAACGCTGTCGATCACGGACAGCCCCAACCAGCCAATCACCTGTGCCCAGCGTCACAAAGAGTGGTGGGTGTATGGAACTAACTAGGAGGCAGTGGGGCTATTGCACAGCTTAAAGCAAAGATCTTTGGCTTAAAGGACATTTGGACAAGTACATGGATAGGAAAGGTTTAGAAGGATATGGGCCAAAAGCAAGGACAATAGACAATAGATGCAGGAGTAGGCCATTCGGCCCTTCGAGCCAGCACCGCCATTCAATGTGATCATGGCTGATCATCCCCAATCAGTACCCCGTTCCTGCCTTCTCCCCATATCCCCTGACTCCGCTATTGTTAAGAGCCCTATCTAGATCTCTCTTGAAAGCATCCAGACAACCTGCCTCCACCGCCCTCTGAGGCAGAGAATTTCACAGACTAGTGGAAGGTGGGACCAGTGAGGCATCTTGGTTGGTGTGGGCAAGTTCAATTCAATTCAATTCAACTTTATTGACATTGCACAAATACGAGTACAGGTACAACAAAATGCAGTTTAGAGTCTGGTCATAATGCAAGATAGTAGAAATAAAAATACTGGTTAACAATGTGTGGACTGTGGATTAATTAAACTGGTACATAGGCAAATAAATGTATACAAATGGGAGAGTCTAAAGATAGCTAGCGACGGGACTGAGTTCAGCAGTGTGGTGGTGTTGTTGAAAAAGCTGTTCCTCAGCCTGCTTGTGTGAGACCTGAGGCTCCTGTACCGCCTCCCTGATGGGAGGAGGGCAAATAGTCCATGGTTAGGGTGAGAGGGGTCCTTGATGATTTTCCCGACCCGTCTCAGACACCGTTTACGGTGGAGGGCATCCATGGCAGGGAGCGGGGCACCGATGATGTGATGAACGGTTTTCACCACCCGTTGCAGTGCCTTCCTGTCAGCTGTGGTGCAGCTGCTGTACCATACCGTGAAGTTGAGCTGAGGGTCTGTGCAGGGAAACTTCCATCATTTGATTCCTCAAAAGGGCGGCATGGTGGCATACCAGTTGAGCTGGTGCCTTACAGTGCCAGAGACCCGGTTTCGATCCTGACTATAGGTGCTGTATGTAAGTTTATTGTACATTCTCCCGAAGAATGTTTTCTTCGGGAGTTCTGGTTTCCTCCCACAGTCCAAAGATGTACAGACTTGTAGGTAAATAGGCTTTGGTAAAATGTTTAATTGTCCCTAATGCGTAGCATAGTGTTAGCGTATAATTATAAAGTTTCCTTAATTGTCATTCAAACTTTAAGTTTGAACAAAATTGCGTACCTTGCAGTCATGACAGAAAATAAAATAATAGAACACACAATGAACGCAGTTTAACATCCACCACAATGAGTCTACCAGGCACCTCCTCACTGTGATGGAAGGTAAAAGTCTTAAAGTCCTTATCTCTTCCTTCCTTGTTCTCCCTCTGCATTGAGGCGATCCAGGCTTTCGATGTTGGGCCCCCTGCCGGGTGATGGTAAGTCCCGCGGCCGAATCCGAGTATGGGGTGAGTCAGGGGACCTGTTTCCACGCTGTATCTCTAAAGTCTAAAATCATCAGTTTATTGTCACCTGTACAGAGGTACTGTGAAAAACTTTTGTTGCATGCTATCCAGTCAGCAGTAAGACAATACATGATTATGGTCATAAAGTTGGATGTTTCAATGACTACTGCCTGGTAGGTCTGACATCAAATGTCAGGTCAAGCTGGATCCCTTGCAATTTGCATACAGGAAAAAAACATGCCTACGGAGGACACCATCTCTCTCTTCCATTACAGTCAGCTCGGGCTATGGATCACCTTTACGATAAGAACATCTTTGTAGGGGTGCGTTTTGTCGACTGCAGCTCAGCCTCAGCCTTCAACACCATAAGCCTTCAATACAAAATAAGCTAATTCCTAATCTTCTGGATCTTGGCCTTGGAGCTTCCATCTGCCACTGGCGTCTGGACTTCCTGACCAGCAGACCACAGTTGGTTAGAAGTGGTTGCAAAAGCTCCTCCAACCTGTCTCAACACTGGTGCTCCTAGGGCTTGTGTGCTCAGACCCTTGCTCCACTCCTTGTGCACCCGTAACTATGTGGCCGTATACATTAATAACCTGATCTTTAAGTTTGCCACAATGATACTGCTATTGTCGGCCAGATCAACAACAATGATGAGAAAAGAGATAGGAACCTTGTGTCATGGTGTTAGAACAGCTACCAAGTCCTTACGTTAGCACCGGGAAATGATTACTGGTTTTATCTTGCACTAAACATTATTCCCTTATGTATCTGTGCACTATGAATGGCTCGATTGTTATCATGTATGGTCTTTCTGCTGACTGGTTAGCAGGTAACAAAAGCTTTTCACTGTACCTCGACACACTTGAGAATAAACTAAACTGAACTGATAAACTAAACTGAACTGAGTTGGCTGTTGACCTAAGGAAGTGAGGGAGCGATTGCAATCTTATTATCATCAATGGTGTTGTTGTAGAGATGTTCAAACACTTCAATTTCAGAGCCATCCATAGCACCAGCAACCTAACCTGGTCCCTCACACTGATGCAGTGATGAAGAAAGCATATCATACTATTTATTTTCATATATACCTGAGAATATTTTGGTGTATTCATGCTCGCAAATGTCTCTAGATGCGCTGGAAAAAGTACCCTGGCAGATATTTCTCAACCTGGTATGTCAACTGCTCTGCTGTTGACCTCCTGAAACAGTGGTGAACACAGCCCAGTCCACCACAAGGTCGTCACTTCGGTCTGGTCCATCCTGGTGCATGGCAGAAAGAAGTCTGGAAGTATCGTTGAGGGTGCCTAACATTCTGCCTATTCCCTGTACTCTCTTCTTCTTTCTAGGAAAATATTCAGGAGCTTGAACTCGCTAGAATTTCGGCTTGTACTCGCTAGAATATAGAAGATTGAGGGGGGGATCTTATAGAAACAAAAATCTTTTTGGACAGGCTATTTGCAGGATTTTTTTTTCCCGATTTTTTTTTAGTCCAGAAGGGTCACGTTTAAATAAGAGGGAAGTACTACACCATATATGAGAAATACATTTTTTGTACCGAGTGGTTTTTTTTGAGTTTTTGCCACAAAAGTATGAGCCATTTCAAAGAAAGTAAAGAAAGTGAGCAAGAGTCTTGAAGTTAAAGGGATCAGGGGGTATGGAGAGAAGGCAGGTACAGGATACTGAGTTCGATGATCAGCCATGATCATATTGAATGGCTGTAGACCCTAGAAAAGAAAGAACTCCTGCACCTAGGAACTATGTTTCTATGTTGAAAACATTCAGACATCCGACTTAAGGGAACGACCAACCTCCGGAGTTTTTGTTGTTGTACTCTTACTCTCGTTACACTCATTCTGGTCCAAAATTCTGGTACTTAGGCCAACTTGGATTGGCTACAGATGCAAGACCATTCTCCTGTTTAGTTGTTGTATTTGTTACCATGTCCAGAATTTAGTTTATTCATTGTCCTTTTTACCGAGATAAGTGGGAAGTCTTCTAGGATCCAAGATGATACTAAAAGCACAATTGTGTATACAGAGAGCGGGTAAATCTGTGGCAATTTTTTGCCACAGAAAGTAGATTGAGGCCATTTCATTGGCTATATTTAAGAGGGAGTTAGATGTGGCCCTTGTGGTTAAAGGGATCAGGGGGTATGGAGAGGAGGCAGGTACAGGATAAACTGAGTTGGATGATCAGCCATGATCATAATGAATGGCTGTGCAGGGTCGAATGGCCGACTCCTGCACCTATTTTCTATGTTTCTATGTTGAAAGCTCAGACGTCCAGACTTAAGAACGGCTTCTCTCCGGAGTTGTTGCTGTGTACTCTTACTCTCGATTACATCTCATTCTGTTATCCTTCATTTTGGTACTTAGGACAACTTCAGATTGCACTACAGTATTTGCACCATTCTCCTGTTTAGTTGTTGTATTTGTTACCATGTTTAATTTAGTTTATTATTGTCCTTGTTACCGAGATACATTGAAAAGCTGTTCTGCATGCTATCCAGTAAAATCATATTATACGTGAGCACAATTGTGTATACAGTCGTGCGGGTGGCACAGTGGCAGAGTTGCTGCCTAACAGCGCCAGAGATCCGGGTTCGATTTTGACTATTAGTGCTGTCTGTATGGAGTTTATAAGTTCTCCCTGTGACCGTGTGGGTTTTCTGTAGACTCGGTGGGGCCGAAGGGCCCGTTTCCATGCTGTATCTCTAAACTAAACTAAATTACAACCAGGCACAAATAAAAGAAGTGAAACGATTGTAAGTGGATCCCCTTCTGGGTTGCACTCAAACAGTTGTCACAATCCCCCGCCACCTCGTATCTTCCATTGTCTCAAGTCTCTGAAAAGTCTAAGCTTGATCTAGGGTGGTGTGCAATTTCCTATTTTCACACCTTAAGTCCTAGTGTCTTGGCAAAACTGGATCGATGAAATAGAGGGGAGCCTAACCCAGCCATTGCAGCTCTGCACAGCCTCTGACAATAGACAATAGGTGCAGGAGTAGGTCATTTGGCCCTTTGAGCCAGCAGCGCCATTCAATGTGACCATGGCTGATCATCCCCAATCAGTTCTTGTCTTCTCCCCATGTCCCCTGACTCCGCTATATTTAAGAGTCCTATCTGGCTGCAGGCTGCCCTCGATCTGTAGGGCACATCCGGCTGCTGTAGGGCCTCATGACTCATGACCACCACAAATGTGCTACCTGTCTCCTGCAGCAGCCCCCTCACCTGTCCACTTCCATGTGCCAAGGTACAATCAATACTATACAATACAATCAGTTTTATTCATCACATTGCACATGAAATGCAAGTGAAATGAATTTGCCAGCAGCGGTACAATGAGAAAGAACACACAAAAACACAATAAAATTTTAACACAAACATCCACCACACCATTCATCACTGTGGTGGAAGGCACAGAAATTGGCCAGTCCTCCTCCATTTTCCCCCGTGGTCGGGACCTCAACCCTCCGCAGTCACCGCTACGGGCGTCCAGATGATAAAAGTCAAGGTAAGTCCTGAATCAGTGCCTCCCCCACCGGAGACCGCGGCTTCAGATTGGTGTAGGCCACAGGCCAGCGGTCGGTGATTTAGAGTTTGCGCCGCAGCCAGAAGCACTGCAGACTGCAGGGCCGGCAGTCAAAGTCGAAGCTCCCTAAATAATCAGGTTGTGGATTATTTAGAGCCACTGACTTTCCGCTGCTGATGTCGTGGGTCCAAATTATACCATGCCGTGCACTGTTGGAGGGGCAATATTGTGGGAATGCAGCACTGTGAGAGGGCATAACCGAGGGATAGCCAAGTCTACTGTTTATTCTGTGCACGTTATGTAAAGAAGGAATCCCATTGCATCCAGCTTGTATATGACTGAACTAAACTGATCTGATCTGCTGGAATTCAAGATTCCAAAGGTCACATTATACTGGTGTGTTTGACCACTGGGCTAATAATCCAGAGAATATTAATTCAAGCAGAGTATGACTTGCTGAATTCAGTTGAATAAAAGCTAGTCACAGTAAAGATAAGCTTGAAATACTGACTATGGGTGAGGAGATGCTGAGGGAATGTCACATTATTCTTTTTTTTGTTAACCAAAAATAAATGTAATACATTATTTACAATAGTAATGTGTAGGAAGGAACTGCAGATGCTGGTTTAAATTGAAAATAGACACAATAAGCTAGAGTAATTCAGCAGGACAGGCAGCATCTCTGGAGAGAAGAAACGGGTGACATCTCGGGTTGTGACCATTCTTCAGACTAGTCAGGGGAAGGGCAAATGAGAGATATAGATGATGACGTAGAGAGATAAAGAACAATGAATGAAAGATGTGCAAAAAAGTAACGATGATAAAGGAAATATGCCATTTTTGCTGTTTGGTGGGTGAAAACGGGAAGCTGGTGCAACTTGGATGGGGAAGGGATGGAGAGGGAATGCTGGGGTTACTTAAAGTTAGAGAAATCAATATTCACATCTGTGGGCTGTAAGCTTCCCAAGTAGTATTACAATAGTAACTTTGTGCAAAGAAGGAATCCCATAGTAACTTCAGAATTCCAAAAGGGAAGCAAAATGAAGGTAAAGAGATGTGAGAGCTGAAGGGACAACAACAGCTAAAGTGCTTGGCAAACATTTTCGCGTTTGCTCACTGCATTACATCAACAGTAAGGCATTATTTGTGTTTTTTCTTGATTCCTTTGGTATCTAAAAAGTTTCAGAAGTGATAAATCTGGCTGTAAAATTTTAAAATCGCCCATGGTTCTGAAGTGGGTTTTTACATGCAAATAAAAAACGCTTCTGAAGCTAAATTTATCATTAAAAAAATCTCCAGACTTACGAGTGGTGTGTGGAAAAGTAAGTTTTCTATCATTATGGTATTGAGATGTATATTTTGGCAAATAATAAACTGTCCTGACAGCTTAAACACCCACTCCCTTTCAATAGGATATTGTCAATTTGCTGAGGTTGATTATGTCCAATTAACAGCTAACAATGATGCCATTCCTTGGCCTGCATCTGAGTAAAATGTAATTCAAAACCCATGTATGGTTTGCGATTTTTTTAAATGATATATTTTGCTTCAGAGGCGTTTTCTTTTTGTATATAAAAACCCACTTGAGAACCATGGGCGATTTTAAAATTTTACAGGAAGTAGGATAAATGTCTCTCAAGCTTACCCCGATTTCCACAATTATTCACAGCACAAAAAATGACCATTTTGGTGGGTTTTAACAAGTCAGAAAGTACACGTTTCATGTATAGGGAGGTTGCACGGCAGTCGGGTCACGACCCATGACCCGTACTGTTGCTACGCTACGCCAACTGGAGTACACATGATGAACTGCAGGTAACATATAGAAACTTACAAAATTCTTAAGGGGTTGGACAGGCTAGATGCAGGAAGCTTGTTCCCGATGTTGGGGAAGTCCAGAACAAGGGGTCACAGTTTAAGGATAAGGGGGAAATCTTTTAGGACAGAGATGAGAAAAATATTTTTCACACAGAGAGTGGTGAATCTCTGGAATTCTCTGCCACAGAAGGCAGTTGAGGCCAGTTCATTGGCTATATTTAAGGCTATGTTTTTTCATGATTCCTTTGGCATCTAAAAAGTTTCAGAAGTGATAAATCTGCCTATAACATTTTAAAATCGCCCATGGTTCTGAAGATGGTTTTTACATACAAAATGAAAACGCTTCTGAAGCTAAATTTATCATTAAAAAAATCTCCAGACTTACGAGTGGTGTGTGGAAAAGTAAATCATTATACTATTGAGATGCATATTTTGGCAAATAATAAAATGTTCTGACAGCTTAAACACCCACTCCCTTTCAAATAATTCCCTTGCTGAGGTTGATTTTGTCCAATAAACAGCTAACAATTTGGCTCGCATCTGAGTAAAATGTAATTCAAAACCCACGTATGGTTTGTGATTTTTTTTATGATAAATTTTGCTTCAGAGGCGTTTTCCTTTTGTGTGTAAAAACCCACTTGAGAACCAGGGGCGATTAAAAAAATGTACAGTCCAATTTATCACTTCTGAAACGTTTTAGATATAAAAGGAATCAGGAAAAAACACAAATAATGCCTTACTGTCGATGGAATGCGATAATTGCCAATATTTTGAATCTTGATATCGTCTCTGTCGCTTGGCGAGTTTTGAAGTTGGGAAAACTTTATTCCGGGGCGGCCACTTGGGGCGAGCGTTTCCGCTTTGCTCAGAGGGAGGGTTTGGCCGAGAAGTGAGCAGTCGGGAGCAAAGATCCCTATAGTCTGCCCCGGGGCGGCAGCAGGATGATGAAGCCGGACGGCAAGGTTGTGATCCTGGGCGACGTGAACGTGGGCAAGAGCTCGCTGCTGCAGCGCTACACCGAGCGCCGCTTCCACGACACTGTCAGCACCGTGGGCGCTGCCTTCTACCTCAAACACTGGGGCGCCCACAGTATCTCCATCTGGGACACGGCGGGTGAGACGTGAGCGGGGGGAGGGGGGGGGGGGGGGGGGGGGGGGGTTGGAGCAGGGAGTGAGGGGGGAGGGGGGCAGGGGGGCGGGGGGCCACAGTAGAAGGTGGGGAGACCACGGGAGGGTTGAGGGCGGGGGAGGAGAATGGGGATGAGGGAGCGGGTGAGAGGGGAGGTGGGATATGGGGGTGAGGGATGGGAGGAGGGGGGGGGAGAGGATGGGTGAAGTGAGGGGACAGAGGGGGGGGGGGGGGGGTCGTCGAGGGAGGGGACGAGGGGTGTGGGGGAGAAGGAGTGAGGTGAGGGGGAGGAAGAGGTGAGGGCTGAGGTGAGGGATGGGGGTGTGAGAGGGATCAACAGAGGTGGGGTGGAGGGAAGTTAGGGGGAGAGGAGAGGGGTAAAAGGGATGAGGTGCGGGGGGAGAGGGGTGGTGTAGGGCGGTGGTGAGGCAGCCAGAGGGACGGATTAAATCCCACAAATCTACTTGGACGACCCTCCCCCTCCCTTCCCCATGTACACTGTCTCCCTACAGCATGTTTTAACCAGGCTGCTATACAAATGCAACTTAAGGTCCGCATCTAAGTGTGAAATTTGACACCAAGCCCGAGCGTACGTGCCTGACCCCTCGGCCGCTGGTCACCGCTTTGTAGACCAGTGACTAGGGGGCTGCATTCAGGCCGTTCGGCCCCTCTGCTCCGGGCTAGCGTATCCCACGCCAACCCCTCTCCATCTGGCCCGCTCCTACCCATATCTCTCTGGCCGTTTGCGTTGATCCCGTTTCTGCACAAACCCACCCCTGCTCTCTCTCCCCTCGCTCAACCTTTGCCGAGTGGGGGCGAGTTCCCAGTCCCAACGCCCTCGCTCTCCGGGGAGAGAGTTCCCCAACTCCGCCCTGATACGGTACAATTCCCGGTTCTGATTTCTTCCCAAATTGAAACATTAGTTTTAAATCTTAGGAAACTTAAACATTGAATGTAAGACCCTCCCATACACCATCGCTTATCCGGTCGCTTTTCGTGCCTTGGCTCGTCTCGATGCTTAGTAATTGTTGAGCGCCTCCGTCTCCAACACCCAAGTGATACTGAAGGGAGCGCCGCACTGTGTGAGAGATAGTGTCGAGGGAGCGCCACAGTGTGGGAGAATCTTCACCAGAACTGTTAATCAAATGCTCTTTGGTCGATGTAACAGCCTGGTGATGCTGTAAGTCACTGAAGGGGTTGCCTCGGTCTATTGCTGCTCCTGTAGTAGAGTTGCTGCCTTCAGCACCGGAGTCCCGTGTTCAATTTTGACTACCGGTGCTGTCTTTACGGAGTTTGTACGTTCTCCCCGTGATCGCGTGGGTTTTCTCCGGAAGCTCCGGTTTCCTCCACAGTCGAATGGCGTACAGGTTTGTAGGTTAAATGGCCTAGTGTAAGTTGACCCTAGTGTGCAGGATAGAGCTAGTTTACGGGGTGATTTTTGGTCTTGGTGAACCGAAGGGCCTGTTTCCACGCTGTATGTCAAGAGTCTAAAGTCTCCCCTACTGTGGTCTGGGTTTGCAGACCAGGATCATACCTCTGGGCCGGTCTTGCCAGTACAATACTGGGGCACTGGAAATCCTCAGCGGGTCAGGCAGTCGCCGTGGAGAGGGAACAAGAGTTAAATGTCTTGTGTAAATGAACTTTCATCAGGCTGGTGCACTGAAGGTTTCTCAACCGGAAACATTGACTCCTTTGGTTGCTCCTTCCACAGATGCTTCCTGACCTGCTGAGCACTTTCTGTTTCTATCTGGGTTGCTCTGTCACACTATTTGTAGCTCACCCACACTTGGCCAGCCAGTTCCTGGAAAGTAGCTGCTTTCCCTTGCTGTGAAGTTAATTCAGGCTTTACACAGTCACGGGTGCCGCTTGTGGAAGATGTGGCTTTGTTGGATGCTGAGTTTGTTCCTCGTTGCTGAGTTACCACAGCACTTTGCATCTTTTTTTGTTGTTGTAAGCCCAGCGTCTGCAGTTCCTTGTCTCTGAGGTTTAGAGTAACTGCCATGGGCTGAATGCGGGCTAAATAGGACTATCTTAGATGGGCCATTTTTGATCGGCATTGATGAGTTTAGCCAAAGGGACTTTTTTTGTGCTGTTTGACTTAGTGAATCAGGGTTGCAATAAAACCCCTGCTTCAGGGTGAAGTTGGGCTGGAGAGATAACAACAACTTGCTCCTGTGGCATCTGAACCATGACACAGAGCATCATAGTAATGTGGTCAGAGATAATTTACCATCAATGTATGAGATACTAGGGTAGGTAACTAGAAGCTTGGGCAATGTGTGGGTACAACAAGCAATGAACTAGAGAGGTGAACAGATTTATTGAGAGGTTTCTGGAACTTGGTTATACATTATTTCGAATAGGCAATAACACAGGAGGAAATGGCCCATCTGATCCATGCTGGTCTCAGAGAGGCAATTTTATCTATCCCATTTCCCCCTCCGCATTTCCCTATGGCTATTCACTCTCACACACCACCAATTCCCCATTGATCCTTTTGACACCCACTACACTAAACCTCCCAACACATCTCTGGGATGTGGAAGGGAAACAGTAGCACCCGAAGGAGACTCACGCAGACACAGGGAGAACGTACAAACTGCGCACAGCTCCTTGTTCGAGGTCGAGCTTGAAGCTGGGGCTGGGAGGCAGCATTTCCCCTTGCTGTGCTACGGCTGGGAAGGGTGCCTGCCAGAGGGTGGTGTGTAGAGTTGGAGTTGGCGATCTCAGTGTGGACATGGTCTGTAGCTCATCATGACCACAATGGGCTTAGAGACATAAAGCACTGCTGATAAGTTCATAGGTTATTGGAATAGAATCAGGCCATTTGGCCCATCAAGCCTATCAATCATGGCTGATCTGTCTTTCCCTTTCAACTCTATTCTCCTGCCTTCTCCCCATAACCCCAGACACCTGTACAAATCAGGAATCTGTCAATTTATGCCTTAAAAATATCCGTTGACTTGGCCTCGACAGCCGTTTTGTGGCAATGAATTCCACAGATACACCACCCAGTGACTAAAGAAATTCCTCCTCATCTCCTTTCTAAAAGCACTTCCTTATTCTGAGGCTAAGGTCTTGGGTCCTAGACTCTCCCACCAGTGGAAACATCATCTCTACATCCACTTTATCCAGGCCTTTCACTATTCGTTAATTTCAATGAGTTCTCTCCCCTCTTCCTTCTAAACACCAGCGGGTACAGGCTCAGTGCCATCAAGCACTCATCATATGTTAACCCAAACATTCCTGTGATCATTCTCCACCTAGTAAAGGAGGCAGG
This sequence comes from Leucoraja erinaceus, assembly GCF_028641065.1. Lineage (NCBI taxonomy): Eukaryota > Metazoa > Chordata > Chondrichthyes > Rajiformes > Rajidae > Leucoraja > Leucoraja erinaceus. The sequence continues at coordinate 12,018,267 of NC_073382.1, forward strand.
GGGGAGTTATCGTGTCGGGAGCAGACTTTGTGATGGAGACTGGACATGTGTCCAGTTTTCCTCAAAAATAGACACAAAAAGTAACTCAGCGGGACAGGCAGCATCTCTGGAGAGAAGGAGTGGGTGACTTTTCGGATCAAGACCCTTCTTCAGACCTTGTCCAGTTTTCCTGACTTACTCGTGTTCAACACCTTCAAGACAGAGGCTCCTGTACCACATATCCTTAGCCGTACCACGCAGGAACCTCTGACAATCAAGGTTCAAAATGAGATCTTGAAAAATAGAGTCCACTTCCCACACTTTGGAGTTCTCTCTCAACAAAGGCAGTTACACATGTAGAAATTCACCATGGCCTTCAGTGTGCTGGGTCAGCCTTTGTCCAACTGAGAAGAATAAAGGGGAGGCCATTTAAGACTGAGGTGAGAAAAAACGTTTTCACCTAGAGAGTTGTGAATTTATGGAATTCCCTGCCACAGAGGGCAGTGGAGGCCAAGTCACTGGATGGATTTAAGAGAGAGTTGGATAGAGCTCTGGGGGCTAATGGAGTCAAGGGATATGAGGAGAGGGCAGGCACGGGTTTTTGATAGGGGACGATCAGCCATGATAGCAATAAATGGCGGTGCTGGCACGAAGGGCCGAATGGCCTCCTCCTGCACCTATTTTCTATGTTTCGAAGTAAGAAATCGTCTTATGATCATCATAAGACATTGGAGCAGAATTTGGCCATTTGGCCCATTTAGTCTGCACAGCAATTTGATCATGACTGATCTATTTTTCCCTCTCAACCATATTCTGCTGCCTTCTCCCCTTAACACCTGACCCCCTTAGTGATCAAGAACCTACCAGTCTCTGCTTTAAAATACCATAATCAATCAGCCTCTACAGCCATCTGTTGCAATGATTCCATAGATTTGCCACCCTTTGTCTAAATAACTATTTCCTCATCTCCATTCTAAAGGTATGCCTTTCTGTTCTGAAACTATGACTCTCCCACTACTGGAAATATCTTTTCCACATTCACTATTTGGGCCTTTCATTAGGTTTCAATGAGATCCTCCCTCGTCCTTCTAAACTCCAGTGAGCACAGGCCCAGAGCCATCAAACTCTCCTCATGGGTTTGAAGACGGATGCCTCAAATCATCTGTGAGTTCAGTCTATTCAGACAGCGCTGATCCCTGCCGTCTTTTCCCCACAGAGAGTGGTGAGTCTGTGGAATTCTCTGCCTCACAGAGGGCGGTGGAGGCAGGTTCTCTGGGTGCTTTCAAGAGAGAGCTAGATAGGGCTCTTAAAGATAGCGGAGTCAGGGGATATGGGGAGAAGGGAGGAACGGGGTACTGATTGGGGATGATCAGTCATGATCACATTGAATGGCGGTGCTGGCTCGAAGGGCCGAATGGCCTACTCCTGCACCTATTGTCTATTGTCTATTGACTTGAATGGTTCTGGGATTGGATTAGTGAGAGCAGACATCTGAAGGCACTGGAGAGATGTCACAGAATCCAGGGGAAGGGTTGGTGAACCACTGTCGGTGCCCTCTGCCAGCCTAACATCCCCAGCATTTGGTTCCTGCCTCCTGACTTCTATCAGGGGATTGCTTGGCAGGCAGGCAGATGTGCTCGGAGCCGCCTTTGAAAATCCAACAACTCAATGATTGAATGAAGAAGCGTTCAATGTGGCACTGAGATCCTGGAATGTTGGTTCAAGTTCAAGTTCAAGTCAGTTTATTGTCATGTGTCCCGGTATAGGACAATGAAATTCTTGCTTTGCTTCAGCACACAGAACATAGTAGACATTTACTACAAAACAGATAAGTGTGTCCGTATACCATAATATAAATATATATACATACATGAATAAATAAAGTGCAAATAACAGATAATGGGTTATTAATAATCAGAGTTTTATCCGTGCCAGGTTTAATAGTCTGATGGCTGTGGGGAAGTAGTAGGCAAATGAACTTGGGGTAAATGGATGTAGGAATACACCGTGGGCGGTGCAGCTGGTAGAGCTGCTGACTCACAATGCCGGAGACCCGGGTTCAATCCCGACCTCTGGTGCTGTCTGTACGGAGTTTGCATGTTCTCCCACTGACCGTGTAGGTTTCCTCTGGGTGCTTCGGTTTCCTCCCACATCCCAAAGACTTGACGGTTTGTAGGTTAATTAGCCTCTGTAAATTGCCAGTAGTGTATAGGCAGTGGATGAGAAAGTGGGGTACCATAGAACTAGCGCGAACAGGTGACCGAATTGGCGTGGATTGTCCAAAGGGCCTGTTTTCATGCTGCATTCTCTAAACTAAACTAAACGACCCACCATCCACCATGAGGCAGTCTCTACAGGCCTCACTGAGTACCTTTAATCCGACTTAACTGTACACAACTGGAGCGGAAAATATGTCTTCCTCAACCCCAAGGGGCCACATAAGAGGAAGATGAGTGGGAGGAAACAACTTCATCAGAAGCTCTTGAGGTTCAACTCCACTTCAGTGAATTGGGTGCTGGATAATTTGGAACAAGGGACCAATTTAATGGCTTCCATCACTGGCTTGCATTATGACTGGACAATCGCATTCTCTCTCTCTCTCTGTGTTTCTCCCGTGTTCTTGCCCTCTTGGAGTAGCCGTTTGTGGGACTTTACTGTCCAGGAATTGGTTGTCATTTTCACTGAACGTGGCAATTCCATTTTAGAAACAGCTCATTAGCTGAGTGGTGAGGGGGAGGGGGGCAGGGGGGGGGTGCGCGCTGAAGGATCCAAACAGGAGAATCCCTCCGTTACACAAAAAAGCTGGAGAAACTCAGCGGGTGCAGCAGCATCTATGGAGCGAAGGAAATAGGCAACGTTTCGGGCTGAAACCCTTCGTTTCGGCCCGAAACGTTGCCTATTTCCTTCGCTCCATAGATTCTGCTGCACCCGCTGAGTTTCTCCAGCTTTTTTGTGTAACCTTCGATTCTCCAGCATCTGCAGTTCCCTCTTAAACACAGGAGAATCCCTCCTCCTTGTACAGCAACATTTAGTTGCTTGTGTGATTATAACGTCTTCAAGTTGTTTCTATGCTCTTTTGACCACTGGACTGAAGTACAGTGTGCAGCAGCAGGAAGGAGGAGAAGGCAATGCTTCCCACTGATATCCTCCCTTCCCACCTCCCCCCTCATAAATTTGTCAGCAGAATAACTTTTCATTGTGGAGAAGGAGGAGAGCTGCGGGAGGAACTCAGTGGGTCAGACGCATCCGCAGAAGGAAATGGAAGGGTGACGTTTTCCATTGGCACCCTTCAACTGGCATTAAAGGGTCCCGATCCGGAAATGTTCCCTTTTTTATCCACAGGTGCTGCCTGACCCATTGAGTTCCAGCATGAGCTTTCCTTCTCTCCTTTTGTTTTGCTCCAGATTCCAGCAAATGCAGTCTCTTTAGACTTTAACGATACAGCGTGATGCCCTTTGACCCACCCAATACACAATAGGGACAATATATAATTACCACAAGTCAATTAACCTACAAACCTGTATGTCCTCAGCAGGAAACCGGAGCATCCAGACACACTCCAAGTGGTCACAGGGAGAACGTACAAATTCTGTATGGACAGCACCCGTAGTGGGAGTCAATACGGGGTCTCCCGCAATGTAAGGCAGCAACTCTACCGCTGTGCCACCCAAATTATCCAACTTACTGATTAGTGGAAGGCTTGGATAGAGTGGATGTGGGGAGGATGTTTCCACTAGTGGGAGAGTCTAGAACCAGAGGTCATAGCCTCAGAATTAAAGGACGTTCCTTTAGGAAAGTGGGGTCGGAATTTCTTTAGCCAGAGTGTGGTGAATCTGCGGAATTCTTTGGCACAGAAGGCTAGAGAGGCCAAGTTAATGGATATTTTGAAGGCAGAGATAGATGTCTTCTTTGTTAGTTCAGGTGTCAAGGATTATGGGGAGAAAGCAGGAGAATGGGATTAGGAGGGAGAGATAGATCAGCCATGATTAAACGGTGGAGTAGACTTCATGGGCCGAATGGCCTAATTCTGCTCCTATCACTTATGACTGAGACTATCACATGTGACTGAGACTGAGAGCAGTCTGAAGAAGGGTCTTGACCCGAAATATTACTCATTCCTTCTCTCCAGAGGTGCTGTCTGTCCCCCAGAGTTACTCCAGAAATATTTCAAATGTCATTAGAAACGGGAATAGTCCCCGGGGATTGGTGCACTGCGCATGTTGTTCCATTGGTTAAAAAGGTTACTCTTGTTAAGAGTAAACCTAGCTATTATAGACCTGTTAGTTTGACTTCAGTGGTGGGCAAATTAATGGAAAAGATACTTAGAGATAATATATATAAGCATCTGGATAAACAGGGTCTGATTAGGAACAGTCAACATGGATTTGTGCCTGGAAGGTCATGTTTGACTAATCTTCTTGATATTTTTGAAGAGGTTACTAGGGAAATTGACGAGGGTAAAGCAGTGGATGTTGTCTATATGGACTTTAGTAAGGCCTTTGACAAGTTCCTCATGGAAGGTTGGTTAAGAAGGTTCAACTATTGGGTATAAATGCAAGAGTAGCAAGATGGATTCAACAGTGGCTGAATGGGAGACGCCAGAGGGTAATGGTGGATGGCTGTTTGTCGGGTTGGAGGCAGGTGACTAGTGGGGTGCCTCAGGGATCTGTGTTGGGTCCTTTGTTGTTTGTCATGTACATCAATGATCTGGACGAAGGTGTGGTAAATTGGATTAGTAAGTATGCAGATGATACCAAGATAGGGGGTGTTGTGGATAATGAAGAGGATTTCCAAAGTCTACAGAGTGATTTAGGCCATTTGGAAAAATGGGCTGAAAGATGTCAGATGGAGTTTAATGCTGATAAATGTGAGGTGCTACACCTTGGCAGGACAAATCAAAATAGGACTTACATGGTAAATGGTAGGGACTTGAAGAATACAGTTGAACAGAGGGATCTGGGAATAACCGTGCATAGTTCCTTGAAGGTGGAATCTCATATAGATAGGGTGGTAAAGAAAGCTTTTGGTATGCTAGCCTTTATAAATCAGAGCATTGAGTATAGAAGCTGGGATGTAATGTTAAAATTGTACAAGGCATTGGTAAGACCAAATCTGGAGTATGGTGTACAATTTTGGTCACCCAATTATAGGAAGGATGTCAACAAAATAGAGAGAGTACAGAGGAGATTTACTAGAATGTTGCCTGGGTTTCAACAACTAAGTTACAGAGAAAGGTTGAATAAGTTAGGTCTTTATTCTCTGGAGCGCAGAAGGTTAAGGGGGGACTTGATAGAGGTCTTTAAAATGATGAGAAGGATAGACAGAGTTGATGTGGACAAGCTTTTCCCTTTGAGAATAGTGAAGATTCAAACAAGAGGACATGACTTCAGAATTAAGAGACAGAAGTTTAGGGGTAACATGAGGGGGAACTTCTTTATTCAGAGAGTGGTAGCGGTGTGGAATGAGCTTCCAGTGGAAGTGGTGGAGGCAGGTTCGATGGTATGATTTAAAAATAAATTGGATAGGCATATGGATGAGAAGGGAATGGAGGGTTATGGTATGTGTGCAGGCAGGTGGGAATAAGGGAAAATAATTGTTCGGCACGGACTTGTAGGGCCGAGATGGCCTGTTTCCGTGCTGGTGCCTCTTGGTGTCAACTCATCTGATTTTGTTCTGAGTCATGACTGCAATGTTAATTGTGCAATGCTCTGACTGATAGAGAATGTGGGGCCCACGGATTGTGTGGAAGCTGTTGCTCCACATCTGATCTGGTCACAAGCCACGGCTTACGCTGTTTTATTTGGCAGTAGCTTGTTACAACATCCTCACAAGACTCCTGCTCCCACTTGGCCTGTGCTGTGAAATATAATCGCCCTTCCCTCTCCCCCTCTTATCAATGCCAGCGAAGACAGGCAATGGTGCGAAACTGAGGCCGGGGAGCCCAGGGCTCTTTGGAAGTCACTCGTGGAAATCACTGGGACGGGAGGCAAGTGAAAACTGGTGGGGTGAGAATGCAGAAGTACGAGATGTTGCAATTCTCCGGGCCGAGCCGACTGGGACCATGCCCCACAAGCCTCAAACTATTATTCCCGTGACTCTAGTCACTGTGGACTCTGAGCATTGCCAGTGGTTTGGTTTAGTTTATCGTCACATGTATTAAGGTAGAGTGAAAAGCTTTTTGTTGCGTGCTATCCAGTCAGCGGAAAGACAATACATGATTACAATCGAGCCATTTACACTGTGTAGACACATGATATCCATTGATGGTCTCCAAGGGCTGAGGAAGTGAATTCCACAGATTCGGCACACTCTGATGTAAGAAATTCCTCCTCATTCCCTTTCTAAAGGTACGTCCTTTTATTCGGAGGCTATGGTCTCTGGTCCTAGACTCTGCCACTAGTGGGAAACATCCTCTCCTCATACACTATATCCAGGTCTTTCACCATTTGTCAGCTCAGAGTGAAGTTTTAGTTCAGCGATACAGCGCGGAAACAGGCACTTTTGGCCCACGGGGTCCGCTCCGACCAGCGATCCCTGCACATTAGCATTATCCTATACCCACTAGGGACAATTTTTACATTAACCAAGCCAATTAATCAGTGTCATAGAGAGCTGCCACTGCCCACTGCTGTAGTTCTCTGGAAAGCAGCCCCTCTCTCTCCAAGTGATTCCGTCACTCAGTAATTCGAGATCACTTCCCCCTCAACTCCATCTTTATACTCCCAATTTGTCAATCCCTCCCACCCCCACTATTTTGTTTAAACCCACACGTGTAGCCCTAGCAAACCTGCCTGCCAGAACGTTGGTCCCCCTCCAGTTAAGGAGTTCATGATTCATTGAGGAGTTCATGGTTGTGGAGACCCTGCAACAAAGGAGCCCCAACGCCACTTTATTCTCTGTATCAATACAGTGCGCTCAGGGTGTTTCTAGAGCACGTCTGTCCTATAACAGCCTGGCAGTTGTATATAATAAACAGCAGTCACAGGGTTCTCAATGACTCCCACTGCTCCATTGTTAAAACCCTTCAACATCCACTTTCAGTTCCGCCGTAAGACCTTGATGCTCTCTGTGGATTTCCTGGATCTCCTTGTCCTCGTACTCAGTTGCTGCCTTGCGACTCCCTTGTCACTAGCGTGGTGTCCACAGCTTTTGTCTTGTTCTTTGGGAAGCCAGCTGAGGAGTAGAGTGCAGCGTGGACACGTGCCCTTTATCCCACCGAGTCCACGCCGACCATCAATCACCCGTACACTAGTGCTATGTTATTCCGCTTTTGCACCCTACACACTCCGGGGAATTGACAGAAGCTAATTAACCTACGTACGTCTTTTGAATGTGGGTGAAACCGGAGCACCTGGAGAAAACCCACACCATCACTTACAGATGGCACACGTGGACAGAATCGAACCCGGGTCCCTGGCGCTGTAAGGCAGCAGCTCTACTGCTGTGCCACCTTTGCTGTTCTTCACTGGGGACAGTTACCGCTCAATTGACAGTGGTGCCAGTGCGCGACTCCCATCCCAGAGTACGCACAGTTTCTAAAGGTGCACTCCTCATCAAAACATACAGAATAGTGAAAGGCTTGGATAGAGTGGATGTGGAGATGGTGTTTCCACTAATGGGAGAGTCTAGGACTAGAGGTCATAGCCTTAGAATTAAAGGATGTTCTTTTAGGAAGGAGATGAGGAGAAATGTCTTTAAGTCTGAGGGTGGTGAATCTGTGTGATTCTTTGCAACTGTGGAGGCTGTCAGTGGATATTTTGAAGGCAGAGATAGATAAATTTGTGATTAGTACAGGTATCAGAGTTATGGGGAGAAGGCAGGAGAATGGGGTTAGGAGGGAGAGATAGATCAGCCATGATTGAATGGCGGAGTAGACTTGATGGGTCAAATGACCTAATTCTACTCCTATCACTTGTGACCTTCAATTTATTAATATAGTTGATCAGTGGAGCAGAGTGTGCATTTCTCAAAGGGTTAATTTCTGAGGATTTGTTGCACAGAGCAGTCCTGCATCATCTTGAGTTTGGAAGATTAAGGGCAGATCTAATGGAGAGCAGGGTGTCTCATGGAGTTGACTGAGTGGATGGAATGAAACAGATCCCTCTGGAATGGAAATGCCCTGAAAATGGAAAGAGAACCTTAAAATTGGTGACCGACACTTTGGAGTAACCCTGGGTCATGGATGAGAATCTACAATGTTCCCAACAAAGTTCTTCATAGAATGATTGAAAATTTGTGATGTGAAGGGAGGCCATTTGGCCCATCATGTTGGTGTTGGATGATTAAGAACTCGCCAATCCAATCTGACCTCCCAGCACCAGGTTCACAACCGTGAAGGTCATGTATCTTCAGGGTCACATCACGTACTCTGGTTAAATGTGGAAATGAGATCTTTCTCCCCATCATAGCTAGCATGTCCCGGACTCCTACACCCGAGTGAGAACATTTACCCTCTTCATCTCTCTACTCCTACTAATTGTGTTCAATTTGTGTCGCTGTGGTTTTGAAGCCTCTGCTGAGGGAATTTGATGCTCTATTTTATAGAACCCTCCTTCGATCTCCCCTTCCTGTCTTGTAAGGAAAACTATCCAAGCCTCGCTAGTCGGAGCTAAACTATTCCAGGCACATCATAAATCTCGGCACCTTCTCAAGTACATTCCGATGACTGGGCTGGCAATCCATTGGAAATGTCGGATCTGGGAATGCTGGATTGTGTTCTGGGATTAATGTTTGGGGATAGGGTGATGGTACAGACTAGCTGTCATCTCATGCACTGCAGTGTTGTATCCAGTGCAGAAACAGGCCCTTCGGTCCACCGAGTCCATACCCGACTAATTCTGAGGAAGGACATACTTGCCAGAGAGGAAGTACAGAGAAGGTTCACCAGACCGATTCCTGGGATGTCAGGACTTTCATATGAAGAAAGACTGGATAGACTCGGCTTGTACTTGCTAGAATTTAGAAGATTGAAGGGGGATCTTATAGAAACTTACAAAATTCTTAAGGGGTTGGACAGGCTAGATGCAGGAAGATTGTTCCCGATGTTGGGGAAGTCCAGAACAAGGGGTCACAGTTTAAGGATAAAGGGGAAATCTTTTAGGATTGAGATTTTTTACAGCGGTGAATCTCTGGAATTCTCTGCCACAGAATGTAGTTGAGGCCAGTTCATTAGCTATATTTAAGAGGGAGTTAGATGTGGCCCTTGTGGCTAAAGGGATCGGGGGTATGGAGAGAAAGCTGGTACAGGAAGGATACTGAGTTGAATGATCAGCCATGATCATATTGAATGGCGGTGCAGGCTCGAAGGGCCGAATGGCCTACTCCTGCACCTATTTTCTATGTTTCTATGACTATCCCTCATTTACCTCAATCCCACTTATTGTCACACCATTCTTGATTAGTGAGGGCGCAGGAGTCCTGGGGAGAAGGCAGCAGAATGGGGTTGAGAGGGAAAGATAGATCAGCCAAGATTAAATGAAGTAGACTTGATGGGCCGAATGGCCTAATTCTGCTCCTAGAACTTTTGTCTACCCGTGTTAACATTGTGCTGCCCAGAATACTCCTGATGGCCTGAACAGCCCATTGCATTGGACAAGGAATACTGAGCATGCTAATATGTGTACATGTGAGGCAGAACAATGTTAGATTGTTCTCTCCAGTCTGGGCTAATTGTTCTTTTATTCTTGCACAGGCATTCACGGATATTGAACTAAAGCCACTTGTCTCTAGTTGAGTAAGAATTGGTTTCTGTGCAGGCCCTTGGCCCAGTTAAACCTGGGGATCAGGTGACTGGGGAGTGGTTGAGATTTAGCTCAGGTTGTGTGCCTTTGAACAGTTGTTTGTGTGGACACAGTTTAAGGTTACAGCGAACTGTAAATATCGCTGGCTGCCTATTACAAGCTAACAAAAGTGCAAGCTAGCTCTGCATTGTTGAGGATAAAGATTTGAATAGTGAAGCAGCCTCGGGCTTGAAAGCCATTGTTGATTAAACGTCAGGATCAGATGTTCGCGTGACACAGATTGTATTAACCTCCCAGTTGGGGTGGATATCCAGTTGGGGTGGATATACGGAGACCACACTTCAATGAGAATGTCCCAACCTCAGAGAGGTTTACTGGAGCAGTCCCAGAGTGGGACATCAGTTCCACAGGTAGGCTGGAGAAACTGGGAGTGTTCTTTAGTTTAGTTTAGTTTAGATACAGCGCAGAAACAGGCCCTTTCGGCCCACCGTGTCCGCGCTGACCAGTGATCCTTGCACATTAACAGTATCCTTTACCCATTACGGACAATTAAAAAAAAATTTACCAAGCCAATTAACCTACACTGTACGTCTTTGGAATGTGGGAGGAAACCGAAGATCTCAGGGAAAACCCACGCAGGTCACGGGGAGAACGTACAAACTCTGTACAGACAGCACCCGTAGTCAGGATCGAACCTGGGTCTCCGGCACTGCATTCGCTGTAAGGCAGCAACTCTACCACTGCGTCAACATGTCACCCTAGCAGCTGAGAGATTAGGGGAGATTTAACAGATACGTTCAACATCAGACGTGTTTTTTGCCTGAGTGAGAGGGATGAAACTGTTTCCTGAGGCAGGAATGAGGGGGGGACCACATTGAAACATACAGAATAGGGAAAGGCTTGGATAGAGTGGATGTAGAGAGGATGTTTTCACGAGTGGGAGAGTCTGGGACTAGAGGCCATAGCCTCAGAACTAAAGGATGTTCTTTTAGGAAGGGAATGAAGAGAAATGTCTTTAGTCAGAGGGTGGTGAATCTGTGGAATTCTTCGCCACAGAAGGCTGTGGAGGCCAAGCCAGTGGATATTTTTACGGCAGAGGTAGATAGATTCTTGATTGGTATAGGTGTCAGCAGTTATGGGGAGAAAGCAGGAGAAAGGGGTTAGGAGGAAGAGATAGATCAGCCATGATTGAATGGTGGTGTAGACCTGATGGGCCCAATGGCCTAATTCTTCTATCCTTTATGACCTTATGAATGTGAGTGCCCAGAGGACACAGTGAAGGGGATGGGAAAAGAACCAGAGTGGAGAGAAGGGAGAATGTGTATACACATGGCGGACAGCAGTGATCCGGGGCGTACTGCCTGGAAGGGCGGAAGAGGCAGATTCAACGGGAACTTTCCAAAGGGGACTGTGGGGGAAAATGGACGGGGGCGCTGTCACGGGGCTGTGGGAGAGAGTAAGGACAGCTCCCATGGTCCGCACAGCTGGCTTGCTCTGGTTCTGTTGACTTTCAGCTCTAAAAATAAACACTCACCCGAGGGTAAGAATATCTTTGAAGTAAAACATTCTTGGGTGCAGTTTTTAGAGAGGTTGGCGTATAGAGATTTAGAGATACAGCATGGAAACAGGACCTTTGACTCACCAAGTCCACACGACCTTCACACTAGTCCTGTTATCACACTTTCACATCCATACACACTAGGGGCGATTTACGGAGTCCAATTCACTTACAAACCCACGTGTCTGGGATGCGGCAGGAGGCTGGAGGAAATCAACGTGGTCGCAGGGAGAAGGTGCAAACACCACACAGACAGCGCCCGAGGTCAGGATCGAACCTGGGTCTCTGTGAAGCAGCAGCTCCACCAGCTGTCCCTTGATACTTCCTCAAAGCGTTGTGGGTTGAGAGAGAGAGAGAGAGAGTGGCAACATTTCAACGGGTTAGACCAGAGATTGGCTGGTTCTAGGTATCTCCTGGTTGTGGCTGTACAGTGGGGAGCACTCACCATGGGGGAGATGTAAGCGATGACCTCTTTGACTGTGTGGAGTGTTGTATTTTGGGGCCTCAGCGCCTGTCAGTTGTCACTTCAGAAATGCACTTGGTAACGTGAGTAGAGAAAAATGCTGGAGAAACTGAGCGGGTGAGACGGCATCCAGGGAGAGAAGGAAAAGGTGACGTTTCGGGACGAGACCCTTCCTCAGACGTGAGGATGTGTTTAAAACTGTCTTGGTCTTGTGCAAGTGGGTGGGAGTCAGTGACCCACAGAGAGCTGTGGCAGTGAAGGAGCCTTGATGCTGAGGTAGATATAGGTGTGGTGCCCAGCACTGTGGTCAGTCAGCCCACTAGCAGAAGGCAGGCTCAGCTGTGTCTTGCACACCATTCGGTGGGACGGGCGGTGGGTTTTGGAGATCTCTTTGATGTCCTGTTCCTGCTGAACCCACCCTGTGTTGCTCCCGGTCTGGCAACACCTCAGCAAACATGGGCCGATCACTTCAGGGTCCTCCCCAACTCCGGGCCCCTCACAACCGTCTGATCTCACTGTTTACAATCCTCTTGACTTCTCTACGGGGTCTATGGCTCCATCATTGGTGACCGTACCTGTGGAGATCCCTTCCCTACAAACCTCTCCACAGTCTCTCCCTTTAAAAGTGAAAGAGCATCATTCTGGGCTGAAGGTGCTTTATAATTGGTAATTATTGTTGTGATAGGTCACTTTGCATCGGTCAGAGGGAACAATAGACAATAGGTGCAGGAGTAGGCCATTCGGCCCTTCGAGCCAGCACCGCCATTCAATGTGATCATGGCTGATCTTCCCCAATCAGTACCCTGCCTTCTCCCCATATCCCCTGACTCCGCTATCCTTAAGAGCCCTATCTAGCACACTCTTGAAAGTATCCAGGTATCTTTCAAGTATCTCAAAAGAGAACCGGCCTCCACCGCCCCCTTGGCCTGAGCCCCGACAACTTGCACAGTTTACCCACAGCCTCTCGGATGCCTCTCTTCTGTGCCCAGCTACAGGATCCCACATTATTGTTCCCCAAGTGTACAAATGCATCCAAGTGAATCCACGTGGCTGCTTGTGTTCTCCCACCAGTCCCATTGCCTCCACAGAGGTTTACCAGGAATGTTGCCTGCTTGACGTTTGGGGGCCGAGGATGTCTTGAGCTCTCGGCCCTACCAGTACCATAACCCTCCATTCCCTTCTCATCCATATGCCTATCCAATTTATTTTTAAATGATACCAATGAACCTGCCTCCACCACTTCCACTGGGAGCTCATTCCACACCGCCACCACTCTCTGCGTAAAGAAGTTCCCTCTCATATTACCCCTAAACTTCTGTCCCTTAATTCTGAAGTCATGTCCTCTTGTTTGAATCTTCCCTATTCTCAAAGGGAAAAGCTTGTCCACATCAACTCTGTCTATCCCTCTCATCATTTTAAAGACCTCTATCAGGTCCCCCCTTAACCTTCTGCGCTCCAGAGAATAAAGACCTAACTTATTCAACCTATCTCTGTAACTTAGTTGTTGCAACCCAGGCAACATTCTAGTAAATCTCCTCTGTACTCTCTCTATTTTGTTGACTTCCTTCCTATATCCTTCATCCAGAGAGTTGTGAGCGCCTAGATTAAACTAGCAGAGGGTAGTAACAGTATTAGAGGTGCTTAGAGTTTAAGAAGTGCCCAGATGAGCTCTTGAATCTCCAGGCATAGAACGCTATAAGCAGAGCTGGACGTTGGAAGTGATATGGACGAGTGTGGATGTGGTGGGCCGAATGGCCTGTTTCTACGCAGTTTGACAATGAAATGTTCCATGTCTTTGTGTGCAAGCTCTCCGCTGTGCACTGGAAGCTGTATTATTATTATTGTTATGAACCCCTTGCTAACCCCTCAGCGACATGTTGGCTGATGTGTCCCATTCCCTAGTGGTCGGGGTCAAAATGGCACTCACTCTGGGATAGAACTGAGAGCGTTCTTGATTGTTCTTGAAGAGAGAGCGGGTATGATATTTGAAACATGTGTTGGAGGTGTAATTGCCAACAACTGGATGGGTCAGCATTGAAGACAGACATAAAATGCTGGTGTAACTCAGCGGGACAGGCAGCATCTCTGGAGAGAAGGAATGGGTGACGTTTCGGGTCTGGATCCTTCCTCCGACTGGTGCCTGTGGGGGTTTTAAGTCCGACTCCCAGCCTCTGCTCTCGTCTTTGATGTCTCGCTCTGTTTACAAACATCTGTAGCTTCCTGCGGAGAAAATGTCTGCGGGATTAGCTGTCCTATTTTCGAATCTTTTCACTTCTCGAAGACCGACTGACAGAGTGAAGTCCGTGAGGTTCACATTGGTTCCGCTGCAGCTTATCCCTAGGGCGAATGCAGCAACTCTGGGGGAGGTTGGATGCTGGAGCCAAGTGTGTGTGTGGGAGGGGGGGGGGGGGGGGGGAGCTTTGGAGAGGCCACTGCTGGGAGTGAGCAGTTGCAAGAGAGATGTTGCCGACAGGGAGTGTTTGCAGAAGGAGCTTGAGTATTAGTGCATTAATCTGTGGCAACTAACCAGCAGGGGATTGTTGACTGAAGTTAAACCCAACATCTGCCTGTAGCATCGCATCGAAAATCAACCAGCCATTGATGGTGGATTTAAAATATTTTTCATGGGAAAGTCAGTGCCGAGGGTGAAGTGTTCAATCCCACTGCAGGGAGCAGAGATTACGGGTTGGAATTTATTTCAGTGCATTGGAAAACTCAAAGGGGATCGTCCCAGTGTGGGAGGGATCTTACTGAAGAAACGGTCCCAGTGTGGGAAGGGTGTTGTCGAGGGCGCACCGAACTGCGGAAGGGGCATAATGCCACTGTCCCACTTAGGAAACCTGAATGGAAACCTCTGGTGACTTTGCGCCCCACCCAAGGTTTCCGTGCAGTTCTCGGAGGTTCCCGGAGGTTTTTGTCAGTCTCCCTACTTGCTTCCACTACCTGCAACCTCCGGCAACCACCTGCAACCTCTGGGAACCGCACAAAAGCCTTGGGTGGGGCGCAAAGTCTCCAGAGGTTTCCGTTCAGGTTTCCTAAGTGGGACAGGGGCATTATACTGAACAAACGCCATGCTTGTGGGTAGGATCTTGCTGAGGGAATGTCCCAGTAAGGGATGGGTAGTACTGAGGGATGTAGATACAGATATGGGCTGAGAAATGGCAGACGGCTTAATCTGAGCTAGTGTGAGGAATTGCGTTTTGGGAGGTCAACTGCAATGGGAAAGTATGCAGTTAATAGCATGACCCTCAACAGCGTTGATGTCGAATGGGTTCTTCGGGTTGAAGTCCATAGCTCTCTGAAATAGTCAACAGGGCAGCACGGTGGCGGAGTTGTAGAGTTGCTGCCTTACAGCGCCAGAGAAGCAGATTCAATCCAGACTGTGTGTGGTTGTATGGAGTTTGTATGTTGGCCCTGTAACCGCGTGGGCTTTCTTTGGGATCACCAGTTTCCTCCCACACTCCAAAGACATCCAGGGTTGTAGGCTAGTTGTGTATGTAGGATAGGGTTATTGTGTGGGGGGGTCGCTGGTCGATGCGGACTCGGTGGGCCAAAGTGCCTGTTTCACCACTCTATCTTGAAACAGGTCGATAGTGTGTAAGAAGGAACTGCAGATGCTGGTTTAAACCGAAGACAAGACTATAAAAGCTGGAGTAAATCAGCGGGGCAGGCAGCATCTCTGGAGAGAAGGAATGGGTGACGTTTCGGATCAGAAAGGATGGTAAAGAAGGAACATGCTATGCTTTCCTTCGCAGTTCAAGGGATTGAGTACAAGTCATGGTGCAGCTTTTAAAATCAGGTCACATTTGGATTGTTTAGTGCAGTTTTGCTCACCCCAATACAGGAAGGGTGTAGAGGCTTTGGAGAGGGTGCGGAAGAAGTATACTTGCCTGACTTGGGCATTACCTACAAGTAGAGATATGGAAAAGTCAAATTATTTTCTCTAGACCACCAGAGATTGTTGGAGACCTAATAGGAATTTGTAAAAATATGGGAGGCATGGGCCAGGTGGACAGTCTGAATACAAAGTGTTGGCGTAACTCAGCAGTTCAGGTAGCATCTCTGGAGGACATGGAGGTCGGGACCCTTCTTCAGACTGGATGTAGTGGGGGAGAGAAAGCTGGAAAGGAGGTGGGGCGGGACAAAACCTGACAAGGAGGGCTTGTCCCATCTGTTCCACTTTCTCTCCCGTACTACAGATGTCTGAAGAAGGGTCCCAACTCAAAATGTCGCCTGTCCAAACCCTCCTGAGCTGCTGCCTGACCCACTGAGTTACTCCAGCACTTTGTGTTCTTGGCAAGATTCCAGCATCTGCACTTCCTCGAGTCCAGACAGAACCTCCCCTCCCCCCCCGAGGGTGGAAATGTCAAACACTTGAAAGCAAAGCTTGAAGTCTAGTGGTAGAAAGTTTGAAGTTTGTACTCATTGTGTTTCATACAGAAACAAACTGTCTGGAGAGGTGGTGGAGACGGATGTGGCATTTAAGAGGGTTTTAGGCACGGATATGCAAGGATTGGAGGTATCACGTGCAGGCAGAGGTGAGGTTAATTTGACATCATTTTTGGCACAGACATCGTGTACTGAAGGGCCTGTTCCTTGGCCAGAAACAAGGGATCACAGTTTAAGGATAAGGGGGAATTCTTTTAGGACCGAGATGAGAGAAAACAAAATTCACACAGAGAATGGTGAATCTGTGGAATTCTCTGCCACAGAAGGTAGTTGAGGCCAGTTCATTGGCTATATTTAAGAGGGAGTTAGATGTGGCCCTTGTGGCTAAAGGGATCAGGGGGGTATGGAGAGAAGGCAGGTACAGGATACTGAGTTGGATAATCAGCCATGATCATATTGAATGGCGGTGCAGGCTCGAAGGGCCGAATGGCCTACTCCTGCACCTATTTTCTATGTTTCTGTTTCCTGTGTTGTAATATTCTTTGGTGGAGTGTGGTGGGAGGGGCAGTGATGGGGGAGTGTCGCACTGTGGGAGGGGACAGTTCTGGTATCCTCTGACTTCGCCCCCTTGTTGATGATCCCCCCCCCCCCCCCCCCCCCCCCCCCCCCCCCCCATCGACTGTCATGAGGAAAGATTGAAAAGACTAGACTTGTATTAACTGGAGTTTAGAAGGATGAGGGGGTATCTTATAGAAACATATACAATTATAAAAGGACTGGACAAGCTAGATGCAGGAAAAATGTTCCCAATGTTGGGCGAGTCCAGAACCAGGGTCCACAGTCTTAGAATAAAGGGGAGGTCATTTAAGACTGAGGTGAGAAAAAACTTTTTCACCCAGAGAGTTGTGAATTTATGGAATTTCCTGCCACAGAGGGCAGTGGAGGCCAAATCACTGGATGGATTTAAGAGAGAGTTAGATAGAGCTCCAGGGGCTAGTGGAGTCGAGGGATATGGGGAGAAGGCAGGCACGGGTTATTGACGGGGGACGATCAGCCATGATCACAATGAGTGGCGGTGCTGGCTCGAAGGGCCGAATGGCCTCCTCCTGCACCTATTTTCTATGTTTCTATGTTCACTGACATTGCTCCAATGGTGACCTCCTCCTGCCTGTTCTGGCTCCTCTCTGTTCCTGCTCTGCTCTGTGACCTTTGACAGGAGATGCCACTCCTGGTAGCAGAGGTCAACCTTGCCCTTTCCACGTCATCCTCTGGGCACGTGCATGGGCATGGAATCGGTGTTGACCCTGTGATCTCTCGGGGTGGACTGTACTCGCCCCTGCCCTATACGACCCGTTGGGGCTTCTAGATGGTTCGTGTTCAGGACCCACATATGCACGTGCAGGGATCCAGATTTAAATTGTGCGGCTTTCCATCGGGAACTTCCCGGGATCCCATTAACTGGACATCAGTCGGGAGGCCTCCAGCTGCCCGCTCCTTTGACTCTCTGCCAACAGAGAGGAAAGGTGGGCAGCAGACTGGGCCATCAGCAGAGTTGAAGGCTGAAAGGCCTCTTGTGTTTGATGCCTGAGGAATTCCAGCGCTGGCTGATCTCCTCATCCTCCTCCAGCCCTCGTTGTGCATTCCAGACTCAGCCCACAGTCTTCTCGACATTCTGGAAAGTTGTGCAGGTTTCTGAGTGAAAGGAAGTCTCTGTTCTCGTGATGTTGGGGTGGGGTGGAGAATGCTTGTTGCCTCTGTGTGTTATTCTCCTTCCCCTTCCCCCCTCCTCGCCATTCTTCTCCCTTCTCCCCTTCTGGCCACTTCTCTCCCCTCCCTGTCCCTCCTTTCCTCTCCCTCTCTGTCCCCGCTCCCAGTCCCTCTCCCCCCCCCGTCCCTCCTCTCTCTCCCCCTTTGCCCCTCTTCTTCTCTCCCTCTGTCCTCTCTTCCCCCCCCTCTCTCTTCTCTCCTGTTCCTCCTCTCCCACAGCGCAAGGAGGAGTAGTGTGTCCTGCTGTTCCTTCCCCTCTCCCCCGTTCCGGGGTGGTCAGTGGGCTGGGATGGTGACAAGGCTAACGTTGTCTTTCCCCTGCAGGTCGGGAGCAGTTCCACGGCCTGGGCTCTCTGTATTGCCGGGGTGCGGCTGCGGTGATCCTCACGTACGACGTGACGTGCCGGCAGAGCCTCTGCGAGCTGGAGGACCGTTTCCTGGCATTGGCCGACTCGGCGCTGCCCGACTGCATCTTTGCTGTGGCCGGCAACAAGTCTGACCTGACCGCCGAGAGCGCAGAGCCGGGAGCTCGGCCGCCCGCGCAGAGGCAGGTGACCAGGGACGATGCCATCCGCCTGTACAAGCAGCTGCTCAAGTACCGGATGCTGGAGGAGAGGGACCTGCCTGTGGCGGAGAGCGTGTGCTTCGAAACCAGCGCCAAGACAGGCCACAACGTGGACCTGCTGTTTGAGACCGTCTTTGAGCTGGTGTTGGCGGGGATCGTGAAGAAACCAAAGGAACCGTCGCAGACTGTGGATCTGGGGCATGGCATGAAGTCGAAGCATAGCCGAGCGACCTGCTGTACCTAGGGGAGGCCCGTCCGCAGCCAACCGCGTGGCACAGGGCTGTGTGTGCGAGGGAGGTCCAACATGGAGGACAGAGGCCAATCGCCGGCCTACAGTGGAGTTGTGCATCCTAGAACACAGGGTATCTGGGACACGCACGTTCCAGAATGCACGCAACCAAGACTCAGCGCCTTCTAGCATCAGGGACCAATGGGTTCTGGAACACGCAGCCAAGGAACACTATGCTGTGGAACACACAGTCAAGACACAATGTGTTCTAGAACAGGCCTCAATGCTCTAAATCGAGGTCAAAGACATCCCTGGTTCTAGAACACCCACCAAAGACACACAGGTTCTAGAACACACAGCAAAGGCCCGTCATGTTCTCGAACACACATCAGAGCCGCATTATGTTCCAGAACATGCACCAGAGATACATTGTGCTCTAGAACATGCACCTAATGCTCGTGTATTCTAGGACACATAGCAATGACATGTTGTATTCCAGAGCACAGAACCGACACTTTGCATTGTAGAACACACAGCAGAGGGCAACGTGTTCTTGAGAACACAGCCAAGACCACGATGTGTTCTGTAATCCCCCCTGTTCTAGAATGCACACAGCCAAGACCACGATGTGTTCTGGAACTCACACGTCCAAGGCCACGCGTCTTCTAGAATATGCCGAGTTGTGTGGTGTACTCTAAAATGCGTTGGGACTGTGTTTAGGTTTGGAAGCGGCCTGGGACAATAGTGTTGCAGAATACATGTGAGTAAAGTACAACACACTGTAGAGCTCACGTTCTCCAAGACCTGCCTGGGCCACTGGGAATTGAAATACACGTGAGCCACGTCATTGTTCTCAAATACACGTGGGGCTCTGCGTTCGGGAATAGCGGAGGATGCGATTATCGTTGCTGCAGCGCCAAGTGCTGGATCACCTGTGAACGTAACTGTCCTGAGCTCTCACCCGATGCAAGTGAGATCTCCCATTTCTGATCCTCTGTAGCCAGGACTAAATGCCCAGTTGCCAGCCTCATAGGTTAATGCAATAAGCAACTGTTGCTCACCTTTCTACGTGGAATTGCTTACCTTGAATATTTGGGGTGCATTCTGATCTGATTTCCGCCGCCTTTATTTCAGTGGACTGAAACTGCAGTGCGCAGATGATCAGACTATAATTTATCAAAGTGGCTTGCCGTAACTTAATTACTTTTAAAATGATCAAAAACACAATTTTGTAATGTGATTCCATTAATGTGATGAAGTGTTGTCAACAGTTCCATGAAAAGCATTTTTAAATGACTGTTACCAGAATTATATGCATTAAATTCACCAGTGCCTATGAAAAACAATGTGCTAACAGGCTGGTTCTCAGTGTGTTAAAGGGTATTTTCTGAATAGAATTTGTGCTCACTGCCTCAATGTAGATAATACTTTGTGAAGTAGCCATAGGGGGGGGAGGGGGTGGAGCTGCTGCTAGAGCTGCTGCCTCACAGTGCCAGAGTGCACAGGGTTCTATCCTGACCCTGGGGCTGTGTGGAGTTTGCACGTTCTCACGGTGACAGCGTGGGTTTCTTCCAGGTGCTCTGGTTTCCGTCTGCATCCCAAAAACGTGCGAGGTTGTATGTTAATTGGCCTCTGTAAATTACTCATAGTGTGTAACGAATGGATGCGAAAATGGGATAACATAGAAATAGTGTGAACGGTCTGTGTGGAAGGTCCTGTTTCTCTTGTGTATCTCTAAACTAAACTTGCCATGGCTCTCTATTTCTGGCTTTCATGTTAATTGCCACGTTGGTTTCAAGCATATTAGGAACTCATCAACAGTTTGATCCTAATCCATTGTATCTAAGCCCTGTATCTATTGTATACCTTATTGCCCTCTTTTGCTTGGCGAGCCTACAACCCAGTGGTATGAATATTGACCTCTAACTTCAAGTAACCCTTGCTTTCCCTCTCCATCCTAGTTCCCTGACCAGTCTGACTGCCCTTCTGATTACATTTTACATTGTATGCCTTGTTGTCGCCTTCCCCGAGCTAACAATGATCTATGCTACACTTTCTCTGATCCTCATCCCCTTTCATCTTTAGTGTTTACATCTTACCCTGCCATATCTCTCGTTTCCCTCTCCCCCGACTCTCAGTCTGAAGAAGGCTCTCGAGCCGAAACGTCACCCACACCTGGAGTATTGCGTACAGTTTTGGTCTCCAAATCTGAGGAAGGACATTATTGCCATAGAGGGAGTGCAGAGAAGGTTCACCAGACTGATTCCTGGGATGTCAGGACTGTCTTATGAAGAAAGACTGGATAGACTTGGTTTATACTCTCTAGAATTTAGGAGATTGCGAGGGGATCTTATAGAAACTTACAAAATTCTTAAGGGGTTGGACAGGCTAGATGCAGGAAGGTTGCTCCCGATGTTGGGGAAGTCCAGGACAAGGGGTCACAGCTTAAGGATAAGGGGGAAATCCTTTAAAACCGAGATGAGAAGAACTTTTTTCACACAGAGAGTGGTGAATCTCTGGAACTCTCTGCCGCAGAGGGTAGTCGAAGCCAGTTCATTGGCTATATTTAAGAGGGAGTTAGATGTGGCCCTTGTGGCTAAGGGGATCAGAGGGTATGGAGAGAAGGCAGGTATGGGATACTGAGTTGGATGATCAGCCATGATCATATTGAATGGCGGTGCAGGCTTGAAGGGCCGAATGGCCTACTACTGCACCTAATTTCTATGTTTCTATGTTTCTATTCCTTCTAACCAGAGATGCTGTCTGTCCCGCTGAGTTACTCCAGCATTTTGTGTCCATCGCACAAACCCTGTTACATGGTAAGACAGTTACCCACAGACACATGCTTTGACTACAACTCTAAGCCTTGCACCGTGCCTTAAATGTGGCTAATATGGAATTGAGCTCCCAGTGAAAGTGCTTTAACTGGAATTAAGTTAAGTAAACTGCAATAACAAGCACCTTGCATCAGCGGTGGTGACTATTGTTGGGTTAAAACGCAGTGCTGATGTTCAGGGGAATGGTGCTGCCTGCACCTTGCCTGGCCCTAACACCCTGTCTCTTAGCCACCCTCCGCCGTCCAACCATGAATAAACTGAATGAATGTTTCATTGTGCGATTGACCTGGGTCTGAGTCGGACTGTACAGTGCAGTCGATCCTCGGAGTCTTCCATAGGTAATCTAGAGATTTGCCCTTTAACACTATAGCATTCTGACAGGAATCTATTTGCCCACAATTACAATGGCAACTTCCCATGCAAGTGCAATGTGCTGAGGTTTTCCCATACTACTGTGGGGGCACATCAGTCTCAGATTGCTGGGTGTGAGGCTCTGTACAAATGGGACTTAGATAGAGACAATTGTTAAAACCACATCGAAGGAGTTCTGTCTGGTAAAATATTTTTAATCTGGATAATTACATCGATTGAGAGCTTCATGCCTTACAGTACATATAAAAAGGGATAATTTTGTACAAGTAATCGCAGTTTGAACAAGCATAGCTTCTGTTTTGTTACGACCGTGTGTGCTATAGCGTGACAATTAATTGTGTTACTTTGCTGTCTAACATTGCAGAGTAAGTTGCAGTAAATCCGGTCAACACAGGATGGTAGAAACCCCTCTGGCTGCTATATCTCCATGATGGGGAGCATTGGGCCAATTCTGAAATCCACTTCCACTGGCTAATTTCAACTATAGAAAAACTTTCCAAAACAATTTCACAGTCCCCCCCCCCCCCCCTCACCACTCCCTACGCACACTGGCAGGAGTACACAGTGCCCACCTCCTCACACTGACAGGGTGCCATTCTGTTCCTCCGCCCAACACACACTGGGGGCCCAACATGCCCCCCCTTAAGTGGGCAGAGTGCCACACTGTCAGGGGCCAGTAGTCATTTCCCCCTTGCACTGGCTGGGTGTTACACTGGCAGGGGGGTATCTGCCTTCTCCCCCCCCCCCCCCCCCCCCTCTACTCCAGTCCTCCCCTCCCCCCACTGGCAGGATGCCATCCTGTCTTCCTCACACTGGCAGGGGTCATTCCCCCTCCTGCCATGGCAGGGCCCTACCCTGTCCCCTTCATACTGGCAGGGGATCAGCATTGCCCTGTAAGCAGGTTCGGGTGGGGGGCAAACTTAAACGTAATTCCCACTGTTCGACACGGTGCTCTCCTGCTCTTGTCGGGGAATTTCTAGCAACACCTTTTTAGCCCTTGTTAAGCCTTTCAGCTGTCAGTGACACACATTATTGCCAAATCGCATATCATTTGTCAAACTGCCATAAATTAGTGGTGAGATACGTAGCACTTAAAGCAGCCCGTAACTCGCACAGATTCAAGTACAAACACTGAATTGCTTGGCAAAGAAGCCTAGGGAGAGGATGTACATTTACATAGCACCGTTTGCACCAGTCGGCAATGCACTGTAGCCAGTTGGGTTGGTTTGCAGTCGTGCTTTCCTGCCAGTCGTGATTTCCTGTAGGCAAATTGGACTTTACACCTCCCCCACTCAGCTGCCCAGAGGGAAATGGAATCTGCAAGGATTTGGTTTTGGTTTTGGTTGTGAATGGAATGTTGGCCAGGATAGCACTCATTTCCCTGAATAACATTGTGCAACAGAATATAGAGTCTGGGTTTAACTTTTAACCTGAAAGACACAATCTCCAGTCATGTTGTGCTCAGGACCCTGGGCACTGCCCCACCCCACCCCACAGCGAACTACAGCAGTGAACTAAACCTTTATCCTTCAGTGATACAGCGCGGAAACAGGCCCTTCAGCCCACTGAGTCTGCGCCAGCCAGTGATCCCCACACACTAACGCTATGCTACACACTGAAATGTTTACAATTTTACCAAGCCAATTAACCCACAAACACGTACATGTTTGGAGTGTGGGAAGAAACCGGAGCATCCCGGAGAAAACCCACGCTGATCACAGGGAGGAAGTACAAACTTCGTACAGACAAGCACCTGTGGTCAGGGTTGAATGAACCCAGGTCTGTGGTGCTGGAGGGCAGCAACTCTACTGCTGAGCCAGCTCCTGAATACAAACATTTTGAAAGTTGCTGTTAAAGTAATCGTTTTCAGAACTAACAGCTTTATTTGTGTGAAGAAAGTTTACGCAGATGGAATGACCTGTCCTTGGGGGTGAGGCCCAACATAATTTCAGCCAAAAACCAATACCTTTTAATAGAACAGAAACAATTTGGACAAATTTGAGTCTGGGTTGTTATTGCTAAAAAGCTCTGATTGTCTTTATTGAAGCCTTTAAATATTTGCTGTTATATACGTGGGACCCCTGTTTACAATGCTAGGGTTCACCTTTATCCTCCTTCGATCAACCCGTTGGGACCCAACGAACCCTCACGGATAAACCTTTGATAGAGTCGTGTTCCTGGCCGGGGCCAGTCCCAGTTGGGGAAAGTTTGGAACTGCAGATACTGGTTTACAAAGAAAAGGCACAAAGTGCTGGAGTAATTCAGCAGGTCAGGCAGCATCTCTGGAGAAGATGGATAGGTGTGGTTACGGAGGAGACACAAAACGGTGGAGTAGCTCAACGGGTCAGGAGGCCGTGGAACTAGGCGACATGACCTGCTGAGTTGCTCCAGCACTTTTTGAGTATTTGTCTGGAGATTCTGGCTGCACCCATCTACCTGGTAAAATATGTCAGTAACCGTGTGTCCTGTACTGAGTCTCAGACCAGAGCTCTTTTTCCCCACAAGCCACCCACAAGGTCCCACAATTCCCTTTCTTTTTCTCAGGAAGAAGGAAACAAGCCTTGAATTTATATAGCGCCTTTTCCCTCCTTGCGGGAGCCTGTCAGGACCCAACAAGCCCACAAAATTAGCAGCCAAGTGGCAAGACATCAGGTTCCTACATACAGCAAAGGAAGAAGTGTCGGAAGGAACTGCAGATGCTGGTTTACACTGAAGATATACACAGACTGCTGGGGTAACTCAGTGGGTAGGGCAGCATCTCTGGAGAAATGGAATGGGTGACGTTTTGGGTTCAGATTGATGTGTCTGAAGAAGAGTCTCAATCTGAAACAACATTATTCCTTTTCTCCAAAATACACGCTGCATGACTCACTGGGTTATCCCAGCAATTTGTGTCTATCTTCGAGCAAAGGAAAACCTCCTAATGTTACTGTAGGTTGATGCATGGGAGGGCAGAGTCCCTGGGCAGAGACACAACTCATCACAACGGCAGAATATCCCCAAGATCGGTCTCCATCACCACCAACTCCTCATTGAAATGGGCAGCACTCCCTTGGTGTGAGGCTCCCCTCCAGTGACACTGCGGAACTCCCGCAGTCAGGGGGAGGAGCCTCAGGTGGGATGGGGGGGGGGGGGGGTGAGGTTACTAGGGCGGGTGGGACGTGGCCCCAGGTTCTGGGTGTCAGAGCGGGAATGGGGTGCAGAGCGTCAAGGCCATTGTCGGCAGGCAGCCCGTGGATATTGAGCTGTGTTGGGTCAGAGAATAGTGTTTGGGTCCAGCAAGCAGGGCATTAGGCGATAGCAAGCAGGGCCCACCTTGAGGAGAGCCACTCAGTCGGGGCTTGGAGAGGGGAAAACCCGAGGGCAACTGGACGGAGGGTTTCCTGTCTCGGCGTGGAGATGGGCAGCCGGGAGTGGTGGCCCGATGGCGTGGTTACAAGTTCTTCATGCAGACCTGGCAGCGGCCCACCCGCGTCAGGAGCTGCCCGGCCTTCAGCGTTTCAGAGGCCGGGTGGTCCTCGAACTGCTGCTCGGGGTCGATGGTGGACAGCCAGAAGCTCTGCTTGTTGGCAAAGTAGTGGCAGGTGCCCCGCGCGCCGTTACACTCCACGAAGGGGGTGGTGCGGAAATCCTCCAGGCAGCTGCCGGGAGAGACCAGCGACTGGCCGCCACCCTCGCTGCCCGCGCCCGTGTGCTGTGGGGGGGAGAAAGAGCAAAGAGTTCAGGCTCAGTGTCAGAAACAAATCCACAAAAAACACTAATAGCGCTCTGGTGAGACCACATCTGGAGTATTGTGTACAGTTTTGGTGGGCAGATGCGTGGCAGATGCAGTATAATATAGATATATGTAAGGTTATCCACTATGGTGGCAAAAACAAGGGGGCACGAGATTGATCCCTGGGATGGCGGGACTGTCATATAAGGAAAGATTGAAAAGACTAGGCTTGTATTCACTGGAGTTTAGAAGGATGAGGGGGATCTTACAGAAACATATAAAATTATAAAAGGACTGGACAAGCTAGATGCAGGAAAAATGTCCCCAATGTTGGGCGAGTCCAGAACCAGGGGCCACAGCCTTAGAATAAAGGGGAGATCATTTAAGACTGAAGTGAGAAAAAAACTTTTTCACCCAGAGAGTTGTGAATTTATGGAATTCCCTGGCATAGAGGGCAGTGGAGGCCAAGTCACTGGATGGATTTAAGAGAGAGTTAGATAGAGCTCTAGGGGCTAGTGGGGTCAAGGGATATGGGGAGAAGGCAGGTACGGGTTATTGATAGGGGACAATCAGCCATGGTCACAATGAATGGCGGTGCTGGCTCGAAGGGCCGAATGGCCTCCTCCTGTACCTATTTTCTATGTTTCTATGTTTTTAAAACAGCAGCACCAGTCCCCTGTACAATGGTTCGCTCACCATCGAACTACAAAGAAACAGAAGATAGATGCAAAAAGCTGGAGTAACTCAGCGGGTAACTCAGCATCTCTGAAGAAAAGGAATAGGTAATATTTGGGTAGGGACCCTTCTTCAGAGGGTCTCAACCTGAAACGTCACCTATTCCTTTTCTCCAGAGATGCTGTCTGGTCTGCTGAGTTACTCCAGCATTTTGTGTCCATCTGGTTTAAACCAGCATCTGCAGTTCCTTCCTGTGCAAGGAACCAGGCTTTGCATTTATATAGTGCCTTTTTTCCTCGGGTTTCCTCAGACCAGAACTCTTGCTCCCACAAGTTTTCCTCAAGGAACACTTTGCTCAGGAACAAGAAACAAACCTTGAATTTATATAGAGGGGATTCCCTCCTTGGGGAAGCTGGTCGGGACCCAACAAGTTCAAGATATTAGCAGCCAAGTGACAAGACAATAAGTTCCGACGTACAGCAAAGGAAGGTATGTAGGAAGGAACTACAGATGCTGGTTTACACTGAACATTGACATAAACTGGAGTAACTCAGTGGGTCAGGTCAAAGTCCGGGTGGAGAAAATCCACACTGGCATAGAGAGGGTTAACCCTAGGAATGTTGCCCGTGCTCGAGGGATTAAGATTCATGGGAATTCTGCCCAGTGTTTGCTGTGGGACTGGAGAATCTGCCAGGCACCAGTCAACAATGATATACAGCTGTGAAATTGGGAGGGGCAGGGATTAGGGAAGAGACCCAGTGGTCAGGCACTTCAGTTCTGGTTGTCTTCGAGTAGAGACGGCTAAGGAGAGATTTAATGAACAAAGAACAGTACAGGGTAGGAACAGGCCCTTCGACCCACAATATCCCTGCAGACCATGTTGGTTATGCTAATCTCTGTGTGCATGAGTCATATATCCCTGCATATTCACAAACCTGTGTAAAAGCCTCTTAACTGCCAGAGGCATTTAAAGGAGGTGTTCAGGAAGGGTTCTCAGTTTAGTTTAGTTCAGAGATACTGATGAGACCAAATCTGGAGTATGGTGTACAATTTTGGTCGCCCAATTATAGGAAGGATGTCAACAAAATAGCGAGAGTACAGAGGAGATTTACTAGAATGTTGCCTGGGTTTCAACAACTAAGTTACAGAGATAGGTTGAATAAGTTAGGTCTTTATTCTCTGGAGCGCAGAAGGTTAAGGGGGGACCTGATAGAGGTCTTTAAAATGATGAGAGGGATAGACATTGATGTGGACAAGCTTTTCTCTTTGAGAATAGGGAAGATTCAAACAAGAGGACATGACTTCAGAATTAAGGGACAGAAGTTTAGGGGTAATATGAGGGGGAACTTCTTTACGCAGAGAGTGGTGGCGGTGTGGAATGAGCTCCCAGTGGAAGTGGTGGAGGCAGGTTCATTGGTATCATTTAAAAATAAATTGGATAGGCATATGGATGAGAAGGGAATGGAGGGTTATGGTATGAGTGCAGGCAAGTGGGACTAAGGGGAAAAAAAAAAATTGTTTGGCATGGACTTGTAGGGCCGAGATGGCCTGTTTCCGTGCTGTAATTGTTATATGGTTATATGGTTATACAGCGTGCAAACTGGCCCTTCGGCCCACTGAGTTCACGCTGACCGACAATCACTTGTAAACTTCTACCCTACACACTAGTGACATTTTACAGAAGCCAATTAACCTACAAACCTGCACGTCTTTGGAGTGTGGGAGCAAACCAGGGCACCCAGAGGAAACCCACGCGATCACGGGGAGAACGTGCAAACTCCGTATAGACAGCACCGTAGTCAGGATCTTGGTGCTCTACCGCTGTGCCACCGGGCCGCCCTGAGATATGCAGACATTTCATAGAAGGTGGTCGGTCAATCGCTGTCTTGAGGGTGGTGGATGCTGGATTATTCAAAGTGTTGATAGCAGTATGGAGATATCGGGGTGACTAGTGGGGTGCCACAGGGATCTGTGTTGGGTCCACTGTTCTTTGTCATGCACATCAATGATCTGGATGATGGTGTGGTAAATTGGATTAGTAAGTATGCAGATGATACTAAGATAGATGGGGTTGTGGATAATGAAGAGGATTTCCAAAGTCTAGAGTGATTTAGGCCATTTGGAAGAATGGGCTGAAAGATGGCAAATGGAGTTTAATGCTGATAAATGTGAGGTGCTACATCTTGGCAGGACAAATCAAAATAGGACGTACATGGTAAATGGTAGGGAATTGAAGAATGCAGGTGAACAGAGGGATCTGGGAATAACTGTGCACAGTTCCCTGAAAGTGGAATCTCATGTAGATAGGGTGGTAAAGAAAGCTTTTGGTGTGCTGGCCTTTATAAATCAGAGCATTGAGTATAGAAGTTGGGATGTAATGTTAAAATTGTACAAGGCATTGGTGAGGCCAATTCTGGAGTATGGTGTACAATTTTGGTCGCCTAATTATAGGAAGGATGTCAACAAAATAAAGAGAGTACAGAGGAGATTTACTAGAATGTTGCCTGGGTTTCAGCAACTAAGTTACAGAGAAAGGTTGAACAAGTTAGGGCTTTATTCTTTGGAGCGCAGAAGGTTAAGGGGGGGACTTGATAGAGGTCTTTAAAATGATGAGAGGGATAGACAGAGTTGACGTGGATAAGCTTTTCCCACTGAGAGTAGGGAAGATTCAAACAAGGGGACATGACTTGAGAATTAAGGGACAGAAGTTTAGGGGTAACATGAGGGGGGTCTTCTTTACTCAGAGAGTGGTGGCTGTGTGGAATGAGCTTCCAGTGGAGGTGGTGGAGGCAGGTTCGTTTTTATCATTTAAAAATAAATTGGATAGTTATATGGACGGGAAAGGAATGGAGGGTTATGGTCTGAACACAGGTATATGGGACTAGGGGAGAATACGTGTTCGGCACGGACTAGAAGGGTCGAGATGGCCTGTTTCCATGCTGTAATTGTTATATGGTTATATGATTATAAGTCCACAGAGAGGAGATGAGGACAGCATAGATTAGCTATGGTCGTATTGCAGGCTGGAAAGGTCTGGTGACCTACTTGTCCCATGTTCTTCAGAGAGGAGGGAAGGTCTAACGTTGATCTTGGACATGTTGCCTGACGGCACATTCAACTGCAACTTAATGTTTTATTTTGAATGTTTTAATGTTTTATTCTTAATGGTTTACTGTATGTCGTGTTGTTACTTGCGAGTGGAGCACCAAGGCAAATTCCTTGTATGTGTACATACTTGGCCAATGTACTCGCTAGAATTTAGGAGATTGAGGGGGGGATCTTATAGAAACTTACAAAATTCTTAAGGGGTTGGACAGGCTAGATGCAGGAAGATTGTTCCCGATGTTGGGGAAGTCCAGGACAAGGGGTCCCAGTTTAAGGATAAAGGGGAAATCCTTTAGGACCGAGATGAGAAAAACATTTTTCACACAGAGAGTGGTGAATCTCTGGAATGCTCTGCCACAGGCCAGTTCATTGGCTATATTTAAGAGGGAGTTAGATGTGGCCCTTGTGACTAAAGGGATCAGGGGGTATGGAGAGAAGGCAGGTCCAGGATACTGAGTTGAATGATCAGCCATGATCATATTGAGTGGCGGTGCAGGCTCGAAGGGGCCGAATAGCCTACTCCTGCACCTATTTTCTATGTTTCTATGTTTCTAATAAACTAATGAATGCATTCAACTTTCCGAGGGGCACTAGGCAGAAGCTTATGTAAATTGCAGGGCTGTGGGGATGGGAGGAAGGATGGTGGAACAGGTAGGAGAGCGCGGAGAGTTCCGCTGATGAAAGCCGCAATGTTATTACCATGAGGAAGGAGTAACCGATCCAGAGGCTGCGCCAGCCCTGCGGGCACATGGGGATGGTGATGTCCTGACTGTGGACGGCCACAGCGAGGGAGGGAGCCTCACACACTGAGCACCGGCTGATGTACGGCTTGATGTCTTCATCGGCCACGGGCATCATGGGGATGGGCGCGTTGGTGGACAGCCAGTACGACTTGTCGTTTCTGCTGGCGTAGTAGCACACTTCGTTGATGTTGCAGTAGACAAAGGGTATGGTGCTGAAGCGAGGCATACAGGAGCCAGCCAGGCCTGGGGGGGCCTGGGGGGGGGGGGGGGGAGGGGAACGACAGCATCAGTGCACCCGGTAACGGTGAACGGGCACAGACAGACTCACCGTCTCCATTGCCCAGGCACCTGGGGACAACGTCACCCTCTCCCTGTCCGGAGTGGCAATGGAAGCCATACCCTCTTCGCAGGGTAGGCTTCACACCGGAGAGACAGCATGGTGTCGAGGGAGTAACGCGGGGAGGGGTGGAGAGGAGGGAGCACTGTTAAAAACATTTTTTTAACTAAATATAATTTAATCAATAATTAACAATAATATTTACATAGTACAAAATAAAATGAAACAAAACCCACCACCATAATACAAGTCAAACAAATATACTACATAAACTCTGGGGAGAAGGAATGAGTGACGAAACATCACCCATTCCTTCTTTTCATAGATGCTGGCTGTCCCGCTGAATTACTCCAGCATTTTGTGTCTACCTTCGATTTAAACCAGCATCTGCAGTTCTTTCCTACACAGACTAAATAAACTCCTACACAACGATATCACCATCCTTATTGAGGATGATTTCCGCCCCACGCGATGCCCGATGGTCCTGGAATTCCCCCAGGGCGCCTGTGGACAGCGCGTAGTCCCTCTCAAGTACCACCCGGGCACGGACGTAACCCTGGAAAAGGGGCAGGCAGCCGGCTCGGGCAGGGCCCTATTCCACCTGGCGCCTTGACTGACGGATAACCAGCTTGGCCAGGCCGAGGAGCAACCCGACCAGGACATCCTCGGCTCTGCCCTCTCCCCTACGCACAACGTGTCCTAGGATGAGGCTGGTGGGTGTGAAGTTCAGCCAGAAGGCAAGGAGAGGAGGGAGCACCGTGGGGAGGTGTGGAGAGGAGGAAGCACTGTAGGGGAGGCCCCCCTCTCAGCCCCAAGGTGACTCTAACCCACTGCCACACTGCGGTCTATTGAACATGGGGAGAATGCCTCAGTCCATCCAGGAATGTGTATGTGTGTAAGTGTGTGAGAGTGTGAGTGACCTGCCTCCAGACAGTGCAATGGAACAGGAGAGTTGGCGAGGCTGCAGGGGGAATGTGGCACTGCATCACGAACACTGGGGGAAGCTGTCGCTTGTTCCCCAAGTTCAGGGGCATCGTGTGAGGGGACCCCAAGGGTCTTGATAGCCCCTTTCCCAGTGTTACGTCAGTGCCCGGGTGTCCTTTGAGAAAGAACACACAATGTCCATGGGCACCGCCGGGTATTTCTGAGACAACTGGGGACCGCGGGGTTTAACTGTATCCTGGATCAGGATTGTAACAGTCATTGGATACTTAGTAATACGAATATTTGGTGAGTTTTTCATTTGGTGTTATTGTTTGTTCTGTAAATATTGTTATTGTAAATAAGTGAATAAACTTAGTTTTGTTACATTTTAAGAAAGAAGAGAAGAGAAAGCTAAGGGGGGTTGGGACCAGAGATTAAGATCAGACAGACGAGGTGATCTCACTAGGTCACGGAGTCTGACGGTGAGGACAGGGTAGAATTTGAGGAAGGACATCCTTGTGATTGAGGCAGTGAAGCGTAGGTTCACGAGATTGATCCCTGGGATGGCGGGACTGTCATATGAGGAAAGATTGAAAAGACTAGGCTTGTATTCACTGTAGTTTAGAAGGATGAGGGGAATCCTTATAGAAACATATAAAATTATAAAAGGACTGGACAAGCTAGATGCAGGAAAAATGTTCCCAATGTTGGGCGAGTCCCGAACCAGGGACCACAGACTTAGAATAAAGGGGAGGTCATTTAAGACTGAGGTGAGAAAAAACTTTTTCACGCAGAGAGTTGTGAATTTATGGAATTCCCTGACACAGAGGGCAGTGGAGGCCAAATCACTGGATGGATTTAAGAGATAGCTAGATAGAGCTCTAGGGGCTAATGGAGTCAAGGGATATGGGGAGAAGGCAGGCACGGGTTATTGATAGGAGACGATCAGCCATGATCACAATGAATGGCGGTGCTGGCTCGAAGGGCCGAATGGCCTCCACCTGCACCTATTTTCTATGTTTCGATGTTTCTAGATACCGAGTGGTTGCTACCCCGGACAGCAGGGTTTGGGACGGGAAGCAGAGTTCGGATGCAAGGTCAGATCTGACGGAACAAGAGGTGGAGGAATTCTTTCACTTAAGGGGTTGCAAATGTCTTGAATTCTGTAGACACAGGTCAGCTAGAACTCACTGAGGGGCAGAGCATGGTATTGGGGCCAAATGGCCTCTTCCTACTCCTTTCCCAGGGAGTTGGCTGGTGAATTGGTAGGAATCGTGTACGTTGCCTCAGTTCACACACGCAGGAACCCGCTCCCTTCCCCAACATACCCAGGTCCTGGTTGTGGGATTTTTCCTGTCCTTCCACGTAGAGGAGGCTGTATCCATCCCAGAGCCTGTTCATGCCCAAGGGGCAGGGTGGCACTTGCTCCGCCTGGCTGTGCTTGACCAGGAGATATCCTACGCTGACGCTGCGGCCTGGCATTCCCAACATCCCACGCAATCCCGGCACTCCCTGTGGTCCTGTGAAGCAGAGGTAAGGTCAGACACATCCCAGCAGCAGCTACCGAGCGACGGAGCTTTGCAACAACAGCGGCGGGGAACTCCAGACAATCAGAAACTGCTGGTGGTGCAGCAGTAGAGTTGCTGCCTTACAGCACTTGCAGCGCTGGAGACCCGGGTTCCATCCTGACTACGGCTGCTGTCTGTACGGAGTTCCTATGTTCTCACCGTGAACGCATGGGTTTTCTACGATATCTTCGGTTTCCTCCCACACTCCAAAGACGGCTCGGTGTATATGTAAATTGTCCCTAGTGTGTAGGATAGTGTTAATGTGTGGGGATCGCTGGTCGGCACGGACTCGGTGGGCTGAAGGGCCTGTTTCCGCACTGTAGCTTTGTATCTCTAAACTAAACTCAACCTTAGAGCGGCACAGTAATGCACCTGTAAACTTCTGCCTCACGGCGCCAGAGACACGGGTTCAATCCCGACCTCGGTTGCTGTTTGTGTGGAGTTTGCACCTTCTCCCTGTGAACATGTGGATCATAGAGTCAGAGTCATACAGTGTGGAAACAGGCCCTTTGGCCCAACTCGCCCACATCGACCAACATGTCCCATCTGGACTGGTCCCACCTGCTTGCATTTGGCCCATATCCCTCCAAACCTATCCAATTCATGTACCTGTCTGAATGTATCTTAAACATTGTAATAGTACCTGTGTTTCTGCATATTGCTCCCGATTCCTCCCATATCCCAGAGACGTGCGGCTTTGTCAGTTATTTGGCCTCTGTAAATAGCCCCGAGCATGCAGGGAATGCAAGAGAAAGTGGGATAACACGGAGTGATGGTCAGCATCGACTCAATGGGCCTAACGGTCTGTTTCTATGCTGTTTCTCTACAGCTAAAACCTGTAGAAGCAAGTTATCTTCATACCCCCCCCCCCCCCCCCCCCCCCCCCCCCCCCTCCATACGTGACCTCCAGGGATGCACACATGGAGCTGTGACACACAAAGACACAGACATAGACAGACAAATAGACAGAGAGTCACACAGATAGACAGAGCCAAGCCGACAAACACGAACAAACAGACAGAGAGACACACACACAGATGCAGACACACAGGCAAACAGGCAGATGCACACAAACAAAAAGAGTCATATAGGGACACAGAGAGATACACAGAGAGACATTGACAGAGACCTACAGACAGAAATAGAGAGATGCACAGAAGTAGAGAGAGAGACACAGTCAGAGAAACATAGAGAGACAAAGACACACACACACATGTGCACAATGCACAAGCATGTGCGCATACACGAGCACACACATGTTGTAGTTCTGATGGGATATCTCTCTCCACGAATGCTACCTGACCTGTTGAGTGACTTCAACCTGGATAGTACAGTGCATTTGTGGGGGTTCTTATACCCGGGCTTGTGGCCTTTAGCCTTGAGAAAATAAATTCTGTTGAAAGAGAGAGGTGGCTCGTTTGCCAGGATGCTTTATACCTTGAAATCCGAGTGCACCCTGTCGTCCGATCAAACCCGGGTCACCGTGCGGGCCCGCCACTCCGGGTGAGTTGGACAGGCCAGGCAATCCTGTCTGACCCTTTGGGCCCTTGGGACCTGTTGGGAGAGAACAGCAGTCAGAGTGCATCAAGGAGAATCTCCAATCGAAGACAGGCAAAACTAACCCTGCCCCTCCCATCCCTAACTGTCCAGAACCCTTGACAAGGGGTGGGGTGGAAGATTGCAACCTTCACGTGGTCCGCCCTGTTTCGACGAATGCAATCAACTCGGCGTGCACAAACGGAAGATCAAATAGAACAAGTTGTACAACAACTTTAGGCTGTGCACACCACACGAAAGAAGAAGACAAGGGGTCTTCTCAGGGCAGGTCTGCATTCCTATAGCGCCTTGCTCCACCTCAGATTATCCCAGTGCTTCACAGCCAATGAATTCCTTCAAAATTTAGAATTATTTGCTAGAATTTAGGAGATTGAGGGGGGATCTTATAGAAACTTACAAAATTCTTAAGGGTTTGGACAGGCTAGATGCAGGAAGATTGTTCCCAATGTTGGGGAAGTCCAGAACAAGGGGTCACACAGTTTAAGGATAAGGGGGAAATCTTTTAGGACCGAGATGAGAAAAACTTTTTTCACACAGAGAGTGGTGAATCTGTGGAATTCTCTGCCACAGAGGGTAGTCGAGGCCAGTTCATTGGCTATATTTAAGAGGGAGTTAGATGTGGCCCTTGTGGCTAAAAGGATCAGGGGGTATGGAGAGAAGGCAGGTACGGGATACTGAGTTGGATGATCAGCCATGATCATATTGAATGGCGGTGCAGACTCGAAGGGCCGAATGGCCTACTCCTGCACCTATTTTCTATGTATCTATGTATCTACAACTGCGGTCTCTGCCACAGCCAATTTTATGTTCAGCAAGATGCCACAAACAGCAATACAATATCCACTGGACGTTTGGTTGCAGTTGTGATGGCTGTGGTGAGTTGTCCTCAAGTCCATGAGCCCCACTGTGCTGTTGGGTGGGCATTCTACAATGGGAGACACCACGAGACTTGCTGAGAGCGCGGGGAGAAGATGATGCCTCTGACTGGCCTTGTCGATGAGGCACTTCAGGGTTCACTGGATCGATCGGCAGAACATACTGAGGTGACTGGTGCTGATAGATACCAACCAAGGTTCGGGAGGTGAGAAGATTAGAAACGTGGAAACAAAAAATAGCAGGAGTAGACCATTCGAGCTTGCACCACCATTCAATATCGTCATGGCTCATCATTCAGAATCAGTACCCCGTTCCTGCTTTCTCCCCATATCCCTTACTTCCGTTAGCCCCAAGTCATATCTAACTCTCTCTTGAATATATCCAGTGAATTGGCCTCCACTACCTTCTGTGGCAGAGAATTCCACAAATTCACAACTCTCTGGCTGAAAATGGTTTTTACTCATCTCAGTCCTAAATGGCCTATCCCTTATTCTTAAACTATGACCCCTGGTTCTGGACTCCCCCAACATGCTGTGGTGGGATGGATGCCGAGATGCACTCGGTACTGAAGGGGTCATCTCAGATAAGCGAGGACAATGCGTTCTGAAACTGAGAGAAGA
Source organism: Leucoraja erinaceus (assembly GCF_028641065.1). Lineage (NCBI taxonomy): Eukaryota > Metazoa > Chordata > Chondrichthyes > Rajiformes > Rajidae > Leucoraja > Leucoraja erinaceus. The sequence continues at coordinate 12,054,286 of NC_073382.1, forward strand.
AATATCAACTCTCCGGGAATTGTAAATCTTTGCAATTCCCCAGAGGCCGTGGGTGCTCAGGCATTGGATATGCCGTGGTGGGATTGGTAGACTTCTGGACATGGATCAGAACTTCTGGGGCTGTCAAGGAGCTACTGAAAGATGAAACGGGCTCAATGGACTGAATGGCCTGCCCTGCCTTATACATGTTCTGTGCTCCCTCAATGCCACGCATGTTACTGACAGTTTGGAGAGAAGGTAGATCACATTCTCACCTTGATCGCCATAAATTCCCTTTGGACCAGGATCTCCAGGAAATCCATGGCGTCCAGGGTCTCCTGGCAGCCCATGAAGACCTACCGAAACTGCCACGGGTTGAGGAGCAGGGGCTGGGCCCTGAGGACCTGGAAATCCCTTCGAACCTGTGACCAACAAGAATGGAGACACACAAAGCGCTGGAGTAACTCAGTGGGTTAGGCAGCATCGCTGGAGAAAAAGGATGGGTGATGTTTCTGGTCAGAACCCTTCTTCAGATTGAAAATAGGGTGGAGGGAGGGACGGGAGGGGGGACGGGGGGGGGGAACAGACGTAGGGAAAGACAAAGCAGGTTCGGCAACAGATGAGGGTGGAGGCTCAGGAGGCTAGGAGAGTGGCGGCTAGGAGAATGGCGATAAAGCAATGCAGGGATGCGGAGAATGGAACTGGCAGGATGACTAATGTTATGAAGGCCAACATTCCATTAGCTTTCTTCACTGCCTGCTGTACCTGCATGCCAACTTTCAGTGACCGGTGTACAAGTACGCCCAGGTCTCGCTGCACCTCCCCCTTACCTAACCTAACCCCATTGAGATAATAATCTGCCCCCTTGTTTTTGCCGCCAAAGTGGATAACCTCACATTTATCTATTTTATACTGCATCTGCCACACATCTGCCCACTCACTCAACCTGTCCAGGTCGCCCTGCCACCTCCTGACATCATCTTCACAGTTCACACTGCCACCCAGCTTTGTGTCATCTGCAAACTTGCTAATGTTGCTCCTAATTCCCTCTTCCAAATCATTAATATATATGGTAAACAGTTGCGGCCCCAACACCGAGCCTCGCGGCACTCCACTCGCCACTGCCTGCCATTCTGAAAAGGACCCGTTCACTCCTACTCTTTGCTTCCGGTCTGCCAACCAATTTTCTATCCATGTCAACACCCTACCCCCAATACCATGTGCTCTAATTTTAGTCACCAGTCTCCTGTGCTGGACCTCATCAAAGGCTTTCTGAAAGTCTAGATAGACTACATCCCCTTCATCCATTTTACTTGACTCATCCTCAAAAAATTCCAGGTTATTAGTCAAGCACAATTTCCCTTTCATAAATCCATGTTGACTTGGACTAATCCTTTTACTGCTATCCGAATGCCCCATTATTACCTCTTGATTAATTGACTCCAGCATCTTTCCCACCACCGAAGTCAGGCTAACTGGTCTGTAATTCCCCGTTTTCTCTCTCGCCCCTATCTTGAAAAGTGGGATAACATTAGCTATCCTCCAATCCACAGAAACTGATCCTGAATCTATTGAACAATGGAAAATGATCACCAATGCGTAGACACAAAAAGATAGACACAAGAAGCTGGAGTAACTCAGTGGGTCAGGCAGCATGTCTGGAGAAAAGGAATAGGTGATGTTTCGGATCGAGACCCTTCTGCAGACCCTTCTTCTTTACCCTCACCGCCAGAGGCAAGTCTGATGAAGGGTCTGGACCTGAAACGTCACCTATTGCTTTTCTCCAAAAGATGTTGCCTGACCCGCTGAGTTACTGCAGTTATTTTCAGGTACACCAGGACGTCGCGAGATCCTAGCACCCAATGGGGACCTGGAGCGAGGCAGGAAGAGAAGCAGCTTCACTCACCTGGGAGTCCCATATAACCTTTCACACCAGTGGCTCCTGAATCTCCAGGTTGGCCCTTACCCCCAGGGAACCCCATCATGCCCTGGTCCCCTTTACGACCTGTCAATGGACAGAGAAGTGATCAGTTACAACAGTTTCAAAAACAATGTCAGTACACAGCACAGTGCTCGCACCTCCAGGATGAATAGGTCGGCTTGGGCAGTGAACCCCCACTCCAGATGGAGACATGGTTGGGTCACGACACTGGATGGGATATGGATCGGACACAGAGAAAACCCATCAAAGTCCACTGCCCGCCAAAAGTACCAGAAGCCCAATTTTGTACTTAAAAGTGTCATTTGGATAGGCCAGGAATATTGTCCATCACTCATTGCCCCTGTGAAGCTGGTGAGCCATTGTAGTCCTTGTGATGAAGGTGCTCCCACGGTGCAGTTGGGGAGCGAGACCCAGGGCTTAGATCCAGTGAGGGTGAAGATCCGGGGAGATATTTCTAGGTTAGGATGTTGCGCGAGTGGGGAATCTGCAGGTGGTGGTGTAGGAAGGAACCGCTGATGCTGGTTTACACCAAAGATAGACCATTCGATGTGACAATTGGTGTCCCATTTTCCCAGCATCCAAGGCTGGAGGTGGAGCAGACAAAAGGGTTCAAATAATGATAGACACAAAGTTCTGGAGTAAATCAGCGGGTCAGGCAGCATCTCTGGAGAAAAGGAGGAAAGGTGACGTTTTGGGTTGAGAGCCTTCTTCAGACCCTGATAGACCTTAGATGTCTATCTACAGGTGGTGGTGTTATCCTACCTTGGCCCTTGATGGCAGGTTTGTTGGAGTTGCCTGGATAAGTAAGGGCAGCTTGTAGATGGTACGCACTGCAGTCACAGAGCACCAGAGGGAGGTTACAGTCTAACGTAAGGCATCCAACAGGCGACAACGAGGCACGATACTGCCAGAGGTACAACCCTACTGCCCAGCCCACCCAGGGACCCTTGCCCTATACACCCACATGGGACCCCCTACTCCTTACACCAACATGGTACCCCTAGCTCGTACATCCACCGGGAACCCCTGCTCCATACTGCACCCATACACCCTCTGGGCTCTGTACACCAACTGAGTTGCCTTGCCCCATGTATGCCCATTGGGTACTGCACCTTTATACCCGCTGGGCATTCTACACTCATGCCATCCATGCACTGGGTGTCCCTGCCATGTATATACCCGTGGCGTATTGAACCCCATACACCCACTCAACTGTACTCCCATCCTCTAGAACAACTGGGTGCCCTTGCCTCATATATACCCATTGGCTCAGCACCCTGTAAACCCATGCCATGCACCTTGTCAAGGGTTCTGGACTTCAGGTATGGGTGCCCTTGCCTCATGTACCCATTATGTACCCTACTCTGCACACCCATTGAGCAATGTACACCCACCCTATACACCCACTGTGTTCCCATGCCCCATATACACACTGTGTACCTTACCCCATGCACCAACTAGGCAACATTTACCCATTGGGTACCCCTACCCTGTACATCGGTCGACCACCCATTCCCAATACATCCACACCCTACACCCGTCCTATAAGGCCATCCCGTTTGCCCAGCCTATATCTCTGCACCGATACCCCTGCCTGCCTACAGGTATCCCCACTCTGTGTATCAGAGGGTACTCCTGTTCCATTCCCCCCCACTGGATATCCCTGCCCCTTGCACCCAACTGAAAGCTCCCTGCTCCTTCAATTATTCTTTATTCCACAAAGTGTTCTGGACAATTAAGAGGATTAAAAACGGAGCAAACTGCCCAGTAGCGGATCCCAGGATGAGACGTAGATATTTGGGATCACAGTGGGGACATTTCCATCTGAGCAAATTGTGGAAATCCCTCTTGGCCTTTGCGTCCCAGTCACCAAGTGAATTTGTCACCAGCCTTCTGAATATCTCAATAAACCGAATATCTCAATAGGCCGAATGGCCAATTTCTGATCCCATCCTGTCTTCTTGAAACGGCACCTCTGTGGGAAAGGCGGCGGACTTGCCTTTGTTGCCGGGAATGCCATCGATCCCAGGAAGGCCGAGTGGCCCCCTCTCTCCCGCAGCTCCACGTGGCCCAAGTAGTCCAGCTCTTCCTGGATCTCCTTTGTCACCTCTGATCCCTGGGAAAGCAGCTCTGCCGGAGGGGCCTGGCAGGCCAGAATGACCTGTGATAAGGCAAGACATGTTTAGCCAATCTCAAAACCCATCCACGTCACCCCCAAGCCTCTCTCTGTACCCGGTGCTCAAGTCCCGTTGCCAAAATCTGGAGACGTCAGATGGCGATCCCAACACTGGAAACCATGTTGAGCAGCAGATAGATCCCGTTGATTCTCAATGCAGTGCACACATGTTTTAAGCTCTGTGACCAATCGCAGTCACGTCAAGTTTAGTTTAGCTTAGTTTAGAGATACAGCGCAGAAACAGGTCCTTTGGCCCACAGAGTCTACGCCAACCAGCGATCACCCCATACATTATCCTACACACTGAGGACGATTTTCTTGGTTCTTGGTTTCTTGGTCCTCCAAAATATTCCAAATGGAATTTAAACTGGAGGTGGTGAAGGGCGGGATTAAGCCAGAAAGGGTTATTGGGAAGAAAGAGCTACTTTAAATTTAGTTGCATCTGGTTGGGTAACTATAGTAGGGTGGAGATTATTCCATGCTTTAATTGTGCGGGGGAAGAACGAATTGCTGTACACATCTGTCTTTGTAGCTGGGATCACAAATTGCATCGAATGCCCTCGTCTGCTCCTAATTGGTTTGGGTTTGGTGTAGGTATTGTAATCTATGTCGAGCTGACCATTTAACATTTTGTAAAAACAGGTCAAACGGTGAGCTTCACGTCTGTCTTGGAGAGGGTTCCACCCCAGAGAATTCAGAAGTTTGGTGACACTCGCTTCTCTCTCATAGGTGTTAGTAACAAATCGAGCCGCCTGTCTTTGGACACGTTCGATGGAAGAAATGTTTTTAATTTGTGTATGGGTCCCATGCTGCAACTGCGTAGTCCAAATGAGGTCTAACGATCTTTACCTACAATGAAGCCAATTGACATACAAACCTGTATGCCTTTGGAGTGTGGGAGGAAACCAGAGCCCCTGGGAAAAACCCACGCGGTCACGGGAAGAATGCACAAACTCTGTACAGACAGCACCCGTAGTCAAAATCGAACCCGAGACTCTGGTGCTGGAAGGCAGCAACTCTACCGCTGCGCCAGCGTGCTGCCCCCTGACTCTTCATCACTCAGTCACCTCATGAGACAGTTTCTCAAACACAGTAAATGAGTGAAAACCCTGCCCGGTCACAGTCACTCAGAATCCTGACTAATCGAGATTGCTCAAAGTCCCTAGAAACTAAAAACTACTGATGCTGGTCCACAAAAAGGGACACAAAACGGTAGACTAACACAGCGGATCAGGCAGCATCTCTGTAGAACATAGATAGGTGATGTTTCAGGTTGGAACCCAGTCTGAAGAAGGGTACCGACCCAGGGATGCTGCCTGACCCGCTGAGTGACTCCAGCACTTTGTATCCTTTTTCACTCAGAGTCTGGACACTTAGTCAGACACCTGACTACATATAATCAGTCATTTGGACCTCTGTCAATGACAAATAAAGATGGAAAATGCTGGAAACACCCAGTAGGTCAGGCAGCATCTGTGGAGAATGAATGTTTCAGGTCTGTGATCTGTGATGAGACATTTCCCTGACCATTACTGGTCATTCAGTGAGAGTCCAGGCCAACTGTGGTCAATAACACCGTTAGATCGGTCTGAAGAAGGGTCTTGACCTGAAACATCACCTATTCCTTCGCTCCATAGATGCTGCCTCACCTGCTGATGAGTTTCTCTAGCATTTTTGTCCACATTAGATCGGGATAAATCCTTTACCTTGGGCTCCGTCAAACCCCCGTGGTCCAGGGTCACCTGGTTTCCCTTGCTTGTCTGACGGGAATAAAGGTCCGGGTGGTCCTGGGGGTCCACGTAGGCCAACGGCACCGCGGTAACCTAATGCAAGCCGTAGAGAAGACAATGAGGAACGGCAGCGCATTTGTCAATCACACATCAGTCTCGTGCAGCGTTGAACAGGACAGGTCGCGGTGAGGGGCGGCGCTGAACGCAGGCGTAGCGGGATGCATTACCGACGTTGCCCCTGGGTCCAGGCGCTCCGGGTTGTCCAGGCTCTCCCGGCTGGGTGTTGGGTGCTCCTTGCTCTCCTTTCTTACCCTCTTGCCCAGGGTAGCCTTTGGCTCCTTTCCCACGCACACCTGTCGGCAAAATAACACGGTCATCGCCTTCCATCACGGGTAATAATGGCCCTCCCTTTCCTGCCTGTTCAGAGGCAGAGGCCTCACGTTTAACTGCAACCCCGTATCATCCTAAGAGAGTGCAGAGTTGCTGGATGAGCCACATTTGGCCAAGAGATTCAACCAAGGGCAAACTAAGCCAAACTTTGACAGAAACATTTAGACAGGTACATGGATAGGACTGGTTTAGAGGGAAATGGGCTGAACGCAAGTAGGTGGGATTAGACAGGCTCGAAGGGCCGAATGGCCTACTCCTGCACCTATTTTCTATGTTTCTAGTGTCGATGGGACAAAATGGCAAGTTGGGCCAAAGTGCCTGTATGATCCTATGATTATGACGTTGGGCTGATGGGAAACTCTTTGACAGATCCACCTGAATAGCCTCCTGTGCTGAATCATCCATTTTGTGTACCCCAGCCCTGCTATCGAGGAGTACAGGTCACCGATGCCAACATCAACAGTGGGGGGGACTACTTGAAGCGTGTGCCTAATAACTCCCAGAGCCTGCAATTGTTTTATCCCTACTGCAGAGACACTATTTAACAAATTGTGGATGGTTTCCTTCATCTGTCAGGGCACTGACTACAAGGGTTGGGATTTCATGTTACACTGTACAAGACATTGGTGAGACCACCTTAGAATATTGTGCACAGTTATGGTCACCTAGCTATAGGATGGATATCGTTAAACTGAGAAGTGTGCAGAAAAGTTTCACAAGGATCTTCACACCAGGACTGGAGGGCTTGAGTTATAAGGAGAGACTGGATATGCTGCAGGTTTTTCGGGGATGAAGTAAATAAAATAATGAGGGGCATAGATAAGGAATTTAACCCAGGGTTAAATAATCTTTAGTATTCACATAGTAAAGAATCTTTATGTTCCTGTTCGGTTGAAAGGAAACAGTAAAGATTAGAAATAGCCCTGGTTTTCAAGGGAAATTGGACATCTTGTTTGGAAAAAGAGGGAGATCTACAATAATTATAGGCAGCATGAAGTAAGTGAGGTGCTTGAGGAGTATAAGGAATGTAAAAAGAATCTTAAGAAAGAAATTAGAAAAGCTAAAAGAAGATATGAGGTTGCTTTGGCAAGTAAGGTGAAAGTAAATCCAAAGGGTTTCTACAGCTATATTAATAGCAAAAGGATAACGAGGGATAAAATTGGTCCATTGGAGAGACAGAGTGGACAGTTATCTGCAGAGCCAAAAGAGATGGGGGAGATATTGAACAATTTTTTTTTCTTCGGTATTCACCAAGGAGAAGGATATTGAATTATGTGAGGCAAGGGAAACTAGTAGAGTAGCTATGGATACTATGAGGTTCAAAGTAAAAGAAGTACTGACACTTTTGAAAAATATAAAAGTGGATAAGTCTCCAGGTCCTGACAGGATATTCCCTAGGACATTGAGGGAAGTTAGTGTAGAAATAGTCGGGGCTATGACAGAAATATTTCAAATGTAATTAGAAACGGGAATAGTCCCCGAGGATTGGCGTACTGCGCATGTTGTTCCATTGTTTAAAAAGGGTTCTAAGAGTAAACCTAGCAATTATAGACCTGTTAGTTTGACTTCAGTGGTGGGCAAATTAATGGAAAAGATACTTAGAGATAATATATATAAGCATCTGGATAAACAGGGTCTGATTAGGAACAGTCAACATGGATTTGTGCCTGGAAGGTCATGTTTGACTAATCTTCTTGATATTTTTGAAGAGGTTACTAGGGAAATTGACGAGGCTAAAGCAGTGGATGTTGTCTATATGGACTTTAGTAAGGCCTTTGACAAGGTTCCTCATGGAAGGTTGGTTAAGAAGGTTCAACTGTTGGGTATAAATGCAGGAATAGCAAGATGGATTCAACAGTGGCTGAATGGGAGAAGCCAGAGGGTAATGGTGAATGGCTGTTTATCGGGTTGGAGGCAGGTGACTAGTGGGGTGCCTCAGGGATCTGTGTTGGGTCCTTTGTTGTTTGTCATGTACATCAATGATCTGGATGAAGGTGTGGTAAATTGGATTAGTAAGTATGCAGATGATACCAAGATAGGGGGTGTTGTGGATAATGAAGAGGATTTCCAAAGTCTACAGAGTGATTTAGGCCATTTGGAAAAATGGGCTGGAAGATGGCAGATGGAGTTTAATGATGATAAATGTGAGGTGCTACACCTTGGAAGGACAAATCAAAATAGGACGTACATGGTAAATGGCAGGGAATTGAAGAATACAGTTGAACAGAGGGATCTGGGTATAACCGTGCATAGTTCCTTGAAGGTGGAATCTCATATAGATAGGGTGGTAAAGAAAGCTTTTGGTATGCTAGCCTTTATAAATCAGAGCATTGAGTATAGAAGCTGGGATGTAATGTTAAAATTGTACAAGGCATTGGTGAGACCAAATCTGGAATATGGTGTACAATTTTGGTCGCCCAATTATAGGAAGGATGTCAACAAAATAGAGAGAGTACAGAGGAGATTTACTAGAATGTTGCCTGGGTTTCAACAACTAAGTTACAGAGAAAGGTTGAATAAGTTAGGTCTTTATTCTCTGGAGCGCAGAAGGTTAAGGGGGGACTTGATAGAGGTCTTTAAAATGATGAGAGGGATAGACAGAGTTGATGTGGACAAGCTTTTCCCTTTGAGAATTGGGAAGATTCAAACAAGAGGACATGACTTCAGAATTAAGGGACAGAAGTTTAGGGGTAATATGAGGGGGAACTTCTTTACTCAGAGAATGGTAGCGGTGTGGAATGAGCTTCCAGTGGAAGGGATGTCGGCAGGTTCGTTGGTATCATTTAAAAATAAATTGGATAGGCATATGGATGAGAAGGGAATGGGGGGTTATGGTATGAGTGCAGGCAGGTAGGACTAAGGGAAAAAAAGTTGTTCGGCACGGACTTGTAGGGCCGAGATGGCCTGTTTCCGTGCTGTAATTGGTTATATGGTTAGGAGAGTCTGAAACTAGTATGCGTAGGATGAGAGGGGAAAGATTTAAACAGAACCCGAGAGACAGGTTGTTCACACAAATGGCCTGTGAAGTTTGAAGAATGGTTCTGACCAGAAACGTCACCTATTCCTTTGCTCCATAGATGGTGACTCATCCGCGGAGCTTCTCCAGCATTTTTGCCTACCTTCACATAGAAACATAGAAACATAGAAATTAGGTGCAGGAGTAGGCCATTCGGCCCTTCGAGCCTGCACCGCCATTCGATGGCTGATCATCCAACTCAGTATCCTGTTCCCGCCGTCACTCCATACCCCCTGATCTCCTTAGCCACAAGGGCCACATCTAACTCTTAAATATAGCCAATGAACTGGCCTCAACTACCCTCTGTGGCAGAGAGTTCCAGAGATTCACCACTCTCTGTGTGAAAAAAGTTCTTCTCATCTCGTCAAGGGATGGTAGGCTTATGGAATGATCTGCCAGAGGAAGCTGCAGAGGCGGGTACAATTATAACATTCAATAGACTCTTGGTCAAGTACATCTATAGGAAAAATGTAAAGGCATATGGGCCAAATGCAGGAAGATGGGACTAGGAAACTTGGTCAGCGCATGGACTAGTTGGGGTGAAGTGCCTGTCTCCATGCTGTTTAACTCTGAAAGATTCACAGTACCTGGCGATCCCCCGAGACCTTTGGATCCTTTCAACCCATTCAATCCTGGCAAACCATCAGGGCCCCGTAATCCTGTTGGGGAATTCCAAACAAACACTGATTAACATTTCACTGCAGAAACCTGAAGGATTCATTAAACCTGGAGTTTATTACAACGTCATGAAACCGGGGGGGGGGGGAAGTTTAGGGGCTCAATGGGGTGATCAGGGAGGGGGGAGGGGGGAGGGGGGAGGGGGAGGGGGGTAGCCTGATCTGGAGCTTGGCCCTGGACCCACTGTGGTTTCAGACAGGAAGGTGCAATCTTTGGAGACACAGAGTTTTTCCCCGTAGTCTGGGTGGGAGATTGGATGGAAAATGGACATTCTTGGAGAGCTCCCGTTCCAGGATTCACCCTGGAGGGTTTTATCATCCCAAGTTTGGGTCTGGGGCCTCGGGTCTGGGACTGGGGTTTCATCAGTAATTGCACAATGGGTCAGCGGAGATGCACCAACTTGCTGCAGTCTTTACGTATTCAAGGCTCCAGTGCTCTGACTCGCAAACCGTCAATGTGCAAAGTATTTGAACGCAGTGTTCACCAAGTACAAGTGTGCCGAAACCCTGCAGCCCAACGCCGCACCCCAACGCCGTACCCCCACGTCACAGCACGGTGGCGCATCAGTAGAGTTGCTGCCTTCCAACGCCAGACCCCGGGTTCGATCCTGGCTAAGGGCGGTTCTGCCGGGACGGAGTTTGTACATTCTTCCCGTGACCTCCATGGGTTTTTTCCCAGGACCTCCATTTTTCTCCCACATTCCAAAGACGTACAGGTTTGTAGGTTAATTGGCTTGGGTAAAATTTTAAACTATCCCTAGGATAACGTTAGCATGCGGGGATCGCTGGTCGGCGCGGCCTCGGTGGGCCGAAGTTCTTGTTTCTGCGCTGTCTCTCTAAAGCAAGCCTGTCATTACAGTCTGCCCTGCAGATTCACAGCATTGGGGAGCTTCCACTGCCTGCCCACCTGGTCCTTGGTGTGACCCGGCTGAGTCTCTCAAACCAAGGGGACCGCTGCACCCACACAATGGGTTTGACAGGTGGTGAGGCCCCATCATTGCCTCTCCCAAAGTCTTCACCATTCACAAACATTAAGAAACACCCAGGAACAATAGAAATGTAACATTAAAAATATGAAAATCATGTACACTTCAGACCCAGTGTAAATTGAAAATACTTAAAAACTATTAAAACAATTCAACTTACTGACCAAAACCAGTTGGCCTCGGTTCCCAGACAGTAGAGGTATGTAGCTTTGGAGGGGGAGAGGGGCTGGTTGTGGAAGGGGGAGGAATGAGGGAGCAGCATTGTTGGACATTACGGTACTCTAGGTGGATGGTGGGGCTGATTGGGCAATGGTGTAATAGTGTGGTGGGGAGGTGAATTAAAACAACGTCACTCCTATGATGTTTTTTTTACCCTGACTCTCCCCCCTGGTCTGGGAACCGTACCAACACAATGAGGCATCTTTTGGTGCCCATTTTCTGCTGCTCTATACTTATACTGCATGTCTGCACATCAATCTGCGATAAAGCTGGCCCGTGTTTTGTTAATGACTGGTGCAGAGGTGTAATGAGTGGCTGAGAGCAGCTTAACACATTTTCAGGACTGCACAGAATCTCCTGTATTGACTAGGAACCTGTCTTATTCTTCTTCTTGCGTATGGCGTGCACAGCCTAAAGTTGTAGGACAAACTTGGTCTATTTGATCTTATTTAATTGTGCACACCCGGTTGATTGCATTCGTCAAAACAGGGTGGACCATGTAAAGGTTGCAATCTCCCACCCCAACTAGGAACCTGTGATACCAACACATTAAAGATTTACACACTTGAACCACTGTGTTGGGATGATCAGTGACTGGTTAGCTGCTATCGACCATTAGTGAATAAATTATTACTGCTGTGTGGATGTTTCATTCTCCATGTCTCAGGATCAATGGATTCCTACCCCCGATATCTTACAATGCCAGAGACCTGGGTTCGATCCTGACTACGGGTGCTGCCCTTACAGAGATTTCCCTGTGACCGCGTGGGTTTTCTCCAGGTGCACCGGTTTCCTTCTACACTCCAAAGGCATATGGGCTTTGTAAATTGTAAATTGTCCCTAGTGTGTTGGATAGTGCTAGTTTATGGGGCGATCGCTGATCAGCACTGACCCAGTGGGCTGAGTGGCCTGTTTCCACACTGTATCGCTAAAGTCTAATGGATGCTGAGTTTAACCCAGGACACCATTACCCTTTTATAAGGCCATGCTGGTCCCATCAGTCTTCTTTACTGTCACATCTTTGGTTATGAATGACAGCATTTTTCCCAACACAATATAAGGCCATGTTACCCTTCCCTGGTCCCAATGCCCTTAAAGTGTTCTTCTGACCCCTTACTGTCAGGCATCTTTGGTTTTCCCATGCCAGCATTTTTCTTTGGGGCACACAATGGGCGTACATATATCAGAAGATCTTTCCTGGGCCCAGCACACCGATGCAATTGTAAAGAAGGCACATCGGCGACTCTGTTACTGATCTCTGGGGTAAACGTGCCAATGTCCCCAACCCCACCAACACCAACATCTACAATAGCCCCCAGAGGTAACCACCCTGGGATTAACTTTGCAACCAGCTGATTGTCTGAGATTCCTCCTACTTTCTGGCTCTATCACCTACCCTACAGCCAACAATGGACCGTTGTGGGCTCCATCTTACATTAATCATTGTTGTTTTTTGCAAATCTTTCATTTGTTTGTGCTACATATCATCTATTTCGCTCGTTTCCCTTTCCCCTGACTCGCAGTCTAAATAAAGTTCTCGACCCGAAACATCGCCTATTCCTTTTCTCCAGAGATTCTGCCGGACCCACTGCGTTACTCCAGCAATTTGTGCCTTATAGAAACATAGAAAATACGTGCAGGAGTAGGCCATTCGGCCCTTTGAGCCTGCACCGCCATTCAATATGATCATGGCTGATCATCCAACTCAGTATCCTGTATGTGCCCTCTCTCCATTTTGCAAATCTTTCATTTGTTTGTGCTACATATCATGTAGATCCCTCTAGCCACAAGGGCCACATCTAACTCCCTCTTAAATATAGCCAATGAACTGGCCTCAACTACCTTCTGTGGCAGGTTTCAGAGATTCCCAGATTTTCTGTGTGAAAAAAGTAGGCCATTTTTTCTCATCTCGGTTTTAAAGGATTTCCCCCTTATCCTTAAGCTGTGACCCCTTGTCCTGGACTTCCCCAACATCGGGAACAATCTTCCTGCATCTAGCCTGTCCAACCCCTTAAGAATTTTGTAAGTTTCTATAAGGTCCCCCCTCAATCTTCTAAATGTTATCTTCGGATCAGCATGTCAGTCCAGTCACACGCAGTCACTTATACCTTTTGCCCCTTTGTATCCCCCGTATCCTGGAAATCCCACAGAACCGGCAGAACCATGCGGGCCACGCGGCCCTCTGTCACCCGGAATTCCTGAGGATCCAGGAGAGCCTGCGGAGCAGAGAATGTAAGTCAGCGGCAGCACGGAGGAACAAGCACGGGGGAACAGAGCAAGACAGTGGATGAGTAACCAGTGAGCTCATGTCCCCATCATCCACGTCAACCCAACATCCAAAGCCTTCACCAGCCTGCACAGAGTCAGCAAGACTGTACTGCCTCGTGGCTCCAGAGACCCAGGTTCACTCCTGACCTCAGCCGCCCTCTATGTGGAGTTTGCACACTCTCGTTGTGTCCACGGCTTCTCCCGTTTCTGCCCACATCCCAAAGCTGGTAGGTTAATCGGTTGCAGTAGCTTGTCCCTGGTGTGTAGGTGAGAAGAATTGAAGGAGAGTTGACGAGCATTCGTGAGAGAGAAGTGTGGAAAAGATCAATGGGAAGATCAGATTGCTCTCTGGGGAGCCAGCACAAACCCAGTTTTCTGATCAGCAAGTTTGCTGATGATACAAAAGTGGGTGGTTTTGCAGATGAAGTGAAGAATTGCAGCAGGCTTGTGCCAGGAAGAATGATTGCGGAAGCATACAGGATCTTGATCGATTTTGGGGCCATGGGGAGGGCTGCGGAGCAATGATTGACGGAATTTAATACGTGTAGTACGCAATGGATGTGATGGGCATTTTTTTGCCCATTTTGGGTGAGCCTATATAACATGGGCAGGACTCGCACTGTACTCAGTTGCGGGCAAAGTTTGTGTGGGGATTCATAAATCTGGGTACTTCTTGTGTAGAAGCAAAATTTGATCTAGGAGTACAGGTGCATGGGTCCTTGAAGGTGGTCGCAGGTAGACAGCCTGGTCAGAAAGGCTTTTGACACTTTGGCCTTCATCAGTCAGAGTATTGAGTGTGGATGTTGGGAGGTCATGTTGCAATTGTGTAAGATATTGGTGAGGCCCCATTTAGAGTATTGTGTTCAGTTCTGGGCACCATGTTACATAGGAAAGATGTTGTCAAGCTGGAATGGGTATAGAGAAGATTTAGGAGGATGTTGCCAGGACTAGAGGGTCTGAGCTATAGGGAAAGGTTGAGTAGGCTGGGACTCCGTTCCTTGTGGTGCAGGTGGATCAGGGGTGATTTTATAGAGGAGTATAAAATCATGAGATCGGGTAGATGCACAGAATCTCTTACCCGGAGTAGGTGAATCGAGGACCAGAGGACATGTTTAAGGTAAAGGGGAAAAGATTTAATAGGAATCTGAGGGATAACTTTTTCACACAAATGGTGGTGGGTGTATGGAACAAGCTGCCAGAGGAGGTAGTTGAGGCTGGGACTATCCCAATGTGTAAGAAACAGTTAGACAGGCACATGGATAGGACAGGTTGGTCGGTGTGCGAAAGTTGGGCCGAAGGGCCTGTTTCCACGCTGTGTCACTCTATGGCTCAATGAACAGTCTCCACTGTGTTGCAATAATTAATCCACCCCCCCCACACTGAGTGACCCAGTAGGGATTAACCCCCCCCCCCCCCCCCCCCCCCCCCCCCACACACTGTGTGATCCAGTGGTCTATCACCCTTTCCCCAACCCACTGGAGTGAATAGCCCCCCCCCCCCCCCCCCCCACACTGGGTGACCCAGTGGAGTGTGTAACTCCTGCACTAGGTGATTCAGTGTTGTGTGTAAGGCCTGCACTGGGTAACCCAGTGGTGTGTGTGTAATCCCCGCACTGCGTGACCCAGTGGTGCAAGCAACACTGGGTGATCCACAGGTCTACCCCCCCCCCCGCCTCAGCTCTGCCCCAGGGCCACCTACCCTGCCGGGCTGGTTGTCCGGCCTTCCCGCGACTCCCTTTCATCCCCTCGATGCCGGGACCTCCGGGCTGTCCGGGTATTCCGGGCAGGCCTGTCGTACCGGGCATGCCTGTAACGGAACACAGTGTCAGTACACCCGCCCGCCTGTGACATGTGTGTCCGGTCCGCGCAACTCCTCAGGAAACGGGCTACTCACCTTTGACCCCTGCTGGCCCTGTTTCACCCTTGAATCCAGGCACTCCCGGTATGTCCATCGTTTCGCCCACATCACCTGGAGAATGGTCACAACAGCTGTTACTGAAGCATAAACATAAGGTCATAAGTGATAGGAGTAGAATTGGACCATTCGGCCCATCGTCTACTTTGCCATTCATTCATCGCTGATCCACCTCTCCCTCCTAACCCCATTCTCCTGCCTTCTCCCCATAACCTTTGATATAGAAACATAGAAAATAGGTGCAGGAGTAGGCCATTCGGCCCTTCGAGCCTGCACCGCCATTCAATATGATCATAGCTGATCATCCAACTCAATATCCCGTACCTGCCTTCTCTCCATACCCCCTGATCCCCCTAACCACAAGGGCCACATCTAACTCCCTCTTAAATATAGCCAATGAACTGGCCTCAACTACCCTCTGTGGCAGAGAGTTCCAGAGATTCACCACTCTCTGTGTGAAAAATGTTTTTCTCACCTAAAGGATTTCCCCTCTATCCTTAAGCTGTGACCCCTTGTCCTGGACTTCCCCAACATCGGGAACAATCTTCCTGCATCTAGCCTGTCCAACCCCTTAAGAATTTTGCAAGTTTCTATAAGATCCCTCCTCAATCTCCTAAATTCTAGAGAGTACAAGCTGAGTCTATCCACTCTTTCTTCATATGAAAGTCCTGACATCCAAGGAATCAGTCTGGTGAACCTTCTCTGTACTCCCTCTATGGCAAGAATGTCCTTCCTCAGATTTGGAGACCAAAAATTGTACACAATACTCGAGGTGTACATCTGTACTAATCAAGAAACACCCACCACCACCCTCGGCTTCCTGCTGTCCCCTGACCTCAGCAGATTTGGGAGGGGTTGGGGTGAAGTGGGAGAGTGTCCAGACTCGCACTGTCCTGAGGGCACTCTCCATTAGTCACCCTTCCTGCACCTCTTCCTCCATCTTCATCTCTTTGCCCCAGGGACCAGGTCCCGAGTCTTCCCGTTGATCTAAAGTCTCTCATCTTTAGATCAAATCTTTCAACATTTTAGTCAATTGTGCAGGGGGGGGAGGGGGGGGGGGGGGGGGTGCTGGGAGGGGGGGGAGGGCAAAGGAGGACCTGCTGCAGGATAATTTGTAACTTTATGTGGCGACTCTTACAAAGAATTTCAATGCGACTTGTCACATGTGACAATAAAGTATTCATTCATTCATACATTCATCATTCATGCATTCATTCATTCATACATTCATCATTCATGCATTCATTCCATCATTCATACATTCATCATTCATGCATTCATTCCATCATTCATTCATTCATGCATTAATTCATTCATTCAGGGTGAGGCGGTCATCAGATGCGCGCCCCCTCTCTGCCCCAGGGACCTGGCCCCGAGACTTCTGCAGTTGTACAGAGCTCTAGTGAGACCACGCCTGGAGTATTGTGTACAGTTTTGGTCCCCTAATTTGAGGAAGGACATTCTCGCTATTGAGAGAGTGCAGCGTAGGTTTACAAAGTTAATTCCCGGGATGGCGGGACTGTCATATGCTGAGAGAATGGAGCAGCTGGGCTTGTACACTCTGGAGTTTAGAAGGATGAGAGGAGATCTCATTGGAACATAAAAGATTGTTAAGGGTTTGGACACGCTAGAGGCAGGAAACATGTTCCCGATGTTGGGGGAGTCCAGAACCAGGGGCCACAGAATAAGAATAATGGCCCTGTCCCACTTAGGAAACCTGAACGGAAACCTCTGGAGACTTTGCGCCCCACCCAAGGTTTCCGTGCGGTTCCCGGAGGTTGCAGGTGGTTTCCGGAGGTTGCAGGTAGTGGAAGCAGGTAGGGAGACTGATAAAAACCTCCGGGAACCGCACGGAAACTTTGGGTGGGGCGCAAGGTCTCCCGAGGTTTCCGTTCAGGTTTCCTAATTGGGACAGGGGCATAAGGAGCAAGCCATTTAGAATGGAGACGAGGAAACACCTTTTCCCACAGAGAGTGTGAGTCTGTGGAATTCTCTGCCTCAGAGGGCGGTGGAGGCAGGTTCTCTGGATACTTTCAAGGGAACTAGATAGGGCTCTTTCAAGGGAGCTAGATAGGGCTCTTAAAAATAGCAATCAGGGGATATGGGGAGAAGGCAGGAATGGAGTACTGTTTGGGGATGATCAGCCATGATCACATTGAATGGCGGAGCTGGCTCGAAGGGCCGAATGGCCTACTCCTGCACCTATTGTCTATTGTCTATTGTCCCTGTAGAGTGGGACTTCTCTCACCTTTATATCCAGGGGTTCCACGATCTCCCAGCGATCCTGGCAAGCCTGGGACACCCACAAGACCCTGCAAAACAACAGGCAAAGGTTAGAAAGTCTCTCATGTGCCCAGCATTGGTGCCAGAGGAGTTAGCACCGAGAAAGTCCTGCAGTTCACAGTCAGTGCCTGGATAAGGCAGGTAGAGGAGAAAACCTGTGCATTTGAAGGTCCCACAAGGTCTCGACTCGTAACGTCACCCATTCCTTCTCTCCAGAGATGCTGCCTGTCCCGCAGAGTTCCTCCAGCATTTTCTGTCTATCTCTGGAAAAGTTTAGTTTAGTTTAGAGTACAACGTGGAAACAAGCTCTTTGGCCATTGAGCCCACACCGACCAGTGATCACCCCATAGACTAGAGCTATCCTACACCCTAGGGACAATTTATCTACAATTAAGACAATTAGCCTGCAACCCTGTACTTCTTTGGAGTGTTGGAGGAAACCGGAGCACCCAGAGACTACCCACGCAGGCCACAGGGAGAATGGGTTTCGGCCCGAAACGTTGCCTATTTCCTTCGCTCCATAGATGCTGCTGCACCCGCTGAGTTTCTCCAGGACTTTTGTCTACCTTCGATTTTCCAGCATCTGCAGTTCTTTCTTAAACACAGGGAGAATGTACCAACTCCACCACTGGAGAGCACCTGTAGTCAGGATTGAACCCGGGTCTCTGGCGCTGTCAGGCAGCGTGCCACCCTGTGAGGAACCCTGGGGATTCTGTCCAACAGCAAACAATCCAACTTGTAGCTAAACCTATTTGTAGCGAATACTCCAGACTGTCCCCTGGTGAATCTCTTCTACACACTCCCCAAAGTTTCCAATTCTTTCTTGTGATGTTTCGGGTTGAGACGAAACGTCACCCGTTCCTTCTCTCCAGAGATGCTGTCTATCCCACTGGGTTACTCCTGCATTTTGTGTCTACCTTCGGTGTAAACAAGCATCTGCAGTTCCTTCCTACACCATAGAAATGATTCTCGGCGCACTCACCTTATCACCATCCATCCCAGGAAAGCCTCTGATGCCCGGAGGCCCCTTAGCTCCAGGCATTCCTTTGCTTCCGAGTTCACCCGGGAATCCCGGCAATCCTTTTATGCCTTTCTCCAATACGGGAATTCCGGGAAAACCAGGTTGACCCCGTTGGCCTGGGTAACCAGGCATTCCTTTCCTCCCTATTTGAAAGGAACAGAAATAAATGTATTGTTTAACAACAACGACAACAACAAATAGCTACGTTTATATAACCACTTTCACTTGGAAGAGTCTCACAGGGTTATTAACAGGAGCATTAGCATATAAGGGAGCAGAAGCCTTACAACACCAGAGACCCATTTCCATCCCGACTAAGGATGCTGTCTGTACGGAGTTTGTACGTTCTCCCCGTGACCGTGTGAGTTTCCCCCGGCTGTTAAACTTCTTCCCACATTCCAAAAAGGTATAGGTTTGTAGGTTAATTGGCTTTTGTTGTCAATGTTTCCCTAGTGTGTAGGATAGTGCTAGTGCACGGGTATCTCTGGTTGCGTGGACCCGGTGGGCCAAAGGGCCTATTTCAACAATGTATCTCTGAACTAAACTAAGATATTTTAGCCTGCCTGAATTAGGGGTATTGGCTACAAGGAGAAATTGCTACTTTATGCAAGTTAATTCACTTTATTAATTTTAACAATTATTTGTACATTGTTAATTACTAGTTTGAAATTAAAATGGATCCGAAAAAAAAAAGTGTAGTGTTCCCTCAGCATTGACTCTCCCAGGCGGGAACGAGCGGGAATTTCCGGGACCGCTAGGCTCCGCAGGGGATTGAATGCATCCTATACGAGGATTGGGATACAGTTATTTAATACTTAATATTTTGATTATTTGGTCATTTTTGAATATGGTGGTGGGTGTGTTGGTATTTGTTTTGTAAATATATATATTTTGTAAATAATTGAATCATTTGTTTTTAATTGAAAAAAAAGGTGCAATACTCGCTCAGTATTGTCCCTGCTAGTGTGGTGCACCCTCAGTATTGTCCCCCGCCCCAGGGCTAGGTTCAGCTCCAACTCAATATTCAAGTTTGCTGATGACACTGTGGTGGTGGGCCTGATCTCGGACAACGATGAGAAGGCCTACCGGGAGGAGGTGGCTGATCTAGCACTCTCGTGTCAGGACAACAGCCTCCTCTTGAACATCAAAAAAACGAAGGAGCTGATCGTGGACTTTAGGAGGGCACATCATCCGAGGACGTACACACCATTGAGGATAAATGGGGATACTGTGGATAGGGTGAACTGTTTTAAATATCTGGGAGTCCACATCTCTGAGGATATGACATGGGCATCACACGCCGCAGCACTCGTGAGTAAGGCAAGGCAGCGCCTTTACCACCTCAGGCAATTGAGGAAATTCAGAGTGTCTCCGAGGATCCTCCAGTGCTTCTACTCAGCGGCTGTGGAAAGCATCTTGTCCGGAAATATTACCATCTGGTTTGGGAATTGCTCTGCCCAGGACAAGAAGGCTCTGCAGAGAGTAGTGCGTTCAGCCGAACGCACTATGGGAACTTCACTCGCCCCCCTGCAGGAACTATACATCAGGAGGTGCAACTCCAGAGCCAATAAAATCATGGGAGACCCCTTCCACCCCTGCAATGGACTGTTCCAGCTGCTACAGTCAGGCAAACGCCTCCGTTGCCATGCTGTGAGAACGGAGAGGTTGAGAAGGAGTTTCTTCCCAGAGGTCATTCGGACTGTAAACTCCTATCTCACCAGGGACTAACTTTACTGAACCTTTTCCCTTCCGCCCACAATATTTAATATGTAAAAGAATATGTGATTCTGTTTGTAGTTTGTTTGGTTGTTTTTGTTTGTTTGTCTTTTTGCACAAAGTTCGCGAGCATTGCCACTTTTCATTTCACTGCACATCTCGTATGTGTATGTGACGAATAAACTTGACTTGACTTGACTGCAGTGCTCCTTCAGGATCGATGTACCCAGTGTGGTGCTCCTCAATATTGCGCCCTCACCCCAACTCCAGTGCAGTACTCCCTCAGTACTGCCCCTCTCCGTGTGGTACTCCCTTCTTCATAACAAGAGGATTTCAGTATAGGAGTAAAGAGGTTCTTCTGCAGTTGTATAGAGCTCTGGTGAGACCACATCTAGAGTATTGTGTACAGTTTTGGTCTCCTAATTTGAGGAAGGACAGCCTTGTGATTGAGGCAGTGCAGCGTAGGTTCACGAGATTGATCGCTGGGATGGCGGGACTGTCATATGTGGAAAGATTGAAAAGACTAGGCTTGTATTCACTGGAGTTTAGAAGGATGAGGGGGTTTCTTATAGAAACACATACAATTATAAAAGGACTGGACAAACTAGATGCAGGAAAATGTTTCCCAATGTTGGGTGAGTCCAGAACCAGGGGCCACAGTCTTAGAATAAAGGGGAGATCATTTAAGACTGAGGTGAGAAAAAAGCCTTTTCACCGCAGAGAGTTGTGAACTTGTGGAATTCCCTGCCACAGGGGGCAGTGGAGGCCAAGTCACTGGATGGATTTAAGAGAGAGTTAGATAGAGCTCTAGGGGCTAGTAGAATCAAGGGATATGGGGTGAAGGCAGGCATGAGTTATTGATAGGGGACGATCAGTTATGATCACAATGAATGGCGGTGCTGGCTCGAAGGGCCAAATGGCCTCCTCCTGCACCTATTTTCTATGTTTCAATATTGACCCTCCCAGTGCAGTGCTCCCTCAGTGCTTCCCCTCTCAGTCTGGTAACCCCTCGGTATTGACCCTCTCAGCGTGGTGCTCCCTCAGTATTGCCCCATCACAGTGCAGCAATTCATCAGCACAATCAGTCAGCACCACCTTCCCGGTGCAGCAGCCTGTGCTAGGTCAGCCCCTCCTGTTCGCTGGTTCAGTCACGGGTCAGAATCTGCCTGTGGCTACACTGCAGCTCCCAACACCCCACAGAACATGTCCAGCACTCCCTGCTGGAAGTAGAGGTTGGAGGGAGCTGCCTCCTCACCGGCAGGAGGGGCTGCATCTCGGTCGGAGGGGAGTCAGGTTTCCAAAGTGCCATACCTCTGGGACCAGTGAAGCCAGGATCGCCGGAGGAACCAGAATCGCCTTTGTTCCCCTTCACTTTGATCATCATGGCTGGTTCAATGGGTGGTGCTGGTCCAGGTGGGCCCTTTCTCTCCTCGGTCACCTGTGGTCATTGATAAAAACATTGTTAATCTTTGCATCCCTTTGTTTAGAAGCTCAGTGCTGCTGGCAACACCATCACTGATAGCATATGATGAGGGTTTAGAGGGTCGTGGGGGGACCTCATTGAAACCGATAGAATAATGAAAGGCATAGATGTGGAAAGGATGTTTCCACTGGTGGGCGAGTCCAGGACTAGAGGTCATAGCCTCAGAATTAAAGGACGCTCTTTTAAAAAGATGAGGAGGAACTTCTTTAGTCAGAGGGTAGTTAATCTGTGGAGCTCATTACCACAAAGGGCTGTGAAGGCCAAGTCAGTGGATATTTTTATGGCGGTAGTACCCCGGTGGGGTATTCAGGAAGAAATGCTCTCACCAGAGGGCAGAGAGAGAGATGGGAGAGATTGAGTGAGCAGCAAAGACAGGTTTAAAGGACAAACCAACAAAACTGCAGATGCCAGAATCTGAAACAAAGTGATGGAAGAACTCAGCCAGCCAGACAGAGAGGGGATCTTATAGAATCTTACAAAATTCTTAAGGGGTTGGACAGGCTAGATGCAGGAAGATTGTTCCCGATGTTGGGGAAGTCCAGGACAAGGGGTCACAGCTTAAGGATAAGGGAGAAATCCTTTAAAACCGAGATGAGAAGAACTTTTTTTCACACAGAGAGTGGTGAATCTCTGGAACTCTCTGCCGCAGAGGGTAGTCAAGGCCAGTTCATTGGCTATATTTAAGAGGGAGTTAGATGTGGCCCTTGTGGCTAAGGGGATCAGGGGGTTTGGAGAGAAGGCAGGTACGGGATACTGAGTTGGATGATCAGCCATGATCATATTGAATGGTGGTGCAGGCTCGAAGGGCTGAATGGCCTACTCCTGCACCTAATTTCTATGTTTCTATGTCAGGCTGCATCTGTGGAAGGAGAAACCAATTGACATTTTGGGTGAGGGACCCTTCCTCAGAATTCAGGGGTAGCTGAGGGAGGGAGAGGGGTTAGCATGGGGAAACAGCACCAGAGGGGCCAAAGGGCCTGTTTCCCGGCTGCACGTTCCATGTGGTTCGGCATCAGCACTGCATCGTGTTCTGGAAGGAGGTCGGTCCCCACCAACCATGCTCTGCACCAGAGCCCAGCTCACTGAAAGCCAGCTCACATAACGCTGGGAGGAGTTTCACCACGAGGGGTTACTCCCACACCACACGGGAACTGGCGGGCAATAGGTTACTCTTCACCAACTCACCTTTAAGCCCTTTACTCCCCGTGGGACCAAGAAAGCCTATCGGTCCGGTAAATCCCGATTCCCCCTTCAGTCCTCGGATTCCAGGTCGACCATTATATCCTTCAGCGCCAGGGAATCCGCTTATTCCTGGCGAACCTTTCACACCTGGAGGGACGAACAGACGGAGCTCAGATCAATGGGATGATGGCGCAAGTTGTTCGGGGCCCGTGTCGCCGAGAGTGAG
The DNA here is from genome assembly GCF_028641065.1 of Leucoraja erinaceus. Taxonomy (NCBI): domain Eukaryota; kingdom Metazoa; phylum Chordata; class Chondrichthyes; order Rajiformes; family Rajidae; genus Leucoraja; species Leucoraja erinaceus. The sequence goes on from NC_073382.1 coordinate 12,077,494, forward strand.
GAGGGGCCCGAGAGAGAGGTGGACATCAAGAACAATGGCGGAACCTGATGGGGGGGGGGCCGTCAAGAACGAAGGGGGATCCGGCGGGGGGGGGGGGGGGGGGGGGGGGGGGCAGGGGGGGCAGTGGGTTCTGATGCCACATGCAGCGGATGGCAGTAAATAGGAAAGTTTGGCGAGATTTTGTAACTTAGTCGGTGCCAGACACATGGCAACACTTTTTGCCTTGGCAAGGTCTGCTGAGGTAGGAGTTGGTATTCGCCATAACCAGCGCAAGTGGGAACCTCAAACCTCAGTAATGGGAGGTTGAAGATGTCCACAAAAACTCCAATCAGTTGGCCTGCGCAGTTTTTGACAACGTGACCAGCTACACACAGTGATTCCCAACCTGGGGCCATGGGGCCATGGCAAATTTCAGGGGTGCCACAGAAAGATTTTGTGATTTAGGGGGCCACAGGTTCAATGAAGAGCTACCACCCAGTTCCCTCCTAAATGCCAGTTCTAATAAATTTAAATCCAAGTAGTTGAAATATTTTTGATGCTTGTGGAATAGAATAAAAGAGAATATATGTGCAATTAATAGACACTGATATTTTTTATGGAAGGTATTATAACATTGAAGCACTTTTTTCCGCTAATAATGTCAGGGGGGGGGGGGGGGGGGGGGCAACAGAAAAATTAAAAGATTCCAAGGGGGCCATGCGCTAAAAAAGGTTGGAAACCACTGAGCTACACCATCAGATCCAGATGTATTCCAAGTGTTCACACTCTTGAAAGATTTGCTGATGCCGGCCTTGTTGACTGAGATTACAATACCATTGTGGGCTCTGGGGGCCTGAGAGGTTCTCCCTTATCAACGAGTGCTTAGAACGCATTGAACTCGTCTGACAGTGATGCCCTGCTGTCACTTGAGTTGCCACTGGTTTCTCCTTGGAGACAGTGATGACATGCAAGCTCTCTCAAGCTGCCAAATGCCCGTCTCATCCTCCAGTTTTATCTTATAAACGTTTTGATGGCCTTGCTGTGGTTATACCTAAACAACTTATATGAATCTGCAGTATCAGACTTGACTGCCGAAGATCTGGTCCTCAAGTGATTGCAGATCTCCTGGTTCATCCAAGGTTTCTGGTTGGGAAACACGCAGGTGGATTGTGGGAGCACACTCCCGCACACAATCCCTATTCCTTATGAAGTCAGTAACACAAGTAACATATTCATACAGGTCTGTTGCCAAGTCCTTGAACATTGCCCAGTCTACCGGCTCCAAGTAATCCCAGAGTCATTCTTCTGCCTGCCTTGACTAGCTCTGTGCAGTCCTCACCATTGGTGTGTATGTATGTCCTATCTTTATTAGGCCTCCCAAAAGACACCACTTCACTTAACTGTCTTTTGTTCCACCCGACTAACCAGCTTATGGTCCAGATACTTTTTCCAATGTTGTGAGCCTCTGTAAACTAAGACCTTAATATCAACAACACAATTTTTGTGCCAACAGCAAACTTATTCATCATAATTCCTACAAACAGTAGGTATGTTACAAAACCTACCTGAATCGTCATTAGGAATCTGCCCTCAGCCATGTCGGCAATTTTGGCGCTGTTTGGACATCGATTTTTACGCTGTATAACAGATGTCACAAGCTGCAAATCACAAAATACCTCCAGTTTTAAAATTACTGGCATCGCAACCTCTGCCCTGTCAAACTAAATGTACCTTATTTTTACAACATATAATACAATTTATTTCTATAGTGAGTTGTCATTTGAACCCTTTAGTATTTTTCTGCAGTCATACAACGTTCAAGAAGTTCCAAGAACCCAAGACGATTTAAATGGGCAACACAATTTTACACAAACATTTCCATCACAATGAATCTCATCCTCACTGTGATGGAAGGAATAAAAGTATTTATCTCTCCCCTGACACTCCCTTTTTTCTCCTCCTGATGTCAGAGTCAAAGCATAACCTTGAGATATGCGGGTGATGGTAAAATGCTACAAAACCAGCGGCCATTAAAGCTTACGATACAACAGGGCGATGCAATCACAAAAACCTCCACCGGCATCCTCTGCCCTGTCACTAAATGCTACAACGGGTCTTGGTGTTGGAGAACCTCATTGAGGTTCAAACCCCCCGGCAAGGAGGGCGACCCTAGCATGTCCCTGCGGCCATTTGATGGAAAAGCCGCGCCGGATGATGTCAAGTCAAAGCCCCGCTCCAGGTAATTTTCAACCTCGCAACTCGGGCGGGAGAAGTCGCCGTTGCGGAAGCCCCGAAAAGCGGTCTCCCACCAGGGACCCGCGGGCTCCCGGTGTCACCATCCACCAGACCTGCGGTTGGAGCCTCCGAATCTCTGGGGTCGGTTCGCAGCAGCGCGCCACCACAGCTCCTCCCGCTCCGAACTCGGCCAGCTCCGTGATGGTGGGTAAGTCCGCAGGCTCCGCGACTGGAGCCACAGGTCGTTCCGGTTGGAGGCCTCTCCACGGTGCTCGGCCCCAACGACAATGGTGACCCGACAGAGTAAAGGTTGGGTTCTCCGTGCAGGGGAAAGGATTTAAGTTTCCCCCACCCCCCGTTTCCCCACCCCCCGCCCCCCACACACATACCCAGTTTAAAAAAATAAATATAAACTACATTCAAACGAGACAAAAAATAAAAAAAGACAGACGGACTGCAGAGGTTGCTACGGCGTGAGTCGTGCCGCCCACCCAAGACCAGCGCTCTCCACGCTGAATCCACCTTACATTGGATCCACGACCTCTAATGATTTTGGACCATTCCTCCTGGTTGACCTTACAGGTCCACGTACCTTTACTGAAGTCCATTACCTTACATTGACTGTGTTGGTCTCATGAATATATTTTATTAGTCATTTGTTCCCTCTTTCTCACTCATGTGGTCTCTCTCTTTACCTCGCACACTCACACCCTGCCCCTTCACACTCACGTCTCCCTCTCTCTCACACTCACACCCTGCCCACTCATACGCTTCACCCTTCCCTCTCTCGCACACTCACAGTTCCCTTGCGCACATACACGCAACACACGTCTCCCTCTCTCACTCACAAGTTCCCTTTCGCACATACCCTCAACACACGCCCCTCTCTCTCACACATACACACACACACACACGCTTCCTTTCTCACACACGTGCCCAATCCATGTCTATCTCACACACGCTCCTCTCTCTCACACACACATTCCTTCTCATACTTCCATGCTCCCCATCTCTCCTTTCTCTCTCTCAATCTCTCTCTCTCTCTCTCTCACACATGTTCTCACACATCTTTATCTGTGTGCTGCAATGGCAAGTCAAATTTCACTACACCAATTGGTGTATGTGATAATAAATGTCCTTTGTCCTTTGTTCCCTCACTCACACTTACATACTCCCTCTTTCTCTCCTTTCTCTCACTTTCCCTCTTTCCCACCCTCCATCACCCTGACAATCAATATGCATATCACCTACTCTCTCTCTCTCACACACATTCTCTCTCTCTCTCTCTCCCTCTCTCTGCTATCTAAAGGGCAAATTCTTATCCTTGCCCTGGCTCTGCTGGAGGCCGGTGCGTGTTTTGCACCTCAGTTTATGATTTCTTCTTACCCTTCAGCCCATCGAGTCCTGGCAGCCCGTCCACACCAAACGGAGCGTCTGGTCCGGGAAAGCCACGGTCTCCGGGAACGCCCAAGTTGCCGGGAATTCCAGGCAACCCCTTCATCCCAGCGGGACCTGGGGGCCCACGGTCACCTCGACCTCCGATGTACCCCTGAGGACCTGCAACCAAAGAGCCGATTAGCTGGGAGCAAGGAGGGTGAGGAGGGTGAGGGGGGGGGATTGGGAGAGTGAGAATTTGGATGGGGATGGGGGCAAAGAGGGAGGGTGAGGAGGGGAGAGAGAAGGGGAGGAGCGGAAAAGGAAATAATATAAAGGACGTCTGAGACTAAAAGCGGGGAAGACAGGTGGAGGTGGTGGAGGAAGGGTAGAGAGAGTGGGAGGAGGGCACAGAGGGGAGAGAAATGAGGCAGTGGAGGAGAGAAGGGAGAGGAGGAGGGAAAGGATAGGAGAGGAAGATGGTGTGTCCAGGAGGGGGTTGTTAAAGATAGGCGGGGGGGGAAAGGAAGGTGGGAGGTAAGAGGGGAGTGGGAGGGAAAGAGGGGAAGGTGAAAGAGGAGCGGTGTGGAAGGGGGAGGGGAGGCGTGGTAGAGGGGAAGGAGAGGGGATGGGAGAAAGGAGAAGGGGATGGAATAAGGAGCAGGGATGGATGAGCAGCAATGGGAAGGTGCTGGGGACGGCGGCGAGGAGAGAGGTGAGGAGTGGGATACAGCACTGGTGAGGAACTGGTTTGGGGAATAGAGAATTGTTGCCGGGGAGACCTTTGTTCTGGGCAACTCCAACTTGTGAGATGCAGAGAGAGATTGGAACTGACTGCCTCTGCAGCCTTGAGCCCATGGATCTCAGGAGGAGACATTCTCTTCCCAATATCAGAGCCCATCCCCGACTCCAGCCAGTAAGCAAGGCAAACCCTGGGCTGAACTGGGGCCTGTTTGCTTCTGTGCGATTAGGGTCAGGGTTTGCGTCAGGGTCAGATGTCAGGGGTCAGGCTGTACAGGGTTTCCACATGGACAGGAAACCAACTCCTCAGGGCAGCACAGTGTCGCTGTTTTACAGCACCAGAGACACGGGTTCAATCCTGACTATGGGTGCTGTCTGTATGGAGTTTGCATGTTCTCCTCATGACTGCGTGGGTTTTCTCTGGGTGCTCCAGTTTCCTCCCACACTCCCAAGACGTACAGGTTTGTGGGTTAATTGGTTTCGATAAAAATTGTAAATTGTCCCTAGTGCATAGGGTAGTGTTAGCGTACGGGGATCGCTGGTCGGCATGGATTCGGTGGGCTAAAGGACCAGTTTCCGCGCTGTATCTCTAAACCAAATTAAACAATCAAGCTGTCCACAGTGTACAGATAAAGAATAAAGGGTACAGTGTTTAGTGCACGATATAACACTGAGGTCTGACAAAGTCCGATTAAAGATAGTTCAGAGGTCTTCAATGATGTAGATAGAGTGTCAGTAGCGCACGTTAGCTGATGACAGGATCGTTCATCTGCTGGAGTCTGGGGGACGAAGGGCCTGTTTCCGTACTTGTATCTCTAAACTAAACTAAAGTAAAAAGACAGGGGTGTCAGATGCCGGTTGTTCCCACTGTGTAGCGGGGTGGGGCCTGTGCACAGTTTTTCGGAGAGTGCCGTTCGCTGGGACTCTGCGCTCCCCAATCCCGACGGCACGGATGTGTACGTACCCGTGGGTCCGGATGGTCCTGGCACTCCCGGGAAGCCGGGCAGTCCTGGTGCCCCTGCACCCATGGACTGTCCCTCTGCTCCGGGGAATCCGGCAGGGCCGGGCAGGCCTGCCTGACCATGCTCGCCCTTCGTTCCCGGCATTCCCGGAACTCCGTCCACTCCTGCGGAAGAGAGAGCCCGGTAAACACAAACATAAAGCCTCACTCCCACGGCGGTCAGTCTGCCACCAGTCAGTCTGGCACTGGTCAGTCTGGAACATGCAGTCTGGTACCGATGTGTCTGGCGCTGGTCACTCCGCATTGGTTACTCCCACACCGGTTATTTTTCCACCCATCATTCCCACACCCGTCCCTCCATCACCCATCATTCCCACACTGATCACTCCATCACCGGTCACTCCTGCACTGGTCCCTCCTTACTTGAGTTTGGAAGGATGAGGGGAATCTTATAGAAACATATAAAATTATAAAAGGACTGGACATGCTAGATGCAGGAAAATGTTTCCCAATGTTGGGCGAGTCCAGAACCAGGGGCCACAATCTTAGAATAAAGGGGAGGCTTTTTCACCCAGAGAGTTGTGAATTTGTGGAATTCTCTGCAACAGAGCGCAGTGGAGGCCAATTCACTGGATGAATTTAAAACTTTAAAAATTTAAAAAGTTAGAGCTCGAGGAAAGGATTTAAGAGAGAGTTAGATAGAGCCCTAGGGGCTAGTGGAATCAAGGGATATGGGGAGAAGGCAGGCACGGGTTATTGATTAGGGATGATCAGCCTTGATCACAATGAATGCCGGTGGTGGCTCGAAGGGCCGAATGGACTCCTCCTGCACCTATTTTCTATGTTTCTATGTTTCCCCAACGGTCAGTCTGGCAGAGGTCAGTCTGACACCAGTCTGTACCACATGGGTTAGTCCTGCACCATAATTTCCTAACTGGTCAGTCCCACAACAGTCACTCTCACTGTGGTCACTCCCACAGTAGTCGCCCTGCACTGTGGTCACTCCCACAGTAGTCGCCCTGCACCAGTCAACAGCAGTCAGTCCCACACCGGTCACTCCCACACCGGTCACTCCCACGGTCACTCCCACACCGGTCACTCCCACACCGGTCACTCCCACACCGGCCACTCCCACACCGGCCACTCCCACACCGGCCACTCCCACACCGGCCACTCCCACACTGGTCAGTATTAACCTTGTCTGCCTCTCTCTGAAGAAACTATGAAACTCTTCCGAATGCTGGTGTCGCAGAGCGGGAGAGAGAACAAACACCATGGTCCGACCCTCACCTTGCAGACCATGTACGCCTGCGTCTCCAGCACTTCCTTTGGCTCCAGGCCGCCCCTGGTTGCCGGGCTCACCCTGGATGCCGGGTAGCGCTCCGGTTGCTTCACCAGGCCAACCTCTAGCTCCCGGTGGACCCGGCTCTCCGGCCCTGCCCTGCAGGCCTGACTCCGCAGGGCGTCCGGACCTACCAGCCACTCCCTTCTGGCCACGGGGCCCGATGAAACCTGCGGGCGAGAGAGAGAGAGAGAATGAGGAATAGGTTCCAACCTACTTCTGACCGACATACACTACAAACCAACTGACTCACATGGCTATCTGGACTACACGTCTTCCCACCCTGCCCCCTGTAAAGACTACATCCCCTACTCCCAATTCCTCCACCTACGCCGCATCTGCTCCCAGGATGAGACGTTCCACACCAGGGCATCAGAAATGTCCTCGTTCTTCAGGGAACGGGGATTCCCCTCCGCCACCATAGATGAGGCTCGCACCAGGGTCTCATCCATACCCCGCAACACTGCTCTCTCTCCCCATCCCCGCACTCGCAACAAGGGCAGAGTCCCCCTGGTCCTCACCTTTCACCCCACCAGCCGGCAAATACAACAAATAATCCTCCGCCATTTCCGCCACCTCCAACGTGACCCCACCACTCGCCACATCTTCCCATCTCCCCCTATGTCTGCCTTCCGCAAAGACCGCTCCCTCCGCAACTCCCTTGTCAATTCTTCCCTTCCCTCCCGTACCACCCCCTCCCCGGGCACTTTCCGTTGCAACTGCAAGAAATGCAACACCTGTCCCTTCACCTCCCCCCTCGACTTCATTCAAGGACCCAAGCAGTCGTTCCAGGTGCAACAAAGGTTCACCTGTATCTCCTCCAACCTCATCTACTGCATCCGCTGCTCTAGATGTCAGCTGATTTACATCGGGGAGACTAAGCGGAGGTTGGGCGATCATTTCGCCGAACACCTCCGCTCAGTCCGCAATAACCTACCTGAACTCCCGGTGGCTCAGCACTTCAACTCCTCCTCCCATTCCCAATCCGACCTCTCTGTCCTAGGTCTCCTCCATTGCCAGAGTGAGCAACACCAGAAATTGGAGGAACAGCACCTCATATTCCGCCTGGGTTGCTTGCGTCCGCATGGCATGAACGTTGAATTCTCCCAATTTTGCTAGCCCTTGCTGTCTCCTCCCCTTCCTTAACCCTCGAGTTGTCTCCTCCCATCCCCCCGCCCTCGGGCTCCTCCTCCTCCCTTTTTCCTTCCTTCTCTCTTCCCCCCACCCCCCATCAGTCTGAAGAAGGGTTTCGGCCAGAAACGTCGCCTATTTCCTTCGCTTCATAGATGCTGCTGCACCTGCTGAGTTTCTCCAGCATTTTTGTGTACCTTCGATCTTCCAGCATCTGCAGTTCCTTCTTAAACACAATAGGTTCCAACCTGCTGCTTCAACGTTCACTGCCAACACACAACCTCCCTTCGCACGGCTGTGCGGCCAGATTCTGATCCATTGTGTAAGAAGGAACTGCAGATGCTGGTCTACACCAAAGATAGACACAAAATGCTGGAGTAACTCAACGGGTCGGGCACCATCTCTGGAGACATGGAAATAGGTGATGTTTTGAGTCGAGACTCTTCATCGGACTCGGAGTCAGGGAGAAAGACACTGGAGGTGTCAGAAGGTACAGAAAAAGGCAGAGACCGTATCGATGACTCAGGAAAGGTGGAGCCCACAATGGTCCATTGTTGGCTGGGGATGAGATGATAACAGAGGAATACAAGCGGTGACCTTCTTGGTTTGTCACAATAATAAACCTACACCTATGGAGGGACACATCAAATAGCCTGGACTGACCACTAGAGGCCAGCGGGGTGACACATGAAGCTGACCTGGAAGAAGGAGAAGTTAGGGAGAGTCCTACAGCTCAGGGACTGTTAGTAGCCGTAGACAGTGACTATCGATGAGGAGTGAGGGAAATAGGGGAAGGAGCCAGATATAGAGGAATGCAGACAGTTTGAAGGGATTGCAGCATTGGAGAAGGTTACATGGATGAGGAGGAACTTGGAGACAGGCATGAGTTGTCAAGTTATGCAGCATGGAAGAAGGCTGTTCGGCCCATCTTGTCTGCACTGACCCATGAAAGATTTTTCAGCGAGGTTTTAAAATGTGATGCAGAACAGTGCCTGACACGGAGGGATTTCCCCCACTTCAATCCCCACCTCAGTCACTGAGCCATGACTCATGGACACTTATAGCGCAGATAGAAGGCCATTCAGCCCACTGAAGCGGTGCTGGAGTCATCTGCAGCCTCGTGCTACACATGGAGGATATTTTATTGGTCTGCCCTTCCAGGATTAGACTATCCAGGCTCAGATAGTGAGGACAATGCCTGATTGTATCATTATGTCTTATGTCTTAATAAGGTAGACAGTCAGAACCTTTCTCCCCCCAGACTGAAAATGTTCAACGTTAGAGGGCATAGGGTATGAGGCGAGGTGGAAAGTTTCATGGAGATGTGCAGGGAACAATGTTTTTTTACACAGAGAGTGGTGGGAGCTTGGAATCTGCTGCTAGGGGTGTTGGTGGAGGCAGATATGAGAGTGACATTTAAGAGGCTTTTGAATAGGTATGTGGAAGTGGAAGGAATGGATGGATATGGATCTTGTACAGGCAGATTAGATCAGTTTAACATGGCATTATGTTCGTCACAGACATTGAGTGCCAAAGGGCCTGTTTCTGTGCTGTTCTTTGTTCTATCATCAGCAGTGCCTAGGAGGAGCTACTTGCTCATGCTGTGCTTGATCTCAAAACCTCGGCTCCCGTTTCCATGTGATATGCCGAGGGGCAGCATCGCCTTGACTTTTGTTGTTGCTGCTCCGAGATACAGCTACAAAAGAGAAATTGTTCTTTCAGAATACCTGCTGGTCCCGGAATTCCTGGTCCCATCTGTCCGATGAATCCTTTCTGTCCTGGATATCCTCTCCTTGCTACTCCTGGTAATCCCTGCTGCCCTTTGGCACCTGGAACGGGACAGTTCATTGTAAGTTTAGTGACCCACAGAATGTAACATCCACTAGTGTTCCCCACAGTTTTTATTTAGACAAGAGGATGGTCCACTCCACTTGGCCGTACCTGACACTCCTGGTGCTCCGGGCTCTCCCTGCTGCCCCTTCAACCCTGGGCTCCCACAACGAACACCTGTGAAGATCAGTATTAAAAGGGTCAATGGCCGAGCCAATCTCCATAAATATAAATCATCATCGAATGTAGACACAAAATGCTGGAATAACTCAACGGTCAGGCAGCATCGCTGGAGAAAATGGATAGGTGACATTTCGGGTCAGGACTCTTTTTCAGACATTGTGGGGGTGTGTCTGGAAGCAAGAAAAGACCAGGACAAATCTTGGCCCGCAACAGATGACATAGAAACATAGAAAATAGGTACAGGAGTAGGCCATTCGGCCCTTCGAGCCTGCACCGCCATTCAATATGATCATGGCTGATCATCCAACTCGGTATCCCGTACCTGCCTTCTCTCCATACCCCCTGATCCCTTTAGCCACAAGGGCCACATTTAACTCCCTCTTAAATATAGCCAATGAACTGGCCTCAACTACCTTCTGTGGTAGAGAGTTCCAGAGATTCACCACTCTATGTGTGAAAAATATTTTTCTCATACCGGTCCTAAAGGATTTCCCCTTTATCCTTAAACTGTGACCCCTTGTCCTGGACTTCCCCAACATCGGGAACAATCTTCCTGCATCTAGCCTGTCCAACCCCTTAAGAATTTTGTAAGTTTCTATAAGATCCCCCCTCAATCTTGACCTCAGGCAGGAAGGTTCCCTGACAGGCTGATTGTTGGTTAAGGCCAGGGGGATACATCGTTGTAAACTGTGGATAGACACAAAATGCTGGAGTAACTCAGCGGGACAGGCAGCTTCTCTGGAGAGAAGAAGTGGATGACGTTTCGGGTCAGGACCATTCTTTAAACTGGGTAGCTGTTTAACGGACTTTCCGTGTGGGAAAGAGGGGCAAGGGAAGAGGGAGGGGAGTGTTTGTAGAAGTTATCTAAAATGAAAGAATTCAACGTTATCCCATCTTCGCATCCTACACACTAGGGGAAATTTACACCACTGGGTTGTAAGCTGCTCAAAATAAATGTAAGGTGCTGTTCTTCCACTTTGTGTGTGGACTCACTCTGACAATGGAGGTCCAGGACAGAAAGGCCAGTATGGGAATGGGGAGGTCAGGTTGGCAACCGGGAGATCCAGCGGACTGAGTGTAAGTGTTCAGTGAAACGGTCAGGATTGCAAATCATTATCAAACCCTTTTTGAAGTAAACTCCATAACATAAACACGTTAAAAGGGTGCCGCTGAATTGTTGCTTGTGGCCTGGGCATCATCAGCATCCATAGCCCACCCTTAAAATATTTGCGGATTCCCAGAGGTGCTTCCAGGAATGAGGACAGACTCAAAGGTTTGGAACCATGTGCTCTCAGGTCTCCATACCTTTCACTGTATCTAAATGCCCCAAGAGTGCAGTTAGATACAGATATAGATACAGACAGTCAGAGCTACAGAGATACAGCATGGAAAGAGGTCCTTTGGCCCATCGAATCCATCGACCACCCCATCGTACACTAGTTCTATGTTATCCCATCTTCGCATCCTACACACTAGGGGAAATTTACACAAGACAATTAACCTACAAACCTGCCTGCCTTTGGGATGTGGGGGAAAACCGGAGCACCCGGAGACAACTCACCCGGTTACAGGGAGAACGTGCAAACTCCACACAGACAGCACCGGTGGTCATGATCGAACCCGGGTCTCTGACGGTGTGAGGCAGCAGCTCCACCACCGTTATTTGGACCTGTCCCACAGACCAACATCTTAAGCAGCAACCTGCAAGGAGGTCGGTGGCGGGGACTTCATGTCTGTCCCACAACTGCACCAGATGTTGAAAGGATTCCCTCTCTCCATTGAAGAACATCTGGGGACATTCATTGCAACCACTGCAGCTCAAACCCCAGAATGCTAACATGCAGGGAGTCTCTTGAAAGAGGATGAAAGAAGTGAATACCTCACTTGCATCTAACCCAACAAAGCAAGATAGTGTTGTGGTCATTTAAACCACATCAAACTCAACAAAACAAAGGTAGTGCCATGGACAATTCTTTGCAGAACGAGCCACTCGGCCCATTTACTATGAAACTGTCCACCCTCCAACCCTACTGGCACCTCTCACATACATTTTATTTTTGCTTTTTACACCCCATTCTCTGGTCAGTGGTATTCATGTCTCTAGCGCCTTGGCCAGTGCGGGAAATTGTTCCCTTGTTCCAATAAGCCAATGTGGAACTTTTTCCCTTTTCCCATCTCCTGGTGTGAATCATCTCTCTGCCACCTTGTTGCATCCAAGCAGTGGATTTTTATGCCCTGAACTAAACTATCGGATGTCAGCATAAGTGGAGAGACGAGAGAGAGAGAGAGTGAGCCGGAAACTGGGCACAGGCACAGTCACTGAGCTTTGACAGGGGGGAGCCATGTAAGCCCATGCAATGTTCCCCACTCACTTGGCACCAACCTGTGCTCATAAAGACATTGTTATAGTCGTAGAGCACAAAAGCAGGCCCTTCAGCCCAACGTCCATGCTGACCAAGATGCCCCATCTACGCTAGTCACACCTGCTCCCGCTAAACCTTTCCTATCCTTGCACCTGTTTAAATGTATTTTAAATGTTGCTGTAGTACCTGCCTGAACTGCCTCCTCTGGTAGCTCATTCCATACACCCACCTCCCCCTGTGTGAAAAGGGTTCCTATTAAATCTTCCCCCTCTCATCTTGAACCCATGTCCCCTGGTTCTTGAATAAACCTGTGTCTTCTGGTTCTTGCAGGCAAACTGTCCCCAAACTGGGTGTCTTGATGGAACCTGTTAACCTTCCTCTATAAAGTTGTCTACCCATTATGTATGGGGCAAGAATTATCTTGTAATTCCTTTTATTCTATTACCAGAATAAGCATATTTAGTGTGTTTCATAATGTTTAATTACTGTGTTTTGTTGTGTTGTCATGCCTAGAAAAGGACTGGTTTATCATGTTTGAGAAATGTATAGTATGTCCTGTAGAGGGCGCTCCTGAACGCCACGCTGTAGGTAGTGCTGTAAAAAACATGGAGTCGGAGAAACATGGAGCTTGCTGTGGAGTCACACGGTTTTCTTACCGTGTCGGACCGTGTTTTATCATTTCTGACAGTGCATGTAAGTTTCGGACATGTTTGGAAATAAATCAGTGTTTGTTTAACTTGACCACGGAGTCACGTGGATCAATGGAATCACGGTACAGTTGGGTACGACTCGCGTAGGCCATGATTAGCAGCTCGTTCATTCTGCCGTAACACATTATCTTTCTCTCCCCTGGCAAGTAAGCCACGTACCTAGACATAATCCCAAATTCAGAAGTTACACTCAGTCACTCATGACTTGAACGTCACCTATTTCCTTCACAACCACTTCTGTATCGCTAGGCAGAACTCACTTCCCTCTTCGAAACCATCTGATGGAGGGTCTATTATCTAACCTGAAGAGATACGATCATTGATCTATAACGGCAGAAGATTGTCTATGACAAAATGCAGAAACAAAGAACAAAGATGCTGGTTAATGCACAAAAGGACACAAGGTGCTGAAATAGGTCAGCGGGTCAGGCATCTCTGGCGAACATGGATGTGAACAAGGACACATCTTGACCAGAAACTACCTATCCATGTTCTCCAGAGAAGCTGCCCGATCCACCGAGTTACGCCAGCACTTTGTGTCCTTTCACAACACAGCATTTGGATGTTGAGTAGTGTTGAGTACAAAAGGCATTGTCAATCAATGGTTTACCTGTTGGGAAACCTCTGTGGCCTGTTACCGATTGTTCATGCTCCTCGACGCACTCACCTGCCAAACAGACAAGACAAATACAGACGTGAATTACATCGACCCATCAGTAATGCTGGTCATTATAATCTGAAACTATTGCAGGTTTGGAACTGGAAGTGTCTTTCACGTTCCTTGGAATGTCTAGAATCTCTGTCTCATCTCCTCCGCGGCTGAGGAGTAACCATGAGCCCTGTTTGTAACTTTAAATCTGTCTGGGAGAAGTGGGGAAATTAATTTAGTTCCTTCCTACCCAATTAATTAAACATATCTGGAGATTCTGTGGCAGAAGTGTTGAGCTATGGAGCCTGTGTGTGTCCTATTCACATATCACCCGCTCACCCTCCTGCTCTCAATGACCAATGTTAGCTCTGCTTAGACAACATATATTCTATGTTTCTAACACCGATCAGCATATTCTCATTCCTATTCTCAAATCACTCCGTTTCCACAAACCTGGTTGTGACCTGTGCCCGCGACCTTCACTAGAGCAGCTGGCCAAAAATGGGAGGGAATAAAACGTCATCAATGGAAGGCTGACGAGATTGGAAAGGTGAAGGCTAGGGGAGGTGGGGTGTGTGGGATGTGTGGTCTGTGGGAAATGGGGTGGGACTCTGAGGAGATAGGATGGGGTGTGGGGACTGGAAGAGATGAGAAGGGCCTTGGGGTTTGCATGGGATGGGAAGGGATGTGAGGTTTAGAAGAGACAGGGAGTGGTGTGGGGACGGGAGGTGAGGAAGAGTGTGGGAGATGGGAAGGGGTTAGGGGTTTGGAGGAGCCCTCAGCCAAATCATTAATATACATACGTGAAGAGTAGGGGCCCCAGCACTCCGCTAGTTACTGGTGGCCAACCAGAAAAAGTCCCCTTTATTCCCACTATGCCTTCTGCCATTCAGCCAATCTTCTATCTATGCTAGTATCTTCCCTCTAATACTATGGGTTTCATCCCCTTTAGCAGCCTCATGTGTGGCACCTTATCAAAGGCCTTCTGAATATCCATGTAAAACATCACCCACTGACTTTCCTTTGTATATTCCAAGAATTCCTTTGTATAGTCCAAGAATTCCAACAGGTTCATCAGGCAAGATTTCCTCATGCTAACTTCGGTCTATTTTATCGTGCGCTTCTAAGCACTTGAGAACCGTAATCTTTTATAATGGACTCGTAACATTATTAGTGTTCATTAAATATTGACTTCATAAAGTCAGGCTAACCTTCTGCTGGTGGGATGTGCCTCTCTCCACCAACTGCCCCACCATGGAGTCCTCACAAAGGGCGACCCTTCCCAGTTACTCGACGGTTCACTGAACGCTCAGAGCACCGCAGCCTCACGCCCGACAGTGGAACCTACCTGGGTCACCAGGTGAGCCTTGATCTCCTGGGATTCCTGAGACACCGTCAATTCCAAAGTCTCCGGGCAGCCCGGGCTTGCCGTTAGGCCCTCGGAAGCCCAGGCCCGGCAACCCCGGCGGTCCGGGGAAGCCCTTCTGACCAGGGATTCCTGGGAATCCTGGATCGCCGGGGGAACCTTTCTGAGCATCGCCCTGAAACACAAGACACGCGATTGGAGAAAGGAAGAGATAGATGCCTGGCACTTCGCCAACCGCGTCGCATTTCTGTAGCGCCTGTAACAGACGAGCGGTCTCGGCCGTTCACGGGGATGATCACCACCTCACCTCTCAGGCTGGATGGGGGTAAAACTGCGACCAGGTGGATTTTTAGCAGAAAGGCAGGGGATGGGGCAGGGAGGGAAGTCCATGGTCCTGTCATTTGAGGGCAGTAGATGCTAAGGATGAGCAAAGAGCCAGGACTGAGATACCAGAGCAACAGTGGCTTGGAACGCAGACCCTCTTTCAAGCTCCTGCTCCAGGAAAACCTTTAGAGGGCCGCACAGCACAGTGGACAGCCCAACACCTCCACCATAATGGCCCTCTCCCAGTGGGGGAGGGAAGCCCAGCGTGGCGGTTCCCCAGGAGGAATGATCCAGTAGGAAAGTAGGAAAGACATTCTTGCCATAGAGGGAGTACGGAGAAGGTTCACCAGACTGATTCCTGGGATGTCAGGACTTTCACATGAAGAAAGACTGGATACTCGGCTTGTACTCGCTAGAATTTAGAGGATTGAGGGGGGATCTTATAGAAACTTACAAAATTCTTAAGGGGTTGGACAAGCTAGATGCAAGAAGATTGTTCCCGATGTTGGGGAAGTCCAGAACAAGGGGTCACAGTTTAAGGATAAGGGGGAAATCTTTTAGGACCGAGATGCGAAAAACATTTTTCACACAGAGAGTGGCGAATCTCTGGAATTCTCTGCCACAGAAGGTAGTTGAGGCCAGTTCATTGGCTATATTTAAGAAGGAGTTAGATGTGGCCCTTGTGGCTAAAGGGATCAGGGGGTATGGAGAGAAGGCAGGTACAGGATACCGAGTTGGATGATCAGCCATGACCATATTGAATGGCGGTGCAGGCTCGAATGGCCGAATGGCCTACTCCTGCACCTATCTTCTATGTTTCTATTAGTGTCCAGTCATGTGGACCTGGTGTGGAACAGTGAGTGCACTCGTGGGGTCCCAGTGCGGAGCAGGGGAGGGCTGTGAATGTACTCATGGGGCCTTGGAACAGAGCCCAGCGCTGGGGTTGATTATACTCACGTGACGTCCTTGCCGGCCCTGCTTGCCTGGTTTGCCGTTCAGTCCCGGGATTCCTGGCTGTCCGGGAGCTCCACCTTGACCCTGGTCTCCCTCGTCGCCTTTAGAACCTTCGCCAACAAATAACACGTCACACCTTAGTCAATGAAACATTAACTCAGTTTCTCTCATAGCGCAACAGCCTGACCCAGGGGCAGGAGAAGGCCATTCAGCCCTTCTAGTCAGCAACGCCGTTCAACTGTTGCGTACCTCAGCCCATTTGCCCGCACCATCCCCTTAACCCCTTGGATTCCTACATCTCGATCTACCCATGAATCCCATCAGCAGCCCACACACATCTTGGCCAGGTCATGTGCCGTTCAGTTTGAGTTTAGTTTAGAGATACAGCGCGGAAACAGACCCTTCAACCCACCGAGTCTGTACAGCCAGCACCCATAGTCAGAAGCGAACCCGAGTCGGAGTTTGTACGTTCTCCTTGCGACTGCGTGGGTTCTCTCCGAGATCTTTCGGTTTCCTCCCGCACTCCAAAGACGTACCGGTTTGTAGGTTAATGAGCTTGCTGTATGTCTAAGGATATTGTCCCTAGTGTGTGTAGGATAGTGTTGTGCGGAGATCGCTGGTCCGCGCGGACTCGGTGGGTCGAGGGGCCTGTTTCCGTGCTGTATCTCTAAACTAAACGGGAGATGACCTGGCCGAGATTTGTGTGGTCTGCTGATGGGATTCATGGACAGTGGATGTAGAGTCCCCTGGCACAATAACCATCAAACACTCATTTACACAGATTCTGGAATTATCCCATTAGTGATCTCCCCTCCATCAGTCAGGGTACAGTCCTGATTTTCCAGCCTACAACATTGCGGTCATTGGACTTTTTCTTTGGAGCTGTCACGCTGAACTTCCTGAGATACTGTATTCTGCACACTGATATATTTCACTTTGCCTTACCATTTGTTTTTGTGTATGGCTTGATTGTATTCATGTATAATATTATCTGATTTGATTAGATAGCATGCAAACAAAAGCTGTATCTCGGTACAGGTGACCGTACTTGGCATGGTGGCGCCACGGTAGAGTTACTGCCTTACAGCGCCACAGACCCGGGTTCGATCCTGGCTACCGGTGCTGTCTGTACAGAGATTGTACAGTACGTACTCCCTGTGACCTGTGTGGGCTTTCTCCAGGTGCCCCCGGTTTTCTCCTACATTCCAAAAACATGCAGGTTTGCAGGTTAATTGGCTTCTGTAAATTGTCCCTGGTGTGTATAGTAGAATAAAGGGCCTGTCCCACCAGCATGCGACTGCATGCGGCAAGCGCGACCTAACGTGGTCGCTTGAGCCGTAGGGCCTCGCAGGGCCGGTCCCACTTTGATCGCCGGAGCCGTATGGAGTTGTGCGGAGCTGGTCCCGACATCGCGCGTGGCTCCGGAAAACTGACAGTGTTCAAAAATTCCTTACCTCACGGGTGCCTCCTGTTACAATGATAGTCCCACCCCTCTGCCTACCTATCTCCCGATCCTAATCTCCATCTTTCCTATCTCCAGCCCTCACTCACCTACCCTCCCAAATGTGCTCCTCTCCCCCACTCAGATGTCCTCCATCAACCATCCCACCTTCTCCCATTCTCCTTCCTCTCCTCCCAACCCCAACGCCAGTGCTCCCTCTGGCCGCGACAGTCTCCGCTGCCTCAAGTGAGTACCTTTGATGTTGATAGTAGGGACAAAGATGGATTCGCCTTTCTGCCCCTTCCGACCGTTATCTCCATTGGCCCCAGCCTCTCCCTGTGGGAAAATCAAGCAACAGCTCGTCACACAGCAATCTCTTGTCAGGCGTAGAGAGAGATTCTGGGAAAACTCGACAGTTTGCTTAGGCCCCCGCAGCCAGCAAAGGGCAAAGGTCACGTCTTGATTAGCATGGCACATTGGCCAAAGTACCAAACCATCAGGGTCAAAAGGTCGAAGGGGCCAATGTTTAAGGGTAGGAGATTATTAGAGCAGTGGGATGGGGACGTGTAGAAATTTGAGTTACCCGTCTCTTGGCTGAGAAGGGATCATACTTTTAGAACGATGGGTAAAGGACCTGCTCGCAAAGAGAGACCTCCGAGGTGATTCACAAACAGGTGCCATTTTACCTCCGAGGTACAGCACCGGGGGTCACAGGGGGACAGGGGACCATTTTACATGAGGGGGAACCATCAACTGTGTGATGGGCAATACAGCACATTTAAAAATAAATTGGATAGTTATATGGATGGGGGATTGGTGCTGAGGGGTATATGGGAAGGCTGCGCTGTGTTGACTAGAAGGGTCGAGAGGCTGTTTGCTGTAATTGTTATATGGTTATATGGTTATAAGCTGTGCTGTGCAAGAGACAGCGCTAGGGGAGGGGGGGCGGGATACAAGGGCGGTGCTGCGGTCAGGAAGGGGGGGGGGTTCAGAGGGCAGGATTCAGGCGGAGATAGGGGTACAGTGGTTGGGGTGCAATGGATGACGAATGGGGATATGGGGTGGAGGGGCTGGGCTGCAGAGGAAGAGGGAGGGTCAGCATGGAGAGATAGGGAGGGGCAGCGGGGTCACCCTCTGACCCCTGGCCCTGCTCGTGACCCCATGGCCAGAGTGACCCCATGGCCAGAGTGACGGGAACCCACTGGCGTCGGAAGCAGTGATACTCACCGTAAGGCCGGGAGCTCCATTCGGCCCAGTGGGGCCTTCCTCCCCCAGCTGCCCTGCCGCGCCTGGCACCCCGGGAAAACCGGGCCTACCGGCTGGTCCAGGGAATCCAGGGGATCCCGTGCTGCTCGTGATACAGGCACAGATCCCAGCGTCACCTGCGGAGAGAAGGGAGGTCAGGGGAGGCTCAGTGACTAGGGGTGGTCAATGGGGAGAGAGAGGGAAGGGCAGTGGGGAGGGAGAGTGAGGGGAGAGTAAGAGGGAGGGTCAGGGGAGGGAGAGTGAGGGGAGAGTAAGAGGGAGGGTCAGGGGAGTGAAAGAGGGAGTTAGGGGAGAAAGAGGGGCAGCACTAGCAGAGAGATTGGGAGAGCCAGCGGGGAGAGAGGGATTCATCGAGTGATACAATGTGGAAACAGGCCCTCGGCCCAACTACCCCACACCAGCCACCAATGTCCCAGCTACACTATTCCCATCCGTCCGCCTTTGGTCCATATCCCTCCAAACCTGTCCTATCCATGTGCCTGTCTAACTGCATCTTAAATGTTGGGATAGTCAACTACCTCCTCTGGCAGCTTGTTCCATATACACTCCACCCTTTGTGTGAAAAAGTTACCTCTCAGGCTCCTATTAAATCTTGTCCCCATCACCTTAAGCTTATGTCTTCTGGTTCTCAATTAAACCTACTCTGGGCAAGAGATTCTGTGCATCTACCCGATCTGTTCCTTGCACGATAGACAATAGGTTCAGGAGTAGGCCATTTGGCCCTTCGAGCCAGCACCGCCATGACTGATCAGCCCCAATCAGTACCCCGTTCCTGCCTTCTCCCCATATTCCCTGACTCTGCTATTTTTAAGAGCCCTATGACATAGAAACATAGAAAATAGGTGCAGGAGTAGGCCATTTGGCCCTTAGAGCCTTCACCGCCATTCAATATGATCATGGCTGATCATCCAACTCAGTATCTCATCCCTGCCTTCTCTCCATACCCCCTGATCCCTTTAGCCACAAGGGCCACATCTAACTCCCTCTTAAATATTCCACAGATTCACCACTCTTTGTGCAAAACATGATTTTCTCATCTCGGTCCTAAAAGACTTCCCTCTGATCCTTAAACTGTGACCCCTTGTTCTGGACTTCCCCAACATTGGAATAATCTTCCTGCATCCAGCCTGTCCAACCCCTTAAGAATGTTGTAAGTTTCTATAAGATCCCCCCTCAATCTTCTGAATTCTAGCATGTACAAGCCGAGTCTATCCAGTCTTTCTTCATATGAAAGCCCTGCCATCCCAGGAATCAGTATGGTGAACCTTCTCTGTACTCCCTCTATGGCAAGAATGTCTTTCCTCAGATTAGGAGAGCAAAACTGTACGCAATACTCCAGGTGTGGTCTCACCAAGACCCTGTACAACTGCAGTAGAACCTCCCTGCTCTTATACTCAAATCCTTTTGCTATGAATGCTAACATCCCATTTGCTTTCTTCACTGCCTGCTGCACCTGCATTCCGACTTTCAATGACTGGTGTACCATGACACCCAGGTCTTGTTGCATCTCCCCCTTTCCTAATCGTCCACAATTCAGATAATAGTCTACTTTCCTGTTTTTGCCA
Source organism: Leucoraja erinaceus (assembly GCF_028641065.1). Classification (NCBI taxonomy): domain Eukaryota; kingdom Metazoa; phylum Chordata; class Chondrichthyes; order Rajiformes; family Rajidae; genus Leucoraja; species Leucoraja erinaceus. The sequence goes on from NC_073382.1 coordinate 12,097,908, forward strand.
CCAAAGTTGATAACCTCACATTTATCCACATTATACTGCATCTGCCATGCATTTGCCCACTCACCCAGCCTATCCAAGTCACCTTGCAGCCTCCTAGCATCCTCCTCACCCAGCTTCGTGTCATCCGCAAACTTGGAGATGTTGCATTCAATTCCCTCATCCAGATCATTAATATATATTGTAAATAGCAGGGGTCCCAGCACTGAGCCTTGCGGTACCCCACACCTATCCTGCACCTATCTAGCTCTCTCTTGAAAGCATCCAGAGAACCTGCCTCCACCACCCTCTGAGGCAGAAAATTCCACAGACTCACCACTCTCTGTGAGAAAAAGTATTTCCTCGTCTCCATTCTAAATGGCTTACTCCTTATTCTTAAACTGTGGTCCCTGGTTATGTACTCCCCCAACATCGGGAACATGTTTCCTGCCTCTAGCGTGTCCAAGCCCTTATCATATTTCAATGAGATATCCTCTCATCCTTCTAAACTCCAGAGTATACAAGCCCAGCCGCTCCATTCTCTCAGCATATGACAGTCCCGCCATCCCGGGAATTAACCTTGTAAATCTACGCTGCACTCCCTCAATAGCAAGAATGTCCTTCCTCAAATTAAGGGACCCAACCTGCACACAATACTCCAGGTGTGGTCTCACCAGGGCTCTGTACAACTGCAGAAGGACCTCTTTTCTCCTATGTTCGATATACCTCTATTTGTACCTATATTCGATGTACCTATATTTGATACATCTCTGTCAGATCACCCCTCATCCTCCAGCGCTGAGGAAAGGGAGGGTCAGGGGAGAAAGAGAGGGAGAGTCAGGGGAGAGAGAGAGGGAGATGGTCGTGGGAAAGAGAGAGGGAGAATCAGGGGACACAGCTAGGCTGTTGGCGGTTTGATTAGACGACCTCCTCCTGCTATTACCCCATCCTTACCTTTGTTTCCAGTTGCTCCCCTCTGACCGGGGTATCCCTGTAGTCCTGATTCCCCTTGTTGACCGTAAAGCACTAGTAGAGAAGAGCAGAGAACATTGGCCATGTAAATGGGGAGGGTTGGGTTTGTTGCCATGCCCAGCGCTGGAGTGAGCGGCGCAGCGACTGACCTGCAGGGGACGCTGGTCCTGGAGGTCCAGGTAGACCTGGCTGTCCCGGGTCTCCTGGGAACCCTATGGATCCGGGCACTTCTGCCGGCCGCCCCACTTCCCCTTGGAATCCTTTCGGTCCGGCGAACCCCGGTGTGCCGGGCAATCCCGGGCGGCCTGTGGATCAGGATGAGAGGGCCGAGAACATAAGGAACAGAAGATGAACACACACACACATGTATACGGACACACGCGCATGCATATCTATCCAACACACACCGATCACACACACACACACACGTACTTCACACACACACATACAGGGAGGCATCTCTCACACAGACACACACATACACCGGACACACGCACCACACACGTCACACACACCACTCATAAACAGACACGCACATCTCTCACAAGCATGTCTCTCATACGCTGTCTCTGACACACACCACATACTTCTCTAACGCACACAGAAGCACACGACTCACTCACACACACATATCTCTCATACACACACATACGTACACACATACATGTCTCACACACATAATTACATGCACACAGGTCTCGCACACTTGCACACACACACGCGCACACACCACACACAGACACAAACCATACACACACACACACACACACACACACCACACACCACACACCACACACCACACACACACGCGCACACACCACACACAGACACAAACTATTCACACACACACACACCCCAAACGCACACCGCTCATGCGCACACAAATAGACATAGAAACATAGAAAATAGGTGCAGGAGGAGGCCATTTGGCCCTTCGAACCATTCACCGTCGTCTAGAATCAATACTCCGTTCCTGCTTTCTCCCCATACCCCTTGATTCCGTTAGCTCCAAGAGCTATATCCAACTCTCTCTTGAATACATCCAGTGAATTGGCCTCCACTGCCTTCTGAGGCAGAGAATTCCATAGATTCACAACTCCCTGGGTGAAAACGTTTTTCTTCATCTCAGTCCTAAATGGCCCACCACTTATTCTTAAACTGTGAACCCTGGTTCATGACTCCCCCAACATCGGGAAAATGTTTCCTGCATGTATATGTCTCTCTCTCTCTCTCACACAAACAGAAACACATAAGCACACACACATCTCACAATCAAACATGTACAGACAAACACACAAATATATACACACACACTTAATGTTCATCTTTTCAGATAAGCAGAGTGAATCATCTATTAATTAATATCTGCCTAGAACACTACTGTAGGGTTTGATTGCAGTTAAGGCAATGAACTGAATTTTAGGCATCGAGTAGACAAGGCTAAATCCGACGACCAATTGGCCAGCTTTTTTCCTGCTAGATTCCCCTCGTTCTCTGAAATTTCCCAAAACTCTAAATAAAGTCTTTAAAAACATTTTATTATAACAAGAGAACAACAGATAGAGAATAAGAGGGTGAGAGGAGAAGGCAAGAGAGGTTGTGAGATGGATGGAGGAAGATGATGGGAGAAACAGGAAGAATAGATTGACAGAGAGAAAGGGAGGGAGAGAATGGCTGTGGAGTGGAAATGGAGATGGAGAGAACACGAAGAAAGTGTGGGGTGGAGGGGAAAAAAGGAGATAAATGTGCAAGAGAGGGAAAGGGAGAGTAGGAAATAAAAAGGGAGAGAGAGGGAACAGGAGAGAGAGTGGGTAATGAAAGAGAGAGAGAGAGAGAGTTTGTAGAGGCTTCTTCTTGCGTATGGCGAGCACAGCCTAAAGTTTTAGGACAACCTGTTCTATTTGATCTTATTTGATTGTACACGCCAGGTTGATTGCATTTGTTGAAACAGGGCGGACCACGTGAAGGTTGCAATGTCCCACCCCTTTGTAGAGGCAAGGGGGTTGGAGAGGCAGCAGGGAGAAGAACAAAGGATGGGAGCGAAACACAAAAGTAAGATTTCAGTTTCTTACTGTCCAAATTTTCTAAAAACTCCCAAACCAAGTCTTTAAAAATATTTAATGATAACAAGAGAACGATAGATAGAGAACAAGGCCAGAGGAGAGGGCGAGCAGGGGCAATCGAGAGGGATGGAGAGAGGTGAGAGGAAACATTCACTAAAATGAAATGCATCGTAGCAAAGTGTGGTCATACATTTTGGTAGTAGGAATAAAGGTGCAGACTATTTTCTAAATGGGGGGAGAATCCAGAAATCAGGGGAGCAAACAGATTTGGGAATGCTGGTGCAGAATTCCCAAACAGTTAAGTTGCAAGCCCTTAGTATGGAAGACAAACACAATGGTAGCATTTATTTCAAGAGGACTAGAGTACAAACACAGGCATGTAATGCCTGTTTTACATGTAATGCCTGTAATGCCACATAAGGTGCTGGTCAGGCCGTATTTGTAGTATAGTGAACAATTTTGGGCACCATATCTGAGGAATATGTGCTGGCTCTGGAGAGGGGCCAGAGGAGGTTTACAAGAATTATACCAGGAATCAGTAGGTTAACATTTGATGAGCATTTGACAGCTGTGGGCCTGTGCTCACTGGAGTTTAGAAGGATGAAGGGAAGACCTCTGAAACTTGCCGAATAGTGACAGGCTTGGACAGAGTGGATGTGGAGACGGTGTTTTCACTTGTGGGAGAGTTTAGGACTAGAGGTCACAGCCTCAGAATTAAAGGGCGTTCCCTTAGGAATGAGATGAGGAGAAATTTCTTTAGTCAGAGGGTGGTGAAACTGTGAAATTCTTGGCCATAGAAGGCTGTGGAGGTCAAGTCAATGAATATATTATTAAGGTAGAGATAGATAGATTCTCGATTAGTACAGATTTCAGGTGTTATGGGGGGAGGGCAGGAGAGTGGGGTTAGGAGGGAGAGATAGAACAGCCATGATTGAATGGCAGAGTAGACTTGATAGGCCGAATGGCCTAATTCTGCTCCAAATACTTATGAACATGATCTAAAACCTGGACAATCCTGGTGATTGAAGAATAAACTCTGGAGCAGATCGAGGAGTTTAACCCCGAGTATCCGCAGATAGTGGTTAGGGCCTGTCCCACCAGCGCGTCTAGCGCGACCAAACGTGGTCGCTTGAGGCGTACGGCCTCGCGGGGCCGGTCCCACTTCCATCGGGGAGGCGTATGGAGTTGTGCGGGGCTGGTCCCGAAATCGCGCGGGGCTCCAAAAATCTTGCACTGTCCGAAAATCCCGCGCGCCAACGGCCTGTCGGCCCGCAGCCGCATTGAGGGCGTACGCAGCGTCTCGACGGGCGTACGCAGCGTCGTGACGGCATACGCCTAGAGCGTAGCGTTGCGCGATGACGTCACCGCCCGGCGTGCCGTTGTGTGATGACGTCACCGCCCGACGCCGTGCGACGTCCAAATTCAGTCGGCCCGCCTCCTGCCCAGCTGATTGGTAGGTGTGATGTCGGGACCAGCCCCGCACAACTCCAGACGGCTCCGCGGTTCGAATTGGGACCGGCCCCATGAGGCGCTTACGCACGTTTGGTCGCGCTAGACGCATGCAATCGCATGCTGGTGGGACAGGCCTTTAGTTACACCAAGGCTCCCGAAAGCCCTTAGGCAGTTTTGAAGGGACCACTTCCTTACCTGGGTAGTAGCTGGTGTCACCAGGAGGACCCTGGGCTCCAAGGGGGCCCCGGTATCCCGTCTCTCCCCGCTCTCCTCGATCTCCTTTTAGACCAGGCAGGCCCTTCGGACCTAGAGGCAAGAACAGAAACATTACCAAGGAACTTCCACAGAAGGCACTGAGCACAGGCCGAGTAGAAGCAACACACACATCACTCCAAGGCCAGGCCCATGCATGGACAAGATGGGCTGAAGGGCCTGTTCCATGCTGTATAACCATATGAGAGTTGAGAATCAAGAATATTTAATTGTCACATGCACTGACAACAGAACAATGACATTCTTTCTTGAAGAAAGCATAACTGGCCTGCCAATACAACACACATAGAATAAATAAAGTTAGTTAGATATTGTTAGTCATACAGCCATAGACTACGCTGTCACACAACGTAGAAACAGGCCCTTCGGCCTAACTTTCCCACACTGGCCAATATGTCCCATCTACGCTAGTCCCACCTACCTGCATTTGGCTCATGCACCTCTAACCTGTCCTATCCATGTACCTGTCCAAATGTTAACTAGTACCTGCCTCAACTACCTCCTTCGGCAGCTATTTCCATACGCCCATCACCATTTGCATGAAAAAGTTAAGGGGCTGTCCCACCTGGGCGACCTAATCCGCGAGTTCTGGCGAGTTTGCCCTCGACTCATACTCGCAGCATGGTCGACACGGGGTCCTAGGAGGTCTTTGTAACTTTCCTTCATGCTCGAGAATAGTCCCCGCGTACTCGAGGCCTCAGCTAGGTCGCGGCATTTTTTCAACATGCCCGCGAGTAAAAAAAGGTCTCCATGGAAAAAAAATCGATACTTTTTTTACTCGTAGGTTTAGTCGTCGTAGTGGGTCGTAGTAGGTCGGCATGTTAGTCGTAGGTAATCGAGGGTAGTCGAAGGTAGTCAAAAGTAGTGGTAGATAGTGTCCATCATAGTCGAAGGGAGGTCGAAGGAAGTCGTCTTCACTGTCCACTATTCGGTGTCCAATTTTCCCCGAAGTTAGTCGTAGCCAGTCGAAGCTGGTCTTCGCCATAGTCGGAGGAGGTCGAAGGAGGTCTTCAACATAGTCGAAGGAAGTCTTCAACATGACATTTTTTCAAACTCTCCTAAACTCTTCTAAACTTGCCAATTAGGTTGCCCTCTTTAACCCTCAAGGTTCCTATTAAATTCCCCCCTCACCTTAAACATCTGGTTTTCGGTTCTCCTACTCTTGGCAAGAGACTACCCTATCTATTCCTCGCATGGTTTTGTACACCTCAATAAGATCACCCCTCATCAAGTGCTCTGGTGGCTTGAGAGATGATGGGACGTGGGCAAAAAACAGGAACAGGGGTCTTAATGTGGATTATGGTGTGCTGTGTACTCCAGTGCACTCTGCTTACATGTGTGCTGTGCTGCTGCAAGTAAGAATCTCATTGTTCCGTTTCGGGACATATGACAATAAAACACTCTTGACTCTTGAATGAGCAGCCACTGTTGCACTGAATGGGAAGCAGGCTAAATAGGGCAAAATGGTCTCCTGTTCCCGTGTGAATTGGTCAGTGGCTTGCTGTCCATTTCAGTGGCCGCCTGGCCCCCTGTACAATTACTGTCCAGTTATTCGATCCAGAAGAAATATAATGTGTAGGAAGGAACTACAGATGCTGTTTTACACTGACGATAGACATAAAACTGCTGGAGTAACTCAGCGGGACAGGCAGCATCTCTGGGGAGAAGGAATGGGTGACGTTTCAGGTCGAGACCATTCTTTAGACACAATGGGTGATGTTTTGGGATGAGACTTTTCTCCAGACAGTCTGAAGATGGATCTCAACCCGAAACATCACCTACTCCTTCTGTCCAGAGGTGCTGCCTGCCCCGCGGAGTTACTCCATTTTGTGCCTATCTTCAGAAGAAGTATAACTTCAACATACCTTTTGCAACATCTCCGGGGAGAATTATGGTTCTACCTGGAAGACCATGATCGCCACGATCCCCCTGGAGGCGGAAAGGAAGAGACAGTGCATTAGGGTGGGAGCCACACAACACTGGGTCCCCTGAGGGTCGATGGGTGGGGCTGAGGGTGCCAAAGGTGTGGCCAGCTTGGCATCTTGCCAGAGGTGGATCTCAGATTCAGGTTCAATCTTTATTGTCATTGTGCAGTGTACAGTACAGAGACAACGAAATGCAGTTAGCATCTCACCCAGAAGAGCGAACATAGAATAATGAGCAATAGATATATATATATATATATATAGGTGGCAATCACCAAGGTGCAGAGTTAAGTAATGTAACAGCCGCAGGGAAGAATCTGTCTTCTTGGTCTTGGTCAGCGCACCATGCTGCTAGGAGCTGGACCTCCTCCCTATAGGCTGACTCATCGTTGTTGCTGATGAGGCCAATCACCGTTGTATCATCTGCATATTTGATGATGGTGTTAGTACCATCACCATCTCAGCACCAGATGCCAGGGCGAGTCCTACCTCCCGTTAAACCTCCTCCCTCCACTGTGGATGCTGCTTCGGCAGCAGAGGGCTGTGCGGCCCTGGGACCACATAGACCACTGGTTACGCAGTCTCGTCGCTGCGCAACCTGCTAGTTAGCGCGGTCCTGTGACCACGTGCTCCCCCGGTTACACAGTACCGAGGCTGTGCTGCACGCCGACTATGCTGTGTTGGACACTATGCCGCGGGTTGCGAATAAAAGGGCAGTCTGCCAGTGGGGAGTTGGGAGCTGCATTCACCACTGAAATCTAATTGAAACACTGTTTTAGTTTTTGACAGATACAGAGTGGTCAGGGGCGGAAATTCCGGGGGGGCCAGAGGGGACATGTTCTCCCCCCCCCGCCATGTTTTGAGAAGTGGGGGACACCCCCCCAAGTTTTTGTGATCCCGATTTTAAAATCTCCTCTTTTAGTGCTGGATTGAGCCTTCGAAGCCTCGCGCGCGTGTATGAGTGGCGCATGCGTGTGTATGGTGTCCCCCGTCCCCTCCATGTTTTGATAGCAAGTTCCGCTCTCGAGAGTGGTCATTGAGACCACACCAACCAACAACCACCCCACACACTAGTTCTATCCTTCCCACTGGGGACAATTAACCTGCAAACCCACGCGTATTTGGAGTGTGGGAGGAGACCCGAGCACCCGGTGAAAACCCACGCTGTCACAGGGAGAACATGCAAACTCCGTAGAGACAGCATCCATAGTCAGGATCGAACACGGGTCTCTACCGTTGCGCCACCGTGCTGCGACTGTGACACATCTCCGGAAGATCCACTGTAGACGTCACACGATGCACGAGGGACAGAAAAATAGCTCACAGATTAACGAGTTTAATGTCAACGAGTTTCATATATCAAAGCCACACGGCTCTGCGCCAGTGTGCTGCCCTGCACAGCACGATCCCACACCAACAGCCAGACACTACAGCTCACTGACGTCTGCCTGTGGATCAGAACTGAACGCCTGAAAATACACACTGATGATCAAGAAAGTGATTACCTTCATTCCGGGCCAGCCTGTTTCTCCTGGGATACCCGGTCTCCCTGGATACCCCTGAGCGCAAACAAATCACAGAGGTCAATTACACACAGCCACCACACAGGATTCCCCCTTCCCCTAACCCCCCGGATTGCCTGGAATGTAACTGTCGTTATCCCTTTCCGCAGCACTGTGTTGAGCTGAGTCCCCATTGTGATGCAAGCTGTTTCACCAGTGCAGATGACCCATCTCACCGTCCCTGTGTTTCTAATGTGCACCAGGCTTTTTAGTAAGACACCAACTTCTCAACAAAAGAGATCACCATCTGTATTATAGGCCTGATAAAACTATGTTCATGTACACTTTGGATAATCCACCAGACCAGCTGATTTTCTTGACTATCGAATGCTATAGTCTCCCAACCAAACGTTTAATTTGATAGACACAAAGCAGCTGGAGTAACTCAGTGGGTCAGGCAGCATCTCTCGAGAGAAAAGAATAGGTGACGTTTTGGGTCGGGATCCTTGTTCAGTCTAAATCTTTCGTATAAAGCAGCATCTGCTGCTCTTTGTTTTGACACTTTTAATTTGATTTTTGGTCCAAGATGCTGCAAGGTGCAGTTTCCAGGAAAACAGGTCAGTTCCAAGGGAGTGGGACTCAGCACCTAGCTGGAAGCAGATTGTCTGAGATTTACTGAGTTCACTATTCCGTCATCAATAATTCTCTTAGAGAGGCAGTGAAGAAAGCGAATGGTATGTTAGCATTCATAGCAAAAGGATTTGAGTATAGGAGCAGGGAGGTTCTACTGCAGTTGTACAGGGTCTTGGTGAGACCACACCTGGAGTATTGCATACAGTTTTGGTCTCCAAATCTGAGGAAAGACATTCTTGCCATAGAGGGAGTACAGAGAAGGTTCACCAGACTTATTCCTGGGATGTCAGGACTTTCATATGAAGAAAGACTGGATCGACTCGGCTTGTACTCGCTAGAATTTAGGAGATTGAGGGGGGAACTTATAGAAACTTACAAAATTCTTAAGGGGTTGGACAGGCTAGATGCAGGAAGATTGTTCCCGATGTTGGGGAAGTCCAGGACAAGGGGTCACAGTTTAAGGATAAAGGGGAAATCCTTTAGGACCGAGATGAGAAAAACATTTTTCACACAGAGAGTGGTGAATCTCTGGAATTCTCTGCACAGTTGAGGCCAGTTCATTGTATATATTTACGAGGGAGTTAGATGTGGCCCCTGTGGCTAAAGGGATCGGGGGTATGGAGAGAAGGCAGGTACAGGATACTGAGTTGGATGATCAGCCATGATCATATTGAATGGTGGTGCAGGCTCGAAGGGCCGAATGACCTACTCCTGCACCTATTTTCTATGTTTCTATGAAACATTTTGCTCACAACTTTTCCGACAAGCTGGAATCTCCGAAGATTCTGCAGGAGTTTCTAAGCATTGGCCCTGAATGTGGTGCTTCCTCAGTACCACCCCTCCCCACAGTGCGGTGCTCCCTCAGTTTTGCCCCTCCCACAGTGCGACACTCCCTCAGCACTACCCCTCCGCGTCTCCAAGTGAACAAACCAGTGCAGTATAGCTGGATGGGCCGATAGGCCTGTTTCTGTTCTGCGTGACTCTGTGACTGGAAGCATGGATTGGACCGGGTGCTTGTGAGCACATGGTCACTCAGTGGGATTCCCAGACGGATCTTATACTCACCGTTGGTCCGTCGTGGCCCGAGGGTCCATCCGAACCGCTGGGGCCCTAGAATCACACAGGAGGGTCAGAACTTTACACTAGGGTCACGCATGGGGTTTAGCAAAGTGTTCTTTCCGCGCCGGGTGCACCTTACCCTCGGGCCCGGTAGCCCCAACACTCCCGCCTCTCCCTTCTCGCCCTGTTGACGCGGATCTCCCTGAACGGAACAATGAAACAGATGTGATTAGTGGATATACTCAAGGCGGAGATCGACAGATTCTTGACTAGTGCGGGTGTCAGAGGTTACGGGGAGAAGGCAGGAGAATGGGGTTGAGGGAAAGATAGATCAGCCATGATTGATAATTTGAGTAGGCTTAATGGGCCGAATAGCCAAATTCTGCTCCTATAATTTATGATTTTTTTTTTTTTTTTTTTAATCTTTTTATCAGAGGCAGGTACATATCATATTAAATCATTTCATGTATATCATTCCTACATTACTAATATTATCGATCGATATTAACTCTGCTTCTAATATTTTATTTTATATAGATAGAAAATAAGAAAGAGAAATTTAAAAAAAAAGGAAAATTTATGAATTTATGAACTAATCCCCACAAATCAAGAACGGGCAGAGGAAGTCTCAACCTCATTCAGCCTAGGCTCCGCTATGCAAAGATAATGAGCGGTGAGGTTGGGTAGAAGGAGGTTGGTGGGAAGGGGGGGGAGAGGGGAGAGTCAGCGTTTCATGGTGAACAATTTGTCTGGTTGGAAATTCAAGCTCACCTGGATTGCAGGTGTTCCTGTTTCTCCCTTCATTCCTCGATTTCCGACCTCTCCCTGAATAAAGAACGGGAGACAGTCATGAGGGCCCTGTGCAGACTCCTGAAAACAAGTCTTCCTCCAGAAACCAATGTGTCTGCTGGGACTGAGAGCTGTCTCGAGGGCAGGAAAATCTCACATCTCATCCCCACCTTTTACATTTGATTTAAGAGCTGGGATTAAAAACAATGTTGCCTGCATTGCCATGATACTAGGACACTTTAGACTTTAGAGATACAAGACAGGAACGGGCACATCGGCACACACTGAGTCCGCTTTGGCCAGTGGTCACCCCGTACACTAACACTATCCTACCCACTGGCGACAACTTAACCATTTTCTTTACCGAAGCCAATTTGCCTACGAACCGGCACATACAACCATACAACAATTACAGCACGGAAACAGTCCATTTCGGCCCTTCAAGTCCGTGCCGAACACTTATTTTCCCCTAATCCAATCCTCCTGCACTCAGACCATAACCCTCCATTCCTTTCCCGTCCATATACCTATCCAATTTATTTTTAAATGATAAAATCGAACCTGCCCCCACCACTTCCACTGGAAGCTCATTCCACACCGCTACCACTCTCTGAGTAAAGAAGTTCCCCCTCATGTTACCCCTAAACCTCTGTCCCTTAATTCTCAAGTCATGTCCTCTTGTTTGAATCTTCCCTACTCTCAGTGGGAAAAGCTTGTCCACGTCAACTCTATCTATCCCTCTCATCATTTTAAAGACCTCTTAAGGTCCCCCCTTAACCTTCTGCGCTCCAAAGAATAAAGACCTAACTTGTTCAACCTTTCTCTGTAACTTAGTTCATCTTTGGACTGTGGGGGGAAGATGGTCTTGGTCACAGGGAGAACGTACAAGCTCCGTACAGACGGCATCCACAGTCAGGGTCAAACCCGGGTCTCTGGCGCTATAAGGCAGCAACTCTACCACTGCCCCACTGTGACACATCTCCAGGAAATCCACTGTAGATGCCACACGATGTACGAGCGAAAAGAATAACTCAAAATGTGCTCACAGATCAATGAGTTTAACATCAACAAGTTTAATTCATCAAAGCCACACGGAAGTGGCATATGCTAGGCTATTCCAACTAGATTCCAAATATCAAAAAGTCATAAAATAATAAATAGGCACAAACATTGCTATAAATTACATAAATGTAACTGTAAATAATTACATACTGACTACACCGCCCAACATGGACTTCCATCTGTATATATGCATATATGTATGTAGCGCCGCAGAATGTGTGCACCTATTCCACCCCCCATCTCCCTTCTGTTTTTTGTTTTTTCTGTTTCTTGTTTTTTGTGCTAAATTGTATGTATGCACTGAGTACGAGCAGCTTTCAGTTTCACTGTACATGTATAGTGACAATAAATGGCATATCTATATAAATTCCTGTGATTCCAAGAGTAGCTCAGAGCTGGGGATCATGTGATTTTACATCTACTGACACCCCAAAGCTACTTGGCTGAATAATTATAGTTCAAACCGTGTGCATGTGGGGCTCCCTCAGTACTGCCCCTCCCACAGTGTGTCACTCCCTCAGTACTGCCCCTCCCACACTGTGTCACTCACTCAGTACTGCCCCTCCCACAGTGTGTCACTCACTCAGTACTGCCCCTCCCACAGTGTGTCACTCACTCAGTACTGCCCCTCCCACAGTGTGTCACTCACTCAGTACTGCCCCTCCCACAGTGCTACATTCAATCAGTACTGCCTCTTTGACATTTCACGTTGAAATCACAGCCTGGAACTTTGCGGTGCAGTCCCTGGGATGTGATGTAGACCCATGACCACAAAGCTTGTTACCAAGGGCATGCTCATATTAAACTCGGCAGTCAGGCTGGCTGGCCTGAGCTCTCTCCGACCCCTTCACAGTGGTTGCCACCTTGCTCAATGTGTGCTGGCACGTCATTAACTCCCGGTTATGGCTTTACCTTTTCTCCCTTCGTTCCATTCAAACAGGTGATGGTTGGTGATTTGGCGGATGCATGGGAACCATTATCTCCTGGCAATCCAGGTTCTCCCTGTGGTAAAAGGTACACACAAACAGTTTAGTTTAGTTTAGTTTAGAGATACAACATGGAAACAGGACCTTTGACCCAATGAGTCCACGCTGACCATTGATCACCAGTTCACACTAGTTCATAGCAAAAGGATTTGAGTATAAGAGCAGGGAGGTTCTACTGCAGTTGTACAGGGTCTTGGTGAGACCACACCTGGAGTATTGCGTACAGTTTTGGTCTCCAAATTTGAGGAAGGCCATTATTGCTATAGAGGGAGTACAGAGAAGGTTCACCAGAATGATTCCTGGGATGTCAGGACTTTCATATGAATATGTTCGGAAAGATTGGACAGACTCGACTTGTACTCGCTAGAATTTAGAAGATCGAGTGGGGAACTTATAGAAAGTTACAACATTCTTAAGGGGTTGGACAGGCTAGATGCAGGAAGATTGTTCACGATGTTAGGGAAGTCCAGGACAAGGGGTCTCACTGCTTAAGGATAAGGGGGAAACCCTTTATGACCGAGATGAGGAAAACATTTTTCACCCAGAGAGTGGTGAATCTCTGGAATTCTCTGCCAATGGAGAGAAGGCAGGTACAGGATACTGAGTTGGATGATCAGCCATGATCATATTGAATGGCGGTGCAGGCCCGAAGGGCCGAATGGCCTACTCCTGCACCTATTTTCTATGTTTCTATGAATGGGTGGGGAGAGGAAGAAAGGGATGAGGAGAGAGTTGTGAGAGAGGAAGAGAGGAAGAGAGGGGTGCGGAGAGGGAGGGTGGAGAGGGTGGAGTGTGGGATGGAGGGGAAGGGAGGGTGAGGAAGGTTGAGGGAGCAGGAGGGAGGGAGGGAGATGGTGTATATAAAATCATGAGAGGAATAGATCGGGTAGATGCACAGAGTCTCTTGCCCAGAGTGGGGGAATCGAGGACCATAGGTTGAAGGTGAAGGGGAAACGATTTAATAGTTCTGAGGGGTAACATTTTCACAAAAAAGGGTGGTGGGTGTATGGAATGAGCTGCCAGAGGAGGTAGTTGAGGCAGGTACTATTGCAAAGTTTAAGAAACATTTGGACAGGTACTTGGATAGGCCAAGTTAGGAGGGATATGGAGCAAGCGCAGGCAGGTGGGACTAGTGCAGGTAGGAATTGTTGGCTGTTGTGGTCAAGTTGGGCTGAAGGGCCTGTTTTCACACTGTAGCACCATGATTCTATGACTATGAGAGAGGGAGGGAGGGAGGGGGGAGGGTAGGGGGGGGAGGAGAGAGGGAGGGGGAGAGGGGGGGGGGGGGAGGGGAGAGGGGGGAGAAGGGTAACTGGCTTGTGTTCTCCGTGACACCCAAAGCTACTTCTGCCACCAAAGCAGCCCTTTGTTAGAGATGAGGCTCACCCACCTTTTCCCCTTTCTCCGCATTGAAGACGACTGCGTCGTTGCCCTGTGGATCAACCAGATAAAACAGTGTGAAGATTACCGCAGACAAGAGGAACTGCAGATGCTGGTTTACCAACGTCACAGCAGACTCGAGAAACTGCAGATGCTAGTTTACCAAGGAAAAGCGCAACATGCTGGAGTGACTATGTGGGTCAGGCAGTCTGAAGAAGGGTCGCCATCCACAAGTCACCTATTCCTTTTACTCCAGAGATGCTGCCTGATCCGTTGAGTTACTCCGGCACTTTGGGTCTATCTTTTGTACAAACCAACACCTGCAGTTCTTTCTTTCAGAACAAGGGGTCATAGTTTAAGGATAAGGGGGAAATCTTTTAGGACCGCGATGAGAAGAACTTTTTTCACACAGAGAGTGGTGAATCTCTGGAACTCTCTGCTGCAGAAAGTAGTTGAGGCCAGTTCATTGGCTATATTTAAGAGGGAGTTAGATGTGGCCCCTTGTGGCTAAAGGGATCAGGGGGTATGGAGAGAAGACAGGAACAGGATACTGAGTTGGATGATCAGCCATGATTATATTGAATGGCAGTGCAGGCTCGAAGGGCCGAATGGCCTACTCCTGCACCTATTTTCTATGTTTCTATGTTTTTCTATGTTTCTACATCCATGGAGAACATGGATATGTAGTGCTTTGGGTCAGGGCGTTTCATTTATCCATTAAACCTACCTAATCTCCCGGATGCTCAGCACTTTAATCTCCCCCTCCCATTCCCAATCTGTCCTTTCTGTCCTGGGCCTCCTCCATTGTCAGAGTGAGGCCCAGTGCAAATTAGAGGAGCAGCATTTCATATTTCGCTTGGTTGGCTTACACCCCGGCGGTATGAACATTGAATTCTCTAACTTCAAGTAGCCCTTGATTTCCCTCTCTCTCCATCCTCTCCCCACTCCCAGCTCTCCCACCAGTCGCTGTCTCCGACTACATTTTATCTCTGTACCTCCCACTCCCCTGACATCAGTCTGAAGAAGAGCCTCGACCCGAAACGTCACCCATTCCTTCTCTCCAGAGATGCTGCCTGTCCCGCTGAGTTACTCCAGCATTTCGTATCTTCCTTCCATTTAAACCAGCATCTGCAGTTATTTCCTACACAGCGGGTAGAATGCCGTCTATTGGGACAGTTTCTTCCCAGCTGTTTCCAGGCAACTGAACCATCTTCCCAATAACTAGAGAGCGGTCCTGAACTACTATCTACCTTATTGGAGACCCTCAGATTGTCTTTGATCTGACTTTACTGGACTTTATCTTGTACAAAGGTTACTCACGTTGTTCCCTTTATCATGTATCTTTGTACTGTGGATGGCTCGATTGGAATCATGTATTGTCCTTCCGCTGACTGGTTAGCACGCAACAAAAAGCTTTTCACTGTACATCGGCACATGTGATAATAATCTAAACTAAGCTAAAAACTAAAACTGCTGCCAGACCCTTTACATCTCTCCATATAGTGGTGACCTCTGACTACATCAACCCAGAACACCACACCTTCTCAGCACAGCTTCTCAGATGGTTGCAGAGTACTGTGGGGGGGGGGGGGGGGGGGGGGGGGGGGGGGGGGGATTGTAGGACTACTTTAGTTTAGTTTAGAGATAGATCGTGACCTTTCAGCCTACCGAGTACGCGCTAACCAGTAAGCACTAACGCGCTGATCAATTGGCCCTCATTTGTAGGATAGAACTAGCGTACGGGCGATCGCTGGTTGGTGTGTACCTAGTGGGCCATCTGGCCAGTTTCCACAAGAACGTACAAACTCAGTACAGACAGCACCCGTAGTCAGGATTGAAGCTGGGTCTCTAGCGCTGTAAGACAGGAACCCCTACCTGTTATCAGACCAGTTACCTGAATAATCCTACCACAACCAGAGAGCAGGGCTTAACTACTGTCTACCTCTTTGGTGACCCTCAGACTATCCTTGATCAGGCTATACCCTGCACTAAACGTTATTCCCTTAAAATGTATCTGTACACTGTAATGGCTTGATTGTAATCATGTATTGTCTTTCTGCTGAGTGGATAACTCGCAGCAAAAGCTTTTCACTGTACCTCGGTACACGTGACAATTAACTAAACTGAAGTAACTGCTGTGCCTTATGCCGACTAAGTTCCTTATGCCTACTCTTCTACAGTAAGTTTGTCTAAGAACATGCGCATACTAATGAATGTGTGATGCGTAGCCAACAGTCTTTATCTATGTAGAAACAGAACTGCAGATGCTGGTTTGTAGCAAAGTTGGGTAAAAAGTGCTGGAGTAACTGAACAGGTCGAACTGGGAACTGGCTTTGCCTTGCACAGAACGTTATTCCCTTATCATGTATCTATACACTGTAAATGGCTTGATTGTAGGCATGTATTACCTTTCTGCTGACTGGATAGCATGCAACAAAAGCTTTTCACTGTACCTCGGTGCAGTGACAATAAACCAAACTAAACTACCGCTGAGCCACTGTGTGGATACTCTGCAGGACAGGAGGTTTGTTGCTGCAGGTCTGATGCAATGCGTCCCAGTCATGCAGGCACCGTTTACGGTGGGGAGTTCCCGCTGGAATTCCCGGCGTGACGGGGTGCACGGGGTGGAAACTAGAGTTACCGCCATGTACTCCAACACTCAAACCTGCCGTGTGGAGAAGGTGGGAACTACAGACATATCCATGGTGCTGCAGGCATTTTGTTGCCGGTCAAAAATCTCAGGCATAGAGCGGGTTTGCCAAAGGCGGGGAGAGATGGCAAGGGTTGAGGGAGGGAGGGAGGTTGAGGGCCCGGCTGGGGATGTGACCACCAGAGGGGGGGGGGGGGGGGGGGGGACGGGACTGGGTGCCCACCACTACAGCTGGGCAGGTGCCCCTGCGTTAGAAAGCCCCGTGTGGTGGATTATCCCTGGGAACAGGGATCCTTGTTATTGACATTATTCACGTTATTCCCTTTATCATGTATGTATCTGTACACTGTAGATGGCCCGATTGTAATCATGTGTTGTCCTTCCGCTGGCTGGTTAGCACGCAACAAATGCATTTCCTTGTTCCTCGGTGCACGTGACAATTAACTAAAGTCAAGCTCAACAACGTTGGGAGCTGGGACGTTACCTTTGGTCCTAGAACACCCGGAGGCCCACGAGGTCCCTGTGAAACAAACGGTGCAAGAGGTGAGTTTGTGAAGAGCAGACTGAGCAGAGAACAATCATGGGATCATCCCGGACAATGGCCCGAGTCCAGGCATTCAGCGCAGCGCCGCCCCACATTCCCCCCGTACCTGCGGCCCTTGGAATCCTGGGGAGCCTTGTCGACCCATCTCTCCTGAGGGACCAGTTACACCCTGCAAAAGAAGCAAAAGAGGAGTATAGGAGCAAAGAGGTCCTTCTACAGTTGTACAGGGCCCTAGTGAGACCACACCTGGAGTATTGTGTGCAGTTTTGGTCTATTAATTTGAGGGAGGACATTCTTGCTATTGAGGGAGTACAACGTATGTTTACAAGGTTAATTCCCGGGATGGCGGGACTGTCATATGCTGAGAGAATGGAGCGGCTGGGCTTGTACACTATAGAGTTTAGAAGGATGAGAGGGGATCTTTAAGACTTTTGCCTTCCATCACAGCGAGGAGGTGCCTGGTGAACTCACTTTGGTGGATGTTAAATTTGTGTTTATTGGGTGTTTTTGTTATTTTATCATATGTATGACTGCAAGGCAACGAAATTTTGTTCAGACCGGAAGGTCTGAATGACAATAAGGGATACTTTACTTTACTTATCTTATTGAAACATTTAAGATTATAAAGGGTTTGGACACGCTAGAGGCAGGAAACATGTTCCCGATGTTGGGGGAGTCCAGAACCAGGGGCCACAGTTTAAGAATAAGGGGTAAGCCATTTGGAATGGAGACGAGGAAACGCTTTTTCACACAGAGAGTTGTGAGTCTGTGGAATTCTCTGCCTCAGAGGGCGGTGGAGGCCGGTTCTCTGGCTACTTTCAAGAGGGAGCTAGATAGGGCTCTTAAAGATAGCAGTCAGGGGATATGGGGAGAGGCAGGAACAGGATACTGATTGGGGATGATCAGCCATGATCACATTGAATGGCGGTGCTGGCTCGAAGGGCCGAATGGCCTACTCGTGCACCTATTGTCCATTGTCAAAGGTGCCTTTACATTTAAACTAGGAAGTCCTGGGCCCGGCTGTAACTCATATGTTCATACTGTAAAGTTATAGGAGCAGAATTAGGCCATTGAGTCAATTCCGCTACTCAGTCATGACTGATCCGTCTCTCCCTAGCAACCTCATTCTCCCACCTTCTCCACACAACCTTTGACACCCTTAAGGGCCTGTCCAACTTTTACGACCGAATTCACTACCTTTTTTACTCGTGGACATTTTTCATCAGGCTAGAATAAACGCCCCAACCTACTTGATGCCACGAGTACCTACGACTAGCATCACGGCCTGCAACGGCTTACCTACGACCTCGTGACGACCATGCTGCGAGGATGAGTCAAGGGCAAACTCGGCAGAGGTGGTGAAAGTGGGACAGGCCTTTTACTAACCAACTATCTGACAATCTGCTTTAAAAATAGCCAATAAATTGGCCTCCACATCCGTCTGTAGCAATGAATGCCACACATTCACTCCCTTATAACCATATAACCATATAACAATTACAGCACGGAAACAGGCCATCTCGGCCCTACAAGTCCGTGCCGAACAACTTTTTTCCCTTAGTCCCACCTGCCTGCACTCATACCATAACCCTCCATTCTCTTCTCATCCATATGCCTATCCAATTTATTTTTAAATGATACCAACGAACATGCCGCCACCACTTCCACTGGAAGCTCATTCCACACCGCTACCACTCTCTGAGTAAAGAAGTTCCCCCTCATATTACCCTTAAACGTCTGTCCCTTAATTCTGAAGTCATGTCCTCTTGTTTGAATCTTCCCTATTCTCAAAGGGAAAAGCTTGTCCACATCAACTCTGTCTATCCCTCTCATCATTTTAAAGACCTCTATCAAGTCCCCCCTTAACCTTCTGCGCTCCAGAGAATAAAGACCTAATTTATTCAACCTATCTCTGTAACTTAGTTGTTGAAACCCAGGCAACATTCTAGTAAATCTCCTCTGTACTCTCTCTATTTTGTTGACATCCTTCCTATAATTGGGCGACCAAAATTGTACACCATACTCCAGATTTGGTCTCACCAATGCCTTGTACAATTTTAACATTACATCCCAGCTTCTATATTCAATGCTCTGATTTATAAAGGCTAGCATACCAAAAGCTTTCTTTACCACCCTGTCTATATGAGCTTCCACCTTCAAGGAACTATGCACGGTTATTCCCAGATCCCTCTGTTCAACTGTATTCTTCAATTCCCTACCCTAGTCCTTCTGGCTAATGAAGTTCCTTCTCATTTCAGGAGACACAGGAGAATCTGTCCCACTATTCCCACAAGGTGTGCAAAGCACTCCCTCGGCATCATCCACCCGCCAATCAATGCTTCCCCAGCGTTGTCCCTTTGGTGGTGTGGCACTCCCTCAGTGTTGCTCCCTCACTGTGGTGGTGGGGAGGGAGGTATTGGTGGCAGGAGGGAAGGATTGATGGAGAGGTAGGGCTGGAAGGGAAAGGGGTTGGTGAGAGTTGAAGGGTCGGTGGGAGGAAAGGTTTCGGGGAGAGAGGGTTGATATGCATAGAGGGGCATGGAAGAGGAGGGATGGGGGAGGGGCTGGATGAGGAGGTCAGGCACTGGGGGACTAGGTGGGGGAGGGGATGTTGTAGAGAGGGACTATCTTGATGGTGAGGAGAGGGGCTGGTGAACGGGAACACTGGAGTGCTTGACTGGGATGGGAACAGTTTATTGGAAGGGGCGTGTGGAGGTGAAGTTAGGGGCAAGGTGTTGATAGGGCAGAATGCTTAAACAGCAGGGTTCGTGGGAGAAGAGAGTCAGTGAAGAGAGGATAGATTGGTGGAGAGAGACGGAGGGAATTAACTGGAGGGGGGGAAATTGAATGGGAAGGCTTACTTGGGAAGAAGGATGGGGCAAGCGGTTGGTTGGGGGGGGGGGGGGGGGGCCCTTAACTCCAAGAAGACCAAGGAGCTCATTGTAGACTTCAGGAAGTCCAGAGGCGGCATGCACACCCCCATCCACATTAACGGGACGGAGGTGGAACGTGTTTCTAGCTTCAGGTTCCTGGGAGTCAACATCTCCGATGACCTCTCTTGGACCCACAATACCTCTACTCTGATCAAGAAGGCTCATCAGCGTCTCTTCTTCCTGAGGAGACTGAAGAAGGTCCATCTGTCTCCTCAGATCCTGGTGAACTTCTACCGCTGCACCATCGAGAGCATCCTTACCAACTGCATCACAGTATGGTATGGCAACTGCTCTGTCTCCGACCGGAAGGCATTGCAGAGGGCGGTGAAAATTGCCCAACGCATCACCGGTTCCACGCTCCCCTCCATTGAGTCTGTCCAAAGCAAGCGCTGTCTGCGGAGGGCGCTCAGCATCGCCAAGGACTGCTCTCACCCCAACCATGGACTGTTTACCCTCCTACCATCCGGGAGGCGCTACAGGTCTCTCCGTTGCCGAACCAGCAGGTCGAGGAACAGCTTCTTTCCGGCCGCTGTCACTCTACTAAACAACGTACCTCGGTGACTGCCAATCACCCCCCCCCCCCCCGGACACTTATTATTTTTTTTTTTTTTATTCAAATCGTTTGCTATGTCGCTCTTCAAGGGAGATGCTAAATGCATTTCGTTGTCTCTGTACTGTACACTGCCAATGACAATTAAAATTGAATCTGAATCTGTAGAGGGTTTAACGGGAGGGAGGTGTTGGTGCGAGGGATATTTGGGGCAATTTGGCTGCTTCATGTTCACTGAACGGGTGATTACCGAAGGTGTAGTCCTATTCAGTTCCCGGATTCAGATGACGGAGCCGAGGCAGAAACAGTTTATCTTCTGGGTTGGCAGTGGGTATGTGGCAGATCTTCTGGACAAGAACAGGGCCACACTACCAACAACGACCACCAACCCCAGCCCCCTCCCCTCCCACTCCAAGTCAGGGCTCGGCTCGTGCCCCTCCCGCAAAGAACAAACACTTACCCGAAAACCGGGAATGCCTGGAACACCAGGACGGCCCTGAGGAAATAAGGAGGATGTTAGGACATGGCGGGTTTTGTCAGTGTCCTGCTGCCTGCTCCTGCCCTTGTCCAAACCCTAGACTATGCCCTTGTCCATATCCTTGACTATGCCCATCCATGCCCTTGACTTACCCTTGAACGTCCATCTCCATGCCCTTGATATACCCTTGACCATGCCCATGGCCATGCCAATCTCCATGCCCTTGAGCCCAAGGTCAGACCTGGGTCAAGAGCACGATTTGGATCATGACCTGCCCACTGTAGGAGTGTGATTGTGCCCGGGCGAGACCCAGGGTTGGCTGAAGAGACCCACTCGGTCAACGAGTTGATGTTAAGATGCAGTGTCTGGTGGAACCACTGCAGATGACCCAACTCTGGTTACCCCGAGAGAGAGAGAGTGATCCGAGCCGTCAACCCTGCGAACGGTGGAACTGGAATGGCCCAGGTTCTCCCTTAAAGGACAAGGGTTCGGATTTGAACTTTTACGGTCATTTTACTGCCACGTTTATCAAACCAAATTTAAAAAATTTCGAGGCGCTCGCGTCGTATCAGAGTTTGAACCCGATTTTGGTTCCACGAAGCAGCATTGGGTGGGCATGGGGGAGCTGCCCTGTTGTGGGGGAGGTTCTGAGAGGGAGCAGGTTCAGGGCAACGAGTGGGATGCCACAGGCTGGAATAATAATAATAATAATAATAACTTTATTTATAAAGCGCTTTTAGACAACATCAGTTACCACAAAGTGCTGTACATGGGAAATCAACAAAAAGTTATTACAAACTACTAAAACCATTAAGACGACAGGACTATAAAAACAGTAAAAAATTAAAAGACATTAAAAGCACTAAAACAGGAACAATGTCTCAGCCAGTGTCAAAAGCCAGTGAATAAAAGTGAGTTTTTAGGGAGGATTTAAAGATGGACAGTGAAGGGGCCTGTCTGATCTGCAGCGGCAAGGTGTTCCAGAGTGCTGGGGCAGCAACAGAAAAGGCTCTATCCCCTCTGAGCTTCCGCTTAGACCTTGGTACCTTGGAATAAATCCAAAGTCCGTGCCTCGCAACTCACCCTGTGGCTCTTGCCGTCCATCGTGACGAGGAGAGGTTCACCTTTCTGGCCCTTCAGCCCGTGAGATCCCTACGGATACAAAAACCAAGGACATCAACACACTCGCCGTTCACCTCTTTGATGCGTGGCAGACTTCACATTTGCAACAATTCACCGTCACATCTACAATCCCAGGAGCCATGTTTCTCAATAGCTCCCACCCTCCTGACCTGAGAACTCAGGGCTTGCCTCTGAACCAGGGATTCACTGGCCCTGTACCAGAATTCACTGGCCCCAACTCGGGATCGACTGCCCCTGTCCTGGGATCGAACGCCCCCTGTCCCAGGATTCCCAGCAGCCATGTTGAGAAGGTTCACCAGACTGATTCCTGGGATGTCAGGACTTTCATATGAAGAAAGACTGGATAGACTCGGCTTGTACTCGCGAGAATTTAGGAGATTGAGGGGGGATCTTATAGAAACTTTAAAAAGTCTTAAGGGGTTAGACAGGCTAGATGCAGGAAGATTGTTCCCGATGTTGGGGAAGTCCAGAACACGGGGTCACAGTTTGAGGATAGAGGGGAAATCCTTTAGGACCGAGATGAGAAAAACATTTTTCACACAGAGAGTGGTGAATCTCTGGAAATCTCTGCCACAGAGGGTAGTTGAGGCCAGTTCATTGGCTATATTTAAGAGAGAGTTAGATGTGGCCCTTGTGGCTAAAGGAATCAGGGGGTATGGAGAGAAGGCAGGTACGGGATACTGAGTTGGATGATCAGCCATGATCATATTGAATGGCGGTCGAGGCTCAATGGGCCGAATGGCCTACTGTACCTATTTTCTATGTCTATGTTTTTATGTTTCCAGATGGGACCCACTTCCCTGTCCTGAAAACATGGGAACGCCCCAATCCTCAGATCCACTGGCCCTGATCTGGGATTTACTGGCCCTGTCCCAGGATCGACTACCCCAGTCTCAGGATTCATTGGCCCTATCCTGGGATTGACTGTACTTGTCCCAGGTGCCATGATTCCCAGACAGGATCCACTTCCCTGCCCTAGAGCATGGGAATGCCCCGATCCTCAGACTCACTGGCCCTGTCATTGCCCCTGTCCCGGGATTCTGTCCTTGTCCTGATGATTCACTCCTGGAGTCACTCCCATCCACAGCCCCTTTCCTAGGAGTCACTGTCCGTGGGTTCACTGCCATTGTCCTGGGATTCATTGCCTCAGCCTCGGCATCTACTGTTCCTATCCCGAGACGCCCTACCCACAGCCCAGGATTCACTGCCCCTCTCCCTGCCTCAGGATCCACAATTTCTCCATCAGATCCTATCCTGAGATCTGGCTCTGAACACCAGGAAAACAAAAGAGCTCATTGTCGACTTCAGGAGGCACAGCACCGACTTAGTCCCCCTACACATTAACGGCGAGTGTGTGGAGAGGGTCAACACCTTCCGGTTTCTCGGCGTCCATATCGCTGCTGACATCTCCTGGACGGACAACACGACGGCGGTCATCAAGAAGGCTCAGCAGCGGCTGCACTTCCTGAGGGTCCTCAGGAAGTACAACCTGGACTCTAACCTGCTGACCTTCTACCGCTCGTCCATCGAGAGCCTGCTGACATACTGCATTACAGCATGGTATGGCAGCTGCACCATGGCAGACAGGGAGAGGCTTCAGAGGGTAACCAGGACAGCGCAGAGGATCATTGGTTGCCCTCTCCCCTCCCTGATGGACATCTACACCTCCCGCTGCCTTAGCAGGGCAAAGAAGATCACCAAAGACAGCTCCCATCCTGCGTTTGGACTGTTCGACCTGCTGCCCTCTGGAAGGCGCTATAGGTGCATCAAATCCAGGACAAACAGACTCAGGAATAGCTGCTTCCCGAGAATTATATCTACCATAAATTCAAATCCACACATGCACTGACTACACCGCCCAACACGGACTTCCATCTGTATATATGTATATATGTATGTAGCGCCGTAGAATTTGTGCACCTATTCCCCCCCCCCCCCATCTCCCTTCTGTTTTGTTTTTCTGTTTCTTGTTTTTTGTGTAAAATTGTATGTATGCACTGAGTACGAGCAGCTTTCAGTTTCACTGTACATGTATAGTGACAATAAATGGCATATCTATCTATCTATCTGTTGTCCTGGAATTCATTGGGCCTGTCCCGGCTCCACAGCCCCTTTCCTAGGAGTCACTCCCATTGTCCGTGGGTTCACTGCCATTGCCCTGGGATTCATTGCCTCAGCCTCGGCATCTACTGTTCCTATCCCGAGACGCCCTACCCACAGCCCAGGATTCACTGCCCCTCTCCCTGCCTCAGGATCCACAATTTCTCCATCAGATCCTATCCTGAGTTCTGGAGGTGATTCCACAGATCCCATTAACACTCTACCTGACCCACCTCCTGTTTATTTGTACATCCCCAATACTGTGGCCCAACATCATTCAATACTCACCCCTTTAACTTCACCCCAACCCTCCCCATTACCACTCGTCTCCCCCACCTTTCACGCCCTCAGCCCCCGCTCCCCCACTCCTCACTAACCCTGCAGAACCCAACATGTTCCCTGAACAGCTGAGCAACCTCGTTGAGTTTGAAGTGTTTGTCTGTCTGAAGAAGGGTTTCGGCCCGAAACGTCGCCTATCTCCTTCGCTCCTTAGATGCTGCTGCTGCACCCGCTGAGTTTTCTCCAGCATGTTTGTGTACCTTCGTTGAGTTTCACCTGATATGCAAACTCTGCATAAACGCTCATACAGTTTGCAGCAAAACACTATTCCATTCCTTAATTAACGATTCACCACACCTGAACATAGACTCACCTGACGACCTGTCACTTCACATTGTGTTTGCCCAGGGACAGGTACAATATAGTTCACTTGCCAGTGGAAGGGACTTTCGGAAGATTGCAGTCAGAGATTAAAATGAACAGAGGGGAAGGGGGAGAGGTATGTGGCGATGACATCGTGTTGGAGCGTGGTGCTTTCTTTTGAAGAATAAAAGGTATATTTTTATGCATATTGTTCCCAGCTTTTTTTTGAACACGGTCAGAAATTTTTGAACACGTCAGTTTTTCGGAGTCCCGCGCGATGTCGGGACCAGCTCCGCACAACTCCATACGGCTCCAGCGATCGAAGTGGGACCGGCCCCGCGAGGCCGTACGGCTCAAGCGACCACGTTAGGTCACGCTTGCCGCATGCAGTCGCATGCTGGTGGGACAGGCCCTTTAGGTCGCGCTTGCCGCATGGAGTCGCATGCTCATGGGACAGGCCCTTTACTTGCCCATGATGGATGCAAAACACTAGTCCCACCTACCTGTGTTTGACCCATATCCTGGAAACCTTTCGTATCTATGTACCTGTCCAATTTAACTAATACATTGCAGTTTTTAAACTTTAGTAATAATTTTAAAATAAAACAGATAATTTAAAATTGAAGAGAAGTAAAATTAAAATGTTAAACATTTGAAAACAAGGGCAGGACCTACATTGTGAATTAAAAATAGCGGAGTCAGGGGATATGGGGAGAAGGCAGGAACGGGGTACTGATTGGGGATGATCACATTGAATGGCGGTGCTGGCTTGAAGGACCAAACGGCCTACTCCTGCACCTATTGTTTATTGTCTATTGTCTAAATCATGCAAGGAATAGATCGGGTAGATGCACGGTCTCTTGGCAGAGTAGGTTTAATCGAGGACCAGAAGACATAGGTTTAAGGTGAAAGTGATGAAAGATTTAATAGGAATCTGAGGGTTAACGTTTTCACACGAAGGGTGGTGGATGTACGGAACAAGCTGCCAGAGGAGGTCGTTGAGGCTGGGACTATCCCAACTTTTAAGAAACAGTTAGACAGGTGCATGGATAGGACATGTTTGGAGGGATGTGGACCAAATGTGACAGGTGGGACTAGTGTAGCTGGGACATGTTGACAAGTGTGGGCAACTTGCATCGAAGGCCGTGTTTCCACACTGTATCACTCTATGACTCTATGAAAATCTAGATTTTAACTTTTTAGAGGTGTCGGTACGCCATAATTGTGGTGTGGCATTGGGACACATACACTAGTATGGTATACTGACACACTCACCAGTACAGAATACCAACACACCGTGAAGTATATACTATGACAAAAAAGCACTGGAGCTAGCAAAGACGATTTGTTGAATGTGGAGACTGGTGGCATGAAAGTTGTGGATCGAGGGAAACCTGTCCCTGCCCTGTCCAGGAGGAGAGGGTGTGAGACCAGAGGTCTGGAAATGGAAAAGATGCAGTCAAGGGCTCTGACCACTCTGGTAGAGGGAGGCCGTAGTTCAGGAACAAGGAAACACCTTTCAGATGAACGGCTCATCATCAGAGCAAATGTGGCAGAGACTTTGTAACTGGGAGATTGGAATGGAGTCCTTACAGTAGGCAGGAGGGAGGAGGTGGAGTCTTTTACAAACCCAGCGTTGGGCTGAATGGGCTGAATGGCCACATGAATACTGTGATGCAGGGCATTCCTCAGGTTTGCAATTTACAGTGTTAATTCCCTGATGCAGTGTTATTCCACACACCCCATGGAATGCATGTACTTACATGTCGGCCAGGCTGACCCGAGAAGCCAGATGTTCCCCTTCTACCGGCGTCTCCCCGGGTCCCATTGCAGCCATCTCGTCCGGGTGGTCCTCGGGGGCCATGCTGTCCTGGGTGGCCCTGTAACACAGGTTTCATCAGCAGAGTTACTTGGGCAGCTCAGTGTCCCACTGATAGGCCCAGCCCTTCACCCTCCCTCACACCCAGAGCTTCACACCATGCGTCTGACCAGCACCAGGCCACCAGCAAGTAGGCCAGCAAAAGACAATTGGGTGGATCATTGCTTAGTAATTGTCCACATCCATCCCAGTCTCACTGGTATTAATCATTTTTTGATTAGTGAGGCATTAGACTATTGATTAGGAAGGTTCACCAGACTGATTCCTGGGATGTCAGGACTTTCATATGAAGAAAAACTGGATAGACTCGGCTTGTACTCGCTAGAATTTAGAAGATTGAGGGGGGATCTTATAGAAACGTACAGAATTCTTAAAGGGTTGGACAGGCTCGATGCAGGAAGATTGTTCCCGATGTTGGGGAAGTCCAGAACAAGGGGTCACAGTTTAAGGATAAGGGGGAAATCTTTTAGGACCGAGATGAGAAAAACATTTTTCACACAGAGAGTGGTGAATCTCTGGAATTCTCTGCCACAGAAGGTAGTTGAGGCCAGTTCATTGGCTATATTTAAGAGGGAGTTAGATGTGGCCCTTGTGGCTAAAGGGATCAGGGGGTATGGAGAGAAGGCAGGTACAGGATACTGAGTTGGATGATCAGCAATGATCATATTGAATGGCGGTGCAGGCTCGAAGGGCCGAATAGCCTAATCCTGCACCTATTTTCCATGTTTCTATCAAGGATTACATGGAGAAGGCAAGAGAATGGGGTTAAAAGGGAAAAATCGATCAGCCATGATTGAATGGCGGCACAGACTCGACGGGCCAGATGTCTCATAACTGGTATTATGTCCTTCTGTCCTAGTCTGAGGTCTTAGGCCTTAGCTATTGCATATTGGGTATTGGCTCTTAGCTATTATGTATTGGCTATTGGGGTATCATGGTCTTGGGGTCTTATGAAGGATTGATAGACATTTGTCCCAGCCTTCTACCCCACCCTGGTTGGCTCCGTATGATCCTGCCTCACAAACCTCGCCTCTCAATCATCGTTCCCCGACCTGTTTCCTTCCCCTCGGTCCAGCCACACTGGCCCAACCTCCCATGGGCCCCTTACCTGGCCCTGACCCGCACTCTGGATCCAAAGAACAGAAACTCACCGGAATCCCGTCATTCCCAGCAAATCCAGGCACTCCCATCGGTCCCTGTTTAAACAAAAAGTAGTAAATAGATTGAGAGAGTTTGCGATGGAAAACATTAACCTCCCATACTCAAAAGCCATCGGGGGGGGGGTGGGGGCGGTCAGATTAGGGTTCCCCCATGGACCACATGGCTCGGGATTTGGATGTGGGCTCCCAGCATTCCCATTGAGGGAGGACTTAGCTCTGCTGCTGAAACTTCCACTGGCCAAACTCCTAAGGTCCTCCTGAAGTGGAAGGCTTGGCAAGAGAGAGTAATACATCACAGTGGTCACCAGCCGACTTCACAGAGATCCCTGTATACTCGCAACAAAAGGTCGGCAGAACTGGGGAACGCGGGTTTAGTTCTAGTTTCGCTTATTATTGTCACGTGTACAGGGATAAGCTTTTTTGTTGCATGGTATCCAGACAGCGATAAGACTGTACATGATTTGTACATGGTTTAGAGGGATATGGGCCAAATGCAGGCTGGTTGGACTAGTGTAGATGGGACATGTTGGCCGATGTGCGGCAGGTTGGGCTGAAGGGCCTGTTTCAACGTTGGAAGACTCTATGATTCTATGATTACAATGAAACCCAAGGTACAGATAAATTCAAGTAACATCCAATTAAAGACAATGCATTTCGTTGTCTCTGTACTGTACACTGACAATGACAATTAAAATTGAATCTGAATCTGAATCTGATATGGCCCTGTCCCACTTAGGAAACCTGACGGAAACCTCTGGAGACTTTGCGCCCCACCCAAGGTTTCCGTGCGGTTCCCGGAGGTTGCAGGTGGTTCCCGGAGGTTGCAGGTAGGGAGACTGACAAAAGCCTCTGGGAACCGCACGGAAACCTTGGGCGGGGCGCAAAGTCTCCAGAGGTTTCCGTTCCGGTTTCCTAAGTGGGACAGGGGCATATAGTTCGAAGGTCTCCAATGAGATAGGTGGGAGGGCAGGACCATTCTCTCTTCGCTCTCTGAGTGCAAGCATTCGACTGGACTGGAATTTTGGGGATGAAAATTTCACTCCTCAAACATGCTGGGGATATGCTGCTGGTTAGTGCCGAATAAAGGCCCCAAACCAGACTGAACCATGCATGCATTAACTCCTCTAGCAGTGCAGTTGCCAGCAATCTGGCTTTCTGTGTTCACGGGAAGGGTGAAGGAGTTTCTGGCTCAGTAAGGAGATTGGTGGAAAGTCAGTGCAGGTGTGAGGGGGGGGATTTGTGCTCCAATTGTATCGAGCTTAGGAAGAATCCAGGCTTAGACACTGGACCCTGAATGACCATCCTGAAGAATGAAGGGGACCTTTCTGGGCCTAAGGGCCTGTTTCCACACTGTTTGACTCACTCTATCTTTCTGCCATGAGCCATCCAACTGCTTCAGCGAGGAAGGAGATTCCTTGGAATATCAGTGCTTGGAATAATTTAGTGTGAGGCTGCTTTTTGGGTAGGTGGGAATGTGGGTGGTGTCGAGTTATGCTTGTAATAAGGCTCGTACGACGACGTAAACGGAGTATCTCTTTATTTAACAACTCTGTACAACAGCAGCAACAGCAACAGCCTCATGTGCCAGCCCAGGCAACTCCCTAACTGCCACACCCCAGGGTTCCAGTCACATCCGGTTACTGGAGCCTGGCTTCTGTCACACAGGGTCCTAGTGCCCGTCTGCCCAGCCTTACACTATTATTGCATAATACCACAGGTGGTGGGTCCTCCGAGTTGCAAAGCTCTTTCTGGGGACACCAAGTGATCGAGGTAGTCTATGGGACATGGGGAGTGGGTAGAGATGCAGCGATAACCTTTCAAGGGTTAGACGAGAAAATGGCACAGGTCAGGCAGGTTCCTGAACAGAAGGACTGCTTTGTCGGTGCTCAGTGAGAACAGGACCTACTCTGTGATCTCACCGACTCTTCGGGATCGCTTCCCTTCGGTGCTATGTTTACACAACGGTTCTGACTCACCTTGTCTCCCGCCTGGCCAACCCGACCTTCCCACCCTCGGTCGCCTTTTGCTCCAATGTGTCCGGTCACTCCGTGATGGCCGGGTGGGCCCGGCGGTCCCTGGACTCCGCGCAATCCTGGAGATCCCGGACGGCCCTGGAGAAACAGAGGAGTGAGCCGGCTGCTGATCGCAAATCATAATGCATTCACAGTGGCTGGGCACTCGGCCACAGTCTTACCCCCAGCAGGGCACTCAGACAAAATCTCGCCCCCAGCAGGCTGACCTGGGTACAGCCTCACTCCCAGCAGACCACTCATGGTACAGTCTCGGCCCCAGCAGGCTTCTCCCAATACCTTTCATCCCCCAATAGGGCACGCGAGCACAGTCTCATCCCAGCAGCGAGTTGGTCATATTTATGCCAAGGAACTTGAAACCATCTCCACCGTGGCACCTTGGTGACTCTATCCCCACCCCTCAGCTATCCAACTGAAGGAAATAGAAACATAGAAAAATAGGTGCGGGAGTAGGCCATTCGGCCCTTCTAATCAGCACCGCCATTCAATATGATCATGGTTGATCATATAAAATCAGTACCCCGTTCCTGTTTTTTCCCCATATCCATTGATTCCTTTAGCCCTAAGAGCTAAATCTAACTCCCTCTTGGGAACACCCAGTGAATTGGCCTCCACTGCCAACTGTGGCAGAGAATTCCACAGATTCACAACACTCTGGGTTAAAAGGTTTTTCCTCATCATTTTTCCTAAATGGCCTACCCCTTATTCTTAAACTGTGACCCCCCTGGTTTTGGACTCCCCCAACATTGGGATCATTTTTCCTGCATCTAGCCTGTCCAATCCTTTAAGAATTTTATATGTTTCTATAAAATCTCCTCTCATCCTTCTAAATTCCAGTGAATACAAGCCCAGTCGACCCATTCTTTCATCATGTGTCAGTCCCGCCATCCGGGGAATTAACCTGGTGAACCTGCGCTGCACTCCCTCAATAGCAACAACGTCCTTCCTCAAATTAGGAGACCAAAATTGCACACAATGCTCCAGGTGCGGTCTCACCAGGGCCCTGTACAACTGCTGTAGGACCTCCTTGCTCCTAAACTCAAATCCTCTCGCAATGAAGGCCAACATGTCATTAGCTTCCTTCACTGCCTGCTTACTTTCTGTGACTGATGTGCAAGGACACACAGGTCTCGTTGCACCTCCCCTTTTCCTAATCTGACACCATTCAGATAATAATCTGCCTTCCTGTTCTTGCCACCAAAGTAGATCACCTCACATTTATCCACATGTGGCCCAGGGCCTGTCATGTTTCGGGTTCGGAACAGAGCTAATCTTAGATCAAAAGCTTGGGAAATGGGAAATCAAATCTAATACTGGAAGTGATTGCGTGAAGGTTTCTGGTGCAGTTACTGGGTGTTCCACGGGGTGGCGGAGTGATGCAGGGAATGAATGGGTTCCGCCCTGTTCCAATGAGACTCACTGACTGCAGTGGAGCCACGACCTCTGCCTTTTATGAGGGTTCCCGTGCCCATGGACCCACTGCAGCAAGAACACCAATGCCCAGGCGGGAGCGCCACATCTCTGGATTCAAACAATCCTCCAGAACCACAGAAAGCACGATCCACACAATATTCCCAGTACCAGTGTCGAGGGAGCACCGCACTGTGAGAGGAGCAATGCTAAACGAACACCGCTCTCTCCCTCCCCCTGTCTCTCCTTCCCCCTCTTCCTCCCCCCTCTCTCTCACTGCACCCCCTCTCTTTCTCGCCCCCCTCTCTCCCTCCCCCTCTCTCCCCCTCTCCCTCCCCCTCTCTCCCTCACAAGCCTCTCTATCTCACTGCATCCTCTCTCCCTCCCCCTTTCTCTCTCCCCCTCTCTCTCTCATAGAAACATAGAAAACAGATGCAGGAGTAGGCCATTCGGCCCTTCGAGCCTGCACCGTCATTCAATATGATCATGGCTGATCATCCAACTCAGTATCCTGTTCCCCTCTCGCCCCCCTCTCCCTCGCCTCCTTTCCCCCTCTGTCTCTTCCCTTCCTCTCTCCCCCTCCCCTCTCTCTCTCTCTCTTCCTCCCTCTCTCTCTCTCTCTCTCTCCCTCTCTCTCTCTCTCTCTCTCTCTCTCTCTCTCCCCCATCTCTCTCTCCCCCTCCCTCTATCTCTCTCTCTCTCTCTCTCCCCCTACTCTCCATCCCTCTCCATCCCTCTCTCACCCCCCCTCTTTTCCTCCCCATTCTCTCTTCCTCTCTCTTGCCCCCTCTCTCTCTCGCCTCCTCTTCCCTGTCTCTTCCCCTCTGTCTCTCCTTCCCTCCCCCTCCCCTCTCTCTCCTCCTTCAGCTCTCCATCCCTCTCTCCCTCCCCTCTCTCTCTCACACACCCACCCCTTCTCTCCCTCCCCCATTCTTTCTCCCCCCTCTCTCTCGCCCCCTCTCCCGCCCCCCTCCCCCCCTCTGTCTCTCCCTCCATCTCCCCCTCCCCTCTCCCTACGCCCTCTTACTCTCCCCCCTCTCTCTCTCTCCCTTTCTCTACCGTCTCCCCCCCACTCTCTCCCTCCCTCCCTATCTCGCCATCTCTCTCTCTCTCTCTCTCCCACTCCCCCCCCAGTCGCTTCCTTCACCCGCTGGAACGACCAAGCAGGCAAGTAGTTGGTGGAGGGGGTGACTGGGGAGGAGGGGAGAACAAACTCTGGTGAAATTTCTCAACGACCCAGAACATCTGTGGACTTCAGCTATGAACATCTGGGAGAGATTAAACAACCCAGCAGCTGTGCAAGGTAATTTCAGCGAAAGACCCTTGGTGCCGAATTCGCAGAAGAATTCCTGGTAAATACGCCGTTCGGGAACAGTTCACTTTGCCCAGTGAATTAACTCTTGAAGCAGCGAGCTCCGGCAGAAACCCGGGCTCTGTGACCAGAGACTTCTCTCAGGTGGCGAGTCTTGGCAGATTCTCAGGCACAGGGGGAGACTGGAAGCCTTACCCTGTCCCCTCTCCTCCTTTACTCTCACCTCTCTTCTTTCTCTCTCTCCCTCTCCCTTCACCTTTTATCTCCCTCTCTTTTTCTCCCTCCCTGCCCATTGTTCCTGCTTTCTATCCTCCCTCTTCTTCATTCCCCATTTCTCTTCGCACCTACAACTTTCTCTTCCTCCTTCCCTGTCTCTCCCATTGAAGATAGGCATAAAATGCTGGAGTAACTCAGCGGGTCAGGCAGTATCTCTGGAGTGAAGGAAAGGGTGACATTTCGGGTCGAGAACCTTCTTCAGACTGAGAGTTGGGGAGAGAGGGAAACTGGAGAAATGGAAGGGTACAAAGAGAATGCAAGGTGTGAAAACGACATCAAAGCAGATGATGCTCAAGGAAATGTACAATGGTTCAGCGCTGCCTGGGGGGAAAGGTGACAATGAGACCCATAAACAGTAAAATGAATCAGACGAGTCTGGGTTAAAGTGTGGTCATACAGCCAGAGGGCAGTAGTAATCACAGATGAGGAGCAACAAGAGAGGGTGTTGCAGAACGCTCGTCGGAGAGAGGAGGAGAACCTCTTCAAAGTAGGTATACCTTGAGGTGATTTTGCAGTGGAACAGACAAAATGTGTAGGAAGGAACTGCAGATGCCGGTTTACAGAGAAACATAGAAAATAGGTGCAGGAGTAGGCCATTCGGCCATTCGATCCTGCACCGCCATTCAATATGATCACGGCTGATCATCCAACTCAGTATCCCATACCTGCCTTCTCTCCATACCCCCTGATCCCTTTAGCCACAAGGGCCACATCTAGCTCCCTCTTAAATATAGTCAATGAACTGGCCTCAACTACCTTCTGTGGCAGAGAATTCCATAGATTCACCACTCTCTGTGTAAAAAATGATTTTCTCATCTCAGTCACAAAAGACTTCCCTCTTATCCTTAAACTGTGACCCCTTGTTCTGGACTTCCCCAACATCGGGAATAATCTTCCTGCATCTAGCCTGTCCAACCCCTTAAGAATTTTGTAAGTTTCGATAAGATCCCCCCTCAATCTTCTAAATTCTAGCGTGTACAAGCCGAGTCTATCCAGTCTTTCTTCATATGAAAGTCCTGCCATCCCAGGATCAGTCTGGTGAACCTTCTCTGTACTCCCTCTATGGCAAGAATGTCTTTCCTCAGATTAGCATGAAGATAGACTGAAATGTCTACATCTCAACAATGAATAGAAACTGTTGGAAGTGGGTGAGATGCCGAATAACCAGAGCTGTCAGTGCAGGGACCCCACTGTGGTTACACAGTTCTGCCATGTTACACAGTCTCACCGCGATATCCAGTCTCACCGCCTTACACAGTCTCATTTGTGTACACAATGTCACTGCGCTACACAATCTCACTGCGATCTTCATTGGTTCTTGCAAACAATGCAGGCGTTAGAAAAGCTATCTATATTATTGTTTATTGACTGGTAGAATTCAATAGGGAGGTCATGCTTCAGTTACACAAGACCATGTCTGGAGAACTGTGCTCTCTGTATTCGGAAGGATGTTACCAGAACATAGAACAGTACTGCACAGGAACAGATCCTTCACCCCACGATATATATGTGCTGACTATGACACCATTCTATAGTAATCTAATTGCCTCCACATGATCCATTCCCCTCCATCTCCTGCCTCCTGATGTGTCTGTCGAAATACCTCTTAAATATTGTTATGGTATTTGCTTCTAGAACCTTGTCCGGTGATGCATTCCAGGCACTTATATCTCTCTGAAAAACAATTTGTCTCGCATATTTCCTTTAAACTTTCCACCTGTCATCTAAAATTTATGCTCTCTAGTATTTACCATGTCCACCTGGGGGAAAAAGAGACTTTGACTGGCTACCATATCTATGCATCTCTGATCATTTTCATCTGGTTGCCCCTCATCCTCTGACATTCCCTCGAAAATTATCGAAGTTATATAACCTGCCTTTGTGGCAATACTCGCTGATCCAGGGCAGCATCCTGCTACAGTGTTTTTGGAACTGCAGATCGGAGAATCGAAGGTTCCACAATCAAGCTGGAGAAACTCAGTGTGTAGCAGCAAATCTGTACGAACAATACAGCCGAAACCAAGGTTTTGTACAGCCCCTCCACATGGTTTACTGACTTTTATAATAACCGTATAACCATATAACTACAGCACGGAAACAGGCCATCTCGACCCTTCTAGTCCGTGGGAGTACTAGTCCCATATACCTGCCTCATGACCATAACCTTCCATTCCCACCATCCATATAACTATGTTTTATTTTTAAATGATAAAAAAACGAATGCCTCCACCACCTTCACTGGAAGCTCCCTCACACAGCCAATGTCTCTGAGTAAAGATCGTGTACTGTGTTGGACCAAAACTGTACACATACAGCCAAACCAAGGTTTTGTACCAGCTGTAACAGGGTTTACTGCACTTTTGGATTCAATCTCCAGACTGGTAAACGTGTGCCTCATGGCTCTGCACCACCATTTCCAACTATGTTCTGACTTTGAAGGAGCTGTCATTGCACCCCAGAATCCCTCTGCATCAATGTCCTTAAGGATCGTGTCATTGACCTAATATTATCATCTTAGATTTAACCGCAAAAAAGGCAACACCTCGCACTTGTTTGGATTAAACTCCGCCAACAATTTCTCTGCCCACATTTCCAACTAGTCTACATCCTGCGGTATCATTTGACAATATTCCTTTATATGTACCAATTGTGTTCCAATTGTGCGCACACACACACACACACACACACACACACACACACACACACACACACACACACACACACACACACACACACACACACACACACACACACACACACACACACACACAATATTAGCGATGTTACAAAACCCACCATCAGTGGCGCTCCAGATCCACCACTGGCTCTGTGTGCGACTCTGGAGACTTTGGGGGCTCCCACTTGCACAATCTTCCCCCCATCCCCTCCTCCTATCCAGCTATCCCTAAAAAGACCATGCTTTTCAGGTTTGAGTAAAAATCATATTCCTGAGAATCCTCTCCAATACTTTTCCCATCACTGGTTTCAATAGACAATAGGTGCAGGAGTAGGCCATTCGGCCCTTCGAACCAGCACCGTGTGATCATGGGTGATTATCACCAATCAGTACCCCCGTTCCTGCCTTCTCCCCATATCCCCTGACTCTGCTATTTTTAAGGGCCCTATCTAGCTCTCTCTTGAAAGCATCCAGAGAACCTGCCTCCACCGCCCTCTGAGGCAGAGAATTCCACAGATAGTTTCCCCATCACAGGCCAAAAATCTGCTAGATTATATCTACTATCTCTGTTAAACAGAGGGACATTACTGGCTATTCTCTGGGTCTGGGTAGGCTGTGGCTAACAAAGATCCCAGCAATCTTCTCTCTTATCTCTCTCAATATCCTAGGTCAGAGACCACCAGGCCCTGTAACCTTATCCACCCTAATGTTAGATCAAACAGTCATAGAGTGATACAGCATGGAAACAGGCCCTTCAGCCCAACCTTGCCCACAATGGCCAATATGTCACAGCGACACTAGTCACACCTTCCCTGCATTTGGTCATATACCTCCAAACCTGTCCTGTCCATGTACCTGTCTAACTGTTTCTTAAACATTAGGATAGTCCCTGCCTCCTCTGGCACCTTGTTCCATACACATACCACCCTTTGTGTGAAAAGGTTACCACTCAGATTCCTATTAAATCTTTCCCCCTTCACCTTAAACCTATGTCCTCTGGCCTCGATTCACCTACTCTGGGCAAGAGACTCTGTGCATCTATTCCTCTCATGATTTTATACAGCTCTATAAGATCACCTCTCATCCTTCTGCACTCCAAGGAATAGAGTCCCAGCCTACT
Source organism: Leucoraja erinaceus (assembly GCF_028641065.1). Lineage (NCBI taxonomy): Eukaryota > Metazoa > Chordata > Chondrichthyes > Rajiformes > Rajidae > Leucoraja > Leucoraja erinaceus. The sequence goes on from NC_073382.1 coordinate 12,134,884, forward strand.
CAACCTCCCCCTATAGCTCAGACCCGCTGGTCCACGCAATATCCTCGTAAATCTTCTCTGTACCCTTTCCAGCTTGACACCATCTTTCCTATAACATGGTTCCCAAGCACTGAACACAATACTCTAAATGCAGCCTCACTAACGTATTATACAACTGCAAAACGACCTGTGTAGGAAGGAACTGCAGATGCTAGTTTAAACTGAAGATAGACACAAAATGCTGGAGTAACTCAGCAGGACGGGCAGAATCTCTGGAGAAAAGGAATGCGTGATGTTTGGCGCCGTGACCCTTCTCCAGACTGACTTCACCCACTTTAACATCATTGGGAAACTTGCTAATCTTGCCATGTATCTCATGCAAATGGTTGATATAGACAACAAACAGTAACAGGCCCAGCACCGAACACTGCAGCACACCACTAGTCACAGGCCACCTTCTACCGACACATTCTGCTTCCTTCCATGAAACTAATTTTCTATCCATTCAGCTACTGCTACTGTATCTTTCGAATGCTTTGCTGAAGTCCATATATACACACATCACTGCCCTCGTCGACCTTTTTGGTCACGTCTTCTAAAAACTCATTCAGATTTGTGAGACATAACCTCCCATGTACAAAACCATGCTGACTATCCCTAATCAGCCGTTGCCCATCTAAATGCATGTACCTCTCAGAATACTCTCTTGTTACTTGCCAACTATAAATGTTAAGCTCCACGGCCTATAGTTCCCAGCATTTTCCCTGGAAGCCCGTATTGAATGGAGGCACAACATTTGCCACCCTAATATTCTTAAAGAGACACAACACTTCTTCCTTGATGCCCTAGAATATCAGCATATCACTCCCTAATGTCTTAATGCCAATAGTGAATACTGTTGCAAACTACACATTTAGTATCTTGTCCACTTTCTCTGGTTCCAGGTATAAATTCACTCCCTTGCCCTTGACTGGTCCTACCCTCTCCCTCATACCTTCTTGTTTTTAATGTGTGTACATCATACATTGAGATTTTCCTTAATCCTACTTGCCAGGAACATTCCATGGCTCCTTTCAGCCCTCCCAATTCCCTGCTCGAGTTCTTTCCCGCTTCCTTGGTATTCCTCAAGGGCCCGTTCAGATTTCAACTTCCTAATCCTTACAAATGCTTCCTTTTTTCTTTTGGATTAAATTTACAACATGTCTCATCGTCCTGAACCTTTCCATCTCTTGCCTTTCTTCCTCTAAGGAGCATATTGGTCCTGAATTCGGACCAGATGGCCTTTAAATAACTCCCACATGTCAAATGTGGATTTACGCAATAATAGCTGCTCCCAATCCACTCTCACCAGCTCCTGCCGAGTAACGTTGTTATCTAACTTTCCCCAATTCTGCATTCTTTCCCGAGGTACACTCTTACCCGTATGCCTGACAAATGATAAGTAATTATTTATGATCGCTGTTCCCAAAATGCTCTTTTGCTGAAACTGATTTTCCGATCACCTAGCAAGGCTTATTTTCCAGTACAAGGACTAATAAGTCCTTATCCTTGCTCAGAATATCTATATAATGTGTCAAGAAACCCCATGGGATTTACCTCTGCAGTATAGTCCCATCTAAGCCTCTGGCACTGAGGAAGTTCTGGTCAATACAGGGAAATTAAAGTCATTCATCAGTTCATTAGTTCCAGAAGCATTCAATCATGGCTGATTCCACTATTCAATCACGGCCACTATTCAATCACGGCTGATTATCTTTCCCTCACCCCCATTCTCCTGCCTTCTCTTCATACCCGCTGACATCCCTACTAATCAAGAATCTGTCAATCTCCACCTTAAAAATATTAATTGACTTGTCCTCTATTGCCACCTGCGGCAATGAATTCCACAGATTCACCACCCTCTGACTAAATAAATTCCTTCACATCTCCTTTCTCCTTTCTAAAGGTGTGTCCTCTTATTCTGAGGCTATGGCCTCTAGTCCTGGACTCTCCCACTAGTGGAAACATCCTCCCCACATTCACTCTGTCTAGGCTTTTCACTATTGGGTAAGTACCAATGAGGTCACCCCCTCATCCTTCTAAACTCCAGCGAGTACAGGCCCAGTGCCTTCAAACACTCGACATATGTTAACCCTATCATTGCTGAGATCATTCTCATCACCCTCCTCTGGACCCTCACCAATGCCAGCACATCCATCCTCAGATACGGGGCCCAAAACTGCTCACAATACTCCAAATGCAGTCTGACGCAGAGGATCATTGGTTGCCCTCTCCCCTCCCTGATGGACATCTACACCTCCCGCTGCCTTAGCAGGGCAAAGAAGATCACCAAAGACAGCTCCCATCCTGCGTTTGGACTGTTCGACCTGCTGCCCTCTGGAAGGCGCTATAGGTGCATCAAATCCAGGACAAACAGACTCAGGAATAGCTGCTTCCCGAGAATTATATCTACCATAAATTTAAATCCACACATGCACTGACTACACCGCCCAACACGGACTTCCATCTGTATATATGTATATATGTATGTAGCGCCGTAGAATTTGTGCACCTATTCCCCCCCCCCCCCTCCCTTCTCTTTTTTTGTTTTTCTGTTTCTTGTTTTTTGTGTAAAATTGTATGTATGCACTGAGTACGAGCAGCTTTCAGTTTCACTGTACATGTATAGTGACAATAAATGGCATATCTATATCTGACCAGTGCCTTATACAGCCTCGGCATCACATCCCTGTTTTGGTATTGCATCCCTCTCAAAATAAATGAGCTCCAGCTATATGCTTCATTTATTATTGCTCTCAAAGATGTCTCTCTAAGGTTGACTATGGCATGCTCCTTGACCAGTAGTGCCGCTCCTCTAGTTCCTTTCCATCCCGTTCCATCACATTGGAACGTTGCGCTTCTAGTCATGTCCTTCTCACAAGCAAGTCTCTCTAATGGTTCTATTATAGTTCCATGCACTAATCAAAACTCTAAATTAATCTGCCTTACCCTTAATATTCCTTGCATTGAAATAAACACCCTTTAGCCTATCAGCCTTGCCGTATTCATGAACCAGGGTTAGGAAGGGAGTTTGAGAGCTCGGGGTCAAGGCAACTGAAGGTGGAGAGAGAGAGGCCAGGAGATAGAGAGCGAGTTCCAGAGCTCAGAGCCCAGGCAAATTAAAGTCTGGCCATGTGGTGGAGTGATGAGAAACATAGAAACTAGGTGCAGGAGGAGGCCATTCGGTCCTTCGAGCCAGCACCGCCATTCATTGTGATCATGGCTGATCCTCCCCTATCAATAACCCGTGCCTGCCTTCTCCCCTTATCCCTTGACTCCACTAGCCCCTAGAGCTCTATCTAACTCTCTCTTCAATCCATCCAATGACTTGGCCTCCACTGCCCTCTGTGGCAGGGAATTCCATAAATTCACAACTCTCTGGGTGAAAATGTTTTTTCTCACCTCAGTCTTAAATGACCTCCCCTTTATTCTAAGACTGTGGCCCCTGGTTCTGGACTCGCCCAACATCGGTAACATTTTTCCTGCATCTAGCTTGTCCAGTCCTTTTATAATTTTATATGTTTCTATAAGATCCCCCTCGTCCCTCTAAACTCCAGCGAATACAAGCCTAGTCTTTTCAATCTTTCCTCATATGACAGTCCCGCCATCCCAGGGATCAATCTCGTGAACCTACGCTGCACTGCCTCAATCACAAGGATGTCCTTCCTCAAATTAGGAGACCAAAACTGTACACAATACTCTAGATGTGGTCTCACCAGAGCCCTATACAACTGCAGAAGAACCTATTTGCTCCTACACTGAAATCCTCTTGTCATGAAATTGAATGATGTTGAAGATTCGGTAATTGACGAAAGATTTTGTGTGAACTCGGATTCACAAAGGGTCCAAGGTGGAGATGAGCCATGGTGGGAGTGTGTTGGAACAGTGATCACATGTTGGGGGATTGGGGGAGGGGAGTGGTACCAGGGTGATATGGGGAGTATTCGGAGACGCGAAGGGTTAAGTGACGAGGAGCACTGTGACACGATCAGAGGGGAGAGAGAGCTCTGTATCTGTGATTTTCAAACAGGATGTCACCTTGAACCCATCTCCTGTGCCTGTGCTACCAATGACCACAGACTGTGGGCGTAAAATTCCGGCAACACTGTCCTCTCCCTTTCCCCTTCCCTCTGCTCAACTGCCTCCCACTTAGCACTGTATTGATTTAAACATTCTCATCCCTGTTTCCACAATATCTCCCATCCCACTGTCCCAGAAGGGCAGCACAGTAGCACAGCAACAGAGCTGGTGCCTTACAGTGCCAGAAACCCGGGTTCAATCCTGACTATGGGTGCTGTCTGTACGGAGTTTGAACGTTCTCCCTGTGACCACATGGGTTTTATCCCGATTCACTGTTTTCCTCCCACACCCCAAAGACGTACACGTTTGTAGGTAAAATTGGCTTTGGTAAAATTGAAAATTGTCGCTACTGAGCGTACGGGGTGATCGCTAGTCGGCGTGGACTCAGTAGGCCGAAGAGCCTGTTTCCACACAGTGTCCCTAAAGTCTAAGAGTTTACACTTGCTCAGATCAAATCTGCACTCTTACAAATCCACCTTTCCATCATCTGCTTCTCCCTGCTCCAACTGATTTGCTACCAGCAGCGTTCATCTTGCTTAGGGCCTCAGCTCTGGATTCTCTCCACACTTCTCCGCCTCTCCCTCCCCCTTCTATTGCATGGGTCTCGAGCTCTGGCACTCTCCGCTCACACTGCTCCCACTCTCTTGAAAATCCCCCTCTGAATTCTCTGGCTTTGTCTCAGGATCAAGTCACCTGTCCCAACATTTCATGATGTGGCTCGATGTCAGAACCTGTTTGATATTTGTGGAGCGCTGGGATATTTTCCCAGTTAGCGAGCGTGCCGTGTGATTGCTCTGCACCGCTCCTGCTGATCAACAGCGGGAAAAGCCATTAGCGTGGCGGGAAATTGGACCCACCATCAATGTTAGTGAGAAAGCCAAATGACCAACACAGCTGGAAGCAAAAACTAACCAACAAAACATCTGTCTTGTGAAATTGACCTGTTTTTAATGGCAGGTCATGTTTTAGTAACTTAGAACACAGAACATAGTACAGAACAGCACGTGAACAGGCCCTTTGGCTCACAACGTTTGTGATCAACATGATGCCAAGTTAAACTTTAGTTACGTTTGGATGGATACAGCATTGGAATAGGCACCTCAGCCCATGCCGACCATCCATCACCTATTCACACTGGTTCTGCTACCCCTCTTTCTTATTGACTCATCCCAACACACTGGGATTAATTTCGCAGAGGCCAATTTAGTTACGACTACACTTGTCTTTGGGATGTGGGAGAAAGGTTAAACACATGGAAGCAATCCTCACTATCACAGGAATAACGTGCAAACTCCACACCGCCAACACCCAAGGTCAGGATCGTAGCCAGGTCTTTGGGGTTGTGAGGCTGCCGCTCCACCACTGCACCACTGTGCTGTCACTAATCTCCACTGCCTTCACGTGCCCTATATTCCTCCATTCCCTGCACATCCTTGTGCCCATCTAAAAGCTTTGTGCTGCTGGCAAAGGAACCTGCTGCCACAATGATATCACAAAGACCAGAGCCAGAGGGGCAAAGACCAATGGTACTCTCCCAAATGAGCAGTGAGGAGATTTGAGTGCATTACTGTAGAAACGAGAAACTTCAAATGCTGTTTGATATACAATTTAAAGAAGGGTTTCGACCCGAAACCTCATCTATCCATGTACTCCAGATTTGTATTGTATAGGGTGATTTCACCAAATGTCAAATGAGCGTAGATCCCCCCCTCACGTGACCGAAAAATTTCACCAATTATCGCATTTGCTCGCTGAATTTCATCAAAAGTAAGTTAATAATGCCTTACTTTTGATGAAATTCAGTGAGCAAACGCGATAATTCCCGATATTTTGGATCTTTAAATCTCCACGGCAAATGTCTGCTGTTCACTTCCGCTGTTTTTCCACCTTCAGTTCCCTCTTGTAATTACCTTACCTTCTATCTTTTTTTTTGCCTGAAAATTTAGGTCGCTGTGCTTCATGGTCACCCCGACTAGCACAGAAAATTTCAGCTCAAATATCGGCCGTTTTCCATGTTTTTAACGGGTGTGAAAGTGCGTGTTTCCCCATTCACTAACATGTACCGAAGTGACATATGTCCTCCAGTTAAATTTTTCGGTCACGTGAGGGGGGATCTACGCTCATTTGACATTTGGTGAAATCACCCTATTGTATTGTATTGTACTCCTTTATTGTCATTCAGACTTTTCAGTCTGAACGAAATTTCGTGCCTTGCAGTCGTAATAAAATAATAAAACACACACTTAACACAGATTTAACATCCGCCACAGTGAGTCCACCAGGTTCTCCTCACTGTGATGGAAGGCAAAAGTCTTAAAGTCCTTGTCTCTTCCCTCCTTGTTCTCCCTCTGCGTTGAGGCGATCCAGGCTTCCGTTGTTGTGACCCCGCCAGGAGATGGTATATAGCCCTGTCCCACTTAGGAAACCTGAATGGAAACCTCTGGAGACTTTGCGCCCCACCCAAGGTTTCCGTGCAGTTCCCGGAGGTTGCAGGTGGTTGCCGGAGGTTGCAGGCAAAGATCTTATAGCGGAGCAAGATAGGCTACTCCTGCTAAATGCAATGGACTGACGTGTAGTACGCTATGGAGAGGATCATGGGCATTTTCCACGCCCATTTTAGCAACCTGAGCCTACCTAACCCGACCCGACTCGCACTGTAATCAATGTTGCGGGGCAACAGTTTGTGTGGGTCAGATTCATAAATCTGTCAGTTCAAACTTCTTGTCAAGAATAAAATTTGATTCTGGTAATTGTCTTTTTTAATGTTTTTTAAATCATTTCTTTTTAAATGGCTCACAAGCAGTGTTTGAGTTGATTTTGTAGTAACCGGAACCGACCCGGCTCGCAGGGTGATTGACAGGGGGGACTTTTTGTGCGTGATATAGGGTTAGATTCATAATTCTGTTAGTTCATAATTCTGTTGATTCTTGTTAAGGAATAAAATGTTTATAAACACACATACATGAAAATTATATAAATGTATATAACACACACAATTATATTTATTCTAAACCAATAATGAACTTTATTTCAGACTAGACAAGGGACATTAAATAAGAAACATTGTAAATAAGAAACATTTGTCTTGGGGCACTCTCTCTGCTCCGGGCCCCCACTCCTTCTCCCCGGGCCCCGCACTCCTTCTCCCCGCTGCCCCGCACTCTCTCTCCCCGCTGCCCCGGGCCCCGCACTCTCTCTCCCCGCTGCCCCGGACCCCGCACTCTCTCTCCCCGCTGCCACGGGCCCCGCACTCCTTCTCCCCGCTGCCCCGGGCCCCGCACTCTCTCTCCCCGCTGCCCCGCACTCCTTCTCCCCGCTGCTGCCCCCCCGCACTCCCTCTCCCCGCTGCCCCGGGCCCCGCACTCCCTCTCCCCGCTGCCCCGCACTCTCTCTCCCCGCTGCCCCGGGCCCCGCACTCCTTCTCCCCGCTGCCCCGCACTCCTTCTCCCCGCTGCCCCGGGCCCCGCACTCCCTCTCCCCGCTGCCCCGCTGCCCCGCACTCTCTCTCTCCCCGCTGCCCCGGGCCCCGCACTCCTTCTCCCCGCTGCCCCGCACTCCCTCTCCCCGCTCCCCCCGGGCCCCGCACTCCTTCTCCCCGCTGCCCCGCACTCCTTCTCCCCGCTGCCCCGCACTCCTTCTCCCCGCTGCCCCGCCGCACTCCCTCTCCCCGCTGCCCCGGGCCCCGCACTCCTTCTCCCCGCTGCCCCGGGCCCCGCACTCCCTCTCCCCGCTGCCCCGGGCGGCCCCGCACTCCTTCTCCCCGCTGCCCCGGGCCCCGCACTCCCTCTCCCCGCTGCCCCGGGCCCGCACTCCCTCTCCCCGCTGCCCCGGGCCCCGCACTCCCTCTCCCCGCTGCCCCGGGCCCCGCACTCCCTCTCCCCGCTGCCCCGGGCCCCGCACTCCCTCTCCCCGCTGCCCCGCACTCCTTCTCCCCGCTCCTTCTCCCCGCTGCCCCGGCCCCTTGCACTCCTTCTCCTCGCTGCGGATCCAATATTTGGCCGGAAGCAAGAAGGCGGGAGCAAGAAAGCGGAGCAAGATGGCGGAACAAGATGGCGGAGTCAGGTTGCTAAAATGTGTCCTGTAATCACCCATGAAACCGCCCATGAGCGCACCTCACGTTTGCGTGAGAGTAACCTATCTTGCTTCGCTCTAAGATCTTTGGTTGCAGGTAGTGGAAGCAGGTAGGGAGACTGACAAAAACCTCCGGGAACCGCACGGAAACCTTGGGTGGGGCGCAAAGTCTCCAGAGGTTTCCGTTCAGGTTTCCTAAGTGGGACAGCGGCAGATCCCGCGGCTGAATCCGAACTCCGCGAACGGGCCGGTTCAAACTCCGCGGCCCGGGGCGGTCGAAGCTGCTGACCTGCTGAGTCACACCCGCACTTTGTGTATCCTTGGGTGCATTACTGTTCACCTAATGTGTAAACACCAAATGAACCTAATGTGTACAATTCACCTAGAGTAGCTTGGATTAGCATCTGTGCACATGTAGCTGTGGGATTAATGAGCCAGCATTTAACATGTCCCCAGGATCGACATACTTGCTGTTGATGTACGGAGGAGGATCAGTCCGCTTAAGTCCATTTAAGCTTTGGTGGACGGGGTTAATTTCGAGTTAAACTCATTTTAACTGCAGTGAAAAGTTGGTACCTTTCCTCGCCCACGACATTCCTCAGCATTTCCTCTGGAATTTCTTTCACAAAGGATCGCCGTTAATGACAAACCCGTTTGTCTGGGATTTCTCCAGCAATGCTGATCTTAAGCATTGTTACCATTCCTCTCCCATCCTTAAATCATATGCACACGAGTGTCCATTAGCTGAGAACCCTTGCTGGCTGGTGTCAAAGGTCTCATCCGCCCACGCTCTGGAGGAGATCTCTGGTTCCCAGTCCCCAGGCGCGGATTTTGGAGACTTGTTCGGCTGAGGAACGGTGCAAGAGTGGGCGGAGGCCGAAAAATCGCAATGTCCCAGCATTTGTCCTTGGCAACACCACTGCACTTCCTCTCCCACAGTCTTCCCCCATCTCCCTCCGCGGGGATGTTTGGACATGTCAAAAGAGCAAAAGAAACTTGAAACCTGGAAGCAAGTAATCCTGCAGATCCAGACACACAAACTACATACAGATTCCTAAAGCAATCGTATTCTGCACAGAAGCCCAGGGCGCTGAGTTTTGAAGGGGTTGGTTCAAAAGGAGTGGATCTGATGACTGCTGGCATTTAGTGACTGTGATCTCCTTGTTGTTGCATTGCTATTTATTGCTGTGTGTGTGTGTGGGGTGAAGGTAGTGGAGGAGATGTGGAGAGTGAGAGAGTGGGGTTAGATAAGGTGGGATATTGAAGTGTATGGAGAGGGAGGGTAGGATTAGACTTGGTGGGATAATAAAGGGGGAGGAAGTGACATTGGATAAGGCGGTTCCTGGTGAAGAGAAAACCCAGGGATACCTTGCGCCCGCGACGGTTGAGACTCCAGAGCTCAAGCTTGTGCTGGCTGCTTCATGATCCAGTGTCCATAGAAACATAGATATTAGGTGCAGGATTAGGCCATTCGGCCCTTCAAGCCTGCACCGCCATTCAATATGATCATGGCTGATCATCCAACTCAGTATCCCGTACCTGCCTTCTCTCCATACCCCCTGATCCCTTTAGCCACAAGGGCCACATCTAACTCCCTCTTAAATATAGCCAATGAACTGGCCTCAACTACCCTCTGTGGCAGAGAATTCCAGAGATTCACCACTCTCTGTGTGAAAAAAAATTTCTCATCTCGGTCCTAAAAGATTTCCCCCTTATCCGTAAACTGTGACCCCTTGTTCTGGACTTCCCCAACATCGGGAACAATCTTCCTGCATCCAGCCTGTCCAACCCCTTAAGAATTTTGTACGTTTCTATAAGATCCCTCCTCAATCTTCTAAATTCTAGCGAGTACAAGCCGAGTCTATCCAGTCTTTCTTCATATGAAAATCCTGCGATCCCAGGAAACACACCATGGCTCATGAATTACCTTGTGTCTGCACAACCCCCAGCCAACTGACGCAGTCTGTTTTACTTGGATTTGCTCTTTGAATTTACGCTTCAATCCTTATCACATCCCCACGTCAGCTGGTTCCCATGGCGATGGCCAAAATTTCAAACTGAGACCATTTGAAGCGCTTTCATGTCGGTCCCAGGGAAAAGCTTGGAATTGTGTTCCTTTCCCATCACGTAGATTGTAAAATATCACGGTGTGGGTGGATAAACCTCTGAGGTATTGAGGAATAGATCCCAGGGACATATCTCAAACCACAGTCATTCAGTCCATCCACACTGGAGGTGGCAATTAACCCTATTCCACGTCCGTGTGAGGAAAAAATATTGCTGATCACATGTGTAGGAAGGAACCGCAGATGCTGGTTTACACTGAAGATTGACACAACGGATGACGTTTTGGGTCGAGACCCGAAACGTCACCCATTCCTTCTATCCAGAGATGCTGCCTGACCCGCTGAGTTACTCCAGCATTTTGTGTCTATTCTTGATCACATGGCAGACCCGCTTCTGGTTGTGCAAATTCCCATACCCCCCTATTTAGGTGATGCACCTCTTACCCTGGGCAGCTATGCTTGACCAGGCCAACCCTGCAACGCCACCAGGACTGCGGGCCTTCATGGTCAGGTCAAGAACCCTGCACTTGCAAACTGGGACTTGGAAAAATTTTGGCAGAGTTGCCATAACCAACTACTCTGTGTACTGTCTCAGTGTAGAAACATAGAAACATAGAAACATAGAAATTAGGTGCAGGAGTAGGCCATTCGGCCCTTCGAGCCTGCACCGCCATTCAATATGATCATGGCTGATCATCCAACTCAGTATCCTGTACCTGCCTTCTCTCCATACCCTCTGATCCCTATAGCCACAAGGGCCACATCTAACTCCCTCTTAAATATAGCCAATGAACTGGCCTCAACTACCTTCTGTGGCAGAGAATTCCAGAGATTCACCACTCTCTGTGTGAAAAATGTTTTTCTCATCTCGGTCCTAAAAGATTTCCCCCTTATCTTTAAACTGTGACCCCTTGTTCTGGATTTCCCCAACATCGGGAACAATCTTCCTGCATCTAGCCTGTCCAACCCCTTAAGAACTTTGTAAGTTTCTATAAGATCCCCCCTCAATCTTCTAAATTCTAGCGAGTACAAGCCGAGTCTATCCAGTCTTTCTTCATATGAAAGTCCTGACATCCCAGGAATCGGTCTGGTGAACCTTCTCTGTACTCCTGCTCTACTGCTATACACTTGTACTGTATCTGAGATGCTTATCTAAGATGTATCTAAGTGCTTATGTATAGTGATATTTGAACTGAGCTGTACACAAAGATGAATTTCACTGTACCTAAGTACATGTGATAAAATAAAGCACCAAGCATCTCCCACCCTCTAATGCAGTGAGCCACTAAACACCCTCTATTACCAAGTTGCCGATAGACAAACAGAAGTGTGGGGAGGGCAGGAATGTGGGATAAGCCGGAGGGAGAGAAGATGTGGGAATATTTGGAGGGTGCAGTGAGGTTCATTAAAGAGAGTGTGGAAATGAGATTAATCAGAATGATCAGGGAGATTGGATTGAATGGAGTGTGGAAGTAGATTAATTGCAGAAACCCATTAACAGAACAGGCCAAGCCTTAATTAATCTGGCTGAGTAAGGGCCTGTAGACAGCACCATTGCTGGTACAGAGGGTACCTGTGCACCATCCATTAGGAAGGCTTGTCCTTCACAGAAACCAGGACCAACCCATGCTGAAGAAGAAGGGTCCCAATCTGAACAGTCACCTATCCATGTTGTCCAGCGATACTGCCTGACCTGCTGAGTTACTCCAGCATGTTCTGTCCCTTTGTGTAAACCTGCATCTGCAATTCCTTGCTTCTGGCTCGGCTGTGCTGAGGTTGGGGGTAGGGCTGAGGGCGGGGTAGGGCTGAGGGTGGAGTAGGGCTGATGGGAGTGGAGGGCTGAGGGGGGTGTAGGGCTGTGGAGGCAGGGCTGAGGGATGGAGGTAGGTCTGAGGGTGGTTGCGGCATGGAGAAGGGCTGAGGGTGGAGTTGGGCTGAGGGTGGAGTTGGTCTGAGGGTGGAGTTGGTCTGAGGGTGGAGTTGGGCTGAGGGTGGAGTTGTTGGGCTGAGGGTGGAGTTGGGCTGAGGCATGGAGAAGGGCTGAGGGTGGAGTTGGGCTGAGGGTGGAGTTGGGCTGAGGCATGGAGAAGGGCTGAGGGTGGAGTTGGGCTGGAGGGTGGGGGTGGGCTGAGGGTGGAGATGGGCTGAGGCATGGAGTTGGGCTGAGGGTGGGGGTGGGCTGAGGGTGGAGTTGGGCTGAGGTATGGAGAAGGGCTGAGGGTGGGCTGAGGGTGGAGTTGGGCTGTGGGTGTAGGCAGCTGATGGAGTAGAAATTGCCCATTTATACCTCAAACCCAGCAAAATCAATGCTGACGTGACTACAACCTCAATACCTCGCCTCCTTGGCTAGCAAGCTTATCTTGCTCTGCCTTGAAAATACTCACAGTTTCTGTTCATGCTGCCCTTTCAGAGTGTCAAAGATTCACAATTTAACAAACAAGTTTTTCAAAAATCCTTTTAACTGAGCGCTCTCTTATGTTTCAACAGTGACCCTAGTTGTGAACGTTTCCCACCTAGTTCAGGAAATCTCCTCTCCACAGACACCCTGCCCAGACCTCCGAAGATCCTCCATCCACCTCTCATGCTGGGCTAGGATCCACATGTCCACCTTTCCTCACAAGGCAACCTGCCCATTCTGATTGTTGGACCAGGAAGTCTCCTCTGAACCACTTCCAAACTGATTCCTTAAATAAGGAGACAAACGCTGTACCCAGGCCTCCAGTTGTGATCTCACTGATGTGTTATGTAACTCATCAACTTGGGCATTGGGCCAAAATAGCACGCAGATGGGCTCATGTGATTTGATGTGTGTCTCACAGTCCTTTTTTTTATCCATGACTACAATTTGTGTCTGGAACATCTGGTCAATGCTGGAGGAGGGCACCTAGGGAGTGCAGGGCTCGGGTTCCAAGGGTTCAGGGAGGATTAATGCCCCTGTCCCACTTAGGAAACCTGAACGGAAACCTCTGGAGATTTTGCGCCCCACCCAAGGTTTCCGTGCAGTTCCCGGAGGTTGCAGGTGGTTGCCGGAGGTTGCAGGTTGTGGAAGCAGGTAGGGAGACTGACAAAAAAACCTCCGGGAACCGCACGGGAAACCTTGGGTGGGGTGCAATGTCTCCAGAGGTTTCCGTTCAGGTTTCCTAAGTGGGACAGGGGCATTAGGGATTAAGGAGAAGGGAGATGAGCGTGAGAGGGTAAATACTGAGGGAGAGTGTCACTGTGTAAGGGGTAGCGCTGAGGACGTGCCACCGTGTGAGAGGGGCAGTGCTGAGGGTTTGCCCTGTTGGGGAAGGGGCAATGCTGAGGGAAGTCTCCACTGTGGGAGGGGAAGTACTGAGCAAAGATCTTTGGTACTAAGTGAACAATGTACTGTGGGAGGGGCAATGCTCAGGGACTACAGAACTGTGCGAAGGTCAGGGCCTGAGGGAAAGTCGTGTAGACAGAGGATCAGCGAGGTGGGAAATGCAAACCTGAACCAAGGATATCTCTGATAAAAATCCCAAGACAGTGAAAATGAGACGTGGAACCAGCGTCATCCCACTGAATCAAGTTTGGGTCTGAGGTAACATTTGAGCCAAAGGTGGGGTAAGTATTTCCCCCCAAACACAGCCAATGCTCTCCTCTCTGCCTCAATGCTGGCACTGAGCAACTTCCGCCAGCCTTACTGTGTGTGCCATGTGGAAAGGCAGAAAGCTTGCGTGCCATTCTTGTCATCGGTAGTGGCACGGTGGCGCAGTGGTAGAGTTGCTGCCTTACAGTGCCAGAGACCCGGGTTAGATCCTGACTACTTTGTGCTGTCTATGCGGAGTTTGTGTGCTCTCCCCGCGACCATATGGGTTTCTCCGGGTACTCCAGTTTCCTCCAACACTCCAAAGACAGGTTTGTAGGTTAATTGGCTTCAGTAAAAATTGTAAATTGTCCCTCGTCTATAGGATTGTGCATGTATGAGGATCGCTGGTCGGCGTGGACCTGATGGGCCAAAGGGCCTGCTTCCGTGCTGTACCTCTAAACTACAGTCAACTAATCTGTCATTCAGCATATCTGCCCATCAGTGGCTGCAGCTGGGGGCTCTTTGTTCCCTTTTGGTCACTACTGTGCCAAACGGGGGACAGCAGTCACACCAAGGTGCTCAAGTATTTCCCAACTGATGATGCTCAGTATTTTGAACGATGGGAATCATCCCGGCCTTTCCCACAACTCACACTGCACATGGCAATGTCATGGAGCAGATGCATGGTGACGTACAGCTGCCAACAGGGTTCCGCCAACTCAGGCAGAATTACACACCATCTCTCTAATCCAAGTAGAATCCAAGCTGCTGACATCACTGCATGGGCAGTGTCCCTGGAATCTCAGTGAACACTAGCTCACTCAGAGAGAGTTGGAGCTACTTTTATAGAAGTTAATACAGATAAATTGCAACAATGCAAAGGGCAGTTCAATTAACCTACCCCAGATGTCAGCAAACTGGATCCTGGTTCATCCAGCAGTCAGGAGTTGGGATTGTTGGTGTTAAAAAAGCAAATGTCTGCGGTTTGAACCTGATGGCCATGGATCAGAGAATGTGCAGGAAAGGGGTGAACTGCTCATTCTGCAGATCAGTACCAAAGGCTGCTAAGAATTTAAATTGTACTTTCTCAGACCCCTCCCAATCTTTGTAACCTTTTCAATGTTGACGAATACTCTATCAAAGTTCTATAGGTGTATGGTAGAGAACATATTGCCTGGTTATGTATGGACCGGTTCAACAATTCAAATTCCCAAGAACAAAGGATTGTACGGAGTACGGTAGACTGTGCACCATCCATCGCAGGCACTGAGCACCAAATCATCGCAGGGATCTATAGGAGGTGCTGCCTCAAAAAGGGCAGCCAACATTATCAAAGACCCACATCTCCCTTGCCACGCTCGTTTCAGTACTGCCATTGGGAAGATGGCACACGAGCTTGAAATCCATGACCATCACGTTCAAAAACAGCTTCTTCCCACAATCATCATAGAAACATAGAAAATAGGTGCAGGAGTAGGCCATTCGGCCATTCGAGCCTGCACTGCCATTCAATATGATCATGGCTGATCATCCAACTCGGTATCCTGTACCTGCCTTCTCTCCATACCCTCTGATCCCTTTAGCCACAAGGGCCACATCTAACTCCCACTTAAATATAGCCAATGAACTGGCCTCAACTATAACCATATAACCATATAACAATTACAGCACGGAAACAGGCCATCTCGACCCTACAAGTCCGTGCCGAACATGTATTCTCCCCTAGTCCCATATACCTGCGCTCAGACCATAACCCTCCATTCCTTTCTCGTCCATATAACTATCCAATTTATTTTTAAATGATAAAAACGAACCTGCCTCCACCACCTTCACTGGAAGCTCATTCCACACAGCCACCACTCTCTGAGTAAAGAAGATCCCCCTCATGTTACCCCTAAACTTCTGTCCCTTAATCTCAAGTCATGTCCCCTTGTTTGCATCTTCCCTCCTCTCAGTGGGAAAAGCTTATCCACGTCAATTCTGTCTATCCCTCTCATCATTTTAAAGACCTCTATCAGGTCCCCCCTTAACCTTCTGCGCTCCAGAGAATAAAGACCTAACTTATTCAACCTATCTCTGTAACTTAGTTGTTGAAACCCAGGCAACATTCTAGTAAATCTCCTCTGTACTCTCTCTATTTTGTTGACATCCTTCCTATAATTAGGCGACCAAAATTGTACCCCATACTCCAGAATTGGCCTCACCATTGCCTTGTACAATTTTAACATTACATCCCAACTTCTATATTCAATGCTCTGATTTATAAAGGCCAGCACACCAAAAGCTTTCTTTACCACCCTATCTACATGAGATTCCACTTTCAGGGAACTGTGCAGTTATTCCCAGATCCCTCTGTTCACCTGCATTCTTCAATTCCCTACCATTTACCATGTACGTTCTATTTTGATTTGTCCTGCCAAGATGTAGCACCTCACACTTATCAGCATTAAACTCCATCTGCCATCTTTCAGTCCACTCTTCCAACTGGCATAAATCTCTCTGTAGACTTTGAAAATCTATCTTCTGTGGCAGAGAATTCCAGAGATTCACCACTCTCTGTGTAAAAAATGATTTTCTCATCTTGGTCCTAAAAGGCTTCCCTCTTATCCTTAAACTGTGACCCCTTGTTCTGGACTTCCCCAACATCTTCCTGCATCTATCCTGTCCAACCCCTTAAGAATTTTGTTTTTATGAGATCCCCCCTCAATCTTCTAAATTCTAGCGAGTACAAGCCGAGTCTGTCCAGTCTTTCTTCATACGAAAGTCCTGCCATCCCAGGAATCAGTCTGGTGAACCTTCTCTGTACTCCCTCTACGGCAAGAATGTCTTTCCTCAGATTAGGAGACCAAAACTGTACGCAATACCCCAGGTGTGGTCTCACCAAGGCCCTGTACAACTGGTCTTGAACACTACATAATACCAACTACCTCAGCAACTATGATCTTTTATGGACTTGCAACTATGGGCTTTGGGTTTATGTTATGACTACCTAGTATTTCTGTTGATAATTTATTATACTATTGATGATTACATATTATGTTTGTTATTACATTATCAGGCCTGTCACGCTGCAACTAGTAAGAATTTCATTGTTCCTTTGCCAGTAGTATGACAGTTTGTTGTTTGTCATATTCAGCCACAAGTTGAACATTCTTGACTTTTGACTCACTAAAAGCTTTGTTATTTACAGCTTCGGATCCACTCTCTCATTCCCAAGCGTTCCCAGTATTCTCAGTCAGTGGCCCCACCACCTGATATCTGGCCCGAAAGCTGTGGAATTCCTGTTCTACTTCCTCAGAGCAAGCCATCGAGTTGTAAAGTCATACAGTACAGAAACAGGCTCTTTGGCCCATCTTGTCCATGCTGACCAGATGCCCATCTGCCTGTGTCTGGCCCATATCCATCTGATCATGTGCAGGAAGGAAGTGCGGATGTTGGTATACACTGAATATAGTCGCAAAATGCTGGAGAAAGGGTTCAGGGTTTAAAGAAGGGTTCTGACCTGAAACATCACCTGTTCCTTTTCTCCAGAGATGCTGCCTGACCCACTGAGTTACTCCAGCTCTGTTTATCTTCCATCTAAACTTTCCTATGGCAGCTCACTCCATTTATCCACTGTGTGAAAATGTTACCTCTCAGATTCTTGATAGATCTTTCCCCTCTCACATTCAACCCATGTCCTCTAGTTTCTTGGATCCCCAAACCTGGGCAAAAGACTATGAGCATTCACTGTTACAAAAAGTGGTGGACAATGCCTGGTCCTTCAAGATTACTGACATCCTCACCATTATGGGAAGCACTGCTTCAAAAAGGCAGTCAGCATCATCAAGAATCCACACCATCCTGTCATTTCACTCCTGCATCGGGAAGAAGCTACAGGATTCCTAAAACTGTGATCTCCAGGTTCAACAGCTCTTTTCCCCAACAACCATCAGGATCTTGTACCAACTAAACTACAAACTATGAACTCTTGGTTACAGTAGGGGCTTCACGCATATGTTATGCATTAATATGTTTTTTTTATAATTTATTGAACATTTCTGTTCATTGTGTTATCTATGAGTATTGTTTTTACAGACCTGTTATGCTGCTGCAAGTAATAATTTTACTTTTCTGTTTTCAGCACATGTGACAATTAATCACTGGCTCCACTTTTGACATGAATAGGGGGCATTTTGGGGTCTGGACCCTTCAGTTACTCCAACACCTTGTGCCTTTTGTTCTGTAAACCAGCATCTGCAATTCCTTGAGTACACATCGCACAGCATAAGGAACTGGCCTTTGGGTCAATCCTGTTCATGCCCACTGTGGTACTTACCTAACACAAAGTGCTGGAGTAACTCAGCGGGTCAGGCAGCATCAGTGGAGGGAATGGAAAAGCAATGACCCACTAGTCCCATTTAACCCCTCCCTTCACCACCTCCAGTTTAAATTCCAGTTGGAATATTTTGGAGGACCAAGAAACCAAGAACCAAGAACCCACATTCAGGCTAGAGCCTTCTATGTCTCAATGAATCAGGCACTGCTTGTTCAGATGCTTGAGTTGAGTTTATTGTCACATGTACCGAGGTACAGTGAAAAGCCTTTGTTGCGTGCTATCCAGTCAGCAGAAAGACAATACGTGGTCACAACCGATTGCTTGAGATTACTTGTTAAATGTTGTGGGAGTCTCTATGTACACACACTCACACAAATTTCAAGATTTCAACCGCCCTCTGGGTAAATATAATCTAATGTAACCAGGGGTGGGTCTGGCCTGATGGGGTTCGTTTTAGCGGGAATGTGGACCATGTCAGTGTGGTGTCGGAGCCTTGAGCAACTGTTCCCAGCTCTCGACCATGTGAGCATTAAGTGCCTTGGCTGCTCTCCCGAGACACAGGATACAACTTTATCCAAGTTGACTCTTGAAATCTCGGTCATTGCCATGGGACAAAGTTCACTGGATTCCCCATGGATGTTATTCAACAGAGGTCTCTGATTTCAATTACTGATCCCGGTTTAACCAGCACCCTTGCACATGACCTCACTCCCATTAACATTCCAGGAAAGAGTGTAATGAACTTTCAATGGTAAATTTCAGTCTTAGACATCCTAAACCTCTCAACGACTATATTCACTGAGAGATTCTGTGGATATCAGCACATTGTCTCTATATTCCTGTGCTGGTGCATTGCCCACACTACTGTACACTGGGACCCAGGGGTGGATCTACTATGAAACTAATGAAGCTTAAGCTTCTGGGGCCCCAAATCCGGAGGGGCCCCAATAGTGACTTTAGTAAGTAAGTAAGTAAGTAATTTTTATTTATATAGCACGTTTTAAGTCAACTCGCATTGACACCAAAGTGCTTTACATAAAATAGATAATAAGTTTCCATACAAACCAGTGAAAAAGGTTAAAAAAAATAAAGAAAAAGGACACAGCACATTATAGAGTTCAACACAAATGTCCCCCCACAGCAGAATCAAACATTTCCACTGTGGGGAAAGGCACCAGAAAGTTAAGTCCTCTTCCTCTGTGAAACACCCGAGGTCGGTGCCCATTTGTGGTCTCCGCAGCCAGTCCGATGATTTTAGTCCAGATATTCTTCAGATTTGAATCGGAATTCCGATTTTTTGTTTCCCTAGAAATGAATCTGATTTTTCACCTCGACTAGATATAGAAAACATAGAAAATAGGTGCAGGAGTAGGCCATTCGGCCCTTTGAGCCTGACTGAACCCCTTGCCTCGACTAAACGTCACCTCACACTTAAACCTCAACTCACTAAACCTCGCCTCGACTAAACCTCCCACCTCACACATAATCCCCGCATAGACTAATCGGCGCCTCTTTCCTGGGGGGGGGGGGGGGGGGGGGGCGTGTTTCGGGCTCGATGTCAACGTCAGCGCTCAAGCGCCCTTCCCCTCCCCTCCCACCAGCTCTCTCGGGCAGTGCACCTGTGCCGCTCTCCGACCTCAGCCCCGCCCCCCCTGGTTGGAGCCACTCCGCTCACGTGAGGCACCACCAATGGCCGTTGGGGGGTAGAAATAGCGGGAGGGTGAGAGGTGGTGATTAGTCGAGGCGCGGATTAGGTTTGAGGTGGAGTTTAGTCCTGAGGTGGAGTTTAGTCCTGAGGTGGAGTTTAGTCCTGAGGTGGTGTTTAGTCCTGAGGTGGAGTTTGGTCGTGAGGTGGAGTTTGGTCATGAGGTGGAGTTTAGTCCTGAGGTGGAGTTTAGTCGTGAGGTATAGTTTAGTCTTTGGTCGTGAGGTGGAGTTTAGTCCTGAGGTGGAGTTTAGTCGTGAGGTGGAGTTTAGTCGTGAGGTGGAGTTTAGTCCTGAGGTGGAGTTTAGTCGTGAGGTGGAGTTTAGTCGTGAGGTGGAGTTTAGTCCTGAGGTGGAGAGTTTAGTCGTGAGGTGGAGTTTAGTCCTGAGGTGGAGTTTAGTCATAAGGTGGGAGGTTTAGTTAAGTTGAGATGGGGTGAAGTTATGAGGTTTATTTGAGGGACGAGGTTTAGTGAGGTACGGTTTAGTCGAGGCGAGGTTTAGGTGTGAGGACAAGTTTGGTAGTGAGGTATCGTCGAGGCAAGGGGTGTGGTGAGGCGAGGGGTTTAGTTGAGGTGTAGGTGAGGGGAAGTGAGCGTAGGTGAGGTGAGGAGAAGTGGGTGACTGAGCTCAGGAAGGGGGACCGAGGTACTGCTGAAGGGGACAGAGAATTTGCACAAATTCACAACTATGGGTGAAAACGTTTTTTCTCATCTCAGTGTTGGGCCAACAGACATTTCAGGTAACATTTAAAAAAAAAGTTTTTTTAGCTGTTTGAGGCCATTTATTGAAGTATATCAGATTATTAAGGGTTTGGGCACGCTAGAGCAGGAAACATGTTCCAATGCGGGGAGAGTCCAGAACCAGGGGCCACAGTTTAAGAATAATGGGTAGGCCACTTAGAACGAGGAGATGAGGAAATACTTCTTCACACAGAGAGTTGTGAATCTGTGGAATTCTCTGCCTCAGAGGGGGGATGGAGGCCAATTCTCTGGATGCTTTCAAGGGAAGCTAAAGAGTTGTCTCTGTAGATAGACAATTAAATTGAATCTCTGATTAAACCTGGGATGGAGGCCAATTCTCTGGATGCTTTCAAGAGAGAGTTAGATAGACCTCTTAAAGATAGCGGGAGTCAAGGGATAAGGGGAGAAGGCAGGAACTGATGATTATCGATGGTCAACCATGATCACAGTGAATGGCGGTGCTGGCTCAAAGGGCCGAATGGCCTACTCCTGCACCTATTGTCTATTTTCTATTTCATGATATATATTTTGGGGGGTTATTTTACTGCTTATGTGTTAGAAAAATTCTAAGCTTCTGTTATGTAAACTATCAGGAGAAAGTTTGAGAATCACTCAACTTATTGAAAATGCAGGAGCTTCAGGGTCGTTGCCCCCTGAACCCACACCGGGATGCTGCCCCTGGACCCCACCGGGGGCCTAGCCAGCCTCCTGCAAATACTACAACCCCCAGCCAATACTTCCCACTTTTTTTCTGGAGATGAATGTCATGCTTAGTCCACATTGCTTTAAAATGTTGTGTCTACTCCATGAGATGGGGGTATTTAAAAATAATGATATTAATAATATAGTGTAATTCAATACAAAATAATAGTTAAAATAAAAATAAAAAGTTATTAAAGTATCATGTAGGCTAGCCGTAAAGGAAACAACGTTCAAATTAAGGATGTTTCATTCTATGTATATTTTATATAAAAAATAATGATAAATAATTTAAAACACTATTAACATTTATGATGATTTGTGGTGATCTGTGGTGGAACAACCCCACTAAAGAAGATAACAGACCTCATTGATGGATGCAAAGGGGCCTCCATAACATTTCAAGCTTTAGGGCCCCAAAAATGTAGGTCCGTCACTGTAAGGACCCGGGGCGGGGGACCGCCGTATGGGGGGGGGGGGGGGAGAATAGGGGGGTGGGTGGGGTGAGATGAAGGACAATGGACACCCGCCATGGGGGAACTGCTGGTGGGGTGGGGGAACAAAAGGGGTGCTGGCATGGGTAACGTTGTCAGTGCCGTAGATGCCAACTATTTATATGCATTGTGTATGCAAGCAAATAATCTCACGGTGCCTTATCACATGTGACAGTGAAGTATTCCTATTCCTATTCCCCAGTCTAGTACAGAATGCTCCTCTACTCAGTGACTCACAAGACCGCTCAACCTCAAGAGATGTCCCCTGGAACTGTGCCCTGCCTTGTATGGAATTTTGTCATTAACTCATGTGATAGGAGCCGAATTAGGCCATTCGGCCCATCAAGTATGTTCCACCATTCAATCATGGCTGATCTATCTTTTCCCTCTCAACCCCATTCTCCTGCTTTCCTCCCATAGCCCCTGGCACCCGTATTAATCAAGAATCCAGCAATCTCCGCCTTAAAAATATCCATTGACTTGGCCTCCACAGCCTTCTGTGGCAATGAATGCCATGGATTCCTCACCCTCTGACTGAAGAAATTCCTCCTCGTCGCCTTTCTAAAGGTACATGGCGAAACCGGCGCGAATTTCTCGGTTTACCAACAAAACTGCCAAGTAAGTCGCGCTGAGTTACTTCAACGCTTTGTGCCATTATTTAAATAATCGCCATGTGGAGAGGTGGACTGGGAGGGCTAACGTTGAGGGGCTTGGGCGAGCAGTGTAGCCGTTCAGAGATGCATCCTGGCCGGGGCGGGAGTGGGGGCAGTGGGCAGCAGTGCCGCTGGGGAGGGAGGTAGAGGGGGGGGGAGAGAGAGGGGTTTGGGGGGTGGGGGGGGGGGGTGGGTGAGGTTAGTTGACAGAGCGTCCGCATCCTCACCTTCTAGTGGGTGTGATGGGCCAAATGCTGCCACACCTCCCTCCTACACCCGAGATCATGGAACGGGAACCCAGGAAGCCACTCCAATTCATTGCTGGATTTACGCCAGGTTCCGCGCACGTCTATTCGTTAAACTTCCCTTTAGACTTTGGAGATGCAGCGCGGAAACAGGCCCTTCGGCCCACCGAGTCCGCGTCGCCCAGCGATTACTATCCTACACACTAGGAACAATTTCCAGCATTACCGAAGCCAATTAACCTGCAAACCTGTATGTTTTTTGAGTGTGAGTGAAACACGGAGCACCCGGAGAAAACCCACGCGGTCACGGGGATAAGGTACAAACTCCGTGCCCGAACACAGCACCCGGAGTCGCAACTCTACCGCTACGCCATAGTGCCGCCCCAAATTCCTAATGCCAAACCCCCCATGTTCAACGCTGATTCCATTTGTGTCTTCCTTCCTGGGAACACACCCTACGCACAAAAAAACGAGGTACCAACCAAAGATCTTAGAGCTCTAAGATCTTTGGTACCAACGTGTCCAACTAAACCAATGCACCTTGTTCAGTGCTTCCGCTGTGTGCATGAGAGTATACATACTCGCCACCCGCCCAGACAGTCCCAGCAGGTTTTGGAGCGCAGTTCCCGCTGTGTAAACAGCGATGATGTAAAGTCGAGTTATATATAATACCCGTGTGAAACCGCAATAGAAACCTGACCCTCAGTGGGAAAGAGCTGTCGAGTATTACGAAGTGTTTGTGGGAACCACCGCTGTATACATTAGTCTCACTGGATCAACTGGAGCTAAATACAGCCGGGGGGGAAGCAGATTCAAATAGGACAGACTTGCGTTTTTATAGCACCGAGGGTATCCCTTAATCCGAGCATCCGGTGAAATAGAGCAGGTGGGTTCAGGCAGCAGCCATTCTTTTACACAGCAAGCTCCCACAACTCTCTTCCAATTGTTTAAGAAGGAACTGCAGATGCTGGAAAATCGAAGGTACACAAAAATGCTGGAGAAACTCAGCGGGTGCAGCGGCATCTATGGAGCGAAGGAAATAGGCAACGTTTCGTTGCCTATTTCCTTCGCTCCATAGATGCTGCTGCACCCGCTGAGTTTCTCCAGCATTTTTGTCTACCTTCTCTTTCAAGTATTTTGTTTGAGCGATAATTGTTGGTCAGGACAACGGGACAATTTATACCATGAAATAGTTCCTTGGCACCAGTGGCGCAGTAGGAAGAGCCACTACCTACCTCCCAGCTACAGGGGCCCGGGTTCAATCCGGCCATCCCGTCTGTGTGGAGTTTGCAAGTCCACCGTGTGGTGCCGTGGGTTTTCTCCGGGTGCCCCCCCCCCCCCCCCCGTCCCCCGCCCCCCCCGCCCCCCCCCCCCCAAGACTAAACCATGCGGGTTGGTAAATGAACTGGGCCGCTGCAAATTACCCCAAATGTCGGCTGATGGTAGAACATCGGTGGAGTTTATGGGAATGTGGGGAAAACTAAATAAGCATAGGAGACACAGGGAAATGTGGATGTTGGAATCTTGCAATTCTGGAGTCACTCAGGGGGTCGGGCAGCATCTTTGGAGAAAAGACATGGGTGACGTTTCGGGTGGGAACCCTTGGGTGTAAGTGGGTGCTCGATGATTAGTGTTGATCAGTTGGGCCAGAAGTGTCCCGACCCGAAACGTCACCTATCCATTTTCTCCGGAGATGCTGACTGACGTGCTGAGTGACTCCAGAATTTTGTGTCTACCTTCTGACTCAAGACTGAGTGAGTTGTCCTTTGAAACGCGGCCCATATTCTAATGCGAATCCAAATATTATCCCGCTGTCCGTTCCATTTCTTCCCTGTGTGGAGGCATGAGGGAGGAGCTGGCCAAAGTAGACTGGAATGGGATCCCAGCAGGAATGACGGTGGAACAGCAATGGCAGGAATTTCTGGGCATAATCCGGAAGACGCAGGATCATTTCATTCCAAAAAGGAAGAAAGATTCTAAGGGGTGTAGGAGGCAACCGTGGCTGACAAGAGAAGTTAGGGATAGAATAAAACTAAAAAAAAAGATGTATAATACAGCAAAGAGTAGCCGGAAGCCAGAGGATTGGGAAACTTTCATAGGACAACAGAAGGAAACAAAACGGGCAATACGGGCTGAAAAGATGAAGTACGAGGGTAAGCTGGCCAGGAATATAAAGAAGGCAGTAAAATCTTCTTTAGATATGTCAAGGGAAAAAGAGTAGCAAAAGTCAAATGTGGATCCCTTGAAGGCAGACACGGGTGAAATTATTATGGGCACCAAGGAAATGGCAGAAGAGTTGAATAGGTACTAAGGGGGTAGAGGAACTGAAAGAAATTTTCATTAGGCGAGAAATAGTATTGGGTAGTCTAATGGGACTGAAGGATGATAAATCCCCTGGGCCTGATGGTCTGCATCCCAGGGTCCTCAGGGAGGTGGCTCTAGAAATAGTGGACGCATTGGTGATCATTTTCCAATGTTCTATAGATTCAGGATCAGTTCCTGTGGATTGGAGGATAGCTAATGTTATCCCACTTTTCAAGAAAGGAGCGAGAGAGAAAACGGAGAATTACAGACCAGTTAGCCTGACTTCGGTGGTGGGAAAGATGCTGGAGTCAATTATCAAAGGCGTAATAATGGGGCATTTGGATAGCAGTAAAAGGATTAGTCCATGTCAACATGGATTTATGAAAGGGAAATCATGCTTGACTAATCTTCTGGAATTTTTTGAGGATGTGACAAGTAAAATGGATGAAGGGGTGCCAGTGGATGTAGTGTATCTAGACTTTCAAAAAGCCTTTGATAAGGTCCCGCACGGGAGACTGGTGACTAAAATTAGAGCACATGATATTGGGGGTAGGGTGTTGACATGGATAGAAAATTGGTTGGCAGACCGGAAGCAAAGAGTACGAGTGAACGGGTCCTTTTCAGAATGGCAGGCAGTGGCGAGTGGAGTGCCACAAGGCTCGGTGTTGGGGCCGCAACTGTTTACTGTATATATTAATGATCCGGAAGAGGGAATTAGGAGCAACACTAGCAAGTTTGAGGATGACACAAAGCTGGGTGGCAGTGTGAACTGTGAAGAGGATGTTAGGAGGTTGCAGGGTGACCTGGACGGGTTGAGTGAGTGGGCAGATGTGTGACAGATGCAGTATAATATAGATAAATGTGAGGTTATCCACTCTGGCGGCAAAAACAAGGAGGCAGATTATTATCTCAATGGGGTTAGGTTAGGTAAGGGGGAGGTGCAGCGAGACCTGGGCGTCCTTGTACACCGGTCACTGAAAGTTGGCTTACAGGTACAGCAGGCAGTGAAGAAAGCTAATGGAATGTTGGCCTTCATAACAAGAGGATTTCAGTGTAGGAGTAAAGAGGTTCTTCTGCAGTTGTATAGGGCTCTGGTGAGACCACATATGCAGTATTGTGTACAGTTTTGATCTCCTAATTTGAGGAAGGACATCCTTGTGATTGAGGCAGTGCAGTGTAGGTTCACGAGATTGATCCCTGGGATGGGCGGGACTGTCATATTATGGAAAGATCGAAAAGACTAGGCTTGTATTCACTGGAGTTTAGGATGAGGGGGGATCTTATAGAAACATATAAAATTATAAAAGGACTGGACAAGCTAGATGCAGGAAAAATCTTCCCAATGTTGGGCGAGTCCAGAACCAGGGGCCACAGTCTTAGAATAAAGGGGAGGTCATTTAAGACTGAGGTGAGAAAAAACTTTTTCACCCAGAGAGTTTCGAATTTATGGAATTCCCTGCCACGGAGGGCAGTGGAGGCCAAATCACTGGATGGATTTAAGAGAGAGTTAGATAGAGCTCTAGGGGCTAGTGCAGTCAAGGGATATGGGGAGAAGGCAGGCACGGGTTATTGACAGGGGACGATCAGCCATGATCACAATGAATGGCGGTGCTGGCTCGAAGGGCCGAATGGCCTCCTCCTGCAACTATTTTTCTATGTTTCTATGTTGGGTTGAGAGTCTGGGCAGAAATGATCGAGGGAGGTAAATCAGCTTGTGGGGAACTTTAAGCAACGGATTGAATCACCGACTACTACAATCTGGTGGCCTTTGGCAAAGTACTCACAGTTAACGCTCATACATTTGCACACCCACTACATTCCCACATTTCGCCGGCGGCCCGGTTCAGCGGAACACCATTGCAGACACAAGCGAGCTTCTCCATACAGACAGTTAACGGCAACAATGTTGGAGCTACACCGCAGACCGCGGTTTGGCATTTCTCAAGTCCACCCACTCGTGAGACTGGAGTGGAAATGCCTCCACATGAAGTGGTGGGTCTTCGATCGTCAGAGCTGAACTCTCTAGCGGCGATCGGGAAACCGCGTTGCCCTCTCTCAAGAGTTCCATACTGACACCACTAAAGATCATAGTGTATTTCTCTGCTCAATTGAAGTTTTAATTTTGTACAATATCGCAAATTCACCAGCACCCCTCTGAGGACATCACTCCTCGCTTCCAAAAATGTTTTAAAATTAGTTTTAGATTAAATACATTGGTCAATTGAAACTCATCTCCCAGATATACATCAAAACATGCGATAACATTCACAAAGACATCCATGATATCACATGACACACTGACACACGTAGGTGTATAACATCACGATGGATCTACGATGGGTCGGGCGGTCACCAGCTTTTCCCCAGGGCAGGTGACTCTAAAACGAGAGGGCATTGATTTAAAGTAATAATGGGAAGACTTAAAGCAACTCGAGGGGCAACTTTTTCCACACAAGGGGCGATGCGCCGATAGAACGAGCTACTAGAGGAGGTAGTAGAGGCGGGTGCAATTCCAATCTTTAAACGACATTTGAACAATTGCTGGAATCTGGATTCTGCAGCAAAGAACAAGACGCTGGAGAAGGGTCTGAAGAAGGGTTTCGGCCCGAAACGTCGCATATTTTCTTCGCTCCATAGATGCTGCTGCACCCGCTGAGTTTCTCCAGCAATTTTGTGTACCTTCGATTTTCCAGCATCTGCAGTTCCTTCTTGAATAAGACGCTGGAGGAACTCAGTGGGTCAAGCAGCGTCTATGGAGGGTATGGACAGTGGGCCTTTCAGGTCGAGATTCTTCACCTGAACAGAAAGAGTAGAGGGGAGATAGCCAGTATAAAGAGACAGGGGAGGGGTATGACAAGAAGAAGGGACTCGACCCGAAACGTCACCTATTCCTTCTCTCCAGAGATGCTGCCTGTCCCGCTGAATTACTCCAGCTTTTCGTGTCTAACTTCGCTTTAAACCAGCATCTGCAGTTCCTTCCTGCACATTGGCAGGTAACAATCAG
The DNA here is from genome assembly GCF_028641065.1 of Leucoraja erinaceus. Lineage (NCBI taxonomy): Eukaryota > Metazoa > Chordata > Chondrichthyes > Rajiformes > Rajidae > Leucoraja > Leucoraja erinaceus. The sequence goes on from NC_073382.1 coordinate 12,162,833, forward strand.
GTGGGGGAGGCGAAGGGTGGAGATAGCTACATAGGTTGGGAGGGAATAACGAATCGCCGAAGGGTTGAACATTGTGTAATCTGGTAAAACAGAGGTGAAAAGTAGAAGCAAACAAGGACAGCTGGAAACGCTTGGGGCGTGATCCATGGAGAGGAGGGCGATGGGCAGATGGTGTGGGTGGGAGCGGGTGGGTGGGAGGAAACTGGGTGATAGAGTGCTGAGGGGGCTTAGGAGGAAAGGGTGTGTGAGAGAGGAGTTGGGTGGAACATGAGAAAAAAACGGGACAGTAAGGGAGCCAATCACCTGAAATGAGAATGCAATGTTCATGCAGTTGGTGTAGATATTCCCGGCGGAATATAGAGTGTTGTTCCTCTAGAAAACGCTATCGAAGGGTCTGGGTAAATGCAGCGAATGGGATTAACTCCGCAAGGCACATTGGTTGGTTGGCATGGCTGCGTTGGGCTGAACGGCCTGTTTCCGTGCAGAATATACGTTTCCAGGCACACATACGCACACACGTGCACAATTACAGGCACGCACTCGTACACAGAGATTCACACTCACACATGCACACAAATATACACACATATACATTCACACACTCATATTACCCTTACACACGTACACACTCACACATGCACGCCCGCATTCATACGGACACGCGCGCGCGCGCAGCACACACTGCAGCGTTTATTCACTATTGCAGGCCAAAGGATGCTGTCGTGTCAATGCTGCTTCGGGTACTTGTTGTGGCGCCTGGCTGCCCCGTCCCTCCTCTATATAATATAAGGACAGGTCCAGCGACCACACTGGCTATTGCCATCTGCTCTCACTCCTGGCTGAAACTTCAAGCAAGAAGAGTTTATTTGAGAAGTTGGTGGGTGGGAGAAAGTCTGTGGGAAACCTATGGACGAAGAGGACCAACATCTCCCTGTATCCAGGATCCCAGAGCCTCCTCCCACACTGTCCTCAGCTCTCTGCTGAATATCTCGGTGCAAAGGTCATTCCAGTGAATCGTGTGGAAACTGTCAGTGGGAGCTTTCCCTGCACTGGTCGCCGTGACATTACAGTTGTAGGAACTTTCGCTGCGCAAACTAGCGGCCGTGTTCCCGAACTGACAACATCAACCGCGCCCCGTGTAAGGTCCAGGTCACCTGGGCAGCAATAGTAACTAAAACAGGACCGTGGACGAAGTCAGCGGTCGAAAAGCGTCTGTGGAGGAGGGTGAACATCGACGTTTCGAGTCGAGAGCCTGTATTAGATGCTGTCTCACCCGATGAGTTTCTCCGGCATTTTTGTCTACCTGTATTTGAACTGATGTTTTACCCACAGATGCTGCTACTGCTAAAACCGGCTGAGAGTTTCCAAATTGTGTGTGATGGGTCGGATAGGAGGAGGCGATGAGAGACGGCGGAGGCGACGAAGAGGCGTGTAGATAGGTCGGAGATGAGCTGGAGATGGAGATGGGTCGGATGGGAGAGGACGGAGGATCGGAGGTGGTGAAGAGATTGGATGTAGGGTGGAAGGCGATGATAAGGGAGGACTGAGGGTGGGAGGAGGTGATGAGGAGATTGATGGACGGTGGGAGGAGTTGATGAGGGGAATGTCTGTTAGTGTTGCTGTGGCGGGGATTAGTCGGGTGGGCGGCCGTTGAGTCATGTCTGACTCAACGATTCTATGACCTTGACTGCGGAATTTTAAACAGATGGCTTGTTTACCTGGGAGCAATTGCAGGGGTCAAGGGCTCAGAAGGGTTGAGCGGAGTTTGGAACGAGTTCAAGATTGTTGAGGTTGACATGTCGATGCGTGTGACTGTAAGCAAGGACATTCCCCTTCAATGCCTCCACTGGGAGTTAGCCGAGCTATCTATGCACGGGGAAGCTTCAGACTAAACTCCTGCAGTCCATTGGCGAGATCTGTCAAGGGAAGCTCTTTGTCCGTTTATTATATCACTCTGCCTAAAGTAATCTATTCATTAAACAAAGTCTGGACGTCAAGAAAATCCATTAGGAAGGAATGATCGTACCACTCAAACCGACGGGACAGTAAACAAATACATCAGCAGAGACTGGCGTCATGGGACAGGAAGCACGTGGACAGGTCCGGTGACCAACTCCAAACCCTAGGATGACTTTGTGTGTTAGAATTCCCTGTTTCTGTTAGCTGGACAGCCAGGAAGAATGCGGGGAAAATGGGAGTTCTCGGGTTTTATGTGTGTGTGTGTGTGTGTGGAGGGAGGGTGGAGGGGGAGATTGTGGCCAAACTGTTTTCTGTTTTTTATGAAAGTTGTAATATCCATACAACCACTAAACATCACTGATCATCGTGTGTAGGAAGGAACTGCAGATGTTGGTTTACACCAAAGTTAGACACTGAATGCTGGAGTAACTCGGCGGGACAGGCGGCATCTCTCCGGAGACGGAATGGGTGACGTTTCATAGGAACATAGAAACATAGAAAATAGGTGCAGGAATAGGCCATTCGGCATCCCGCCTGCGTGAACAATCTGGGGGGAGCAGCTGGAGCGGAATAAAACCATTCTAGCCTCCCTGCCCCAATTACGGCAGCCCCGGTACGAGGAGGGAGGGGGTCGAATTTACACCACATGTGAAACATGGCGCTGGTGGGGAAGAACGGAGAGATGGGACAGGATTGAGGGAGCCCTTCAGTATGGGAGGGTCAGTCAGGACTGGGGGAGCGCCGCACCGTGGGAGGGACAGTACTGAAAGAACATCCCAGAATGGGAAGTAGCGAACTCTACACTCCCGTAGAGTTCTGAGACCTGGAACACTTACAGCAAATATGTTAATGCACTGGATTTAGACCAAATCTGTGGCCGCCACAAAATCCTCCAAATCCATCGGCTGGTTAAATGAACCAATATCAATATCCTGCCGCATGCCAACAGCCCTGGCACAGAGGCCCGAATGATATTGACTGTGTTGGACGGGCATGTTGGTTCGCCTGCCCGGCCATGTCCCGTAATCCCATGCTGTGTTCCAGGCTCTGTCATTTCGGACAGAGAGGTTACTTCTCAGTTGTGTGGGAAACATTTCCCGGACAGGGAGATGATGGCGCTCAAATTTCACCCTGAATCCCCCCTCACGTGCGAAAATTCTGGAGGACATATGTCAGATCGGTACATGTAAGTGTGGGGAAAACGCCTTTCCCACCCGTTTAAAAACTGGAAAACGGCCGATTTTTGTCTGTGCTAGTCGGGGTGACCAGACAGGACCTAAATTTTTAGGGATGGATGGCGAAGGTAGAATTCGAGTCCCAGTCCAGTTGCAGAACTGAACTGGGAATAAATCATTCTCGACTCTGAGGAATTGCCAGAGGCAGTGGTTGTCAGGATCATGCAGTACATGAGAGGAGCAGGCTTATCAATTGTTCTGCATCGAACAAGATAATCAATTTTTAAATGGTAAATTGGTTGTCCCATATAGAATGCCCATACTCCCACGTAACATTCCTGAATTCCAAGCTTCATTATGGCACGATTGTTGTTTATCTGTCCTGTGCATATGTATATATGTGTGTGTGTGTGTGTGTGTATACATATATACTGTACACGCACACACACACACGCACACACATATAAATGCACACGCACACACACACACCTATAGCCTGGGCTACTGAGTGTGGTCTCCCAGGGTGGCCTCGTCTTCTTCAAGGGGAGGCTGGGAGCAGGAGTTTGACTAATTCCCCAATCCCGGGGTCAGCGTGCTGGGAATGGGAATGGAGCAGCCAACGATGTTTTCCACAAGACTGGAAGGTTTAGCGAAATCATTTTCCAGCAAACAGCTCAAGAAACATTTAGGATAGGACAGGTTTAGAGGAATATTGGTCAAATGTAGGCAGGTGGAAGTACTGTAGATGGGACATATTGGTCGGTGTGGGCTAGTTGGGCCGAAGGGGCTGTCTCCACGCTGTAAGACTCTATGACTATGAATGACAAATAAATTGAATCAAATAGGCGACATTTTGGGTCGGGACCTTTCTTGAGCCAGGCAATCCTGGTTGATTATGTCTCTAAAGTAAATGCTTGTCATGGGCCGCTCGCATCAACATCTCTCAGCATCCTGAACAGCTCTGGGCAGTCTTCACTTTGTTATTCTGCATCTCTTGAACCCACCCCTTCAATGAGCATTAAGTAGCACGAATTTACTTCCTTTCACGTTAGATTGTTTATCCTGTCCTTGAAGTTCAGCAGGTCTTTAATTGCCTTCCTTTGTTTTCCACGCAGTCACCAATTCTGAACGCTCCCTTCCTTCACTTACAAATTGTTCCTTCCTTGTGCTGATCATGCAAATTCACACTTGCGTATGTGTGTCTGCTCATATACACACGCATTAAACGTTGTCCTCAGTGGCAGCAACTCAGTGGCTGGACCAGGCGTTTCCCCATGTTTCCTAACAGGATCTCCACCCGTGACTGAACGTCTACCCCCATCCCCCTCTCCCGACCCTTCTACCCTTACCCCCTCCCCTCCCACCCCATCACCCACACGTCACATTAGAAGCAAATGCACAAAGAGAGTCGATCCTGAACTCGGGTGCTGCCTGCGCTGAGTTTTCACGTTCTCCTTGTGACCGCGAGGGTTTCCTCCGGGTGATCCGGTTTCCTACCACATCCAAAGGATTTGCGGATTTATAGATCAATTGGCCTCTACAAATTGCCCCTGGTGTGCAGGGAATGGATTGGGGAAGTGGGGTTAAATAGAATTTGTGTGAAAGAACAGTTAATGGTCTGCATGGACTTGGTGGGCCGAAAGGCCTGTTTCCATCGTGTGTCTTACAATCAAAATCAGGGGGCGTACGAAAGTTCCGCCCCCCCCCCCCCAATCCGTTTCTCCCTCTGGTTCTTCAACGTATCCCCTTTATTTTGTGTGCTCTGGGCACTGAGCTCTGTCGTTTTGTAACTGGTTACTCTCGATTTAATTGTCTGTGAAGTCTTCAGTGGGGAAATAATGCAAATGTCTCCCAACACCTGTTCCCACGCGATGCGGGAATATTGTAGGAAATCAATGATTAATATCGCACACAGATGCCCCAGACTGTAGGAGGCCACGTACAGCAGCTAATCTCCAGCATTAACATTCAACCAGAGGCGTGAACAGTAATGTGACTGGCTGGACTCACGTCCAAAATTCTAGACCATTGATACCGCGACTGTGGTTCAAATCCTACACGGGGAGTTGGGAATTGAAACTCATAATTAAAAAGATCTGGATGTTGTCGAGTTTTATTTAAACTCGTCTCAGTCGAAGTAATCAGTTGCAATTAAAAAAGCTCTAAAGTTCTTCAGGGAGGGAGTTTTAGCCGCCCCCTGTCTGGTCAAACCTACTGTGAGCTGGAAGACGTCAACAAAATTGGTTCCCGACTTCACACCCTGATCGGGGCAACTATGTGCCGACTATAAATTTTCGCACATCGCATCCACAAGTACAAATATATAAACAAAGCGGCAGCCATGAGGCTAGAGCTCATATGTTTATCCTTATTCACTTCCCGAATCCTCGCTGACTGTGTACGCCTCCATTAAATTCGCCCTTGAAGATATACACAAAAATGCTAGAGTGACTCAGCGGGACAGGCAGCATCTCCGTAGACAAGGAATGGGTGACGTTTCTCTAGTTTCCCCCTCCCTTGACTCTCAGTCTGAAGGAGAGTCTCGACCCGAAACGTTACCCATTCCTTCTCTCCAGAGATGCTGCCTGACCCGCTGACTTATTCTGCTATTTTGTAACCATCTTCGGTGTAAACCAGCATCTGCAGTTCCTTCCTACACAAATCCGCCTTTAATGTCGGGTGCTTAAAACAAACTGTCAGAAAAGACACAAATAAGCATTTTCGAAATGAACTGCAGGACTGTGAAGGTGAAACGCAGTGGAATGATTTAGGTAGGTATTTTACCAATAATTGTGAAAACCGTAGGGTTCACAATCTCCACCACTTCACCGACCACCTCCCCCTCCCCCTCCCCCACCTACACGAATTCTGCTGCTGGAGGTGGTGGGTCACCACACGGCCTCGCTAAACAAACAGTTGAAAGTCATTCCACGAAGCGAGGCTCCTTCGCCAACATGAAACACCGTTATCAGCATGGTTCTCAGGCGAGCCGGAGACTCCAGTCGCTGGGGAAGTCGATGACCCTGAAGCAAGTTTCCACCCAGTTACCCATCCTTCACTGTTCTCTCACGTGTACAACAGGGTATTCGGATTTCATTTTCATCCGCCATCTGCTTTGAATCAAAAAGCAAAGCAGGAACGTTGCAGTAAACTGACTGCGGTATGAGACTGCAGTGAGATTCCCACATCCTGATGCCTGCTACAGATCGGGGCCAGCGCTGAAGGGAAGTGGAATCCGCCAACTAACCCCCCGTGCATCACTGGATCCGAGCGCTCCCCTTTCTCCAATGGGTAAAGTGAAGATGCCGTCAGAATGAACTCTGTCCGGGGGTCACCTTCCTTCATGCCAACTTGGTCTGGTTGATCACCCTTGCATGCATTCCCACCATATTCTCTATAGCGCTCTCCCACTCCATGCCTTGCTCGCCCCCCTCACCTCTTTCTCACATTTAGTTCTCTGACCCCTCTTCGTCATTCTCCCGCTATCTCTCTCTCTCTCTATATATATCCATCCATTCAATCGTCCATCATCTATCTTTCTTTCTTTCCCTCACCCTCCCTTCCTGTCACCCTCTCTCTCCTTCTGTCTCGTTTTCACCTCCCCTCACTTCCGCCCTCAGTCTCTCTCCTTCTCTACCTGAAAGAAAGCATCAAACGCGCACTCCCCCCATCGCCATCCTAGCTCATGCCACGGCTCAGTGTTTCTCGAGCGGAGTACTTACTACTGGTTACTCAGTACCGCCCGCCAACAGTTATCATTATGTACCCCGGAGGCACATCTCCATCCTGCTTGTTTATGACCAACTGCTGGGGGAAGCCAGTTTAGTTGCTTCACATGGCTACTCCACCAGAGCATGGCTGACTTCTCCTGGCGTTTGAGTTGTGATAAGAATCTGGAATGCGGCCAGGTTACTTTATAGCAGGGTGACCAGTTTATACCAAACGGAGCGACACAACGCGCCATTACTCCAGAGAAATTCACTGAACCTCTTGGATTCTCAAGGACACGACATCCTCCTAATTTCCAATGGGATTTTCCAATAGTGGGGGGCGACTCCCCCAGGACTCATTTCCCGATATTAGCATATCTCCGCTTCCAACTGGACACGACTTTTAACCTGAATGTGGGTCGCCCAATACAGCCGAATCCAGTGGATGGGCATCCAGAATCAGGCGGGTTCCCACATCAGGGGGAGTCCTGGCGTTATTGTGCATTCTCGGGTCAGGTTCGAACGGACAACCTCCCCACTCTACCCCAAAACCCTCCCCCTCCCCCTCCCCCACCCCCTTCCATCAACAGGACAGTGCAGCCTGTTTTGTAACTCAGAAATCAAATAAGGCTGGTGCACAAAAATGCTGGAGAAACTCAGCGGGTGCAGCAGCATCTATGGAGCGAAGGAAATAGGCAACGTTTCGGCACGAAACGTTGCCTATTTCCTTCGCTCCATAGATGCTGCTGCACCCGCTGAGTTTCTCCAGCATTTTTGTGTACCTTCGATTTTCCAGCATCTGCAGTTCACTCTTAAACAATCAAATAAGGCTGGCCTGATCTCACAGTGGGGGGGGGGGGGGGGGGGGCATTACAGGTCCATGTCCCATAGCGAAGGGTCTTCTTCGCAGTGCGGGCTGGTCCCCTAGTATTGAAGGGGTCGTTCCCAATGTGAGGGGGTGATTCCGTAGTAGGGAGTCTTCCACACGGTGTGGGCCTCGTCCCAGTCAAACATGTGTAGTCTGGATTGTTGGCGGTACGTTGTAATTTGGGCTGCCTCACTTTGCATTTGTACGAAACAGTATAAAACAATTGTGACGGACGCCCGAACCCACTGACTAAGTTGCTGCTGGATTTGGGTACTCACTCTCGCTCCTTTCTCAGGGAAGCACTGACATCCCGCCGAGCAGTCTCTGCCGTTACAGGGTCCCGAGTAAGATTTGCCACCCTACAGAGGAAAGAAAAACACAATGAAAACATGAAATTAATCTTGTAGAAACTTACAAAATTCTTAAGGGGTTGGACAGGCTAGATGCAGGAAGATTGTTCCCGATGTTGGGGGAAGTCCAGAACAAGGGGTCACAGTTTAAGGATAAGGGGGAAATCTTTTAGGACCGAGATGAGGAAAACATTTTTCGCGCATGAGAGAGGTGAATCTGTGGAATTCTCTGCCACAGAAGGTAGTTGAGGCCAGTTCATTGGCTTTATTTAAGATGGAGTTAGATGTGGCCCTTGTGGCTAAAGGGATCAGGGGGTATGGAGAGAAGGCAGGTACAGGATACTGAGTTGGATGATCAGCCATGAACATATTGAATGGCGGTGCAGGCTCGAAGGGCCGAATGGCCCACTCCTGCACCTATTTTCTATGTTTCTATGAATTCCTGTTCGCTGGAATGGGAGCGAACCTTTTCCCTCTGTAATCGCCGAAGCCATATTCCGTGGGAAATTGGAGTAATCCCTCCAAGAGACAGAGGAACAGTGGGCGCAGTACACGTTAGGATGGAGAGAACAGAATGTTGAGGTGTGGTGCCACAGTATGTTAGTATCACCGGCCAAGGCTCACGTGGCATAATCGAGCCTCCTGGTAACCATACCCTCACTTCTCCAGCCCCTCCTCAGTGCAAACCCCTCTCACGCATGGTACACGCAGACCAACCCACTCCTCCCCCACCCATTTACATTGTGAACCACCCCTGCCTTCAACATTCAACTATTGACAAGATTTGAATCCACCATTTCAGTGGTGATTTGCATTGGAAGACAGTGTTGGGTTTGCACTGCCCACCGTGTGGAGACGTGCTCCCTGAACACCCAGCTCTGCTTTATTCCCCATATAATGCCCCTGTCCCGCTTAGGAAACCTGAACGGAAACCTCTGGAGACTCTGTGCCCCACCCAAGGTTTCCGTGCGGTTCCGGAGGTTTTTGTCAGTCTCCCTACCTGCTTCCACTACCTGCAACCTCCGGCAACCACCTGCAACCTCCGGGAACCGCACGGAAACCTTGGGTGGGGCGCAAAGTCTCCAGAGGTTTCCGTTCAGGTTTCCTAAGTGGGACAGAGGCATAACCCTTGTGGAATTACCCTGACATCCCGGGTGTCACAGTTGCTCTTGGCTGCTTGGGTCCCAAAGGGGAGGCAACCATCATATCCCCACGCAATCTGCCACGTTGACCCACACTCCAAACACACCAATTCTAACATTATGGGATGGGGCAGTACTGAGGAAGTGCCACGCTTTGGTTAGCGGCGCCGAGGTTTGTTTCGCATTGGGCGTCAGTACCTCAACAGCAGGCAGTATCCGGAGCGTCGCGGTCTGAAACGTCGACTCACTCCGTTTGCCTCCACGGATCCTGCCTGCTAATGAGGTAAGTGCCTGCCAGGATGGGCTGAATGTCTGTAAACATTGCACGGTCCAGTCATTGCCAAACCGCTGGGTGTTTATGGAGCGGCACCAACTTTTGGGGTTTGGGAAACCACCGGCGAACAACCATTAGCTCTGACTGTTGCCACGAAACCCCAGCTGGCTCCCTCTCCGGCGAAGGGAACATTCCACCCTTCTGATTCCAGTCCCACACTATCCGCATGACTCACAATCCTCTGGGAAACACATTGGCCAAGGCCTGTGGCTTCGTGCAAAATAATTTCCAGACCAATATTGTGTTTACTTGTGGTCTCTGTGAGGGCATTCGGCTTAAAGTGTTGCCAAGGTCAAGCTATTGTAGCAGGATGATGAAAGCCTTTAAAACCCCTTTCATTCTCCGTGGACATCGCGGGACTCTGGCTCAAGAGAGCCATGCAATTCCTCAACGCAAACGTGCCTCTGGCCGAGATTCACCCCTGTTTGTGATTATCTTTCTTATCAGTGCTCTATCTTTATCTTGGAGATTGGAGAAGACATTCCCTTTGTGCGCGGATATCGTTCTCGGATCAGAACACCCGCACATGTCAGTCCCCGGAGACTGGGGCACGTTGAATGGCTGACTGGGTGATGGGGAAATGAACCTGGTTGGCCTGCATTTCATGTCTGCAGAACCTGGGCACTCGTATGTCACAGATCGCCGAGATACATAGCGCATACACTGTGCAGACTCACAATCTCAGCTGGCTTGCAGTATGCCTTAAATGGTCACGACTTCACAGAAGCCTGATGTTTCACAGCCCTGATGAGAGGTCAGAGACAGCATTCTGCTGGGCACAGACCAAGTTTGGGAAAAGGAGAGAAAGAATAAATGTGGGGAATGTTTAAGAACAAGCTTTCTCTAGGCTGGTGTGGAGGGTTAGGATGCCACATTCCAAACATGCCAAATATCTCTACATTCCCGAAGCAATCTTAGTGCCTGTGCTAATTACCAGTCAACATCTCTGCCATTTTCAACACTAGCGCTTGATTTCACTGATGGTAATGGCTTTTCGCCATTGTGCTTGGATCACACAGGCACTCAACAGCGGAACATTCCTGCAACCAATTTGCCAACAGCCTCCAGCGTTTCCATATTTGAAATGTAATTATCCATTAAGCAGCAACGACTGCATGTCAACATACTGCCCAAAAGCTCCTTTCTTCCAAGGACAGCAACTCGATTGAGCTCGATGTACAAAGCTCGATATACAAAGCGCTTTTGATAGCCAATAAAGGCAAAGTCGCACAGAGCAAGCTCTAAGAATGGCTTTCTGTTGCTGTGACAGACATTCCTTTATTCTGATACATTACAAATCAAAGGGAGGGAGGAGGCGAAAATGGCCTCAAGGTTCCCCGACATCTTCACAATCAGATGGTTTCAATCCGTTATTTCCAAAGCGCCGCCACCATTAAACTTCAATGATGAAGATGCAAGGAAGAATTATGAGGAAGCGCCTGAAAGTGACGCCGTAATTATCAGGACAGATTGAAAAGGCGAGGAACGCCGGGTGAGGCCCCCGTGGAGCAGGTCCCATTTCGGGAGGGGGGTGGGGGGGGGGGGGGGGGGGGGGGGGGGGGGGGGGGGGGGGGTGGGTGGGATCAGGGGTGCATTGACATCACTCGTGAATCAAATGCAACATTCATCCCGTGTTGGAAGGTACACTTGAAGATGGGTCTCCACCCGAAACGTCTCCTATTCCTTTTCTCCAGAGATGCTGCCTGACCCACTGAGTTAGTCCAGCATTTTGTATCTATCTATCTATCTACAGTGTTCATTCCTCAGGGAATGGCGATTCCGATCCCACAGGGAGAGGAGGTGCGATGAGGAGCAGGGCTGACGGTTTCGCCCAACAAGTTCGCGATCGGTCCACATTGCTTACCGGATGTCACGGCTGCTAACCAGTTAACCCCCTTTCCCATTCCCATACCGTCTGAAGAAGGGTTTCGGCCCGAAACGTTGCCTATTTCCTTCGCTCCATAGATGCTGCTGCACCCGCTGAGTTTCTCCAGCTTTTCTGTGTAACCTTCGATTCTCCAGCATCTGCAGTTCCCTCTTAAACAACCCATACCGACCTTTCTTCCTGGGTCCCCTCCATTGCCAGAGTGAGGCCACCCGCAAACTACACACATTCCGCCTGGGTAGCTGACAACCCAACTGCATAAACATTGCTATCTAAATAATACTCCCAGCACCAACACCCCTCTCTATCTCTGTAACCCCCCCCCCCACACTTCCTTGCGACAATGCAAGCTGTTTAGATCCAGAATTCCCCACTACGTCGTTTAGTACGGTTTTCTTCTCAAGCCTAATGAGTGTATTCTGAGTCCTGTTCACTCGTTCTCATTTGCACTCTTTATATGACTGACCAATTTAGGGTTATCCCAGTCCAGGGGCCATTGGTATGAGTGCTATTTGCCCTTCTCACTCCCCCCTCCCCTCATCCCGCTGCTACTTGTCCAAGATGTTGTTGACCGGAGGCGGGATGTCCAAATGCTTGTGGACACTCCGGGCTAACCCCAACCCTGATGCCCACTCCACATGGCACACCCACGAATAGACCGACTACACGCGGGTGGAAGCGGAGCCCGAGTCCTATCAGCCTCATGGATCAACCTACTCAAGTTAAATTCGCAGCAGAAACGGAAGAACATATTTCATCGTCTTGTTCTCACTGTCTGGAATCAATTGTACTTTGACCATTAAAGGAGATAGACGCTAAGCCAAGACCATGACAGTTATATTGATTTGTCTTGAACTGCGGCCAATCGGAACAAACCAACCCCACTAAATATTTACATCTTTAATACATTCTTTCCTTGTCATGGTGTTCCATCTTCAAGTTGTTGACACAGCTCCACGCAAATCCGCACAGCTAACCTACGCAAGCTGTTGAGTGCAAACAATTGTTACCGCTGGCTTCTCGTTTGTCAGGGTGCCTTGAATCATTCTGTTTTTGGAGATGTTACAGGAGATGTCCAATCCATCACCACACACACGCAATCCGTCACCGCGCACCGCCTCTGAAGCCATGTTAATGGATTTGCAACGGGAGTCTGGAGAAGGACGCAAGGTTCCTTGTCACCGATCACCCCGAACAGCTCCCCAACAAAGGAAGGTGCACAAAAATGTTGGAGAAACTCAGCGAGTGCAGCAGCATCTATGGAGCGAAGGAAATAGGCAACGTTTCGTGCCGAAACGTTGCCTATTTCCTTCGCTCCATAGATGCTGCTGCACTCGCTGAGTTTCTCCAACATTTTTGTGTACCTTCCATTTTCCAGCATCTGCAGTTCCTTCTTAAACTCCCTAACAAAGGATTCTGATTTATGGGCTGTTCCCAGGGATGTGTTCAGAGACCGATGTCAAGTGCTGCTGGAAGCTCACGTCTGCCCAAAACCCCAGCCGACGTCTGCCCAAAACCCCAGCCGAGCGAGATGTCCGTTTGGGAATGTTGCTGACTGGCCCATTCCAGACTGCAGTGCTGCGGGATGCACTGAAGCTTGGTGCCCTCCATGATCTTTGCTTGGTACCAAGGCTTGGTACAGCCAACCCAATGCTCTGTGGGGGAGGACCACAGTCTAAGCTCCTTCTGCTGCTGCATGTTGGGAGGCAGGATGTGGTGGAGATGCCTCTCAAACTGGAAGGGATATCACCCCAGGGGGCCACATGAGTGGCAAGGGTGTCAGGTATAACTGGTTTTTGAAAACACTAGCAAATATAATGCTAACAAATGCATGTGGAGAACGTCAGAGGAATTTTGCACAGTTCTTGTTTTGTACATAGAAACATATAAAATAGGTGCAGGAGGAGGCCATTCAGCCCTTCGAGCCAGCACCGCCATTCATTGTGATCATGGCTGATCGTCCCCAATCAATAACACGTGCCTGCCTTCTCCCCATATCCCTTGATTCCACTAGCCCCTAGAGCTCTATCTAACTCTCTCTTAAATCCATCCAGTGATTTGGCCTCCACTGCCCTCTGTGGCAGGGAATTCCATAAATTCACAACTCTCTGGGTGGAAACGTTTTTTTCTCACCTCAGTCTTAAATGACCTCCCTAACCTAAGACTGTGGACCCTGGTTCTGGACTTGCCCAACATTGGGAACATTTTTCCTGCATCTAGCTTGTCCAGTCCTTTTATAATTTTATATGTTTCTATAAGATGAGAAGAACTTTTTCACACAGAGAGTGGCGAGTCTCTGCAACTCTCTGCCGCAGAGGGTAGTCGAGGCCAGTTCATTGGCTATATTTAAGAGGGAGTTAGATGTGGCCCTTGTGGCTAAGGGGATCCGAGGGTATGGAGAGAAGGCAGGTACGGGATACTGAGTTGGATGATCAGCCATGATCGTATTGAATGGCGGTGCAGGCTCGAAGGGCCGAATGGCCTACTCCTGCAACTAATTTCTATGTTTCTATGTTTCTAAGATCCCCCCTCATCCATCTAAACTCCAGTGAATACAAGCCTAGTCTTTTCAATCTTTCCTCATATGACAGTCATTCCATCCCAGGGATCAATCTCGTGAACATATTTTTTATCCCCAATAAAGCTTATTTTGAATTATTTACAGTTAATCTAGACTATAAAAACAAAGTGCTGGAGGGATTCAGCAGGTCAGGCAGAATCTATGGAGGGGTGTAGAGACAATGTTTTGGTTTGGAGCCCTTTTCCCTTCCGACTAATTAGTGTAGGCAGGAGAAAGCTGGAAAAGAGATGGTGGGGTGGAAAAACAGCATGGCAAGTGATACGTGGATACGGGTGGGGAAGGAGTGAGTGGCAGATGGGTGAAGTAAGTGACAAAGGCTGGAGACAAAAGGAATGAAGAGGATTGAAAGGTAAAGCTGGAGGGAAGGATATGGGTGAAAGGGGATAGATGGAGGGTAAAATGGGAGTGGGGGCATCAAAGGGAAGTGGGGAACTCAGGGATAACTGGGACCCATGCGTGTGGTCAAGTTTTTCATGTATTTACAAGTTAAATGCACAGAAGAGTTATATCCTTAAAAAAAAAAAAAAATTTGTGGCGGTGGGAAGACATGGCCTGTTTTTTCACTGGACAGAGTTAAAAGGAGTCACTGAAAATTCCAGAGGAGATGCTTGGTCCAAAAACCCTAAAGGAATGGCCCGGTCATTGGGGACGAGTGGACCCTTTAAAACAATATGTGACGTTTCAGGTCAACACTCTTCTTCAACTTGAAGCTTCAGCCTGAGGAATAGTCTCGACCCAAAACATCACCTATTCCTTTTCTCCAGGGATGCTGCCTGACCCGCTGAGTTACTCCAACCTTTTAAACCAGCATCTGCAGTTCCTCCCTATGCCCTTTAAACCACACGGGGCTTACAATGCAAATATAATAAGCATGTAGCAGACTCGTCGGATAATGATTTTGGTTCAGTTTTCAGTTTAGACAAAAGGGGCAATTCACCATTATGACCGATCACAGAGCAAGAACGTACAAGAAAGATAAGGCTAAATCTTTGGGATTAGAGTATCTGCTTTCTGGGATTTTGAAGTGGCGATAGGAAAGATGCACAGATTTCAATTCACATCTTGCAGAGCTCTCTTGTTTCACCAATCAAGGACACAAGAAAGTAAAAGTAGGAGTAAGCTACTCAGTCCCTTAACTCTGCCTCTCGATTCAGTATGATCATGGTTAATCTGTGTTTTCCTCAATTCTTCTTCTGTGCTAGTTCCCCATAGCCCTTAATTCCTTGTTCTTTCAAATATTGGCTCCTATCTGCTCCTAAAAGTTCAGCACGTTTAGGAGCAGATAATTCCAGGAATTCACTACTGTCTGAGCGAAGGCATTTCCATTACATTTTAAATGACTGGCCCCTTATTTTGTTGCTATTCCCCTTGTTTGTAACTCTTCAGCCCGTGAGAACATCTCAATATCTATTCTGTCAAGCTCCCTTGGGATCTTATCTGTCCGCATCAGGTCACCCCTCAATTCTTCTAAACTCCAAGGAGTACAGACCTTTCAAATTGGAAAGGAATGGCATTAATGCAGGAAAGTGAATCAGAGAGTAAAAGGCACAGAGACACAAAGAAAAATGTACAGAAAGCAAAAGAATGTGTGAGAACAAGCTAGAAAGAGAAAGCTAGAGGGAAAGAGAGAACGTGCAGGAACTGATAGACGGGGAGGCTGGCATGTGCTGTGAAGTTATAGGGATCTATAATTAAAGACAGATTGACTGAGTACTTAACAACATGGGAGATAATTAGAAAGGCCACATGTGTTTGGGAAGGGCAGGTCATGCTTAATGGAAACAAATTAAATTTTTGAGAAAGTTACTAAAATTGTAAACAGGGAAGTTTTTTATGGACATTTCTCAAAGTTCGATGAAAAAGACTGGTAACTTAATTGAATGCATGAAAGCAGAGCTTGGACTGCAAAAAGCAGATCAGATTCAGTTTACAAACTGTGTCAAATATACTGCATTGAAGAACATTTAAATACGATGAATAAAACCAGGAATATGTGACAAATGCATGATCTTCTGCACGTGGGCACCAATGGCCCTCTAATCAAGGCAAACGGGAACTAGAACTCAGCTGCTCCAAGCCTGGTCCAATGAAGATTGATTTTAGTGTAACATGATGGAACTCACAATGAGCTTAGTAAGTCGAAATCCCAAGCTATTGTTTGCCAAATAACTGAGTGGATGAATGTCTCCTCTCTAGAACAAGTTAGTAAAAATAGTTCCAAATTACACTCAAAATTGCTTCACACTATAAAGTGTCATTCTCACAACATGCCTACAACTCTCCCTATTATGGTTTATAGAGGTAAACTGCATTAAAGTTGATCTAGAGATCTGAGCTTCCCTGCCGCTAATCTGAGACACTGTTCCAGTGACAGAACAGCGAGGCTCATGATCTGACCACAGTTGCCCAATCCCCATCATGAGACTGATCCTGAACCATTAAACCAGGCACTCCCTCACAAAGTTCACAGATCCATCAAGGAATTGACAAGGACTGTGGCATGGGGTCCAATTTTTCACACACAATTGCATTGAATTGGCGAAAGCTCACAGCACAGAAACATTACATTACCACCCCTTGTATTTGTTGCACTCTTTTGGAATTTGGCACTGCTGACAAGGCCAGCACTTATTATCCATCTCTAATTGTGACCCACTGAACTACTGTAATCCTTCTGGTGAAAGTGCTCCAAAATGCTCTTTAGATACATGGTGATTATATATTTCTAAGTCAGGATGTTGTGTAATGGAGAGGAACTAGCAGGTGATGGCGAACCCGTGCCCCATGCCTTGTAGTGGTCTCTGTAAGTAATGCCCCTGTCCCACTTAGGAAACCTGAACGGAAACCTCTGGAGACTTTGCGCCCCACCCAAGGTTTCCATGGGGTTCCCGGAGGTTTTTGTCAGTCTCCCTGCCTGCTTCCACTACCTGCAACCTCTGGGAACCTTGGGTGGGGTGCAAAGTCTCCAGAGGTTTCCGTTCAGGTTTCCTAAGTGGGGACAGGGGCATAACTGTTGTGCATTTTACAGCAACACACACTCTCTAGATACTGGTGGAGAAAGTAAATGTTCAGTCAAGTGGGATGCTTGTGCTGGATGGTTCAAGCTTCCTTGGAGTTGCTGGGGCTTCACCGATGCAGGGAAATGTTGAACATTTCCCCACACTGTGGCCTGCAGATAGTGGAAAGGCTTGGAGGTACGAGAATCATTCACCACTGGATATGCTGCCTTTGACATGATCTTGTTTCTGCACTATTTATGTCATTGGCCCAAATAAGCATCTGTTGGACAGTGACCTCTAAGTTCATAAGTTATATGAGCAGAATTAGGCCATTCGGTCCATCAAGTACTCTGCCAATCATGTGTTCAAGAAGGAACTGCAGATGCTGGAAGATCGAAGGTACACAAAAATGCTGGAGAAACTCAGCGGGTGCAGCAGCATCTATGGAGCGAAGGAAATAGGCGACTTTTCGGGCCGAAACCCTTCTTCAGACTGATGGGGGGTGGGGGGGAGAAGGAAGGAAAAAGGGAGGAGGAGGAGCCCGAGGACGGGAGGATGGGAGGAGACAGCTCGAGGGTTAAGGAAGGGGAGGAGGCAGCAAGGGCTAGCAAAACTGGGAGAATTCAACGTACATGCCTTTGACATGATCTTGTTTCTGCCAATCATGCCCGATTTATCTTTCCCTCTCAACCCCACTCTCCTGCCTTCTCCCCACAGCCCCTGATACCCGTCAGATTGTGGATGATGGGTCTCAGCTATGACATTTATCTTCGTGGTTAAACCTTTTCCTGTTGCAGATGGTAATTGCTTTGCACAAATCTAGAATGAGTCCGACTTGCTACTTTGGATGTCTAAAGGTCCCAAACTGAGATTCTTCCATGCGACTGTAGAGACCACATTATTGTACGGGTGTGAGGCATGGACTCTCACTCGAGCACTGTCCAAGTGTCTCGATGGTACCTACACCCGAATGCTCAGAAAAGTTCAAAATGTCAGTTGGAGGGGCCACATCACCAATGGGGGGGGGGGGGGGGATTCCTCCTCTGACAGAGAAGATCAGGTGGAGAAGGATGAGGCTCGCTGGTCACTGCCACCGCCCCCAGAAATGCCAGCGAACAGGGCTGTGCTGTAGGAACCCACACATGGAAACCGTGAGCCGGGACGGCCAAACAAGACGATGCTGAAGACATTGATGAAAGACGCATGTGTAGGGACAAAAGAGGAGCTTGCCCGCTGCATGGAGGACAGAGATGTGTGGTGCGTCTGTTACCGTGCCCATCGGAAACCAGCGCCACTGCGTCGCTAATGTTGTCAACGATAATATAAATACAGTGGAGTGCAGCACATTGGCGGGGGGACTGAATTCTGTGATGTTAGGGATCTCAGTAGCAAGCCAAGATGGATCACCATTGAACACTTATGGCTGAACATTGCTTCAGCCTTATCTACAGCACCCACATGCTGGGCCCTCCCCCCATCACTCAGGATGGGGTACTCTTGGCAAAACTGCCCACCATTCATGACTAAACGCATTGTACTTCAGACCTTTGATAATCTAGTGTACAGTCACATAGTTCTGTCTATTGTAAACTGTTTAAACATGTACAATCAATCCTGCGCTGCAGTTTCAACAGACTAACACGTCATTGTTTAGACTCCTATCATGCCCTTCTGCACTCCTCACTGAACCTCTGCTCCAGACTGGTAATCCTGCTCCATGTAGCCCCCTCCATGCTTCTCCCCCATCACCTTCTCTCCCGTGAGATGGGTCCAGCTTCCCATTCAGCCCATCACTGCTCCTCACCTCCCGATGGAAGGAGTTCCCATGTTCTCCAGATAAAGAGCTTTCTCCAAGATTCATGTTCAGATTTATCAGTATCACTCAAACACTGATGGATGTTTCTGGCCTTCCCCACACATGGAAGCATTTCCCCTACAGAGCCTTAAGATTCTAAATCGCTCTCCAGACATCTCTCTGCCTCGTTTCCCGAGAGTTGTATGTATCTATGCAATTAGTGTCAGTCCTGTGAACTCTGGTATTTTCGCTTGTTCCTCCACATCCTTTTCCGTACAGTGGAGACCGGAACAGTGTACAATGCTCCATTTGTGGTCTGACAAAGGTTTGATATCTTTAACATAACGCGAATTATTCTTGGGCATTCCCTTGGGATGAAAGATTAATTGTTACTTCCAAGGTTCTGACAAAGCCAAAGCGAGTGCTGCCGACTCCTCTAACATTGGGGCCAGAATGCCCGAAGGGACAAACGGGTGGGTTGTTTGCAAGTTTTTTTAGCTCCTTTACCCATTTGCACGTTCTCCAGATGCTGCCCTTTGGAATACAAGGGGTGCTCAGTGCCTACCCGGGTGTTCCCTCTCCACTTGGAGAAGCAGTGGGTGATGTGGTTCCTCCAATGAAGTGTGATGACAGCAGTCTGAGCCTCGATGCTGATAACCTTGCCCTGTGTTGAGCATCTATTCCGTCTATTCTGCCAGAGGATTTTGCCAACTTACTTGAATGATATCCCCCCAGAAAGGAATACCAGAGATTTATTCATAAGTTTTAAGCCAACATGCAATATATGTTTTACTACTATATGAGTGTGTAACCTGCAATCGCTAGTTCCAGCACCTGATTAGCCTGTTAGGAGGTTTTTTTTGTATCTTTGGTCCAATCAAGTATCAAGCTCTGACAAAGGGCCTTGACTACAAATATGTCCTTGCCTATTAATGAGTCAGTTTGCCTCTCCTCCTTGGCCAAGCATATCGACTTGGGTGTGACTGTTGCCGTCGATTTTCTGATATGCACTTGTGGCTATTGCTAACCTCAAAACTGCTCATTTACACCAGGTAGCAGCCCTTCAGCTACCAAACAAGCAAGGACCAGAAATGGCCTGGGACCCAGACCAGATATAGCCTGGGACTCCATCAATAGGATTATTTTCACTTGGAGATGGATAGTAAAATGTTACTGTGCCCTCAGTTTGACTGCAAGTATGGTTATCGCTGCCATTCTCTGCTACAGTCCACCCGCCTGCCTCAGGTTGCCATTATCAACTCTAAAAGGTGCAGTGCTGGTGGTTTCAACTCATGACTACCTGCCCCACACACAGTCCTCACTGGTCTCCTGACCAATGGGACGTAATTTAAAATGGAGATACATAGGAAGAGGATGGCACTATGCTCAAGAGAATAAATATAAATGAGTTGTGTAAAATATCATGAGAGGAATAGAGCGGGTAGACACAGAACTAGGGGACATAGGTATAAAGTGAGGGGTTGGGGGGAGGGCGGGAAGATTTAATAGGAATTTGAGGGGTAACTCTTCTGTAGAACCAGTGGTGGGTGTATGGAACGAGTGGCCAGAGGAGGTAGCTGAGGCAGGTTTAGGAGACATTTAGACAGGTACAGGTTTAAAGGGATATGAGGCAAATGCAGGCAGGTGGGATTAGTGTAGATGGGACATATTGGTCGGCGCGACCAAGTTGGGCCAAAGGGACTGTTTCAATGCTGTATGACTCTTTTACTGAACACATTAATGATGAACATTACAGATACGGCCATCATCTCCCAGAGAGGCAGCGATCCCCTGACATTTAACTGGAAAGGATTTGAATAGTCATGGCATCTAGAGTTGTTCCCAAAACCAACAAGGTCCTTCTTAATTCCTCCGTCTACGCCGCATCTGCTCCCAGGATGAGGCGTTCCACACCAGAGCATCTGAAATGTCCTCATTCTTCAGGGAACGGGGGTTCCCCTCCTCCACCATAGATGAGGTTTCGCACCAGGGTCTCTTCCATACCCCGCAACACTGCGCTCTCTCTCCCCATCTCCCCCCACCCGCAACAAGGGCAGAGTCCCCCTAGTCCTCACCTTTCATCCCACCAGTCGTCACATACAACAAGTAATCCTCCGTCAGTTTCGCCACCTCCAACGTGACCCCACCACTCGCCACATCTTCCCATCTGCCCCCATGTCTGCCTTCCACAAAGACCGCTCCCTCCATAACTCCCTTGTCAATTCTTCCCTTCCCTCTCGTACCACCCCCTCCCCGGGCACTTTCCATTGCAACCGCAAGAGATGCAACACTTGTCCCTTTACCTCCCCCCTCGACACCGTTCAAGGACCCAAGCAGTCGTTCCAGGTGCGACAGAGGTTCACCTGCATCTCCTCCAACCTCATCTACTGCATCCACTGCTCTAGATGTCAGCTGATCTATATCGGTGAGACTAAGCGGAGGCTGGGCGATTGTTTCGCCGAACACCTCCGCTCGGTCCGCAAGAACCTACCTGACCTCCCGGTGGCTCAGCACTTCAACTCCCCCTCCCATTCCCCATCCGACCTCTCTGTCCTGGGTCTCCTCCATGGCCAGAGTGAGCAACACCGGAAATTGGAGGAACAGCACCTCATATTCCGCTTGGGGAGTCTGCATCCTGCGGGCATGAACATTGAATTCTCCCAATTTTGTTAGCCCTTGCTGTCTCCTCCCTTTCCCCAGCCCTCGGGCTGTCTCCTCCCATCCCTCAGCCTCCTCCTCCTCCTTTTTCCTTTCTTCTCCCCGCCACCCCCCCATCAGCCTGAAGAAGGGTTTCGGCCCGAAACGTTGCCTATTTCCTTCGCTCCATAGATGCTGCTGCACCCGCTGAGTTTCTCCAGCATTTTTGTGTACCTAATGTCCTTCTTAATGTCTAAAATCAGGTGACATTATAAAGCACAGCGTGTACATTGAGGGTGAGATCCAACAGGTAGGAATACGATAATGACCAGATATTTTGATCGTTAGAGATTCTAAATGGTGGGACAAATATTAACCCGGACAGTAGAACAAATTCCTCTGCTTCCCTACCTCTCCCCGAGGGCATTGTTATAGTCTACATCATTATAGGCTTCCACACATCAATCCAAGGGCATAGTGAAGCACCCATTAAGATGTCATCCAATGAGAGTACCTATGGCAATATTGTGCTCCCTCAGTACCACACAGAGTGTTAGCTTGAATTCCATGTTCAACCCCAACAAGAGCAGCTGGGACTGAAATTTCGGACAAATATGACTGAGAAAGGAATTAACACGGTTTACCCCAGAGACAAGGGAATCACTGGGGTATTCGTGCACTACTCTGCTGGGGCGACTGTGACCAGCTCACCCCATAGGGTAGGGTCCAGGTACGCCGACGACGGGAAGTGCCGCTTACGTAAACAGGAAACGTCCGTGCACTGACCACTAAGTATTTTTCCAGACGCACTCAGCCAGTTCAATGCACGGAAATAGGAAGGCAGGTGGGAGCAGCTAGCGTTCCCACAGGAAGGGAATGAGTGAAGGTCACTGTCTGGTGCAGAGCGGTCTCCAGGCATCTCCTCCTGCAGTCCCGGGTGGCCCGCTGTCGGAGCTACCTCGCAAAATTTCTCTCGTCGCTATTTTGAAGGGAACCCATGGCCCATTCCTCCACTCCATGTCATTTTAAACCGGGAAAGAGATAAGTTGAGGAAATCCCAGGCCCCGGCCCCATTTCACAGCTAACACTCATCATAAATCAAAGAGCATCATCTGTTAACCAATATTATCTATGGAGCCGGCACTGAGCCGGCGGGAGAGGGACCAGCGCCGAGGGAATGCCCAAGCCAACGAAAAGAGATATGGTAGCATCAGGGGAGCGCCCGTACCGACCAGGGGGGGGGGGGGGGGGGGGTCGAAGGGAGCAGCATGGGGGGGGGGGAATTGAAGGTATGGCTTGACAAATTAGGTTTCCTGACAAATGTTCCGGAACGACTTGAACGAGGGGATTGAAGGCTTTATGGCCAAGTTTGCGGATGATACAAAAATAGGTGGAAGGGCAGGTAGTGGAGAGAAAGCAGAGACACTGCAGAAGGAATTGGGACAGGTTGGGAGAGTGGACAGAGAAGTTGCAGATGGAATATAGTGTAGCAAAGTGTGGAGTCATGCAATTTTGGTGGTAGGAATAAAGGTGAGGATTATTTTCTAAATTGGGAGAGAATCCAGAAATCAGATGTGCAAAGGGGCTTGGGACTGCTGGTGCAGGATTCCCAAAAAGCTCATCTGCTAGTCCAATCGGTAGTAAAGAAAGCAAACTCGATTAAAGCAAACTTTATTTCAAGAGGGCTTGTCAACAAAAATCAAGGATGTAATGCTGAGGCTCTATAAGGTGCTGGTAAGGCCACATTTGGAATATTATGACCAATTTTGGGCACCATATCTGAGGAAGGATGTGCTGGCTCTGGAGAGGGTCCAGAGGAGATTTACAAGAATATTCCCAGGAGTAGGTTAACCTACGATGAGCATTTCTCAACACTGGGCTTATATTTGCTGGAGTTTAGGAGATTGGGGGGGGAGGGGGGGGGGGGGGGGATCTCATTGAAACATACAGAATAGTGAAAGGCTTGGATAGAGTGGATGTGGAGAGATGTTTCCACTAGCGGGAGAGTCTCAGACTAGAGGTTATAGCTCACAATTAAAGGACGTTCTTTTTGGAAGGAGATGAGGAGAAATTTAGTTAGTCAGAGGGTGTGGAATTCTTTGCCACAAAAGGCTGTGGAGGCCAAGTCAGTGGATATTTTTAAGTCAGAGATAGATAGATTCTCGATTAGTACAGGTGTCAGAGGTTGTTGGGGGTAAAGCAGGAGAACGGGGTTATGAGGGAAAGATAGCTCAGTCAATATTGAGTGGCGGAGTATACTTGATGGGCCGAATGGCCTGATTCTACTCCTATCACCTGTGACCTTTTGAGTAGGGGAGGGGCGGAGGAAGTGTCTGTACCGACTGGAAGAAGGGCAGCGCCGAGGGAGCGTTTGTACCGACTAGGGGATGGGGAGCATTTTAATTCCCAGTGCTTTATTCTCTGAAGTGACATTCGGAATTTTCAAGTGCACTCCAGGCCTGGGCAATGCATCGACTAGGATTGTACAGCACTTGGTTTACTCACCGCTAGGGCAGCCTCGACCAGCAGCAGCAAGCTGAACAGTTGCATTAACCGGCACCTGGGGAATAAGCAAGGGCACGTGTTAGCTCCACGAGTAGAGAAAAGCTTCACGGCATCCAACAAATTTCCAGGGAAAAAATAGCGGGCGCGTTCGAGCAGCTTTGCACCGTGAGACGGCAAAAACAGTGCGGTGAATGGTCCAAGGCAGGAGTGGGGAACCTTTTCATGGTGGGATGCTGCATCTAATAGCTGTAATCTAATAAGGCCGCATCCAAGAAATTTCAATTAGATAGACTTCAAAATGTACATTATTTTGTAAAAATCTAACTACGATGTACTAACCAAGCAAATGAAAACATTTTGTTAAATCTTCTTTTACTCTTTGGTATTTTAAATACGTTCATTTTAAGATTAAAATAAAAATAATAAAAGACGAACAAAAACATATTAATAAAAAAAAGGAGTTGTTCTACAAAGTTTGGATTAATTCAAAAGGCCGCACTTAATGGCCTTAAGGCCGCAGGTTCCCCATCCCTGGTCCAAGGGGTCGGGATGGGTGTGGGAATACAGTTTACCCCACCAAGGGCAAAGTGGGAGAACATCAGATAGTTCCTGGAATGGGGGGGGGGGGGAGGTGTCTTGGGGTACTGGTGCAAGACGTGCCATGTGGAGGGAATAGTGTACAGTATTTAAGATTTTTATTTTAGAAACAGCATGGAAACAAGCTATTCGGCCCACCGAGACCACATCGACCAAAGATTACCTGTACACCAGTTCTATCCTTCACACTAGGGACAATTTACAGAAGCCAATTAACCTACAAAGCTGCATGTCTTTGGAATGTAGCTGAAAACCGGAGCACCCGGAGAAAACCCATGCGGGTTTTTAAGCTCAGTCCTTAATACTCCCCCCCCCTTCACTGTCACAGTACACCTCCTCTCCCGGTGCTTGGTCCACACTGGGCGAGGAGTGGAAGGCAGTAGTTGGGAGCAGCAAAGGGGCGTGAGCTTCCGGGGCTGTAAACAATGGTCTTAGGGGCATTGTCCCATCTCTGAAAACATATCACCGGCCGGCTAAAACTCGTGGAATTCCCTCTGCTCGTTGACGCAGCGGGAGAGTTCTTCTTCTTCTTCTTCTTGCAAATGAAACATAAACCAAAGGAATAGTTAGATCTCAAGCCGGGTGCTGAGCAGCCAGGTTGTCGTCTCTGCATTAATGTCTGCCAGGCCCTGAGCTCCATTTGGTGGGTGGTAAATGGGGCACCCAGAGACGACATGGTTTTGCTGTCTGTTCTTCTGCTCCCTATTCACAGGCTGGGCTCTGGCAGAGCCCCCATCTCCACATGCTGGCATTGAAACGCCCAACTCCACAAGCAGAGTTGCTGCCTTACAGCGCCAGAGACCCTGGTTCGATCCTGACGACGGGTGTTGTCTGTACGGAGTTCGTACGTTCTCCCTGAATCCTGCCAGGGGGTTTTTCCCGGGTGCTCCGGTTGCCACCCACCGTCCAAAGACGTACAGGTTAATTGGCTTCGGTAAAAATTGTGAATTGTCCCTGGTGTGTAGGCTAATGTTAGTGTGCGGGGATCGCTGGTGGGCACGGCTTCGATGGGCCCGTTTACACGCTGTATCTGTAAACCAAGCCCACGGCAGCGCCTTCAGCAGGATGGGTTTTCCACACAGCATTCCCAGGGAAGTCCGGGTCAGGGCATAAACTCCATGGACAAAGTAGAGGTGCTGGCAGCACCCATCTCGGGTCTGGGTTTTGATCCCGCCCTTTTGAATCTCAGGCAGCTTTCTTAATACATTTATTTCCCTTTTATTCATCAACGTCAGAAAGGTTTTGTTCAGGATACTCACCTCATGTTTATTCTCTGGGGAGCTTGCAGCGTTTTTTAATCTTTCTGGTCAACAGTTGCTGAGCCGTGGGTCAGTCGGCGTGTCAAACTCAGCGCCGGGCAAGAGACTTCATGAAACCTGTCCGAGAATCAAACGGGAGTCAGTCCGATTGAAGCCGACCCGAAGATCAGAGCCATGTGGGAATGAGAGAGAAACGCCCGCTGGGACCATATTCGCCGCCTCTGGTGAAGCTGCACCCCCTCCTCAACTACCAGCACCACCCCCCCTTACATCAAGCCCCTCCGGGACCCCTCCGTCCACTGACCCCTCTCCCGGTTGACCCATACACAGTCGCCTCTGCTGGCAGCCCCCCACCCCACTGATACCCGTCCCCTCTTCACGCTCCCTGGCGCTTGCCACTCGGATATCCCCCTGCATTTAGCCCACCCCCTCCTTCCCAACTACCGGCAACTCAGACCCAGTTTACCCACACACATGGCACTGTCATTCCCCCCCCCCCCCCCCCCCATTGCCAGCACCCCCTCATACTCCCCAAACCCACCCGCCACTCACACGTGATTGCACCCCCCACACCCACAGTTCCTCCCCCCACCTTCCTTCCACCCCCACCGTGACCCCACCTCTCCACTCCATCAGTGGCCCCATCCTCGCTGCATCTCCACAGCCCCCCACCACCCCAAAGCTTGCCCCTCCTCACTCCACATCCACAGGGAGCCCACCGTTCTCCCACCCCTCCCTGCATGCTCACACGCTGTAAGCTTCTACTATGTCTTTGTGCAATGTCACTGAGCGCCAGAACTATCACTGGGGTGGGGGGTGGGAACTGATGGTTACTTCTATAGATCTCCGGATGTGATGGTTGAAGGCAGAAAGGTGGGTTTTGCTACCAGTGTTATGAGTATTTTTGGATACCACGTGGGATTGGACAACGTGCAAAAAGGGTTTGGAGGGGGATGAATGTAGATGGACTGAACATGTGCAGGAGAGAGAGAAAGGAAGGGTATGGCATTGGGGTGGAGGAGCAGGCTCATGCGGGACACAACTACAAGCTGATCGAATGGCCTACACCTGGCCTGCAGTTCAATGTGAAGTTTCACCCTTGATTTCAGCCAGTGCTCTGGTCTCTACAATTATGCCACAAAATCCCTTCTTTTGCATTCAGTTTCCCCAATTAATAATAGCTTCTCTTGAATGCCGTCACAATTAATAATTACCTTTCCTGAGTTTCTAACTATGGCTGAGCCTGAGAGTAATAATGATATTGAAACAATAACCATTCTTCCTTGACAAACTTCCCTGTTTGAATAGCCCATGCACGTGGCTGGTTAAACACTTCAGTAGGTTAATGTTATCATTGAATGAGTTGTTACATAGTTGTGCCTTGGAAACAATTGAGGCTGAGATCCTTTTATAGACAGACATTCCCCAAGGCTGACATCATGCTCCTACCCAAATAGAGCACTGCATATTTCATAGAGTCTGATCGGAAACCCTCCACAACATCCATGAACATCAAAAGCCCTCATCTCCAGCGAGTCCTGCAGTTGACTCTCAGAACAATCTCTTCCAGGTCCAAAAGGGAAATTCCCATGGAAAATCCTTTTGAGCTGCTTTCCTTAAGGGTTAAGTCACTGATCTGTATAGAGCAGGACAATTAACATAGAAACATAGAAAATAGGTGCAGGAGTAGGCCATTCGGCCCTTCAATATGATCATGGCTGATCATCCAACTCAGTATCCTGTACCTGCCTTCTCTCCATACCCCCCGATACCTTTAGCCACAAGGGCCACATCTAACCCCCTCTTAAGTATAGCCAATGAACTGGCCTCAACTACCTTCTGTGGCAGAGAATTCCAGAGATTCTCCACTCTCCGTGTGAAAAATGTTTTTCTCATCTCGGTCCTAAAAGATTTCCCCCTTATCCTTAAACTGTGGCCACTTGTTCTGGACTTCCTCAACATCGGGAACAATCTTCCTGCATCTAGCTTGTCCAACCCCTTAAGAATTTTGTAAGTTTCTATAAGATCACCCCTCAATCTTCTAAATTCTAGCGAGTACAAGCCGAGTCTATCCAGTCTTTTTTCATATGAAAGTCCTGACATCCCAGGAATCAGTCTGGTGAACCTTCTCTGTACTCCCTCTATGGCAAGAATGTCTTTCCTCAGATTAGGAGACCAAAACTGTACGCAATACTCCAGGTGTGGTCTCACCAAGACCCTGTGCAACTGCAGGAGAACCTTCCTGCTCCTATACTCAAATCCTTTTGCTATGAATGCCAACATACCATTCGCTTTCTTCACTATCAATTTGCTTACAGTTGCAAATCCAAGCACAGGTCTGTACTGTGGAGATGGGTGACTGGGCTCATAGACATTTGTCAAAGTTCCCACATTTTCACTAATCAACAACAGAGGCATTAGACAAGGCTTGCCTGCAGTGGCTTTCACAGTCCAAGATTAAATCATCCCGGAGGTTGCAGGTGGTTGCCAGAAGTTGCAGGTAGTGGAAGCAGGTAGGGAGACTGCCAAAAACCTCTGGGAACCGCACGGAAACCTTGGGTGGGGCGCAAAGTCTCCAGAGGTTTCCGTTCAGGTTTCCTAAGTGGGACAGGGGCATTCATTCATTCAACATCACATTAACAAGAAATGTCATTACACCCTGGTATATATAGTAATAAATTCACCTGAACCTGAATCTAAAGTTCTCCAATTTGCCAATATTTTCACCTATAAACCAATCCCTATGACACACCACGGCACACGTTCAATCTGAAAAACAACCCTCCATGTTTACCCTCTGACAGCATCCTTTGAGCCAATTTTGTATCTATTGGCTTACCCTGGATCCCACATATTCTATCGTCTAGACAGGACATACCTTGTCGAAGGCTTTGTTGAATTCCATGTAAACGTCTACTATCCTGCTCCCATCAATTTCCTTGGCCTCTTCTTCAAAACATCAATCAAATGTGAGATGCGATTTGCCACGCACAAAGCCTTGCTGACTCTCCTTAATTAGTCCTTACCCTTCCAAATGCAAATAAATACTGTCTCATTGAATCCCCTCAATAACTTCCCCACTCTTGATGCAGGGGACACTGTTCCCTGGCTTAATCCTGTTCCCCTTCTTATATTAAGGTATAATATTAACCACACTCCAGTCCCAGTACCCCGATCCTTGGCTAGCAAAAATATAAAACTCTCTGCCTGGTCTGGTGTCACATACCAAATTGGCAAGTTGCAGAGTTCAGGTCACTGATTGTCCCTATAGAAACATAGAAAATAGGTGCGGGAGGAGGCCATTCGGCCCTTCGAGCCAGCACCGCCATTCATTGCTGGTCATGGCTGATCGTCCCCCATCAATAACCCGTGCCTGCCTTCTCCCCATATCCCTTGACTCCACTAGTTCCTAGAGCTCTATCTATAGAAAGTCTCAGTGACAACTCCTCAGCCACACCATGCTCGATCCATCACAAACTGCAGCTCCTTTTTTTAAGCTGCAGACAGTTGCTTTCACATTTTGCTGACCCCAAGTGACTCTGTTGTGATGTCATTGTCTGTGTGGGAAATATCATCCAGGCTTTTTTTAGAAGAGGAGCTTTGGAAATTGTTAAGAGTCTCCAACACTTCCCGCCCTCGACTGGAAATAACTCACTGATTGCACCTGGAGGGGTCTCACCGGGGCAGTGGAAATTCACAGATGGCTAATCCCATAAACTCACTTTACATTGAAGACTAAATTGTTCTACACTGAAAATCAGAGAGAGCTTCAGCAGTGTAATTCCACCAAAAGCCTTTGGCCATATGGAGCTGATCCAAGATCCACAAAACTGGAGTCGGCACTTCCGGGCATGGAATGACCCTGTGTATTCCCCTCATTCAATCTAATGAGCCTGAAAGAACATTTCACAATGAAGTCCCAGCTTCCCACTGTACAAAAACAGTTTTTATCTCCCCCTTCCAGCCTAACCAAGGATTAACCAAGGTTTGCCTCTGCTCTCCGTTGATAGAAACATAGAAATTAGGTGCAGGAGTAGGCTATTCGGCCCTTCGAGCCTGCACCGCCATTCGATATGATCATGGCTGATCATCCAACTCAGTATCCTGTACCTGCCTTCTCTCCATACCCCCTGATCCCTTTAGCCACAAGGGCCACATCTGACCCTCTTAAATATAGCCAATGAACTGGCCTCAACTACCTTCTGTGGCAGAGAATTCCAGAGATTCACCACTCTCTGTGCGAAAAATGTTTTTCTCATCTCGGTCCTAAAAGACTTCCCCCTTATCCTTGAACTGCGACCCCTTGTTCTGGACTTCCCCAACATCAGGAACAATCTTCCTGCATCTAGCCTGTGTCCAAACCTTTAACAATCTTACATGTTTCAATGAGATATCCTCTCACCCTTCTAAACTCCAGAGTGTACAAGCTCAGCTGCTCCATTCTCTCAGCATATGACAGTCCCGCCATCCCGGGAATTAACCTTGTAAACCTACGCTGCATTCCCTCAATAGCAAGAATGTTCTTCCTCAAATTAGGGGACCAAAACTGCACACAATACTCTAGGTGTGGTCTCACTAGGGCTCTGAACAACTGCAGAAGGACCTTTATGCTCCTATACTCAACTCCTATTGTTATAAAGGACAACATGTCATTCGCTTTCTTCACTGCCTGCTGTACTTGCAAGCTTACTTTCATAGACTGATGAACAAGGACCCCCAGATTCCATTGTACTTCCCCTTTTCCCAACTTGACATAATTTAGATAGTAAAATGTAAGTGTGCGGATTACAGGGCTGCTAACTCTCACGTATTGAGCGTGAGAATCACGCGTTTCGCCAAATTCCCACGCTCTCACGCTGATCACAAATTTCTCACGCTCTGTTGTGAGAAATTCTGTGATCAACGCAAATTTCAAAACTCATATCAACTGCAGGAGTTGGAGAGTCGGGGTTGAGGGAGGGATGGAAGCAGATGCAGCGGCGGGGACAGATGCGAATGGGGAGCCGAGCCTGGCAAGTGTTTACCGGGCTGGCGAGTGTTTTCCGGGCTGGAGATTCACTCGCTGCAGCTCCGGCCATGGAGCAGCCACAGTGTAAGAGTCCCGGGTCGTCGGAGGCATCGGAAGCGTTGTGCCGCTGCCGTGAGAGTCTCTGTGCTGAATTCGCCCAGGTGACCGGCATGGATCAGGCTGCAGCTCGGTGCATCCTGGAGGACAACCAGTGGCTGCTGGAAGTAAGTACCAAGCACTGGGTAGAAACGGTGGAAGATAGTGGCCTTAAAATGGGGGTGATTGGTGAAAGCATCCTGCTTGCCGGCTAGATTTTCACTTACTGTAACTGCAGGAAAAATGTTCCGATGTTGGGGGAGTTCAGAACCAGGGGTCACAGTTTAAGAATAAAGGGTAGGCCAGTTAGGACTGAGATGGGGACAAACTTTCTTCACATAGAGAGTTGTGAATCTGTGGAATTCTCTGCCACAGAAAGCAATGGAGGCCAATTCACTGGATGTTTTCAAGAGAGTTACATTTAGCTCTTGGGGCTAGTGAAATCAAGGGATATGGGGAAAAAAAAACAGGAAAGAGGTACTGATTTTAGATGACCAGCCATGATCATACAGAATGGCAGTGCTGGCTCGAAGGGCCGATGGCCTATTCCTGCACCTATTTTCTATGTTTCTATGCGAGTATATGGCAATAAAATTCAACCACTTGATTTTGAAGCATTCATGCATGGTGGAGGTATAATGTAGTCATAGAGTGATACAGTGTGAAAACAGGCCCTTCGGCGCAACTTGCCCACACCCGCCAACATGTCCCAGCTACACTACCTGCTTTTGGTACATACCTCCAAACCTGTCCTATCCATGTATCAGTCTCACCGTTTCTTAAATGTTGGGATAGTCCCTACCTCCTCTGGCAGCTTGTTCCATACACCCACCACCCTGTGTGTGGAAAACGTTACCCCTTAAATAGTTACCTCTTAAAGATACTTCAAACAAAAAACATTGAAATCCTACTTCTACAATGCACTAAAACATGATTTAAATACATCAAATTTCAAAACGTCCCTACCGTGGGAGGGAGGGGTACCCTCCTCTCACTCGGTTGTTCCACTCCCTCTCCGGGTACCCCCAAGCCAGTGATCAGTGATCGCTCAGCCTCCCCACTTACAAAAATGCTCCGTGGCCCCTGGTTCAGACAGTGAGCACTGCCAGATGTGAGCGGGGAACTGAGGCCAGTTGTCCATGATGTCTGGGTCCCAATGCTCAGCGCTTCGTGTTTCGGAGTTGGCTAATGTTATTGATTTGTAATTAGCCCGATTTGTAATTAGCTGACTAAACCCTAATTTATTAATCCAGAATATCCAGGGGGATGGAACAAGTGCAATATTAAAATGACATGCAAGGTGTCAGGCTGTCTGTCACAACATACAGCCCCGATAACCCATTATTTCCTTCAGTTAAATATTGGGAAGGTAGCACTATTGTCATTTGCCACTCAACTATTATGTTTGTTTACTTCACTGACTATTACAAACCCCACCCCCAAATTCCTTTGACAGGTTGAATAGAAATGCCCCAATCTCGTTGTTTTATTAATTGAACACGGAGATAGACATCCTCAAGGAGTGTAATCAGATGGAAACTGATTCAGATGCGATGTTTAAGAGCTTGTTCAAAGAAGGGGCATATTTTAAAGGAGTGTCAGAGATACTTGCAGGGGAATATGTGAGGAGGTTATTACTTGTCTTTAGTTTTAGCTTGAACCAGGCCATCTGAAGATTCAAAGTTTAATATAGTAATTGTGCTGATACTGACTCCAACCAACCATGTAATGAATATCATCAATTCCGGAGGTGTTATTTTTCTGATGTCATTTAAACTTCACTTAGATTTCAATCACTTCAATGTAAAAGTAATTGGGAATGGGGAGCATTGGAACAAAAATGTAATAGAATAATATTGCTTAAATATATAGTTATAGCATGTTAGATAACAAGGAAGCCAATGGATGTAGCAAATTTTGTTATACAAAATTTGGTCTGTGAAGTGCCCCATAAAGGATTACCGCATTAGATAAGCACCTGTGGACTTGGATATAATAGGTTGTCCAGGGGATCAGATATGGGGCTTTATGTGTGGGCCAGATATATTGTCAGTGCAGAGGGGCTAGGGGCAAGGCCAAGTGTGCATCCAGAGTCAAGGTCTGGAATAGTACTAGGTGTGCAGTCAAAGCTGGGACATTGGGAGTGTTCAGCACTGGGAACCTAAGCAGGTAAGCAGCTATGATCAGGGTAGAATAGGGGGCCAGGTATAAGGCTGGACTCGGGGTCAGGAATGAGAGAAACTATGCAACTGAAGTCAGGGTCAGGAGTAGTACCAGGTGTGCAGTGGGACCCAGGTTGGTCAACATGGGCCAAGTGTTTGATTATAATCTGATTTCCATACATGAATATATTAAGATCATGCATGTGCTGCACCTGTTGATCAGAGCCTGGCTCTACTGTGGAATGTAATTAGGAATGTAATTGAGCCTAATCTTATCCATAGCTAATCCAATTTACAGCATAAATATTGCATTCAAGTGTAAGTTAAAAGTATGCACCAGATTGCACAATTTCAAGCTGAAACATGCAAAAGCTTACAAAAAAAACAGACAAATGTAAGGTGTTGCACTTTGGGAGGTCAAATGTACGAGGAAAACATATAGAAAAATGGCCGGAGTCTGGGGTATTTTGATGTACAGTGGGATCTTGGGGTGCAAGTCTGCAAGGCTGCATGAAAGTGGCAAGACAAGCAAGTAGCGTGGAAAAAATGCATACGACATCCTGCTTCATCAGTCAGATCATTGAGTACAAAGGCCATGTTGTATCTGCATAAAACTTAAGTTAGGCCAAATGTAGCACATGTGTAATTCTAGTCACCTCATTATAGGAAGGATATGCAGTAGAGGCTTTAGAGATGGTGAACAAGTGGAAAGACTGCAGAGATAACAGCTGTATTCGCAATAATCTAATCATGCCTTTGTTTCTATTCTACGTTTTGATCTCCCTCTCTTTACTTGTTTATTCAGCTTGAACCCATCTCTGCTCCTCAAAACCATTCCTCTAATGCCCCCTCCCACTACTCTGAGGAAAGAGATTCTCTGGAATTTCCCCCATTCAAGGGAATTGATGACATCCTAATTTTGTTTAATTCCCCACCACTGTAAAAACTCTCTCCAGGTCCATCCATTTAAAAATGCATAATTCTGAACCTTCCCTATGCCTCTTTCCTCTAGAAGACTCTAGCCAGTTCAAACTTTCTTCATACAAGAATCTCCCATCTTCATAAGTTCATAGGTTGTAGGAGCAGAATTAGAACCAGCAGGTCTGCTGTGCCATTCAATCATGATGGGTCTATCATTCCCTCTCAACCCCATTCTCCTGCCTCCTTCCCGTAATCCCTGACATCCATACTAATCAAGAATCTATCAATCTCCACCTTAAAAACATCCAATTACTTGGTCTCCACAACCTTCTGTGGTGATAAATTCCACAGATTCACCACCCTCTGATTAAATAAATTCCTTCTCATCTCATTTTTAAAGGTACGTCCATTTATTCTGTGGCTATGGTCCTAGACTCCCACTAGTGAAATCTTCAGTCTAAATACTCCTTTCCACACCTTTGCAGATGCCTCTACAGACTGGTGAATGCGGCATTTGGCACATTTGCCCTGTTTGGGCGGAGAACAGAGTTTAGGAGTTGGGACATCAGGTTGCAGTCGTGCAAGATGTTGGCGAGACTGCACTTGGGGAGTATGGTGTGCTGTTCTGGATGCCCAGCTATAGGAAGGATGTGAATAAGCAATAAAGATTCACAAGGATGTGGTCTAGACTGGAGAGCTTTCGTTATAAAGGGTGCAGCAATAGAGTTGCTGCCTTACAGCACCAGAGGCCCAGATTCCGTCTCGAGGATGCGTGCTGTCTGTATGGAGTTTTATGTTCTGCCCGTGACCAAGATCTCCAGTTTCCTCCCACATTCCAATGATGTACAGGTTTGTAGGTTAGCTGGCTTGGTGTAAATGTAAAATTGTCCCTAGTGTGTGTAGGATCGTATTAATGTGCGGGGATCGATGATCTGTGCGGACCCGGTGGGCCGAAGGGCCTGATTCCGCACTGTATCTCCAAAACTAAAAGTAAGAAAGGCTAGAGTGGTTAACACTGTCCCCCCGGGAACGAAGGAGCCTGGGGGCAAAGTTATAGCATTTTATGTTTATAAAATCAATAGGAGCATAGATGTGGTGTATTATAACAGTGTTTTTCCCAGGCTATGGGAGCCTAAAACTGGAGAGAATAGGTTTGAATTAAAGGGGGAAATATTTAAAAGGAACATTTTGTACAGAGTTTGTACATTCTCCCCATGAGGTTTGCTCCGAGATCTCAGGTTTCCTCCCACGCTCCAAAGACGTACAGGTTTGTAGATTAATTGGCTTGGTATAAATGGAAATTATCCCAAGTGTGTGTAGGATATTGTTAAAATGCGGGATCGCTGGTCTGTGCGGACTTGATGGGCCTAAGGGCCTGTTGCCATGCTGTATCTCTAAACTAAACCAAACATGAGGGGCAACCTTTTCACACAAAGGATGGGACATATGTGGAACGAGGAAGAGGTAGAGGTGGTTACAATTACTACATTTCATGACACAGGTACATGGAAAGGAGAGGTTCAGAGGGATAAGGGGTTTAACACAGGCAGGTGGGACTAGGTCTGGTCAGCATGGATGAATTGGGGTCGATGAGCATGCTGTATAATTATCACCCTACATCTGTGTTGTAATATGGAGACCAGGAGCAAAACCATGCTGTGGTTGGCCTGTTGCCTGTTGTTGGGAGTCATATCTGGAAACAAATACATTGTTCGTCTACTATCTCTCTACCCTGAATCAACAGTAGCGACTACATTCATCAGAAGTGCCAAGTAGATGATGCATTACGGCTTCCGCCTGTAAACCACTCCAGCACAGAAGTCAGTCTACAGCCAACTTGGTTCAGTCCACATGATAGAACAAAACAGTACAGTACAGCACAGCACAGAAACAGACACTTCGGCCCACCATATCTATGTTACCATGTTGTTGATTTAAACCAATGCCAGAGACACAAGGAACTGCAGATGCTAGTTTACGAAAAACACTTAAATTGCTCGAGGTCAGGCAACATCTCTGGAGGATATGGATCGGTGATATTTCAGGTCAGGACCCTTCTTTGAAATCATTCTGTTAAACTAATCCCATCAGCTTCTGCATCCTCTCCAAAGCATTGACACCTTTCCTGTGATACCATGACTTTAACTGCACACAATATTACAAATGGTAATACCTCAGCTATTTACAATATTCATCAATGAATTGGATGAAGGGATTCAAAGTAACATTAGTAAATTTGCAGATGACACAAAGCTGGGGGCCACTGTGAACTTTGAGGAGGATGCTATGAGAATGCAGGGCGACTTGGACAGGTTGGGGGAGTGGGCAGATGCATGGCAGATGAAGTTTAATCTGGATAAATGTGAGGTTATCCACTTTGGTATCGAAAACAGGAAGGCAGATTATCTAAATGGCGTCAAATTGGGAAAAGGGGAAGTACAACGGGATCTGAGGGTCCTTGTTCATCAGTCTATGAAAGTAAGCATGCAGGTACAGCAGGCAGTGAAGAAAACGAATGGCATGCTGGCCTTTATAATTCGAGGAGTCAAGTATAGGAGCAAAGAGGTCCTTCTGCAGTTGTACAGAGCCCTAGTGAGACCACACCTGGAGTATTGTGTGCAGTTTTGGTCCCCTAATTTGAGGAAGGACATTTTTGCTATTGAGGGAGTGCAGCATAGGTTTACAAAGTTAATTCCCGGGATAGTGGGACTGTCATATGCTGGGAGAATGGAGCAGCTGGGCTTGTACACTCTGGAGTTTAGAAGGATGAGAGACGATCTTATTGAAACATATAAGATTGTTAAGGGTTTGGACACGCTAAAGGCAGGAAACAAGTTCCCGATGTTGGGGGAGTCCAGAACCAGGGGCCACAGTTTAAGAATAAGGGGTAAGCCATTTAGAACGGAGACAAGGAAACACTTTTTCTCACAGAGAGTTGTGAGTGTGGAATTTGCTGCCCTCGGTGGAGGCCGGTTCTCTGAATACTTTAAAGAGAGAGCTAGATAGGGCTCTTAAAGATGGCAGTCAGGGGATATGGGGAAAAGGCAGGAACGGGGTACTGATTGGGGATGATCAGCCATGATCACATTGAATTTGGCTCGAAGGGCCGAATGGCCTACTCCTGCACATAATGTCTATTGTCTAATTGTCTAAAGAACTTGCCAACAAATCTCCTTTAAACTTTTTCTCTCTCACCTTAAACCTATGTGTTCCAGTCTTTGACATTTCCACTGTGAAAAAGACTGATTGTCTACCCTATCTATGCCTCTCATAATGTTATATAGCTCTATCAAGTCTCCACTTAGCCTCCGATGTTCTAGAGAACACAATCCAAGTTTTCCAACCGCTCATAACAAATGTTTTGTAATATAAGCAACATCCTAGTGAAACAAACAATCTGCTGGAAGATCCCACTCTGGCCCCTTTCCTCCACCCTATTAATTTAACTAGTTCCACAATTCACCACCTTGTATTCCTCTTGAGATCACTGCCCAGTCCATCATCGGCTCGGACCTTCCTTCCATCGAGGGGGATTTATCGCAGTCGCTGCCTCAAAAAGGCTGGCAGTTTCATCAAAGACCCACACCATCCTGGCCACACACTCATCTCCCTGCTACCTTCAGGTAGAAGGTACAGGAGCCTGAAGACTGCAACAACCAGGTTCAGGAATTGCTACTTCCCCACAGCCATCAGGTTATTAAACCTGGCTCGGACAAAACTTGATTATTAATAACCCATTATCTGTTATTTGTACTTTATCAGTTTATTTATTCATGTGTGTATATATTTAGTTTATGGTGTATAAACACACTGATCTGTTTTGCAGTAAATGCCAACTATTTTCTGTTGTGCTGAAGCAAAGCAAGAATTTCATTGTCCGATACAGGGACACATGACAATAAACTCACTTGAACTTGAACCATAGTGAACAATGGGCCTACCTGACTGAAGTCATTTGTTGTTGGCCCTGATTGGTCCTGGTCTTTTCTTGCCTCCAGCTCTTCAATATCCCCTCGTCCCCCAACTTTCAGTCTGAACAAGGGAACCGACCCGAAACGTCACCCATCCTTTTTATCCTGACCCGCTGAGTTACTCCAGCACTTTGTGTCTATCTTTAATATGCTCGAAGAACTCATTGGGTCAATCACCAGAAAGGAAACACAAATGGGAGAAGCAGAGAGCCATCAGTTTTCCAATTTCAGATAA
Source organism: Leucoraja erinaceus (assembly GCF_028641065.1). Taxonomy (NCBI): domain Eukaryota; kingdom Metazoa; phylum Chordata; class Chondrichthyes; order Rajiformes; family Rajidae; genus Leucoraja; species Leucoraja erinaceus. Next base: position 12,201,022 of record NC_073382.1, read on the forward strand.
CCCACCAGAGGCGAGGGTTATCTGAAATTGGAAAACTTAATATTCGCACCATTGGGTTTGTCCTGGTGACCTGCTTCTACACCTCTCCAAAGCCGTCACATCCTTCCTGTACTATAGTGACCAAAACTACACACAAAATTCCAAATGTAGTGTGGCCAAAGTTCTATAGAGCTGAAACATGACATCCCAACTTTTGAACTAAACACCCCGATACATAGATAATAGGTGCAGGAGGAGGCCATTCAGCCCTTCGAGCCAGCACTGCCATTCAATGTGATCATGGCTGATCATCCACAATCAGTACCCCGTTCCTGCCTTCTCCCCATATCCCTTGATTCCGCTAGCCCTGAGACCTCTATCTAACTCTCTTTTGAATACATCCAGTGAATTGGCCTCCAATGCCTTCTGAGCCAGAGAATTCCACAAATTCACAACTGTGCGAAAAAGTGTTTCTTCGTCTCAGTTCTAAAAGGCCTATCGCATATTCTAGACTCCCCAACATCAGGAACACGTTTCCTGCATCTAGCGTGTCCAATCCATTAATAATTTTATATGTTTCTATAAGATCCCCTCTCATCCTTCAAAATTCCAGTGAATACAAGTGCAGTCGCTCCATTCTTTCATCATATGACAGTCCCACCGTCCCGGGAATTAACCTCGTGAACCTATGCTGCACTCCCTCAATAGTAAGAATGTCCTTCCTCAAACTAGGAGAACAAAACTGCACACAATCTCGTTATGAATGGCAACATGCCAATAGCTTTCATCACTGCCTGCTGTACCTGCATGCTTACTTTCAGTGACTGGTGTACAAGGACACCCAGGTCTTGTTCTACTTCCCTTTTCCTAACCTGACACCATTCAGGTAATACTCTGCCTTCCTGTTCTTGCTACCAAAGTGGATAACCTCACATTTATTCACATAATACTGCATCTGCCATGCATCTGCCCACTCACCCAACTTGTCCAAGTCACCCTGTACCCTCACAGCATTCTCTTCACCATTCCCACTTCAACCCAGCTTTGTGCCATCTGCAAATTTGCGAATGTTACTTCTAATTCCATCATCTAAATCATGAATGTATATTGTAAATAGCTGCAGTCCCAGCAGTGAGCTTTGTGGAACCCCGCTTGTCACCACCCGCCATTCTGAAAGGGACCTGTTAATCCCTACTCTTTGTTTCCTGTCAATTTCCAACCAATTTTCTATCCGTCAATACCCTACCCCCAATACCAAATGCTCTAATTTTACCCACTAATCTCCTGTGTGGAACCTTATCAAAGGCTTTCTGAAAGTCCAGGTACACTACATCCACTGGCTCTCCCTAGTCCATTTTACATGTTGCATCCTCAGAAAATTCCAGTGGATTAGTCAAGAACGATTTCCCCTTCGTAAATCCTTGCTGACTTGGACCGATCCTGTTACTGCTATCCAAATGTGATGCTATTACACCTTCAATGATCGACTCCAGCATCTTCCCCACCACTGATGTCAGGCTAACTGGTCTATAATTCCCTGTTTTCTCTCTCCCTCCTTTCTTAAAAAGTGGGATAACATTAGCTACCCTCCAATCCACAGGAACTGATCCAGAATCTACAGAACATTGGAAGGTGTTCATGCAATGCGTCCATGATTTCTAAAGCCACTTCCTTGAGTATCCTGGGATGCAGATCATCAGGCCCTGGGGATTTATCAGCCTTCAGTCCCATCAGTCTACCCAACACCATTTCATGACTAACATGAATTTCCTTCAGTTCCTCCATCACCCTAGGTCCTCTGTCCCCTAGTACATCTGGGAGATTGTTTGTGTCTTCCTTAGTGAAGACAGAACCAAAGAACCTGATCAACTCATCTGCCATTTCCTTGTTCCCCATAATAAATTCACCTGTTTCTTTCTTCAAGGGACCCACATTTGTCTTAACTATTTTTTTTCCTCATCAGATACAGTACCTAAGGAAGCTTTTACTATCCTCCTTTATATTCTTGGCTAGCTTTCCTTCGTACTTCATCTTTTTTCCCCGTATTGTCTTTTTAGTTCCTTCTATTGATGTTAAAGTTTCCCAATCATCTGGCTTTCCGCTCAACTTTGATATATTATACGTCGCTTTTATTTTTACACTGTCCTTGACTTCCCTTGTTGGCCACGGTCGCCTCTTACTCCCCTTAGAATCTTTCTTCTTCTTTGGAATGAAATGATCCTGCATCTTCTGGATTATTCACAGAAATACCTGCCATTGCTGTTCCACCATCATCCCTGCTAGGGTCCCTTTCCATTCAAATGTGGCCAGCTTCTCCATAATGCCTCCATAGTCCCTTTCGATCAATTGCAATACTGACACTTCCGATTTACCCTTCTCCCTCTCAAATTGTAGATTAACACATCATATTATGGTCACTACCTTCTAATGGCTCCTTAACCTCGTTCCCTTATCAAATCTGGTTCATTACACAACACTAAGTCCAGTATTGCCTTCTCTCTGGTTGGCTCCAGTAAAAGCTGCTCTAAGAATCCATCTTGGAGGCACTCCACAAACTCCCTTTCCTGGGGCCCAATACCAACTTGATTTTCCCAGTCTACCTGCATATTGAAATCTCCTGCACCCACCGTAGCATTACCTTTGTTTACATGCCAATTTTAACTCCTGATGCAACTTGCACCCTATCTCCAGACTACGGTTTGGGGGCCTATAGATAATTCCCATTAGGGTCTTTTTACCGTTACAATTTCATAGTTCTATCCACAATGACTCTACACCTTCGATTCCATGTCACCCCTTAAAAGGACTGAATTTCATTCCTTACCAACAGAGCCACCCCACCCCCTCTGCCCACCTGTCTGTCTTTTCGATAGGACATATACCCCTGAATATCCAGGTCCCGCACGGGAGACTGGTGGTTAAAATTAGAGCACATGGTATTGGGGGTAGGGTGTTGATATGGATAGAAAATTGGTTGGCAGACCCGAAGCAAAGAGTAGGAGTGAACAGGTCCTTTTCAGAATGGCAGGCAGTGGCGAGTGGAGTGCCGCAAGGCTCGGTGTTGGGACCGTAACTGTTTACCATATGTATTAATGACTTGGAAGAGGGAATTAGGAGCAACACTTGCAAGTTTGCGGATGACACAAAGCTGGGTGATAGTGTGAACTGTGAAGAGGATGTTAGGAGGTTGCAGGGTGACCTGGACAAGTTGAGTGAGTGGGCAGATGCGTGGCAGATGCAGTATAATATAGATAAATGTGAGGTTATCCACTTTGGCGGCAAAAACAAGGGGGCAGATTATTATCTCAATGGGGTTAGGTTAGGTAAGGGGGAGGTACAGCGAGACCTGGGTGTCCTTGTACTGTCACTGAAAGTTGGCGTGCAGGTGCAGCAGGCAGTGAAGAAAGTTAATGGAATGTTGGCCTTCATAACAAGAGGATTTCAGTATAGGAGTAAAGAGGTTCTTCTGCAGTTGTATAGGGCTCTGGTGAGACCACATCTGGAGTATTGTGTACAGTTTTGGTCTCCTAAATTGAGGAAGGACATCCATGTTATTGAGGCTGTGCAGTGTAGGTTCACGAGATTGATCCCTGGGATGGCAGACTGTCATATCAGATTGAAAAGACTAGTTCACTGGAGTTTAATAACAAAGTGTGTGTCAGGCAGCTAGATCTGTGTTCCCAATGTTGGAAATGAACAGGACAACAGTCTTAGAATAAAGGGGAGGCCATTTAAGACTGAGATGAGAAAAAAAAACTTTTTCACCCAGAGAGTTGTGAATTAGTGAAATTCCCTGCCACAGAGGGCAGTGGAGGCCAAATCACTGGATGGATTTAAGAGAGTGTTAGATAGAGCTCTAGGGGCTAGTGGAGTCAAGGGATATGGGGAGAAGGCAGGCACGGGTTATTGATAGGGAACGATCAGCCATGATCACAATGAATGGCGGCGCTGGCTCGAAGGGCCTCCTCCTGCACCTATTTTCTATGTTCCTAGCACTGATCCTCTTGCAGCCATTACAGGTCAATTTATGCCAGGAATCAGAGCAGGAGGCCCTCGGGCAGTGCCCTTGGTCCAACTATCTTAGCTGCTTCTATCCACTCTAAAGTTAGATGTGTGGGCATTCACATCTTACAAAACTACAACTTCCACAACAAGGAAGGCAAGTGGCAGTAGGTGAACAAGAACACAGCCACCTGGTCACACACCATCGAGACTGGGGATTTATTGCCAGTCCTTTGTCATCACGGAGTCCAAATCCCAGACTCATTCCCCAACACAGCTCATCATTAAGTTGAGTAAATAACAAAGTGTGTGTCAGGCAGCATCTGTGGAGGAAAATGAACAAACAACATTGCGGGTCATGACTCTTCTGACCTTTCCTTAATGCTTCCTGGTCTATACGATGAGCAACCCTGGAGGTGTGAATAGAGGGTCTGAACAGTGAGTAAGGAATGGAATCAAATTTGACCAGGAAAAGGGGCGTGTTTGGTGATATTTACTGATGCAGGCGGATTTCCTCAGCTCTTCCATAGCATGAGTTCACCCACTCATACCTCGCTTCCTTGCCCCACATACAACCCCCAGGACTCAGGCATATACAAGGTAGACAGGGGACCAGATAGCAGTATGTATATGCCTCTCATAATTAAACAAGGTAGACAGTCCCAGAATCTTTCGCACAGGGTGGATAGGTGCCCAAATACAAGAGGACATAATTTAAGATGAGGGGGGGGGGGGGGGGGGAGATAGGCGGGGGGGGGGGGGGGGATTGCAGTTTACTGGAGATTTGCTAGACAAGTTTTTTTTTATTATGCAGTGTGGAAGGTGCCTGGAATGCACTGCCAGGAGAGGTGGTGAAAGCGGATACCATAGCAACGCTTGAGGTATTTAGAGGCAGGCAAGGAAAAGGCAGATATGGGGCATGTGTGCGTCATAAGGTCATGTGATAAGAGCAGAATGAGGCCACTCGGCCCATCAAGTCTACTTCGCCATTCAGTCACGGCTGATCTATCTCTCCCTCCTAACCCCATTCCCCTGCCTTCTCCCCAGAACTTCTGACACTTGTACTATTCGTTCAGGTAGATGGGATTGGTTAGACTGTCAAATTGGTCTGCACAGTCACAAAGAAATGAAGGGCTTATTCCTGTGTTGTGTTGAAATGTGTTTTTTGTAAGATTGTCAACAGCGAGGCAGACCAGAGAGGGGTCACCCAGAAGATCACGCCCCAGTTTGGAATGTTTGAGAAGGAACTGCAGATGCTGGAAAATCGAAGGTAGACAAAAATGCTGGAGTAACTCAGCGGGTGAGGCAGCATTTATGGAGCGAAGGAAATAGGTGATGTTTCGGGTCGAGACCTTTCTTCTGATGTGGGGGTGGGTGGAGCGGGATGAAGAAAGGAAGAGGCAGAGACTGTGGGAGAGCTGGGAAGGGGAGGGGAAAGAAGGAGAAAACAGGGACTACCTGAAATTGGAGAAGTCAATGTTCATACCGCTGGGGTGTAAACTACCCAAGTGAAATATGAGGTGCTGCTCCTCCAATTTACGGTGGGCCTCACTCTGGCCATGGAGGAGGCCCAGGACGGAAAGGTCGGATTTGGAATGGGAGGGGGAGTTGAAGTGCTGAGCCACCGGGAGATCAGGTTGGTTATTGTGAGCCGAGCGGAGGTGTTGGGAGAAGCGATCGCCAAGCCTATGTTTGGTCTCACCGATGTAGAGCAACTGACACCTAGAGCAGCGGATGCAATAGATGAGGTCGGAGGAGGTTTTTAACCCCAGCGGTATGAACATTGACTTCTCCAATTCCAGGTAGTCCCTGCTTTCTCCTTCTTTCCCCTCTCCTTCCCAGCTCTCCCACAGCCCACTGTCTTCACCTCATCCTTTCTTCAAACTCTCCCCTCCCCATCAGTCTGAAGAAGGTTCTCCACCTGATACGTCGCTCCATAGATGCTGCCTCACCCGCTGAGTTTCTCCAGCATTTTTGTCTACCACTTTGGAATATGGTACTTTGGACAGAGAGCAGAGTAGAGAGGGGGAGATACACTACAGCAGGAACCAGGGCGGTACTAGTTTGAAGAATGATTCCGACGAAAAAGTCATCTATCCCCGTTCTACCAAACGATCGAACTTTATTTATCACAGGAGGAAAATTGATCTGCCAACAATCATAAAAACACAAAATACATGAAATCAAAGTGGCCAGTGGAAATGATTGGGGATGTGCAATGATTGGGGGCGGGGTGGGAAGTCAGTCTACCCCACGACAGAAAGGGGAGGAGTTGTACAGTTTGATAGCCACAGGGAAGAAGGATCCCCTGTGGTGTTCTGTCCTGCATCTTGGTGGAACCAGTCTGCTGCTGAAGGTGCTCCTCAGGTTGACCCAGTGTGCCAGGGAGAGAGTGAGCTGTATTATCCAATTGTCCTACAGAGATGATGCCTGACCCGCTGATTCACTCCAGCACTGACTTTTTTTCTTTGTAAACCAGCATCTGTAGTTCATTGTTTCTACCTAACAATGAGATAAATTGTGACCCAAATAAAAGGCAGCATTGGCCAAAGATCTTAGAGCTCTAAAGGCATGTTTGGCATTGGCTGATCCCGGGATATTTGGAGCAATCCCGCCCACTGCCAATCACACGCCTGCGTGATGAATGTGCCATCCTCAATCACACCGTCGGGGACTTTGGTCGGGTCTACACTCAGCATCTCACTGCCTCAATGGGGAACGGGCGGCACACACCCAAGCACAGTCCGCCCCTCGGCGTTACACGTGCCACCCCACCCCCCGGCGTTACACATGCCCACCACCACCCAGCCCCCCCCCCCCTCCCCTCCCCGCTAGCGGACAGTATCAGACACCACTACACACTACACCCGCACAGGCGCTCAAAGTACTGCCGACAGCCAGCAGTCTGCCCAAGAACGTGTTGAGGGCCGGTTGGCCCGGGACTGATGAGCCTTAGCCGAACCCTCAACGTGTGTGTGTGTGTGTATCTCTGTGTGCGTGTGTGTGTATCTGTGTGTGTGCATGTGTGTGTATCTGTGTGTGTGCATGTGTGTCCCACTATTGTACGCGGGTAGTCAAGGTGTCATACACAACTCTTCCCTTCCCACGAGGATAACTCCGGCTGAAGTTACCTAAAGTCACTCAGTCCCGGCGTCGAGCCCCTCCCTCTCCCCTTCCCTCTCCATCTCTTATCCCCACTAAAACACCGACACTCGCGCTCCCGTACAACTTCAGTCCGTGTTACTTACCGCTGCCTCCAAGCTCCGGGTCTGAGCCAAAGGCAAGCTGCTTAGCACATCAGTCGCGCTCTCCCGCTGTCCGGACTGAACCTGTGAGGCAGCGCCGGGCGGGCCACACACGGGCGAGGAGCGGGTACCGAGTCTCCTTCACCCCTCTCTCCACTGCCCCAGGGCGCGGGGGGCTTCGCTGTGCAGTTGTCGAGCGGAGCGGGTCGGCAGTGCGTCTGCACACAGTTTGCCAGAGCTGGCTCTCCGCTCCCAGTTCACTCGCTCCTCCCACCCTCGCAGCCCCTTAGACATGTTGCAGCGGCAGATTAACCCTTGGTTGCACTACCCCGCACACTTTAGGGAGCGGGACTTTCACCTGGAGCCTGCGACCGCAGCACATGTACATGTGTTCAGACACCGAGCCTATTCGGGCGGATATTTAACTGTCCCAAACAGACAAGTGGGAGCCACCGCCGTCTTTGCCCTGGGAGATCAGGGGAGCTACCAAAGGAAGGGAAAGCGCCAAGCCGTTTACTCCTGACTCGTTTTTTTTTTGTTGCCCGGGATAGAGTTGGGACTACTGTCCGTCCGCAAACTCCCCGGGGAAGGGGTGAGGGGCGTTAATGCCCAGAGATTCACTGCAGGGAAACGTGGCGAAACTTGGCACAAACTTTCTCGTCCTCGAGTTTATCTCAAAGTCCTGGTGGAATCCATCTCCATCTCCTGGAAGTGCAGTTAAGGGTTAATCCTGCAACTCCCTGCAACGTGTTTGTGAGGGTGGGAGGAGAGAGTCAAGTGGGAGCGGAGAGCGGATTCCCAGATTTGGCAATCTGAGTGCAGACGTACTGACGACCCGCTCCGCTCGACAACTGCACAACGAAGACCCCCGCGCCCCGTGAAGAGACAGAGGGGGGGAGACTCCTCACCCGTGTGTGGCCCGGCGCTACCTCCTATGTAAAGTCCAGACAGCGGGCGAGATGGTCCCTCAGATGCGCTGGCTGCTCCCGGCCATTCTCCTCCTGGCTCAGGCTCGGGGCTCGGAGGCAGCGGTGAGTAACACGGACTGAAGTGTTTCCCGGGGAGTGCGGGGGTTCGCTGGGGTGGGTGAGGGGGGCAGTATGCGGGCCGAACGCCGGGACTGAGACCTCGAGTACTGAGTGGCTTTAGGGAACTTCAGCCCCGAGTGTTCTTGAGGGAAGACAATAGTTGTGTGTGACCCCTGTATACCCGCGTGCAAGGAAGATTGTTCCCGATGTTGGGGAAGTCCAGAACAAGGGATCACAGTTTCAGGATAAAGGGGGAAATCTTTTAGGACTGAGATGAGAAAAAAAAATTACGCAGAGAGTGGTGAATCTCTGGAATTCTCTGCCACAGAATGTAGTTGAGGCCAGTTCATTTGCTATATTTAAGAGGGAGTTAGATGTGGCCCTTGTGGCTAAGGGGATCAGGGGGTATTGAGAGAAGGCAGGTACGGGATACTGATTTGGATGATCAGCCATGATCATATTGAATGGCGGTGCAGGCTCGAAGGGCCGAATGGCCTACTCCTGCACCTATTTTCTATGTTTCTCTGTAACAGTGACAGAGGCACACAGACGGACAGAGACAGACGGACAGAGACACATAGACAGACAGACACACACACACCCACATACACACACACACACACATAGACGCACAGGTCAGTGATGGGTGAGGGTCGCGGGAAGGATGCATTAGTCCCGGACAACCGGCCCCGAGGAAGTTCTGGGGGCAAACTGCTGGGTGATAGCGAGGCAGTGAGCGGTTTTTAACCGCGTTCGTGTGACCGTGCGGGGGGAGGCGATGCTGTTCTCCGGCGACATGTCCGATACTGCCGGGCGACGGGTTGAATTAACCCCGCTGCTACGTCCGGCGTGTGGCCCTTTGTAATGTGTGAAGCGCATCGGCGGGAGGTGTACAAGCTCATTGTGGTAGTTGTGGGCTGGAGCTCTCTGAAGGAGGGGGTGGAGGGGGTGGTGGTGGGTGGGGGAGGGGGTGTGAGGGTGGGGGTATGGTGAGGTGGGGGGAGGGGTGGTTGGGGGGGGTGGGTGGGAGGGAGAGGATGGGGGGGAGGAGGGTGGTGAGACGGGAGGGAGGGGTAAGGAGGGTGGGAGGGGGGCGTGGATGGGGAAGGTTGGGGAGGAGGAGGGAGTGGGGAGAGAGGCAGAGGGAGTGAAGGGGGTTGAGGAAGGGGATAAGGGAGTGTTGAGGGGTGAGAAAGGAGGAGGAGGAGAGGTGATGGAGTGGGGGCTTAGGGGGAGTTTTAGGTCTGGACTGTAAGGAGGGTTGTGTGTCTGGGCTGAGGGGATGCCGGAAGGGAGAGGTTGGTTGGTGAATATGTATCTCGGATTGTGTTCCGTCGACTGGTAAGTGCCCCTTTCCCCCCATCTGTGCCTTAAAATCCCAGTGCCCTACAGTCAGGAACAGGTCCACTGTTTGATCCCAGCGCTGGTTTGACCCCAGCCGGTTATTCCACTCCGGTGGACAGCATTCCCACGGACTCGGGACTAGGTTGGACCGGTCCGCCCCACAGTATCTGCCCTAACCATCGGCGGGCAGGCGAAGCTGGGTGGACAGGAACGGTGCTTAACGTCTCCCCTCTAGTCTGGGAGTGTGATCGGGCTCCTGTGGACTCGGTGCCGAGATACGCATCACAACTCTGGCACGCCGCTCCCTAACCTCACTCCAGCGCCAGGAGCCTTGAGATGAAGGGGGAATGGAGGGAAGTTCCCGAGACTCCTGACTCCACCCCTCCCCCGCCACCCTCTCCTCCCCTCCACCTCTCCCCCCCACCACCCTCTCCACCCACCCCCCCTCACCCCCCTTCTCCCCCCCCCCCCCCCTCCCCCCCTCTCTCCCACCACCCCCCTCTCTCCCATCCCCCCCTCTCTCTTCCCACCACCCCCCCTCTCTCCTCCCCTCCCCCCTCTCTCCTCCCACCCCCCCACCCCTCTCCTCCCACCCCCCTCTCTCTCCTCCCCCCCACCCTCTCTCTCTCTCCACCCCCCCCCCCTCTCTCCTCCCCCCACCTCCTCCTCTCCCCCCCTCCTCTCTCTCTCTCCACCCCCTCCCCCTCTCTCTCTCCACCCCCTCCCCCTCTCTCTCTCCACCCCCTCCCCCCTCTCTCTCCACCCCCCCCCCCCCCCTCTCTCTCTCCCACCCACCCCGTTTCTCTCACTGGACCCCCAATTCGAACCTATGTGTCCGTCTCTCCCAAACACACCCTAGCCGCCTGTGCCATTATCCGCTGTCCCGATAAAGCTCGAAACGAAGCGCTAAAGGGATTTTACGTTGGAAACATTGGCCCAGTTTGAGTCTCCCTCGCATTCTCACCAGTAGAATCACTCACCTCTCATTTGTTGAGATACATTACAGAAACAACAATCTGGCCCGTCTGATGCAGCGAATTCTCTCCATAAATCTCTTTCCTTTTCTCCTATCGCTTCCCATTTGCCCCAGTAAACCTCTCCCTCTCTCCCAGCTGTTCCTCACTTGTTGCCATTTCACTTCAGTTGCTCGCAGTCGGATTCCACTCCTTTGAAACTCGAGGCCGCACGATTAGCCACACTAAAGATGCAGCGAGTTATATCACCGTCACACCCACCCGTGGTCTTGTACCGGGAGTGAGGATCAGTGTGAGAAAGTTTCAGTAAGAGGCTCCACACACACACACACACACATACACACACACACACACACACACACACACGCACACACACGCACACACACACACATAGACACACACACACACACACACACACACACACACATGGAGGCACACACACACACACACACACACACAGACACACACATACACAGAGAGACACACACACATAGAGACACACACACACACACACACATACACACATAGAGACACACACACACACACACACACACACACACACACACAGAGACACACACACACACACACACACACACACACACACACACACACACATACACACACACACACACACACACACACACACACACACATAGAGAGACACACACACACATGGACACACACACACACACACGGACACAGACACACAGGGACAGACAGAAACAGACACACACACACACAGAGAAAACATTCCAATACCCTCAGATATGATATAAACATTAGACTTTAAAAACATTTAATGGCGTGAGAGAGCGAGCACATTTTGCCCTACAGTTTGTTAATATAAAGTGTGTGAAATCGGGTCTGGAACATGCACTGTTTGGCTGAATGGCTTGTTCTGGTGTTACACCATCCATGGAATGTGACTGAAGGATTCTTTCCCTGGCAGTGCCAAGAGTGCACAGCAGTCTGAAACGGAATACTCATCCAAAACGTCTCCTGTCCATTCTGTCCCGACCAGCTGAGTTCCTCCAGCACTTTGTCTTGCTTAAGATTCCAGCATCTGCAGGTCCTTGTGTCCCCAAAGGCTTTTTGTTGTTCCCATCGCTCCTGCAGAGAATTCGGAATGGGAGAGAGGGGGAGGGGGAGAGAAGAGAGAGCCAGAGAGGAGGGTAGGGTAGGGGGTGGGGTGGGTTGAGGAAGGATTAAATGAGGAAAGGGCAAGAGGTGAGAGGGAGATGTATTCAAGAAACAAGTTGCTAGAATCTTGAGGACAAAGCAAACTGCTGGAGGAATTCTGTGGAGGTAGCGGACAGGCCATATTTCAGGTTGCGACCTTTCATCTGATGGAATAAGGGGGTAGAAAGCTAATGGGATAAGACCTGAGGTAATGGGTGGATACAGGTGAGGGAGATGACAGATGAATTGAGTAAATGGCAAAGGCTAGAGGTGAAAAGGAGACAAAACGGTATCAGATAAGGAAAGGCGAGGTGTGTGAAAGGGAGATATGGTAGTCGGGGATCGGAGATGAACCTATGGAGGAGGGGGAAAGAGCAGGATGACTAGGGAGGTGGTGTGAGAAATGGGATAGGAGAGGGGCCAGAGGGGAAAAAAAGAGTGTGTGTTGGGGGCATTACTTGAAATTGGAGGGATGTGAGAGCGGAGAAGGAAGAGGGAGAGAAGGAAGGGGAGAACAGGTCATGATGGGAGAGAATAGGAGGGGGAAGAGGCACATGATTAGTAAGAGAGAGGGTCGAAGATAGTGTGGAAACAGGCCCTTCGGCCCAACTTGCCCACAGTGACCAACATTGTCCCAGCTACATTAGTCCCACTTATAAACATAGAAAATAGGTGCACGAGGAGGCCATTTGGGATCATGGCTGATCATCCACAACCAGTAACCCGTGCCTGCCTTCTCCCCATATCCCTTGATTCCGCTAGCCCCTGGAGCTCTATCTAACTCTCTTTTAAATTCATCCAGTGAATTGGCCTCCACTGCCCTCCGTGGCAGAGAATGCCACAAATTCACAAGTCTCTGGGTGAAAAAGTTTTTTCTCATCTCCGTTTTAATTGGCCTCCCCTTTATTCTTAGAGCTCTGTCTGTGCTTGGTCCATATCCCTCCAAACCTGTCCTATCCATATACTTGTCTAACTGATTCTTAAACGATGGGATAGTCCCAGCCTCAACAACTCCTCTGGCAGCTCGTTCCATACACCCACCATCCTTTGTGTGAAAAGGTCACCCCTATTAAATCTTTTCCCCTTCACCTGGAACCTATGTCCTCTGGTCCTCGGTTTCCCTACTCTGGGCAAGAGACCCCATGTATCTATACAATCTATTCCTCTCATGATTATGTACACCTCTATAAGATCACCCCTCATCCTCCTGCGCTCCATGGAACAGTGACACAGCCTACTCAACCTCTCCCTATACCTCACACCCTCTAGTCCTGGCAATATCCTCGTAAATCTTTTCTGAACCCTTACAAGCTGGGCAATATCTTTCCTATAACATGGTGCCCAGAACCGAACATAATATTCTAGATGCGGTCTCACCAACATCTTATACAACTGCAACTTGACCTCCCAAAATCTATACTCAATACTCTGACTGATGAAGGCCAAAATGCCAAAAGTCTTTTTGAGCACCTTATCTACCTGCGACTCAACCTTCAAGGAACCATGCACATGTACTCCTAGATCCCTCTGCTCCACAACACTACCCAGAGGTCGACCATTTACTGTGTAGGTCCTGCCCTTGTTCGACGTCCCAAAATGCAACACCTCACAATTTGTATTACATTCCATCAGCCATTCCTCCGCCCACCTGGCCATTCGATACAGATCCTGCTGCAATCTTTCACAACCATCTTCACTCTCTGCAAAACTACTAACTTTTGTATCATCCGCAAACTTGCTAATCTTGCCCTGTGTGTTCTCATCCAAATCATTGATGTTGATGTAACGGGCCCAGCACCGAACCCTGAGGCACACCATTAGTCACAGTCCTCCAGTCCGAGAAGCAACCTTCCACCATCACCCTCTGCTTCCTTCCATGGAGCCAAGTTGCTATCCATTCAGCTACCTCTCCTTGGTTCCCATGCGATCTAACCTTCTGGATCAGCCTACCATGCGGAACCTTGACGAACGCCTTACTGAAATCCATTTGCACACCATCTACAGCTCTGCCCTCATCAACCTTTTTGGACACGTCTTCAAAAAAATTAATCGGATTTGTCAGACACGACCTCCCACGTACAAAACCATGCTGACTATCCCAATTAGCCCTTGCCCATCCAAATGCCTGTACAACCTATCCCTCAGAATACTCTCCAGTAACTTTCCAACTACAGATGTTAAGCTCACCGGCTTATGGCTCCCAACACTTTCCTTGCAGCATTTCTTGAAAAGATGCACAACATTTGTCACCCTCCTGTCTTCCGACACCTCTCCTGTATTTAAGGATAACTTGTAAATTTCAACCAGGGCTCCTGCAATTTCCTCTCTTGGTTCCCGCAATGCCCTCGGATATATATGATATGTTTGCCTTCATACACGACAGTACCTTCAGTACTTCTTCGACGGTAACACTGACTGCTATTAAGACACTTCCATTGACTGCCCCAAGTTCCTCCGTCCTACCGACTTTCTCCTCGGTAAATACATTGTGAAACAGAATGAGATATACAAGGAGGACAGGGGTGAGTGAGACTTCCGAGATTTCCCTTTATCACTGAACCACGGTATTGAGGCAGAAACGGACGTGCTCGGCCACAGAAGCAGGACCAGTATTCACTCTCTTCCTGTCTTGGGGGAAATTATTCTACTCTGGATTAGACACTGGGCCATTTTCCAAACAATGCCGCTGGTGGGCAGGGCATTGGGTATAGAGAGAGTGGACGGTTAGGTTGTTGCTGAGACCGATATGAATTTCTAGCAAGCCGGCTCAGTTATAGATTCCCACCCCCCATGTTACAGCTTCAAAGGCCATGCTTCTACTGTCAATTCCAACTGTGCAATCAACCAATTTGGTGTTCTTGGTATTCCCAGCCAACGGAAAGCTGTGGAAGGCCATGTGGGAGATAAAAAACTAGTCCCTGATATCCACCAGAGCACCCCTTGCTCGGATGCAATGCCAGCATCCACGCTAGAGGAAACGCAAAGTGCCGGAGGTACTCAGCGAGTCAGGCAGCATCGGTGGAGGGACCACGTTTTGGGACTGGACACTTCTTAAGACTGAATTGAGTAGGGGGTAGAAAGCTGGGGGAGAGAGGTGAGGACAGGACAACGCCTTGCAAGTGATGGGTGTATGCAGGAGGGGTGGGGCGGGGGATGGTGGTTGATTGACAGTTGGGTGGGATAACTAGCAAAGGCCAGAGGTGAAAAGGAGACACACGGAGAGTGCTGAATCTGTGGAATTCTCCGCCACAGAAGGTAGTTGAGGCCAGTTCATTGGCTATATTTAAGAGGGAGTTAGATGTGGCCCTTGTGGCTAAAGGGATCAGGGGGTATGGAGAGAAGGCAGGTACAGGATACTGAGTTGGATGATCTGCCATGATCATATTGAATGGCGGTGCAGGCTCGAAGGGCCGAATGGCCTACACCTGCACCTATTTTCTATGTTTCTATGTCTATGTAAAAGGGTGTTGGATGAGGAGGAAAATATAGCCAGAAGGTGGGATATGGGTGTAAACCAGGAGAAGGGAGAAAAGAAGCATAAAATGGCAATGGGGGACTTCACTCTTCCACTTCTCTCCTTATCTGACAACTTTTCATCTCTAGACTTGGTCACAGTGACACCCATGTGCCAATCACCCTTCCTCATTTGTATCCACCTATCAATAACAGGCTTTGTGCTGTCCACACATCTCCTTTCCAACGTTCTGCACCCTGTTCCATTCAGTCTGAAGAAGGGTCCCGACCCAACATGTTGTCTGTCATTCCCTCAGCATTTTGCTACACTTTAGCCCGCAAACTTCAGAGCCTAAGTCAGGGGTGGGGAACCTTTTCATGTTGGAATGCCGCATTAAGTTAGCTGTAATCTAATAAGGCCACATCCAAGAAACTTCAATTAGATATACTTCAAAATGTACATTATTTTGTAAAAATCTAACTACTATGTACTAACTTCAAGAAAATGAAAACATTTTGTTAATTCTAAAGTTAACTAATCTTTTAATTACTTTGTTGTGACTGCTTTTTGTGGGAAAGCGTTTGAATATTCGGTTGCAACATGGAGGTACGCAGTTTCAACTGATCTTCTAGATGGGTATCCGTCATGTGTGACCTTAAGGTCGTCTTGATTTGGGTTTGGTAGGAGAATGTAGATTCGCAGCAATACGTAGTTGAAAAGCACGTATTTTGTTGAATCGTCTTTTACTCTTTGGTATTTTAAATACGTTCATTTTAAGATTAAAATAAAAATAATGTAAGATGAACAAAAACATTTGAATAAAAATAAAAGGATTTGTTCTACAAAATTTGGATTCAAATTTCAAAAGGCCGCACTTAATGGCCAAGAAGGCCGCAAGTTCCCCACCCCTGGTCTAAACACTTTGTGTTTTGCTCAAGTCTCCAGAATCTGCAGCTTTCTGTGTCTCCGCACTGGGGAAGATGAATCTACTGCACACCTACAGGGGTAATAGGCTGCAGGCACGGAACTCGCTATCAAAATATGGAGGGGACAGGGGGGACACAATTTTTTGGTGGCTGCGCGCGCACACGCACACTCACACACACGTGCGAGGTTTCGGAGGCTCAATCCAGCGCTAAATACAGCTCAATTCTGCCTGTCTCGCCGGGTTAACCACAGCCCTGCCTGGACTGACGGGACATCAGCGCTGCTTCTCCGCGCTGACTGTAAGCCTGGGCCATATTTCCCGCAAGTCCAGGAAGGGCTGTAGGTTCACCTGGCGGGACAGGCTGAGTAGAGCTGGGTTTAGCGCTGCTTCTCTGCGCTGCCTGGGGGCAATGCTCCCGTCTGACTCCCGACCTCTCTGCCCACCTGTGGTGGGGGGGGACACTCGGGTGGGGACGGGAGAGCGCCGGAGACCCGGCCGGGATCGATCCTGGCTGCGGATGAGGCGCAGGTCTGTGCCACGTCTCCCTCCTCCATCATCATCGCGCTGACTCATCATGTTCCCCGCCCCCCCCCTGCTGACAATTGCCTGCTGACTGACGTCTCTCTCGTCCAATCGGCGCCCTCGATCAGCAGTCCCACCTCCACTGTCCTGCGGAAAGCGGAGATTTTAAAATCCGGATGACAAAAACTTGGGGGGGGATGTCCCCCACCTCTCAAAACATGGGGGGGGACGTGTCCCCTCTGCCCCCCCCCCCCCCCCCCCCCCTCCCCCGGGTTTTCCGCCGCTGATAGGTTGCATGTTCCACACTAGCTTCCAGGAATCGAACAATCCGCCACATTTTGACACAGACCATACGAGTATCTAGCCCAGCTGTGGGACTGCTGTAACACAACTGGTTCACTGAAGCCCTTATCAAAGGAAGGCTCATTCTGCGCCAACACCATCTTGTAGTCTCACATCTGCAGCTGAAATTGGAGAGGGTCAGAGATGCCCCCAGTTCGCCCCACCCACCCTGCATCCCCAGTTTGGAAACGGGACATTTGTCTGACTCTGCAATGGGTTCCAGGCCATCAATGTACAAGTGAAGATTGAGGGGGGATCTTATAGAAACTTATTCTGATTCCTGGGATGTCAGGGCTGTCTTATGAAGAAAGACTGGATAGACTTGGTTTATACTCTCTAGAATTTAGGAGATTGAGGGGGGATCTTATAGAAACTTGCAAAATTCTTAAGGGGTTGGACAGGCTAGATGCAGGAAGATTGTTCCCGATGTTGGGGAAGTCCAGAACAAGGGGTCACAGTTTAAGGATAAGGGGGAAATCCTTTAGGACTGAGATGAGAAAAACATTTTTCACACAGAGAGTGGTGAATCTCTGGAATTCGCTGCCTCAGAAGGTAGTTGAGGCCAGTTCATTGGCTATATTTAAGAGGGAGTTAGATGTGGCCCTTGTTGCTAAAGGGATCAGGGGGTATGGAGAGAAGGCAGGTACAGGATACTGAGTTAGATGATCAGCCATGATCATATTGAATGGCGGTGCAGGCTTGAAGGGCCGAATGGCCTACTCCTGCACCTATTTTCTATGTTTCTATGAATGGCCTAATCCAGAAAACATTCACTGGCACTGCTGCACCCAGAGTCCAGTGCCCACTGGTGCAGCCACTGCCAGTGTCCAGTATCACGGAGAATGAAGCCTTCTCCCAGTTAGTCCCACTGTGTTTTTCTTTATTTTCTCCATGGCACCAGATGTTGAGCTTTCCCCAGCTGTATAATGGGCTAACAATGAGCACAGCTGACTGCAGAAATCCTTTTCCCCAGGATCGAGTTATCTGTTTCTGCCTTTGTCTCCATAAACTCACAGAGACTGGATAAAAAGAACATTTGTATGGTCAGTCCCTCCTCAACATTTCAGTCCGTTCCCATTTCTTCCACATCTCAAAATCGGGCAGTTTTGCAAGTTAATCGACTGCTAAATCGCAGCTTGCAACATGCGAGTGATCCTTTGCGCGACCCATCTCATAACCCCGTCCCCATAACCTTGGCCTCGTCTCATCAGTGTGAGCATCAAAATGGTGTAGAAAGGAGGCGAGGAGGAACTTCTTTAGTCAGAGGGTAGTTAATCTGTGGCACGCATTGCCACAGAGGGCTGTGGAGGCCAAGTCAGGGGATATTTTTAAGACAGAGGTAGACAAATTATTGATTTGAATGGGTGTCAAGGGTTATGGGGCGAAGGCAGGAGATTGGGGATAGGAGGCAGAGGTTGAATGGCGGAGTAGACTCGATGGGCCAAATGGCCTAATTCTACTCCTCTAACTTGTGAAAAGCCATTGATTCTCTCCCGTTCTATCCCACTATCAAAGCAGCTGAGTCGTAGGAGAGGTGAGTGCGCTGTGTGAGAGGAGAAAGGGAGTGTGGGCTGCAGCAGTAAGGGCTGTGGAGGACATGTGGCAGGACCTCTTCCTTGCCTCTTACCCATTGCCTGCTTTCACAGCCTCATGAGATCTCAAAGTGGCTCTTGGACAATGAATTACACAATGTGTTGCTAGGTCCAATCCAGCCACACAGCATCACAAAATGCCCTTCTGCCCTTTGAATCCCTGTTAACCATCAGGCACCCGTTTACACTCATCCTACCCTCCTCCATTTAATTCTCCACACATTTCCATCAACTCATCCCACAAAATATTCCCACTGATCTACGACTAATTACCTACAAATCCACATTTTTCGGGGATGTGGGAGGAAGCTGAAGCACCCATAGAAACGTAGAAAATAGGCCATTCGGCCCTTCATGCCTGCACCGCCATTCAATATGATCATGGCTGATCATCCAACTCAGTATCCTGTACCTGCCTTCTCTCCATACCCCCTGATACCTTTAGCCACAAGGGCCACATCTAAATCCCTCTTAAATATAGCCAATGAACTGGCCTCAACTACCTTCTGAGGCAGAGAATTCCAGAGATTCACCACTCTCTGTGTGAAAAATGTTTTTCTCATCTCGGTCCTAAAAGATTTCCCCCTTATCCTTAAAATGTGATCCCTTGTTCTGGACTTCCCCAACATCGGGAACAATCTTCCTGCATCTAGCCTGTCCAACCTCTTAAGAATTTTGTAAGTTTCTATAAGATCCCCCCTCAATCTTCAAAATTCTAGCGAGTACAAGCCGAGTCTATCCAGCCATGCCATCAAGAGAAAATCCAAACCTTGTAACTTTGCTAACCTATCCAAGTTTAGATGAATCTGCGGGTTTAATTTATCATCAGTTTTTATCTGAGCCACTCGGGTGCAGGTGTAGGACCGACTTGTCAACTTCTTGCATACTGGTTGTACTTTGGTTGTCAATGGTCTTGGAATGTCTTGAAATTTCCCAGGAATATCACCTGATCTGGTTTCTCAGTAATATCAAGTGGTACAAACTGACCAGTGGAGCAAGTCATAAAGGCTTTAAGATGTTTTCTTGTGCAATTGGTTAAAAAAATACTGGAATCGGTGGAACGTTTTTTTTTCTTTAGTCTGTTAAGATTCAGCAAATTCAGTAGCAAAGAGTCTGTTTGCAATGTGAAAAACATTGGAGATGGATGGGCCAAATGCACGAGCAATTGCAATATAAATAACTTCTGATGGTAGGGAGTGAGGCTTAAAAATAGAGATTCCTGATGTATGCTCCCTCATCTCCCTCCTATGAATTGCTGATTTCCCCCCCCCTTCCTTCCTCCCCCCTTCCTCCCCACCGTTCCCCACTTCCACCCCCCCTCTTCCTTCTTTCCTTCCCCCCCGCCTCCCTTCTCTCCACCCCCTTCCTTCCTTCCTTCCTTCCTTCCTTCTTCTTTCCCATTCCTTCCTTCCTTCCATTCCCCCCTTCCTTCCTTCCATCGCCCCCCCTTCCTTCCTTCCTGCTTCCATCCCCCCCCCCCCCCCCCCTCCCCCCTCCTTCCCTCTCTCTCCTTCCTTCGTTCCGTTCCCTCCCCCCTCCCCCTCCCTCCCCTCCCCCCCTCCCCTCCCCCTTCCTCCCCCCCCCCTTCCTCCCCTCCCCCCTTCCTCCCCTATCCCCTTCCTCCCCTCCCCCTTCCTCCCCTCCCCTCCCCCTTCCTCCCCTCCCCCCTTCCTCCCCCCCCCCTTCCTTCCTTCCCCTCCCCCTTCCTTCCCTCCCCCTTCATTCCTTTCTTCTTTCCCTCCCCCCTTTCCTTATTTCCATCCCTTCTCTCCACTTCCTTCCCTCCCCCCATCCTTCCTTCCCTTCCTCCCCCCACCATTATTTTCACCCGGAATGATCCCTTTACCCATTCCCAGAGCTCATCAATATCTGATCTTAAGCAAGCACTGGGCAACACCCACAGGTACAACCATTAAATTGTGATATATTGGCTAAAGATCCCCATCTGCTTTTGCCAAAGAATGTTTGTAATTACAGCAGATAAGAGTCCATACTCTTTGCAGAGATACTAAGAACGGAAAATGATCCCGAACTGTTCCCACTGTTTTGCCTTCTCCCACAGTGCTGCACCTTCTCTGAGTTTGAATGTTTACATGCTCTGCCTTTGAGTGCGGTGGTCTCTGCCTCTCGCACTCAACCAGATAAACCTTTCCATGCTTCAGTGATTCTGAGCATAATGGCATTCCTCCGAAACTCCCAGCCTCCTGCACAGTGATAATGTACACTCACATCCGCCAGCACATGGACACGGCCACACACATGGGCTCACACACACACAACCCCACAGGCACATTCGCACACATGGACACAGATACTAACACTAACACACACACTCATCCTCTCCAGCCTGATACAATTAAATTACTCTTCTCCCCCTCCATTTTAATCCGTTCATAGAAACATAGACATAGAAATTAGGTGCAGGAGTAGGCCATTCGGCCCTTCGAGCCTGCACCGCCATTCAATATGATCATGGCTGATCATCCAATTCAGTATCCCGTACCTGCCTTCTCTCCATACCCCCTGATCTCCTTAGCCACAAGGGCCACATCTAACTCCCTCTTAAATATAGCCAATGAACTGGCCTCAACTACCCTCTGCGGCAGAGAATTCCAGAGATTCACCACTCTCTGTGTGAAAAATTTTTTTTCTCATCTCGGTTTTAAAGGATTTCCCACTTATCCTTAAGCTGTGACCCCTTGTCCTGGACTTTCCCAACATCGGGAACAATCTTCCTGCATCTAGCCTGTCCAACCCCAATCCAACAAGAATTTTGTAAGTTTCTATAAGATCCCCTCTCAATCTCCTAAATTCTAGAGAGTATAAACCAAGTCTATCCAGTCTTTCTTCATAAGACAGTCCTGACATCCCAGGAATCAGTCTGGTGAACTTTCTCTGCACTCCCTCTATGGCAATAATGTCCTTCCTCAGATTTGGAGACCAAAACTGTACGCAATACTCCAGGTGTGATCTCACCAAGACCCTGTACAACTGCAGTAGAACTTCCCTGCTCCTATACTCAAAGAATGTTCATCATTCATCATTCATGGGTTCATTAGCCATTAAGAATCCAATCACCTTAGTTGTGAACGTTTCAGTTGCCCCCTTGCCCCACTTAGGAAACCGTGTGGTTCCCGGAGGTTGCAGGTGGTTGCCGGAGGTTGCAGGTAGTGGAAGCAGGTAGGGAGACTGACAAAAACCTCCGGGAACCGCACGGAAACCTTGGGTGGGGCACAAAGTCTCCAGAGGTTTCCGTTCAGGTTTCCTAAGTGGGACAGGGGCATAAAAGGGTGTCGGGTTGCGGGGAGAAGGCAGGAGAATGAGGTTGAGAGGAAAAGATAGATCAGCCATGATGGAATGGCGTAGTAGATTTGATGGGCCAAATGGCCTAATTCTGCTCCTATCACTCATGAACCTATGAACTCAGTGGAATTTGGGGATGAGAGTTGCAGGTTCTCACTTTCTTGTGTCTCACAAAGAGACAGAGAGAGAGAGAGAGAGCACCCAACGTCACCCCTGAATGGCAGGTGAACATTAAGGATCTACCCCCACTTTCAGAATCCCACCCAGGTATCCAACTAACCCCCATTTCATCACTTCACGCCCATCTGGACTAAAGGGAACACAGGCCAACAATTTACACAGTTGTGGTGCACAGTAAACTGCCACAAACATCAATGAGTTAAACAATAACTGGATCAGGTCAGCATGGACCGGTTAAAAATTACCAGCAGGACCAGTGAAGTTTCACAGCTCTTCCCTCAGCAATGGTCGTATGACTTTGATATTCGTGTGAAAGAATAAATGAGACCCTTGGACCAGCCACACCTTCTCAGTTCTGCCCCCCTGATAGTGCGGCTCGCCTCAGCACTGCTCCTTTGACTGTAAGAAATTCTCCTGCCGCTTGCTTTCTGACAGATTGCACTCCGTTGGTATAACTCTGATAGTTCGCTACTTCATTGGAACTGCCCTTCTGAAGGTGTGGGGCTCCCTGACACCTGCTCTTTGGACATCGCCGTACTCCCCTTCTGACAAATGGCCACAGTGGCGCAAAGGTAGAGTTAAGGGCCGGTCCCACCAGCATGCGACCTGCATGCGGCGAGCGCGACCAAACCGGAAGCGGGGGCCGCGCGGAGGTGGAGTGAGTGACGTGAAGTTCGAGCGAAGTCCGCGGGAAGTTAGCTCGTGATGTACGGCGTCAAGACGCTGTGTACGGCGTTGAAACGCTGAGCATGCCCGTTGAGGCGTTGAGACTTAAGGGCCTGTCCCACGAGCATGCGACCTGCATGCGGTAAGCGTGACCAGACCGGAAGTGGGAGCCGCGCGGAGGTGGAGTGAGTGACATGAAGTTCAGGGGAAGTCCGCACGTGACGTACGGCGCCAAGACGCTGCGTACAGGATCGAGACGCTGCGCACGCCCATCGGGGCGGTGCGTACGGCGTTGAGGCGGCTGCGGGCCGGCAGGCCGTTGCCGCGCGGAATTTTTGAACACTCTCAGTTTTTCGGAGCCCCGCGCGATGTCGGGACCAGCTCCGCACAACTCCATACGGCTCCGGCATTCGAAGTGGGACCGGCCCCGCGAGGCCGTACGGCTCAAGCGACCACTTTAGGTCGCGCTTGCCGCATGGAGTCGCATGCTCGTGGAACAGGCCCGTTACTGTCTTATAGCACCAGAGACCTGGGTTTGAGCCTGACTACGGGTGCTGGCTGTACGGAGTTCAAGGTCAGTTTATTGTCACATGTACCAATTAAGGTGCAATAAAATTCAGAATGCCATACAGCCGTACTAAACATAGCAACAAGACACACCACTACATAAACGTGAACATAAACATCCACCACAGCAGATCCACCATGTTCCTCACTGTGATGGAGGCAATAAAGTCTAATCTCCTTCCTCCTTATTCTCCCGCGGTCGGGACAGTCGAAACAGTCGACAGTTGGGGCGATTGAAACTCCCACGTCGGGGGGGATCGAAACTCCCACGTCGGGGCGGTCGAAACTCCTGCGGCTTGGAGCCTCCGATGTCGGTCTCTAACTGGAGACGGCGAGGTCCACGATGTTAAAGTCCCGCAGGCACCTACGGTTGGAGCCCCAAAGACGACCCCCCCCCGACAAGGATCGCGAGCTCTGTGATGGTAAGTGCCGCAGGCACCCGCGATGGAGTTCCCAGTCGATCTCCAGCAAAGGCCGCCAACTCCACCATGCTAGGCCGCAATGCAGACGGAGATACGATATACGGAAAAATATCGCATCTCCGTCGAGGTAAGAGATTAGAAAAAGGTTTCCTCCAACCAGCCCCACCCCACCCCACACACACACAAAACAAGCTAAAGAACACTAAAAACATACATTTAAAGCATACAAAATCGACACAAAGAAGGAATGGACAGACAGACTGTTGGCGAGGCAGCCATTGCTGGCCCCACCCCGTGTTGTACATTCTCCCTGTGACCTCATGGGTTTTTTCTGTGTGCTCCAGTTTCTTCCCACACTCAAAGACCCACCAGTTTGTAGGTTCATTGGCTTCAGTAATTTGTAAAATTGTCCCTAATGTGTGTAGGTCAGTATACCGGGTGATCGATCGCTGGTTGGCATGGACTCGGTGGGCCGAAGGGCCTGTTTCTGTGCTGTATCTCTAAAGTAAAAGTAAAAGGAATTCGCTCGGTATCAATTCCAGTTGGGTGAATCCACCACCTGCCATTTCTGCAGCCTAGAATAGTCTGTGTACCATATATATATCTATGTAGTGTAAGAGGTTACAGCCCCTGTCTAAATATTTAAAGGGGTTGTTTCTTCGGTTTTGGCCATGTTTCAGCCCCGCTCCTGTTCCCTCCTGTGCAGAGGTAGGTGCATCTGTCCAGCGGATATCCTTGTAAGTTTGCTCCTGGGTCTGGCCAATGTGGTAGTTCATGGGTCCAGGCAACAGGTAGTCAAGTGTTTAGGTTAGAGGTACAGCTCGGAAACAGGCCCTTTGGCCCACCGAGTCCATGCTAACTAGCGATCCCCATGCACTAACACTAACCTACACACCAATTTACAATTCTTATCGAAGCAAATCAACCAACAAACCTGTAAATCGTAAGTAAGTAAGTAAAATGCCTGTTCCTTGAGCATGCGACTAACGTGGTCGCTTGAGCCGTACGGCCTCGCGGGGCCGGTCCCACTTCGATCGCCGGAGCCGTATGGAGTTGTGCGGAGCTGGTCCCGACATCGCGAGGGGCTCCGAAAAACTGACCGTTAAAAAATTCCGCGCGGCAGCGGCCGGCCGGCCCGTAGCCGCCTCGACGCCGTACGCACGGGCGTGCGCAGTGTCTCGACGCCGTAAGCAGCGTCTTGCGCGGACTTCGCTCGAACTTCATGTCACTCACTCCACCTCCGCGCGGCCCCCACTTCCGGTTTGGTCACGCTCGCCGCATGCAGGCGCGTGCTGGTGGGACCGGCCCTTTACGGGGATCACTCGACCTCCGCGCGGCCCCCGCTTCCGGTTTGGACACGCTTACCGCATGCAGATCGCTTGCTCATGGGACAGGCCCTTAAGTTCAATGACCAAGTATTCACATACAAGGAATTTACCTTGGTGCTCCGCCCACAAGTAACAACATGACATACAGTGACAGTTACGAATAACTCAGAAAACACTAAACATTAATAATAATAATAAAACATTAATGATAAAATACCATTGATCAAGCATGTAAACCAACAAAATACCAGATCAAAGAGAGGCTACAGATTGGGAAGAAACCAGGGCACGCTGTTGCGGGAAGAACGTACAAACACCTTACTGACAACAACCGTAGTTAGGATTGAACCTGTGTCTCTGGCACTGTAAGGCTGCAACACTACTGCCACGTCACTGTGTTGCCAGTTAAGAGTTCTCCCTGGGTCAATTGCCTTCCCTTCTTCAGGGATTGCACCTGTGCTGATGTGTCCTTGGAGAGGGAGCTCTGGTGGTCTTCTGTGACTGGTGGGCACTGCGGGGGGCTTGAGTGTGTCCACTTTGCAGCCAACCTTGTGGTAATTTGATAGTTGTTGTTTGCAAATTGCACGAATAGCGATTTTTTTGAAGTGATGCAACAGTGTGATAATTGCGATTATAAATAATAACCCCTTTGTAAAAGAAAAAATGTATTAATATTCATGAACAGAAGGCGAGTAGCCAATAAATCAGCTGTGAATTGGGGGGCAAGCCTCCATTCCAAGTGAAGAGATTTTACTGTGCGAAGGATGAAATGTGAGGGTAAGGAAGATGGAAGGGTTTGGTCAACACCCACCAAGTCCGCGCCCAGCTTTACAATTTTACCAAGCCAATTAGCCCACAAACCTGCCTGTACGTCTTTGGGAGTGTTGGAGGAAACTGAACCACCAAGAGAAAACCCAAGCAGGTTACGGGGAGAACGTACAAACTCCATCCAGGCAAGCACCCATAATCAGCATCAAACCCGGGTCTCTGGCGCTGTAAAGCAGCAACATATGATTCCAAGGATAGTGGACAGGGAAGGAGTTGGAAGGTGGAACTCTCTGAGCTGGAGGGCTGGAAATCAGGAGAGGTCTCAGGATAAGGGATCCAATATTTAGTGTGGAGATGAGGAGTTTTATCAGGCAGAGGATGGTGAATGTTCGGAACTCTCTTCCCCCAGAGTCTGCGGGGTCCGTCACTGAGTGTGTCCATGCTTTGAAGTGAGGGGCTTTGGGCTGGTCATTGGAAAGATGGAACAAGAAGTGTGTGTGTCTGAGGGCAAAAGTCAGGACACCTATGATCATCCTAAATGGTGAATACACTTGAAGGAGGCAGTTGACTTCCTGAGATGTTTTTGTGGTTACAATGAGATGTCGACCACAGCAAGGGGGTGGGGTTTGGGTGGAGGGCGGTGAGGGGCTGAATCAGGCTTTGGAAGAAACTGGCTAAAGAAGGCGAGATGGATATGGGTGGGACGAGGCGGGTCTGGAGGCAGAGGCAACAACATGGGCTAGAGGGGCCAAACGGACTGTTTCTGTTTGGAATGGGCTTAGCCCGGATCCGCTGTACAAAGCGGAAGGTCAGGGCTCTGACCCAGGCATCCTGAGAATTTCCAGAGTGGCTGCTGCCTTACACATTAACATACACAATGCAATGTGCAGCAAGTGGGCAGTGAACAGGGTGCCGAATGGCTGCTGCATTCCCTGCATTGCCTAAATACCTAACTTCAAATGTAACCCTTCTTTCTCAAGTGCCTTGGGGGCCCTGAAACTGCTTTACATTTGCTTGTCGTTTATTTATCTGAGATTTCATTGTCTGTCATTTTAACAGTGGCACCAATTTGTTGTGTAAACGGCTAAGCCTCTGTGTCTCTCTGCAAGCCACTGAGGGAGATTCATGCCGGCTCTTTCTTTAATGGAAATCGGTTTGGAGGATTCATTGGACCCCTAAGGGGTGTCAAAGAGAACCGGGGGAAACTGAGGTCAAATCCTATGAATGGTCAAATATTCTGCTTGCTGAATAGTAGGGTGATTACAGGAGGAAGTGAAGCAGGATCGGTGGAGGGGAACTGTTTCCCTACCCCTTGACTGTACTCATTCCAAGGCTGTAGGTATTTACTGATGTCGTCAAAAGCTAGTATTGAGTTGCCCTCAGAAGCTGCTGTTTCAGACAGCAGCCTAGAGGCACATAAAGACTCGGGTTACATTGAAACATAGAAAATAGTTGCAGGAGTAGGCTATTCAACCCTTCGAGCCTGCACCGCCATTCAATATGATCACGGCTGATCATCCAACTGAGTATCCTGTACCTGCCTTCTCTCCATACCCCCTGATCCCTTTAGCCACAAGGGCCACATCTAACTCCCTTTTAAATGTAGCCAATGAACTGGCCTCAACTACCCCCTGTGGCAGAGAATTCCAGAGATTCACCACTCTCTGTGTGAAAAATGTTTTCCTCATCTCGGTCCTAAAAGATTTCCCCCTTATCCTTAAACTGTGACCCCTTGTTCTGGACTTCCCCAACATCGGGAACAATCTTCCTGCAAATAGCCTGTCCAACCCCTTAAGAATTTTGTAAGTTTCAATAAGATCCCCCCTCAATCTTCTAAATTCTAGTGAGTACAAGCCGGTCTTTCTTCATATGAAAGTCCTGACATCCCAGGAGTCAGTCTGGTGAATGTCTTTCCTCAGATTAGGAGACCAAAACTGTACGCAATACTCCAGGTGTGGTCTCACCAAGACCCTGTACAACAGCAGTAGAACCTCCATGCTCCTAAATCCTTTTGCTATGAATGCCAACATACCATTTGCTTTCTTCACTGTCTGCTGCACCTGCATGCCTACTTTTAATGACTGGTGTACCATGACACCCAGGTCTCGTTGCATATCCCCTTTTCCTAATCGACCACCATTTAGATAATAGTCAGCTTTCCTGTTTTTGCCACCAAAGTGGATAACCTCACATTTATCCACATTATACTGCATCTGCCATGCATTTGCCCACTCACCCAGCCTATCCAAGTCACCTTGCAGCCTCCTAGCATCCTCCTCACAGCTAACACTGCCCCCCCAGCTTCGTGTCATCCACAAACTTGAAGATGTTGCATTCAATTCCCTCGTCCAAATCATTAATATATATTGTAAATAGCTGGGGTCCCAGCACTGAGCCTTGGGGTACCCCACTAGTCACTGCCTGTCATTGTGAAAAGGACCCGTTTACTCCTACTCTTTGCTTCCTGTCTGCCAGCCAGTTCTCTATCCACATCAATACTGAACCCCCAATACCGTGTGCTTTAAGTTTGTCTACTAATCTCTTATGTGGGACCTTGGCGAAAGCCATCTGAAAGTCGGTTAGGTGCAACAAGCTTCTTCCTGAAGGAACATTGATAAGTTAGTTAGGTATTCTGTGGCCAGTCTTTTTCAGATCAGGTTTTATTTCCCGAATATCAGATGCATCTGCCCACCTCAGGAATGTATCTCATTCCTGGATTCTGTTCAGACACACATCCACTCCTCCACTTCTGACCCTCAATCTCAATGCAGCATCGGTTGATTGTCACTACCGTAAACCCTCCAGGCATCACCAGGTTCCTGCTCCCCAGTTTACCAATATCCTGGCATTCTCTTGTTGGCATCGATGCCAGTCCAAGGGATTTACATCCAAGCTGACATTTCTACTCCGATCAGGTATAAAAGTGAAGCATGAACCAGACCTGACCTGGATGGACTACAGATTCAGACTAGCAGGGCACAAAATAGCCTCACCCAACCCCAACTACCTTATCACACGAGCACAGCCTGATCTGACCTTGATGTGTATGGTTGGATCTAGTCAGACTTGGTTGGGTAGCCAAGCTTAATTTATATTATCAGAGAGTGGCGAATCTCTGGAACTCTCTGCCACAGAAGGTAGTTGAGGCCAGTTCATTGGCTATATTTAAGAGGCAGTTAGATGTGGCCCTTGTGGCTAAGGGGATCAGGAGGTATGGAGAGAAGGCAGGTACAGGATACTGAGTTGGATGATCAGCCATGATCATATTGAATGGCGGTGCAGGCTCGAAGGGCTGAATGGCCTACTCATGCACCTATTTTCTATGTTTGTATACAGACACAGTGCGGAAACAGGCCCTTCAGCCCACTTAATCCGTGCTGACTAGCGATTCCGTTACATTCGTGCAAATTACACACCAGGGACAATTTTATAATTATTTTTTTACCAAACCCAATTATCCTTTGAGTATAGGAGCAGGGAGGTTCCACTGCAGTTGTACAGGGTCTTGGTGAGACCACACCTGGAGTATTGCATACAGTTTTGGTCTCCTAATCTGAGGAAAGACATTCTTGCCGTAGAGGGAGTACAGAGAAGGTTCACCAGACTGATTCCTGGGATGTCAGGACTTTCATATGAAGAAAGTCTGGATAGACTCGGTTTGTACTCGCTAGAATTTAGAAGATTGAGGGGGGATCTTATAGAAACTTACAAAATTCTTAAGGGGTTGGACAGGCTAGATGCAGGAAGATTGTTCCCGATGTTGGGGAAGTCCAGAACAAGGGGTCACAGTTTAAGGATAAAGGGGAAATCTTTTAGGACCGAGATGAGGAAAACATTTTTCACACAGAGAGTGGTGAATCTCTGGAATTCTCTGCCGCAGAAGGTAGTTGAGGCACAGTTCATTGGCTATATTTAAGAGGGAGTTAGATGTGGCCCTTGTGGCTAAAGGGATCGGGGGGTATGGAGAGAAGGCAGGTACAGGATACTGAGTTGGATGATCAGCCATGATCATATTGAATGGCGGTGCAGGCTCGAAGGGCCGAATGGCCTACTCCTGCAGCTATTTTCTATGTTTCTATGTAACCTACAAACCTGTACATCTTTGGAGTGTGGGAGGAAACCGGAGCACCCAGGGAAAGCCCACGCGGTCACGGGAAGAACGTGCAAACTCCGCACAGACAGCGCCCGTAGGTAGTCATGATCGAACCTGGGTCTCCGGTACTGTAATGCAGTCTACTCCTGGCCTAGGGCTCAAAGTCAACGGCAGGCTGAGTTATCACTGCAGGCTTCCCTCTCTGACTGCTCCCCACCGTCAGAGAGCACCGCAATCCCAGTCCTCACATGGTTAACCTAATGCTCCAGCAGGTTCATGAATAATAATTAGAACAACTGGAATACATTTGAATAAATGTTCCCCACTTTTGCCCACTGGGAAATGCATATCAGGAAGTGTTAGCTAATTTTCCAACCATTAATTTCAGTGGCCCCGTCTTGAGCTGAGATTTTATGATAAGGATTCCTGACAGTGATGCCCCACATCTTGAATATTTCACCCTCTCCTGAGGCCCAGGGACATGACTGATGGCCAGTCTGTGACTCGGTGAGTTATCAGATGTGCTTGTGCATGTATTATAGATCAGACCCTGCAGGCATGCCCTTCAGACCTGGTGACCCTCTACTTCTCAATGTTGTTCTTGGAACATATACCTAACTTTCCAGCAATAGTTCCTCCATCCTCCAAAGCTCGACAGGCACGAGACGGCGGACATTGTAGAGGTTATACAGTATGTTTAATCAAGTGCTCTCAAATTCATGGACCTATAAACACCAGAACGGACCCTTTGGCTCAACTTGTCCACTCCAACTAAGATGCCCATCAACATTGATCCTATTTTCCTGTGTTTGGCCTATTTCCCGCTAAAGCTTTGGGGAGTTTTAGACTCCCTTACCATGGGGAAAAAGAACATATCTATGCTCCTCACGATTTTATAAGCACCTTAAGCTCACTTCTCAACCTCCTTCACTCCAAGAAAAACAGTTGCAGTCTATCCAATCTTTCCTTACAATTTAAGACCTCAGGCAACATCCTTGTGAATTTTTTCTGCACTCTCTCCATGCTTCATCATATGGTTCCTTTAGCATTACAACTGAAACTGCACAGTATACACCAAGGCCAGACTGAGGAACATTTAGTGCAACTGCTACATGAAGTCTCAACTCATATACTCAATGGCTTGGTCAATGCTAGCAAACATGTTTCTCAACTTCTTTGTCATCCTGAGTACCTTTAAACATTAGTCACCCTGTGTACTTAGTTGCAGGGCTGCCAACTCTCATGCTTTGAGCGTGAGACTCACAACCTCAAGCAATCTCTCACGCCCTCACGCTGATCAGATATTTCTCACGCTCAGTGGTGAGAAATTTTGTGATCAACGAAAATGTCAAAACTCGGATAAACTGCATGGTCCGCGGGTGTTGGAGAGCCGGGGCTGCGGGAGCGATGGGAGCAGAACCAGCGACGGGAACAGATGCGGGGAGCCGGGACTGTCGAGTGTTTGCGACGCTGACGCTGCAGCTCCGGCCATGGAGCACACTCTGGACAGTGCAAGTCGGGGCTGCGGGAGGGATGGGTGCAGAACCAGCGACGGGAACAGATGCGGGGAGCCGGGACTGTCGAGTGTTTGCGACGCTGACGCTGCAGCTCCGGCCATGGAGCACTCCGGACAGTGCAAGTCCCGGGGCATCGGGGGCGTCGGAAACCCTGCCGCTGCCGCGAGAGTCTCTGTGCCGAAAGGACAGACTCTAAAAGGGAGGTGGAGAGAGACAGAGGGGAAGGAGACAGGGAGATAGTGGGGGGAGAGAGAGGGGGGTGAGAGGAGAGGGGGCATGAATGGAGAGAGAGAAGAGGGAGAGAGAGGGGGGGGAAGAGAGAGAGGGGGATAGAGAGGCAGGGCTGCCAACTCCCATGCATTGAGCGTGAGAATCACGCATTTCATCAAATTCTCACGCTGATCACAAATTTCTCTTGCTCTGTTGTGAGAAATTCTGTGATCAACGAAAATTTCAAAACTCATATCAACTGCATGGGCCGCGGGTGTTGGAAGCAGAAGCAGCAGCGGCGGGGACAGATGCGGACGGGGAACGGGGCTGGTGAGTGTTTGACGGGCTGGTGAGTCGCTCACTGCAGCTCCGGCCATGGAGCAGCCTCAGTGCAAGAGTCCCGGGCCGTCGGAGGCGTCGAAGCGTTGCGCCGCTGCCGTGAGAGTCTCTGTGCTGAATTCGCCCAGGTGACTGGCATGGATCAGGCTACGGCTCGGTGCATCCTGGAGGACAACCAGTGGCTGCTGGAAGTAAGTACGGTGGAAGATAGTGGACTTCAAATGGGGGTGGTTGGAGAAAGCATCCTGCTTGCCTGCTAGATTTTCACTTACTGTAACTGCAGGAAAAATGTTCCCGATGTTGGGGGCGTTCAGAACCATGGGTCACAGTTTAAGAATAAGGGGGGGGGGGCAGTTAGGACTGAGATGAGAACAAACTTTCTTCACGCAGAGAGTTGTGAATCTGTGGAATTCTCTGCCACAGAAGGCCGTGCAGACCAATTCACTGGATGTTTTCAAGAGAGAGTTACATTTAGTTCTTGGGGCTAACGACATCAAGGGATATGGGGAAAAAACAGGAAAGAGGTAATGATTTTCGATGAATAGCCATGATCATATTGAATGGCAGTGCTGGCTCGAAGGGCCGATGGCCTATTCCTGCACCTATTTTCTATGTTTCTATGCTTGAGTATATGGCAATAAAACTCGATCACTTGATTTTGAAGCATTCATGCATGGTGGAGGTATAATGTAGTCATAGAGTGATACAGTGTGAAAACAGGCCCTTCGGCGCAACTTGCCCACACCCGCCAACATGTCCCAGCTACGCTACCTGCTTTTGGTCCAAACCTCCAAACCTGTCCTATCCATGTATCAGTCTAACTTTTTCTTAAATGTTGGGATGGTCCCTGCCTCAACTACCTCCTCTGGCAGCTTGTTCCATACACCCATCATCCTTTGTGTGGATAAAGTTACCCCTTAAAAAGTTACCTCTTAAAAATACTTCATACAAAAAACATTGAAATCATACTTCTACAGTGCACTAAAACAAGTTCCTACCCTGGGAGGGGGGAACACACCCTTCTTCCATGCCCTCTCCCCACTCGGTTGCTCCACTCCACCAGGTACCCCCAAGGCCACTGATCAGTGATCGCACAGCCTCCCCCCTTTCAAAAACGCTCCAATCCAATTTAAAGCATATATATTGCATTCAAGTGTAAGTTAAAAGACTCGCTACAGTATGCACCATATTGCACAATTTCAAGCTGAATGGGAGGGGGCTGTTTCTGTGCTGTATCTCTAAACTAAAAAAACCTCCAGATTCAGAGACATTTTCTTCCCAGCTGTTATCACCCCCCCCCCCCCCCCCCCCCCCCCCCGTACCGTCTCGACGCCGTACGCACCGTCTGGACACTGTACGCTGCGTCTTGACGACGTACGCCTAGCGCGAACTTCCCGCGCGCGGACTTCGCTCGAACGTCACGTCAACTCTAAGGGATCACTCGACCTACGCACGGCCCCGGCTTCCGGTTTGGTCTCTCTTGCTGCATGCAGTCACATGCTCGTGGGACAGGCCATTGGGTTGTGTGATGAGACTTCACATTCAATCACCTAAGAACTTGGGAGTTCAGGATTGTCCAAAAGGAGAGGAAGGGGGAAAGGGATGGATAGGACACACAGGTTGTAGAAGGTTTGGCAACCAAGAAGAAAGTAAATCAATTTGCCGTTGTTCAAGAAGAGAGCGGAGATCTCCGAGTTGTAGTTGGGCTGGAGGAGGGGAGGAAGGAGTGGGATGGTGAAAGATTCTGTAACCAAAACTGAGAATTTTAACAAATTGTTGGTGTCGTTTCATTTATTGTCACATGTACCAAGGTATAATGGAAAGTTTTTTGTGGTGTGCTACCCAGTCAGTGGAAAGACTAAAGATAGACACAAAAAGCTGGAGTAACTCATTTGGAGAGGCAGCCATTCCTTCTCTCCAGAGATGTTGCCGGTCCTGTTGCGTTACTCAGCTTTTTGTGTCTATCTTTGGTTTAAACCAGCATTTTCAGTTCCTTCCCACACAGTGGAAAGACTACAAATGTTCATAATCAAGCCGTCCACAGTGTACAGATGCAGGGTAAAGGGGCTGTCCCACTGGACGAGCAAATTCAAGAGCTCTCCCGAGTTTAAAAAAAAAAAATCAAACTCGTGGTAAGCTTGTAGAATGTACGTAGCGGGTACGTCGGAGCTCGGGACGTCTCGTAGCGGCTCGTAACGCTAACGGCAGGTATTCGGAAAACGCGGTAAGCTCGTGAAGATTTTTCAACATGTTGAAAAATGTCCACGAGAGCCCCGAGTACCTCTGAGCGGCCATTACTGTAATTCTCCGAGTTCGAATCAGGGGAAACTCAGGAGAACTCTTGAATTAGCTCGTACAGTGGGACAGCCCCTTAAAGGGAATAACGTTTCGTGCAAAATGAAGGCCAATATAGCCGTTTAGAGATTGGAGTGTCTGAGGGTCTTCAATGAGGTCGATGGTGGCTGGTGTGATCCAGCAGGGTGTTGAGTGAGCTGGTGAAGCTGCAAGAGCACTGGGCACTGGTGGGCACTGATGGCAGGGATTGTTCCATGAAGATCCCAGATATCCGACGGGATGGATTGTTTAGGCTGTTGGACTTTAATTTGTTTAATATACGCGGTCAGTTCTTTTCACACACAGGATGTGATATCCTCATATACAAACAATTAATATTTGTTTTTGAGTTTAAATGAACAGTAATGGTGTGTACTTATAGAAGCATACACTAAAAGCTTCGACCAAAACTCTTGAGAAGAGTAGACATAACATGCGGTTTTGGCCCCTGCTGCAATAAATTATGACTTATTCATTCAAATATTCAGAATTTATAGGGCTAACTGAAACAAGTGCAATCTTTCGTACAACGAGAGAGTGCACAAGCCTTGACTTCCTGGCCCGATATGGTTTATTCATGTTTATTGGGCAGATACTGCAGAACACTGGCAAACTGGAGGAATTCCCTTGGGGAATCACCAACTAATACTCTCAGTGGGGATTCACACCAGGGTGGGGCTTCTTGCTTTACTGTTTAGTTTTACCTGTCCCCAAACTAACCAACAGCCCGTGAGTCACTGATTTACCTTCTTCATGGACGGCACCATACTGGACATAGAAACATAGAAAATAGGTGCAGGAGCAGGCCATTCGGCCCTTCGAGCTTGCACCCCCATTCAATATGATCAAGGCTGATCATCCAACTCGGTATCCTGTACCTGCCTTCTCTCCATACCCCCTGATCCCTTTAGCCACAATGGGCCACATCTAACTCCCTCTTAAATATAGCCAATGAACTGGCCTCAACTACCTTCTGTGGCAGAGAGTTCCAGAGATTCACCACTCTCTGTGAAAAATGTTTTTCTCTCATCTCGGTCCTAAAAGATTTCCCCTTATCCTTAAACTGTGACCCCTTGTTCTGGACTTCCCCAACATCGGGAACAATCTTCCTGCATCTAGCCTGTCCAACCCCTTAAGAATTTTGTACGTTTCTATAAGATCCCCCCTCAATCTTCTAAATTCTTCTAGCATTGTGTTAGAATGTACAACATTGAAACCATTTTACCAGGTCGCTGTGGGACACTGGGCAGTAGTCTTACCATTTAGCCAGAAGGTTGTTTGTTCAAATCCCACTCAGACTTCACCGTGAGATCCTGAGGAAGTGCTACACTGTGGGAGGGGCATTTGCAGGGGAATCATTCACTGTGAGGTGCGCAATGCTGAGGTACCCCCCCAAGTACTGAGGGAACCCCCACTGCGGGAAGACTAGTTCTGAGGGAGCCCTGCCCTTCTAAGGCACCCCCAACCCCTGTGCAAGGACTGCTGTTGAAAGAGCAGCATACTGTGGCTGGGGCACTTCTGAGGAGCCCCTATGTTGTGGTTGGGACAGTACTAAGGGAGCACCACACTGTGGGAGGTGCGATACTGTGGCAACCCCACACCAAAGATCCTATAGCGGAGCAAGATAGACCACTCCTGCTAAATGCAGTGGGCTGACGTGTAGTACGCAACGGAACGGAACGTGGGCTTTTTTTCATCCATTTCCGTAACCCGACCTGACCCGACTCGCAGTGTAATTGGACGTTGCGGGGGAACAGTTTGTGTTAATAAATTAAAATTCTGAAAATGAGGAGAAGATTTTTACCAAATAACTTTTATTTTTACGAGGATGTTTCCGTAACCGGCTTCCATCTCCGCTCCATTATCCTACGGGATCTATGGGAACCCGGGTCTCCGGCGCTGCTTTCGCTGTAGGGCAGCAACTCTACCGCTGACCGAGAGGTTATGAGGAGAAGGCAGGAGAATGGGGTTAGGAGGGTGAGATAGATCAGCCGATTGAATGGCGAAGTAGACTTGATGGGCCGAATGGCCTAATTCTACTCCTATTCCTTATGACCTTATGACGCCTGAGATGGTGACTTGCTGTATAGAATTACCAGTTGTCTAGCCCCTCATTGTCCTCGATGCACAATGGGATCACTGAAACAGTGCTCTCCAACTCTGCAGGCTCTTGTTACATACCCTATGGCTGTGTGTTGAGTGGAGATGTGCTCCGAACACTCGGTTGAGCCACCTTTTTGCTAATTACTGTGCTTCACATTCCTTTTCACTTTTACCAAATTCACTGGGTCACATGTTGATCGTTATGGGCTCATTCATCATATAATGGTTTCTTATTAGTGTCCCAGTTACTGAGGTATATCTAAATACTTTGTTTGCGTGCTATTCAGTCATACACATGTACAGCAGGCAGTGCAATGAGAAAAATACCAGAGTGTGGAACACACTGTGTTACAGTCACAGAGAAAGTGCAGCAGGTACAAAAAGTGCAAGGGCTGATAAAGGGTAGGTTGGGGTGTCGGCTTATGAGAGGTCAGTTCAGTAGCGTGATGACAGCAGAGAGAAGCTGTGCCTGGATCTGGTGGTTCCTGAATCTCTTAATATTTGCTCCATGCCCTGGGAAGTTGGTGGGCGGATGGTTCCTCCCACCCATGTAAATCTGGCTGTCTGGATTACAATTCTTGCTAGCGTAACACTGCCCCTCCTTCCTGCACTTACCAAGGCTCTTTGTTTGACTTGCAGCTGCACTGTTCTACACATCTGGCAGAGACTTTAAACAAGGCAGCTGACACATCCAGTTGGCCATTAGATAGCAGTAGATCGGTTGTGCCAAATACACCCCTTCCGTGGCCTCACTCAGAGCTCGGCCCTGCCAACGAGAGTTTGGGACACAGTCAGTGAACTCTCTAATCAGACACTGCCAAGCTTCAGCCTGACATATTCTGATCTCAAACTGCACCCCAAAGGAAATGAGCACGATCCAGTCAGAAATTAAAGGTTCCTGAATCCTAACAGCCTGAAGAGTAGAGCCATAGCCAGATCAATGAATCAAGCTGGAAAGGGTGCATAGAAGATTTCATGAGGATGTTGCCAGGACTCATGGGCCTGAGCTATACGGAGTGATTGAGCAAGCCTGGGTTCTATTCCTTGGAGCGCCTGTACTAGGGATCTAGCAGTGCAGGTACATAGTTCCTTGAAAATGGCATTACTGGTAGATAGGTGGTCAAAAAGGCTTTCGGCACGTTGGCCTTCACCAGTCAGAGTATTGAATATACAGTGGCTTGCAAAAGTATTCATACCCCTTGAACTTTTCCACATTTTGTCACGTTACAACCACAAACGTAAATGTATTTTATTGGGATTTTATGTGATAGACCAACACAAAGTGGCGCATAATTGTGAAGTGGAAGGAAAATGATACATGGTTTTCACATTTTTTTACAAATAAAAAACTGAAAAGTGTGGCGTGCAAAAGTATTCAGCCCCCCTGAGTCAATACTTTGTAGAACCACCTTTCGCTGCAATTACAGCTGCAAGTCTTTTGGGGTATGTCTCTACCAGCTTTGCACATCTAGAGACTGAAATTTTTGCCCATTCTTCTTTGCAAATTAGCTCAAGATCAGTCAGATTGGATGGAGAGCGTCTGTGAACAGTAATTTTCAAGTCTTGCCAGAGATTCTCAATTGGATTTAGGTCTGGACTTTGACTGGGCCATTCTAACACATGAATATGCTTTGATCTAAACCATTCCATTGTAGCTCTGGCTGTACGTTTAGGGTTGTTGTCCTGCTGGAAGGTGAACCTCCGCCCCAGTCTCAAGTCTTTTGCAGACTCTAACAGGTTTTCTTCCAAGGTTGCCCTGTATTTGGCTCCATCCATCTTCCCATCAACTCTGACCAGCTTCCCTGTCACTGCTGAAGAAAAGCATCCCCACAGCATGATGCTGCCACCACCATGTTTCACAGTGGGGATGGTGTGTTCAGGCTGATGTGCAGTGTTAGTTTTCCGCCACACTTAGCGTTTTGCATTTAGGCCAAAAACTTCAATTTTGGTCTCATCTGACCAGAGCACCTTCCTCCACATGTTTGCTGTGTCCCCCACATGGCTTGTGGCAAACTGCAAACGGGACTTCTTATGGCTTTTTTTCAACAATGGCTTTCTTCTTGCCACTCTTCCATAAAGGCCCGATTTGTGGAGTGCACGACTAATAGTTGTCCTGTGGACAGATTCTCCCACCTGAGCTGTGGATCTCTGCAGCTCCTCCAGAGTTACCATGGGCCTCTTGGCTGCTTCTCTGATCAATGCTCTCCTTGCCCGGCCTGTCAGTTTAGGTGGACGGCCATGTCTTGGTAGGTTTGCATTTGTGCCATACTCTTTCCATTTTCGGATGATGGATTGAACAGTGCTCCATGAGATGTTCAAAGCTTAGGATATTTTTTATAACCTAACCCTGCTTTAAACTTCTCCACAACTTTATCCCTGACCTGTCTGGTGTGTTCCTTGGGCTTCATGATACTGTTTCTTCACTAATGTCCTCTAACAAACCTCTGAGGCCGTCACAGAACAGCTGTATTTATACTGAGATTAGATTACACACAAGTAGACTCTATTTACTAATTAGGTGACTTCTGAAGGCAATTGGTTGCACTGGATTTTATTTAGGGTTATCAGAGTAAAGGGGGCTGAATACTTTTGCACGCCACACTTTTCAGTTTTTTATTTGTAAAAAGATTTGAAAACCATGTATCATTTTCCTTCCACTTCACAATTATGCGCCACTTTGTGTTGGTCTATCACATAAAATCCCAATAAAATACATTTACGTTTGTGGTTGTAACGTGACAAAATGTGGAAAAGTTCAAGGGGTATGAATACTTTTGCAAGCCACTGTAGAGGTTGGGATGTCATGTTACAGTTGTAAGTTCAGAGAGGATTTTAAGAGGATGTTGCCAGGACTTGCGGGCCTGAGGGAGATGTTGAGCAGGCGAGGGAGCTATTTGTAGTGCAGGAGGATGAGGGGTTATCTTATAGAGGTGTACAAAATCATGGGAGGAATAGATCGGGTAAACGCACAGACACTTTTGCCCAAGGTAGGGGAATTGAGAACATAGGTTTAAGGTGAGGGGGGGAAGATTTAATGGGGACCTGAGGGGGTAACCTTTTTATACAAAGGGTGGTGGGTGCATGGAGTGAGGTAGTTGAGGCAAGAACTATTGCAATGTTTAAGAAACATTTAGATGGGTATGAGGATAGAATGGGTTTAGAGGTTTATGAGTCACACACAGGCAGATGGGACTAGTGTAGATGAGATATGTTAGTCGGTGTGGCTAAGTTGGGTTGATGGGCCTATTTCAACGCTGTATGGCACATCTCTATCAGAGTCCCAGAACATGGCTCAATGGGTTTGGAAGATTATACCATGCAGCGCTGTCCACTATTTACATAGAAACATAGAAAATAGGTGCAGGAGTAGGCCATTTGGCCCTTCGAGCCTGCACCGCCATTCAATATGATCATGGCTGATCATCCAACTCCGTATCCTGTACCTGCCTTCTCTCCATACCCCCTGATCCCTTTAGCCTCAAGGGCCACATCTAACTCTCTCTTAAATATAGCCAATGAACTGGTCTCAACTACCTTCTGTGGCAGAGAATTCAAGAGATTCACCACTCGTTACTTCATTATGGATCTGTGATACAATAGAATAATAAAATCATACTGCAGAAATAGGCCCTTCAGCCCAGCACATCCATGCTGAACGTGCACTCATCCATACTATCCCATTTACCCACATTACGGACACAGCTTTGCAAGCTCGGGTGGGTTCAAGTGCGTGGTTGCAGGAGATTGATTGGTCACGGTGACAGGGTCTGATGCTAACAGCGTGTTTGTTTTATGGACTGGGAGTTCCAGGGCTGTTCCGCATGCTTGAAATTTCATGGTTTTGTTCATGTAACATGCATGTTTAACAATGAATCCTTCTTCCCCTGCCATCATTCCCATTCGGTCAGTCTTGGTGATTAGCTGGTGTTTTGTGAGCTCTGCCTTTAAGAACTATTTGTAATCTTTGATCTCTGAATACAAGCTTTCAGGTTTAAGGTTTCACTTTGAAAGGGCTTGGACTGAAACCACTTCCAAACTATTTCCCTGTGAAATCCAAGCCAGTCTTGATATTGTTAAGATATTGCTTTAAAGAAAATCAGTGATCCTTTAAGGAAGGTTTCGCCTGACCTGTTATACTAAAATGCAAGGGCATGTTGCGATCACGAAGGAGGTGGCGTTGGGTCCCTTGAAAAGCATTAAGGTGGAAAAAACCTCAGTTCCCAGCAGCCGGTGGGACCTATCCCAGGTTACTGAGAAAAGGCAAAAGAAGAGATTGCTGGAACCTGAATGACAATCTTTGCATCCTCTCTCGCCACAAATACAGGAAGAGATGTATCAGCAGAGCCATCTCCATCATCAAAGACCCCTACCACCCATCGCATCACATATTCTCCATCCTGCCATCTGGGAAGAGGTACAGGAGCATTAGCTGCAAAACCAGCAGGATGCTCCTCAGCTTCTTCCCGCAGGCTATAAGACTGATAAACGGACTTTGCCCCCTGCCAAAGTATCGCGCACCAACCACCAACCTGGACACACTGCAGCAGAGCCACTGTTCGTGCCGCTGCCGATCGGAACGCCTGTTGATGTTTAGTGAAGTGTTAAATTTGTTCATGATATATGTATTTTTATTTCTATTTATTTTTAATGCACACTGAATGGACACTGGTTGAGCAACGTTTTTTTGTTTCCTCTGGGTATGTGAATACTCAGGAAATGACAATAAAGATATACAATACAATACAATACAATACAATACAGACCTAGAGGACTGGAGAGTATCCATTGCTAATCCTTGGTTGAAGAAGGGAAATAAGGATAATTCAGGAAGCGAAAGGCTGGTGAGCCTCACGTCGGTGGTGCTAAGCTTTTGGAGAGGATTGTTAGGGATGGGATTTACTCGTACTTGGAAGAGTATGGGGTATTTAGGGCCAGTCAACACGGCTTTGTGTGGGGCAGGTCATGTCTGAGGAACTTTAATTGAGTTTTTGGAGGAGGTGATGAAAGTGATTGATGAGGGTAAGTTTTTTTACATGGTAATTATCTGAGACGATACAAAAATTGATGGAGTTGATGACGGTGTAGAAGGCAGTTTAAGGGAACAGCGGGATATAAATCATTTGCAGATATGCATGGAGAAATAGCAGATGGAGTTTATTCCAAGAAAGTGTGAGGGGCTGCATTTGGGAGTTCAAATGTAGGAGAAATACACAATTAATTACAGGACTCCTTAAGAACATTTAAGTACTGGGAGATATTGGGATCCTAGTCCACGTCCACATCTCCCTGAAAGTATAAACACGTTGATGGAGTGGTAAATATAGCTTATGGTATGCTTGGCTTCAACAGGTTGAGGGTTTAGGAGAATTAATAAAGTCATGCTGCTGCTTCTTAAAATCTTGGTTAGGCCGCATTTAGGGTATTGTGTGCAGATCTGGTCACCTCATTACAGGCAGGATGAGGAGGCTTTTGAGAGGCTGCAGAATAGAATATTCTTTGGAGCGCAGAAGGTTAAGGGGGGACTTGATAGAGGTCTTTAAAATGATGAGAGGGATAGACAGAGTTGATGTAGATAAGCTTGTTCCTTTGAGAGTAGGGAAGATTCAAACAATGGACATGATTTGAGAATTAAGGGACAGAAGTTTAGGGGTAACATGAGGGGGAACTTCTTTACTCAGAGAGTGGTAGCGGTGTGGAATGAGCTTCCAGTGGAAGTGGTGGAGGCAGGTTAGATTTTATCTTTTAAAAATAAATTGGATAGTTATATGGACGGGAAAGGAATGGAGGGTTATGGTCTGAGTGCAGGTAGATGGGACTAGGGGAGAATAAGTGTTCGGCACGGACTAGAAGGGCCGAGGTGGCCTGTTTTCCATGCTGTAATGGTTATATGGTTAATAGGTTTATCAGGAAGCTGCCTGAACTAGAGAACATTAGCTGTAAGGAAAGACTGGACACATTTGGACTAATTGATAGACAGGTGTCAAGGTTATGGGGAGAAGGCAGGAGAATGGTGTTGGGGGGGGGGGGGGGGGGGGGGGGGGGAGATCGATCATCCATGATTGAATGGCAGAGTAGACTTGATGGGCCAAATGGCCTAATTCTACTCTTATTCCTTATGACCTTATGACAGTCAAAACCATTTTCCCAGGGTGGAAATGTCAAATAATAGAGGGTAGAAGTTCAAGGTATGTTTAAATGTGCAGACGGTGTTTTATTTACATGGAGAGTGCTAGATGCCTGAAACACACAACCAGGGCTGCTGGTGGAAACCTATATGATAGTGGCATTCAAGAAGGCACATGAATATGCAGGGACAAGAGGGAAAGTTGTGGGATTCGCGTCCATATCTCTAGACTCCTTCTCCCCTGACTCTCAGTCTGACGAAGGGTCTCGATCCGAAACATCACCCATTCCTTCTCTCCAGGGATGCTGCCTGTCCTGCTGAGTTACTCCAGCATGTTGTATCTATCTTTGAGGGAACGTTTAATTTGGCACCACGTTACGCACCGATATTGAGGGCTGAAAGGCCTGTACCTGTGCTGTAATGTGCTGTGTCCCATATTCTATGTTTGGGCTCATGAATGTATATATCCTCATCCACCCCACAGGATGCCTTCACCAGCATTCCATGCGGCTGAGTTTCATTCCTTCAACTCCCTCCCTTGGACTGCGGTGGGAGTCCTTGACCACACACAGAGCAAACACAAGG
Source organism: Leucoraja erinaceus (assembly GCF_028641065.1). Classification (NCBI taxonomy): domain Eukaryota; kingdom Metazoa; phylum Chordata; class Chondrichthyes; order Rajiformes; family Rajidae; genus Leucoraja; species Leucoraja erinaceus. Next base: position 12,244,150 of record NC_073382.1, read on the forward strand.
GCGATGAGAGGTGGCAATAAAAAGTGGCCTTGCCAGCATCACCCATTTGCTGTAAATGAATAAAAAAAGTGTTCCTTCAGCTGAACAGCGTTGATGAACCTGTTCAGTGTTTTCACACAAAAATCCAGTTTGGTTCCATTAGCTCGTAATCTTCAGGATTTATTAAATGCACTTCCTTTACGAACTGTAATAAATTATCAGGTAAGTGCACTGGACCATCCCCTTGGCACGGTGACAGTGTCTGAGTGAGGCCCACTGTTCTCTGTGCAGGGGGATTGTGTAAATCAAAGTTCAGAAGTGACGTGCGGGATGAAGGAGATACTCCCTCTCAGCCAGTTCCCTGCCCACATCCCTCTCTTCGCTTCACATCCAGGAGGGAAGAGACTCGGGTAAAATCTGGAGCGGGATTGATCTGCAATGCAGATCAAAGAAGAGGGAGTTAGATGTGGCCCTTGTGGCTAAAGGGATCAGGGTGTATGGAGAGAAGGCAGGTACAGGATACTGAGTTGGATGATCGGCCATGATCGTATTGAATGGCGGTGCAGGCTCGAAGGGTCGAATGTCCTACTCCTGCACCTATTTTCTATGTTTCTATGTTTAATTGGGATTTAATGTGTAGGAAGGAACTGCAGATGCTGGTTTACACCGAAGATAGACACAAAATGCTGGAGTAACTCAGCGGGACAGGTATCCCGCTGAGTTACTCCAGCATTTTGTGTCTATCTTCAGTGTAAACCAGCATGTGCAGTAGTATCTGTATCTGGATAGAAGGAATGGGTGACGTTTCGTGTCGAGAGGATTTGTGCTGTCATTGGGGTTTACCAGCTAGGTCTTGGGTGGGTTTCTTAGATCATTCCTTTTGCATCCGTAGATCTCCTCAGCAGAAAGGCGAAGTTTTCTCTGTGCCATGAATGGAGAATTTGAGGAAATGATTTTACACAGCTGTACTTTGAAGGCGTTAAAAGCAGGAAATGGAAATGCGCTCCATAACTGATCATTTCCCATTCTCTGCTACAAGCAAAACCCAGGGTGTGCGCAGACAGGATGCACAGTGCCCCTTGCTCACAGGATATCTCTTGGCTTCAAGCGCCATGTCCTGTTGTGGTTCTGGCTCCGCTTATAAAAGGCAAGGACAGCCCACAGCCTGCACACAGTATGATCCCATGGCTGAGATGCCAATGGTGAGTGCCTCCTTGGAGCAATGCCAGAGACAACAAGAAGAGTATAAGCATCACAGCGCAACTTATATTAGTGGTTCCACTATTAAAGGTATGGCCTGGGTTCTGCACTCATGTACAGTCTCCAGTGCAGTAAATATAAGGGGAACAAGATGAAACATGAGATACAAAGGCCAGGAGAAACTAGGATCATCTCTTGTAAAAACAATGAACTTGAAGTCCCATCCCACATACCACCTGTAACATCCTCAGAGTGTCAGAGGCATTTTATGGTCACTTACAATTCATAATGTAAAGTCTGCAGTGACCGATTATACAGACTAAATTCCAACTAACAAAGCAATATATAGCTTGCTTTAATTATGTTGATTGAGCGGAAATCTTGGGCAGAATATCAGGAGGAATCATCTCATCTTCATTGAAAAATGGCCGTGGATCCATTAACATTCACCTGATAGAGTAGAGAGGACTCAAGTCTGAAATGTTTGCGGGGGTAACGAGGAAAGTGGGTGAGGGTGGTGTGTTTGCTGAAGTCTAGGTGGAGTTTTGTCAGGCTACTCTGCACATGGTTGACTGGCCCAAATGGTAATGGTCCAAAGCTTTAAACGGAGAATGGACCTGAAATGGATTCAGAGGCAGGAAGCAGAGGGTAATGGTTAAGAGGTGTGTGTTTTCAATTGCAGTTGTTACCCGTAGCCTCTTGTCATATATATTAATGATTTAAGCCATGACAATGGAGCAGAATAAAGAATTTGCAGATGGTACAACGCTTAGCCATGTAGATGATAGCAACAAGAAAAACACTAGATTGCCAGAGGATACAGATGGTCAGAGAGATAAAAAGCGACAGCTGGAGGTTGTTATCCCAGAGATGTGTGAGGGATCTACAACAGGCCAAGGGAATGTAAAACAAATGGCAACTTCCTGAGAGGTGTTGCAAACAACAGGACGATGGGATGTTTTCGGAAGGAACTGCAGATGCTGGTTCAAACTGATGATAGACACTAAATGCAGGAGTAACTCAGCGGGACTGATAGCATCTCTGGATAGAAGGAATGGGTGACGTTTCGTTTCGAGACGTCTCAACTCGAAACATCACCCATTCCTTCTATCCGGAGATGCTGCCTGTTCCGCTGAGTTACTCCAGCTTTTTGTGTGTATTTTATGACTGTGGGATGTCGGACCACAGATCCTCTGGTCGGGTCCAATCTTAAAGAGACGGACAAAATGAACCATTTTCCATCACTGTTACCGAGACCAGCTCTGTAATTTGAAAAACTAAACTTTCAGCGGTGCCAGGACAGGCCAGACATGTGCTGGCATCCCACATGGTGATTACTTTCACACTGAATGCCAGAGTAACAAACACAACCGCATGGTATGCTTGCCTTCATTGCTTCTGTGTTTGATATAAGTGTCGGGAAGTTACAGCTCTATAGGATTTTGGTTAGGCCACATTTTGGATTATTACGTGCAGTCCTGGATGCCCCAATACAGGAGAGATGTCGAGGGTTTGAAGGGGGTGCAGAGGAGGTTTACCAGATGCTGCCTTGGTTAGAGGGTTTCAGCTACATAGAGATTGGATACACTTGGATTATTTTCTCTGGAACGTCAGAGGTTGAGGGAAGAGTTGATAAAAGTGTATAAAATTATGAGATGCAAAGAGAGGCAATCAGAAGCTTTGCCCCAGGGTGGAAATGTCCTACACTTGTGGCTGTGCTGGATTTAGATGAAGAGAGGCCCTAAGCTGTTCCACTTGTGAGGCCCCTCCCAATCCCCCACCCCCACGACTAGAGGAAGATGGTCCACCAGATTGACACCGATTTGCAGCCGAGCGTGGCCAATGTGATAAGAGGCTGGAAAGCTGCGCTATTTATTTATTTATTTTTTATTTTATTTATTTTTTTATTTATTGCCAGTGCTAGTGTCGAGTTATCGGCTAAAACACTATTATTCTGAAATAATAAGGGCAAGGAAAATTACTGAAGGGTTATTTAGAGACTACAGTGCGTTGAGGCCCCCTCTAGATCTTAAGCTTGTCAAATCCAGCCCTGACTTGTGGGCATAGCTGTAAGTTGAAGGGAAACGTTTAATGGAGATGTGGGGAAAAATTATTTTACGTAAGGAGCAGTGGAGGGGCGATGCAGGGGTGCTGGTGGAGGTAGATAGGATAGTGGCGTGTAAAAGGCTTTTAGATAGGCACGTGGAAGGGAATAGAAGGATATGGACTGTATACAGGCAGATTAGATCTGCTTAATTTGCCATTATGTTTAGGCACAAAAATTGTGGGCCGAAGTGTGCTGTACTTTTCCACGTTCAATCAGTTCTTCGGAGATGCGAATTGTCCGGCTGGGTTACTCCAGCACTTTGTGTCTTTTTTGTAAACCAGCATCTGCAGTTCCTTGTGTCACCATTCGGAAAGCTGCAGCTTGCATCCTCAAGTATAATAACCTCAAGCTGACAGTAAAAGAACATTCCAGGAGCAGATTCCAACTGAACTCCCGCTGGGGCGCAAAGTTGAGTTTAAAAGTTGCAGCAGCTGAGGCTCTGGTCAATGTCCGAGGCTTGTGCGCTCCTCGAGTCTTTAAACCCAGCGCTTGGAGAAAGGGAAGCGGGCACAGGACAGTCCCCTCTGGCATCCGCTTGCAAGCCCCGCTGCTGCCCAAATAAGGAGCAAAGTAGACCTGGACGATTGGCTGCGTTTTCCAGAACATTCCTCGGAGCTTGCTCATATTGAGATGCGAACGTACTGCGGTGGCTAGCAACGTTTCCGCTGGTCCTCACCCAACGCGTGTCAGTGCTTCCTTCGCCGGCTCTTCAAATGGCAACAGCGACTAGGAACAGGGCTAAGCCATGCGGCCCGTCCAATGTGCATCTAACTTCCATTCAATGAAAATCACGGCCAATCCCACACATCCCTCCCCACCTCCCACGTCCCATTCAGCATCCAGTGCCCCGTCCACCGCACCCCGTACACACTCAGAGAATTCCGACTCTGGCAGCTAATGAAAAGTTCCGAAGATTAGCCAACCTCAGGGTATCCATCACCGTACCTCGAAATCCGCACCTCTTATAGAAACATATAACATTATAAAAGGACTGGACAAGCTAGATGCAGGAAAATTGTTCCTAAGGTTGGGCGAGTCCAGAACCAGGGGACACAAGAGGAGGTCATTTAAGACTGAGGTGAGAAAAAACGTTTTCACCCAGAGAGTTGTGAATTTATGGAATTCCCTGCCACAGAGGGCAGTGGAGGCCAAATCACTGGATGGATTTAAGAGAAGTTAGATAGAGCTCTAGGGACTAGTGGAGTCAGGGGATATGAGGTGAAGGCAGGCACGGGTTATTGATAGGGGACGATCAGCCATGATCACAATGAATGGCGGTGTTGGCTCAAAGGGCCGAATGGCCTCCTCCTCCACCTATTTTCTATGTTGCTACGTTTCTATGAAACTATCAGGGGGGAGAATTCCTGGCCATTTGAGTCAGGTAGTCATATAGCATGGAAACAGATCCTTCGGATCAGCTTGCCCATGCCGGCCAAGATGCCCCATCTACGCTAGTTCCACCCACGTGTGTTTGGCCCATATGGTTCTAAACTGTTGCAATCGATGTATCATTCTCCAAGATTGACAGTAAAAGCTGGAGTAACTCCGCGGGACAGGCAATATCTCCGGAGAGAAGGAATGGGGGACGTTTCGGTTCGAGACCCTTCTTCAGCCTCTGACCATCATTCAGGTGCAGATGATGGATTCTGATAAGTAATGAAAGGGGGGGGGGTGAGAGTGGAGTGGGGGGGGGGGAGGGGGGGGGGGGGGAGGAGGGGGTGGGCGGGGGGGGGGGGGGGGGGAGGGGTAGAAGAGCGGATGGATGGGGTGAGAGGGGGCAAGGAGATGACGGGTGGGTTTGAGGGGTGGAAGGAAAGGTGTGCGCGGGCGTGAACGGGAGAGAATGAGAGACTGCTTTTGGGACGGGTAGGGATGCGAGTCTGCACAAACAGAGGGGTGTAGAAGGTGGTGGGAGGCTGGCGGGGGGTGCACCCCAGATCAGAGCCCCCCAAGCTGAACGGCCAGTTTCGGTTCATATCTTTGAAAGTTCCTGGTCACCTGCATAGCCTCGCTAAACCCATCTGCTTTGCGGCAGAGAGTCTGTGGCCATTGACTCTCGGCGCTGCCCGAGCGCTACGGGTCACCAAATCACCAGAGGTGCCGTTTCCTCAGTCCTCGCCTGTTCTGTGTCTGGTAGATAGCTGGAGCTATTGTGTCACACAACGGGCCAAGCATCATCTCGGGAAAGAAGGAATAGGTGACGTTTCGGGTCAAGACTTCATCTGTCTGACCAAGATGCCCCATGTACATTAGTCCCACCCACGTGTGTTTGGCCCATGTTCTTCTGATGAAGGGTCTCGACCCGAAACGTCACCTATTCGTGTTTATGCTGCCTGACTCCACAGCGTTCTCTGTTGTGTCTTTCTTTAGTGTAAACCAGCATCTGCAGTTCCTCCAAGCCCTGTCCCGCGGTACGAGTTCATTCCAAGAGCTCTCCAGAGTTAAAACAAATCAAACTCGTGGTAGAATGAACGTAACGGGTACGTCGGAGCTCAGAGGCGTCTCTTAGCGCTAACGGCAGGTACTCGGGAAGACTCGCTGAGAAAGCCCTTTAACGGCAGGTAAGCACGGGAAGACTCGTGAAGACTCGTGCAAAAGTCCACGAAAGCCCCGAGTACCGACGAGTGGTCATCACCGTAGATTTCGAATCAGGGCAAACTCGGGAGAACTGTTGGAATGAACTCGTACCGTGGGACAAGGCTCGGTTTGAATTGTGGTAGAGTGCACAATGTTGCTCCAGGAATGTTGCTCCAGCACTTTGTGTCTTGTTTATTTTTGTAAACCAGCACCTGCAGTTCCCTGTGCGCCAGGAATGTTTAACGTTGGGTCAGGGCGTGTGGAACGCAGGGCAGGGGGCAGCGCGGCGTTCATTACTTCACCGTTTCCTTCCCAATGTTTGCTGGTCTGCAACCAGCGACTCTGTTATCTTTGAGGATGTGTTTGACAGCGAGGTGTTAAATGAAGTCGCGCTCGGGTGAAAGCTCCCGAACAAACTCTGGTCCCGGGCCGAGCTTTGTGGGACATTCTTTCACCGCGACCGCGGGGGCCTGCAGCACTGTGTTTGAAAACCATTACTGCAAAGTTTCACTCGGCTGGTTGCCCTTTCACCTGTGAGGCATGGAGTTATAGGGTGATTTCACCAAATGTCAAATGAGCGTAGATCCCCCCTCACGTGACCGAAAATTTTAACTGGAGGACATCTCTCAGTTTGGTACATGTAAGTGAATGGGGAAACACGCACTTTCCCACCCGTTAAAAACATGGAAAACGGCCGATTTTTGAGCTGAAATTTTCTGTGCTAGTCCAGAAAATTTCAGCTCAAAAATCGGCCGTTTTCCATGTTTTTAACGGGTGGGAAAGTGCGTGTTTCCCCATTGACTAACATGTACCGAAGTAACATATGTCCTCCAGTTAAAATTTTCGGTCACGTGAGGGGGGATCTACGCTCATTAGACATTTGGTGAAATCACCCTATACACTAAAGAAACACTCCTGGCCTAGGTTCCCTCTCACCGATTCTCAGTTTGAAGAAGGGTCCCGACACAAAAAGTCACCCATTCCTTCTCTCCAAAGATGTTGTCTGTCCCCATGAGTTACTCCAGCATTTTATGTCTATCTATCTTCAGTGTAAACCAGCATGTAGTTTCCTTCCCATACATTGCCTTGTTTTTCTTCACATCCAGTCACCCACCTCAAGAAAGGTCTCGACCGGAAATGTCACATGACCATTTTCTCCAGCGATGTTGCCTGATGTTATGTGTAGGAAGGAACTGCAGATGCTGGTTTAAACCGAAGATAGACACAAAAAGCTGGGGTAACTCAGCGTGACGGGGAGCATCTCTGGAGAGAAGGAATGGGTGACGTTTTGGTTTGAGACCTTGATGTTTTATAGTTGTACAGTATGCTGGTGAGGCCGCATTTGGATTACTGCATTCAAATTTATAGGGAGGATGTTAAGCTGGAAAGAATGCAAAATAGATTTACCAGGATGTTTCCAGAAATTGTGGGCCTGAGCTATTGGGAGAGGTTGAGCAAATTAGGACTTTATTCCATGGAGTGCATGAGGATGAGGGTTGATCTTATAGAGAGAGGTGCATAAAATCACGAGGGGAATTGATAGGGTGAATGCACAGAGTCTTTTATCCTGAATAGATGAATCACGAAGTAAAGGACATAGGTTTGTGAGAGAGGAATGATTTAATTGGAACCCGGGGAGCAACATTTTCAACCCGAGAGGGTAATATATGGAAAGAGCTGCCAGAAAAGGTCGTTGAGGCAGGTACGAAAACAACATTTAAAAGATAGGTACACAAAAATGCTGGAGAAACTCAGCGGGTGCAGCAGCATCTATGGAGCGAAGGAGATAGGCTACGTTTCGGGCCGAAACCCTTCTACAGGCTAAAGAAGGGTTTTGGCCCGAAACATTGCTCATTTCCTTCGCTCCATAGATGCTGCTGCACCTGCTGAGTTTCTCCAGCATTTTTGTGTACCTTCGATTTTCCAGCATCTGTAGTTCCTTTTTTTTAACATTTAAAAAATACTTGGATGTACATGGATAGGAAACATATATCGTAAAATAGTGCAGCACAAGAATGGGCGAATCCATCCACAAAGTTTGTGCTGAGCATGATGCCAAGCTTCATCTGCATGTACATCATCAATATTCCCCATATTCCTTACACTTCCATGTGCCCAGATAAACGCCTCTTACTGTATCTGTCTCCACCATTACCCCAGGCAATGCCAGGTCTATAAAAGGTTTAAAGGGACATGTCCAAACACAAGTAGGGGATAATTATGGTATCGACAATTGGGCCAAAGGTGGATGATGCTCTGACTCTTCCTCCTTCTTTCTGGACTATAGAAACATAGAAACATAGAAACATAGAAAATAGGTGTAGGAGTAGGCCATTCGGCCCTTCGAGCCTGCACCGCCGTTCAATATGATCATGGCTGATCATCCAACTCAGTATCCTGCACCTGCCTTCTCTCCATACCCCCTGATCCCTTTAGCCACAAGGGCCACATCTAACTCCCTCTTAAATATAGCCAATGAACTGGCCTCAACTACCTTCTGCGTGAGAGAATTCCAGAGATTCACCACTCTCTGTGTGAAAAAAGTTTTCCTCATCTTGGTCCTAAAAGATTTCCCCCTTATCCTTAAACTGTGACCCCTTGTTCTGGACTTCCCCAACATCCGGGACAATCTTCCTGCATCTAGCCTGTCCAACCCCTTAAGAATTTTGTAAGTTTCTATAAGATCCCCCCTCAATCTTCTAAATTCTAGCGAGTACAAACCAAGTCTATCCAGTCTTTCTTCATATGAAAGTCCTGACATCCCAGGAATCAGTCTGGTGAACCTTCTCTGTACTCCCTCTATGGCAAGAATGTCTTTCCTGGGATGCCTGTGGCTCGGTATATACACCAGGCGAGACTAAGAACCGAGGGTCTGGTGAGGAGTGGCATCAGGGAACAGGGGGACAAGATATAGTTCTTGGTTCAGTCCCTAACTCCCACTTGCAGAGGGTCCATGCAAAATCTCCCCTCTCCCTGGCAACACCATTAACGATCAGGCAACCTTACATTGCCATCAAGCCTTCTGTGAATACAGAGCATCTAATAGCCTCAGCATGCACTACTGGGAGGATAGTCTTTGTAGGAACTAGTGTGTAGGAACTAGTGTGTAGGAACTAGTGTGTAGTAACACAGCAAGATCCGACACACTGAAACATGATAACGGCCAGATGAGGTGTGATTGATGACGCCAATTGCCCCAGGACTGGATGATCAGCCTGAATTCAGGGCGCATGTACCTGGGGTGACATTTGGAATGTCCAGTGACCCACATCAGACAAGCTGAGGGCATGAGAGCCAACACATAACACTAGTGTGGCTGGGTCCACCATGGAGGTCAAGAGCTATCTGATATAACCAGCCAACCGTCAGACGATTGACTTCAAGGTGGTTAAAACCAAGCCCAAGTACCACCTCCCACGATTACTTGCGGCCAGACAGGGATGAGTTGTCAGTCCCTGGGAGTCTGACAACTGTTTACTGTTTGTATTGAGGAAAGTTAGTTTATAAATAAGGGGATTTGGATAAATAGTTGTAAATTGATGTGGGAGGGCTGTGGCCAGTGGAGAGCTGTAAAGCCCTGGGAACAGGCTGCATGGAGCTCATAGTTCTTTCCCGCTGCAACATTGACCGGAGCAGCTTGAATCCAATGTTTTCACAATGATTTCCCCTGCCTTCAGGGTCGGCTCCAGCTGTTGCCCTGTGTCAGGAACACATTCCTTCCAGGATGTTTTTTTTTTCTGAAACGAGATAAGGATTGGAGAGTTTGCAATGATTTGCTTGTTACAGTCTGGAACAGCTGCCAAGAGAATGGGATTGGATCTGCATTACTGATTAACTACCAAAGCAGACTCTGACATTTCCACTGAGTTAGACAATGTACCCAAAATGTTGGAAAATCCACTAAACCATATGTTGGGAACTCGGAGCATTCCAAGGGAGGAGGAATATTTCCCCCTGGGATTTATGTACTGTATGTACCACCACACCAAACTCCAGTGAGGTAGGTGTCAGTGAACAGTTACAGTTAACTTTATGAGAAGCCCTGACCCATTGCACCCTCTGACCCCAAGCATGCCAAAGGGACACTTTTATCCTACTGCTCCAGGCACAAGCACAGACTGGCCTTTCAGAGCAAGTTCAAATCCAATCTGTGGGAACCATATTTCAGGGCAGAGGGACCAGGGAATTTAAGGAGACAGTGGGCGTTAGGTCACACAAATGTAAATCCAGGTTGGTTCTTCCACTATGTATGCATGAAATTCTAGCCACCAAGCTTTCCCCTTGTGGCTTCGTCTCGTGGGCCTGGGTGGTGGGAGGCTCTGTGATTGTCTGATTGATAGGTTGAGCCAGTGGGAACATTAATTACTGATGTTTTGTGTCAGAGTCTGAAGTAGGGTCCCGACTTGAAAATCCACCTCTCCCTGCTCTCCAGAGATGCTGCCTGACCCGTTGAGTTAATCCAGCACTTTGTTTTCCTGGTTTCTCTATCTCCATTGCAGCAGGGGGCATATGTTAGAGCTCCATCTCCTGGTGTGTCTCTCAGCTGTGGAGCCACGAATGAGGGTGAAAGATGGCCAAGTTATGTAAAGGTGCAAGTGAGATAAATAGTGTTTGATGGCATAGTGCTGGGCCATCAGAAGGAAGGGAGCAGACAGGCGGCAGAGAGGCAGGGTGGAGCTGTGCACCTGAATGTAGTATTGTAATCTTCTGGACTATGAAGAGGATGCAGGAAGACCTATCCAACCTTGCTCCTTTGCTCCAACAGTATTGAGCGACGAATGAGTTGATCTTTGAATACCCCTTGTTCAGAAGCAGTATTAGAAACATAGAAACATAGAAAATAGGTGCAGGAGGAGGCCATTTGGCCCTTCGAGCCATTGTGATCATTGTGATCATGGCTGATCGTCCCCTATCAATAACCCGTGCCTGCCTTCTCCCCATATCCCTTGACTCCACTAGCCCCTAGAGCTCTATCTAACTCTCTCTTAAATCCATCTAGTAACTTGGCCTCCACTGCCCTCTGTGGCAGGGAATTCCATAAATTCACAACTCTCTGAGTGAAAAAGTTTTTTCTCACCTCAGTCTTAAATGACCTCCCCTTTATTCTAAGACTGTGGCCACTGGTTCTGGACTCGCCCAACATTGGGAACATTTTTCCTGCATCTAGCTTGTCCAGTCTTTTTATAATTTTATATGTTTCTATAAGATATCCCCTCATCCTTCTAAACTCCAGTGAATACAAGCCTAGTCTTTTCAATCGTTCCTCATATGACAGTCCCGCCATCCCAGGGATCAATCTCGTGAACCTACGCTGCACTGCCTCAATCACAAGGATGTCCTTCCTCAAATTAGGAGACCAAAACTGTACACAATACTCTAGATGTGGTCTCACCAGAGCCCTATACAACTGCAATTGATCCCTCTTCCCTGAGAAAGGTATGGAATGCCTCATGGAATTAAAGCAGGTCTAATAGAGTCTGGGAGGAGAGAAACTCTGTTAACATTTCTTACCCATATTTCCAGGCTGCTTTAAGGGGAAGTTGATCTGTAATCTCATTGCTGCATCTCGCTGGAACCTCCTGAAGGTTGATTAAAAAAAAAAAGTTTTCTTTAGGTGTTAGCGATACAGCGTGGCAACAGGCCCTTCAGCCCACCAAGTCCGTGCCAATCACCTATACACTAATTCTATCCTACCTACTAGGGACAATTTACTGGAGCCAATTAATGTACAAACCTGCACGTCTATAGAATGTGGGAGGAAGCCAGAGCACCCTGAGAAAATGCACTCAGTCACAGGGAGAACATCCAAACTCCGTACAAACAGCACCCATAGTCGGGATCGAACCCGGGTGTCTGGCACTGTAAGGCAGCAACTCTATCACTGCTTCACTGAGCCACTGATAGTGAGTACGGATGACAGGGAGCCTGGTGAATGAGATGGGAACCTTACCTGGATCCATGCTCCTCATGGGAACTTTCACAGCCAGACTGCTAACCACTGAGCACCTATTTTCTTAGCCCGAGGCACCTGCAGAAATAAACTGTGATTCCACAAGCTGTGTCGGAAGCATCTGCGGATACTGGTTAAAATACCCAAAGATGGACACAAAGTGCTGGAGTAACTCAACGGGTCAGGCAGCATCTCTGGAGAAAATGGATGGGTGACATTAAGAGTTGGTACTTCTCTTTGGACAGAAAGTGAACAGAAAGGATCCCACAAGCAGTGAGTTAGTTTAGATCTTAGGGTGGAAGCATTTTATGAATTGGTCACCATTCTCTGAAACAAACCTGACAAAATGTACAGAGGGTCACAGTCTGTAAAGTTGAATTTGACACATTCCTGAGGAAGTCAGATATTGCTCCTCACAGAGTGGGGCAGGCTGCAGACTGGAAGAGAGAGACTGAATGGTCACGACCTGAAACCTCGCCCAACTATGTCCTCCAGAGAGACTCCATGGCCCATTGAGTGACTCCGGCACTTTGTCTTTTACATAGGAGGAGAGAGTGCTGGTCATTCACATTCCATTTGCTTGTTGGCCTTAAAGCCCTGTCCCACTGTACGAGTTCATTCAAGAGCTGTCCCAAGTTAAAAAAAAAAATCAAACTCATGGTAAGCATGTAGAATGAACGCAGCGGGTACGTCGGAGCTCGGGGACGTCTCTTAGCGGCTCGTAACGCTAACGGCAGGTACTCAGTAAACGCGATAAGCTCGGGAAGACTTGTAAAGATTTTTCAACGTTGAAAAATGTCCACGAGATCCCCGAGTACCTGCGAGCGGCCATTACCGTAAATCTCCGAGTTCGAATCAGGAGAGGTTTAACTCGGGAGAACAGTGAGTTTTGAATGAACTCGTACAGTAGGGACAGGGATATGGTCTCCATAGGCCCCCCTGATCCCTTTAGCCACACTCAGTATCCACATCTAACTCCCTCTTAAATAACTCCTTCTTAAATATAGCCCATGAACTGGCCTCAACTACCCTCTGTGGCAGAGAGTTCCAGAGATTCACCACCCTCTGTGTGAAAAATGAACCTAAAAGATTTCCCCCTTATCCTTAAACTGTGACCATTACCACACTGGAACCAAGGGAATCTAAACAACCCACGGACTCAGGAATGAGCGTACAGAATGGCAAGTGGTAGTGCTAAGTCTGGGCTGGAAATCTTACAAAAAGGCTGTAATTTATTGGCTAACTTGTTAATAAGAAGGGTGAGAATTTGGCCTGAGAGAAAAATTGGCACAATGTATCAAATCAAAGAACAATAACATCTATGTGCTACATTGTTCCAGAAGTGAGGAAGAGAAAAAGAGGAAATCTGTAGGCCAATTAGTTTAACATCTGTTGCTGGCAGCATGGAGTATGGAATCAAGGAAGAAACGGCTAGTCATTTAAAGAAGCTTAATATAATTAAACCGAATTAATAGGCTTTTATGGAAGATATGTCCCTCTTGACACATTGGCTAAAACTCTTTGAGGATGGAACTAACAGGTGGGGAATGGGGGAAGAGTAGATGTAGTGTATATATCTTTCCACAAGGCATTTGACATGGTACAACATAAAAAGCTCTTGGTATCGGGTGAGTGTGTTAGTTAACATGGATTGAAGACTAGTTGTAGAAGACAGAGAATTGGAATTCAGATTCAAGAACTGCGGATGCTGATTTACAAACATAGACATATAGTGCGGTGTAGGAATAACTCAGCGGGCCGAGCAGCATCTCTGGACAACATGGATTGGCGATGTTCAAGGCTGGGATTCTTCTTCTGACTGATTGTAGTTGGGGGGTGGGGGAGGGGGAGAAAGCTCGGCTTGTACTCGCTAGAATTTAGAAGATTGAGCAGGGATCTTATAGAAACGTACAAAATTCTTAAAGAGTTGGACAGGCTAGATGCAGGAAGATTGTTCCCGATGTTGGGGAAGTCCAGAACAAGGGGTCACAGTTTAAGGATAAGGGGGAAATCTTTTAGGACCGAGATGAGAAAACCATTTTTTACACAGAGAGTGGTGAATCTCTGGAATTCTCTGCCACAGAAGGTGGTTGAGGCCAGTTCATTGGCTATATTTAAGAGGGAGTTAGATGTGGCACTTGTGGCTAAAGGGATCAGGGGGTATGGAGAGAAGGCAGGTACAGGATACTGAGTTGGATGATCAGCCATGATCATATTGAATGGTGGTACAGGCTCGAAGGGCCGAATGGCCTACTCCTGCACCTATTTTCTAGGTTTCTATGTTTCTATGAGAGATGGGGGAGGGGGGGGGGGGGATAATACCTGGCAAGTGATGGTTGGATAAAGACTGGAGACAAAAAGACAAAAGGCTGAGGTAAAGAGATAAGGAGCGGAGGCATGAAATGTGAAGCCATGTGTAAGGGGAGGGAAAGAAGGGGAAAGGGGGAAAAATTGTCAGAGAAAAGAGGTTGAGCATCTGGGTGGGGCACAGTGACAAAAAAGGGAGAAGAAACGGGGAGGTTTTTGTTGATTAGCTAACTAAAATTGGAGAATTCAATGTTCACACCATTAAGTTGTAAGCACCCAAACAGAATATGAGGTGCTACTCTTCCAGTTTGTGTGTGGGCTCACTCTGGCACTGGAAGAGGCCTAGGCCAGAAAGGTCCTTCTTCAGTCTGGACAAATGCAAGTAGTTGAGAGCCTCAGTTGATCATCGATTATCTCCCATCTATATTAATGAAGGAGAGGGCAGATTTGAAAGAATCTGGTTTAGGTTTGGGTTTGCTGATGAGATGAAAATAGATGGGAGGGCACGTTATAGTGAGGACATTTGGACTCTGCAACTGGATGTGGAGAGGGTGAGTGAGTGGATGAAAACTTAGCAAAGGGTGTTTAATGCGGGAACGTGTGAGGCCATACATCCTTGGGAAGAGGAATCTATAGGCAGACGGGAAAAGATTGCAGATGAGTGAAGTGCAGAGGGATGAGTTGTGCGCACATGACAAAATGTTAGCAGGTGTAGCAAGTGGTTAGAAAGGCAAATCATATTCTGGTTTTTATTGCAAGGGATTTGGTGTGCACATTGGGTTACACCAGGTCTGTACAGCTGTGAGCACACTTGGCTGTACATGGTGCATATGGCTGTGTACACAAAAGTGACCTGGTGTGTACATTTGTGCATGTGTGTGCTTTTGCCTTGAATGAATCCCCATCCGTCACATCAGCATTTTTAGATCTGTTGGGTAATAGGGAGAAAATTGGGCAGCTCTTCAGATGCCTTATACTGTTCACTTGGTCCAGCAGCCTTGCACTTCAGTCCTCCCTCTACACCCTTCCCCAGGGACACATCCTCTGAAACGTTATTGTATCCAACAGACAAGGGGAGGGGGGAGATATGTAAAGGTGGAACTGCCGCCAACTGCTAAAAGCCTTGATATGCCAACATTATATCCAGAGCAGGCCAGTTATCTTCAATATACCTGTGAGTTCGGCATGCACACTGGAAGATTCACCTTAAATTCTGAGAGAATTCAGAATAATCTTGAATGATTGGTCAACTTAATTCTCATCCCACCAACATGTATAGCAAACCAAACAGGTTGGCGGTGGGGAGGAGAGGGGACTTTAGGGAAGATTCAGTCTGAAGTCGATGGGATGAATCAGAGTCCAGACTCTTTCTATGCCTGTTGAGGCAATGGGAGCTGGAGAACAGATTCACTCGCCCACCTCTTGTGGCCTCCTTTCATCTGACTCTTTTCTGCAGTTGATGCCCTCTACACTGACCACCCAGTGACATGACTGCCTAGAGCCGCTGAAGCTGCTGCATGTTTGTGTAGCAGCATGGAAGCGTCCCAGCTGTTGGTGTAAACACACTGGATTGCACCCCACGGGCCAGTGCACTGTGTTCCCAGGCACGGGATTCGCTTCCTGCACAGCTCAGCCAGAGTAGCATATAATTCATTAGGACTGTTAACAGTCCGTGTCAGCTTGGCTGTGTGACCGGCAGAGTGCTTGCACCAGAGTCCAAATATAACAGCATCAGGACAGTGAGGATCTGGGGGGGTGTTGAGGGAGCGCAGCACTGATGGAGAGGCAGCACTGAGGGACTGCTGTCGTGTGGGTGGGACAGTACTGAGGGAGTGCCGCACTGCCCCTTAAGATAGAAACATAGCAAATTGAAACATAGAAAATAGGTGCAGGAGTAGGCCATTCGGCCCCTCGAGCCTGCACCGCCATTCAATGTTAAATTTATGTTGATTGTGTGTTTTTGTTATTTTTTTATTATATACATGACGGCAGGGAAACGAAATTTCGTTCAGACCGAAAGGTCTTAATGACAATAAACAAATCTAATCTAATCTAATCTAATCTAATATGATCATGGCTGATCATACAACTCAGTATCCTGTACCTGCCTTCTCTCCATAGCCCCTGATACCTTTAGCCACAAGTGCCACATCTAACTCCCTCTTAAATATAGCCAATAAACTGGCCTCAACTACATTCTGTGGCAGAGAATTCCAGAGATTCACCACTCTCTGTGTGAGAAATGTTTTTCTCATCTCGGTCCTAAAAGATTTCCCCCTTATCCTTAAACTGTGACCCCCTTGTTCTGGACGTCCCCAACATCGGGAACAATCTTCCTGCATCTAGCCTGTCCAACCCCTTAAGAATTTTGTAAGTTTCTATAAGATCCCCCCTCAATCTTCTAAATTCTAGCGAGTACAAGCCGAGTCTATCCAGTCTTTCTTCATATGAAAGTCCTGACATCCCAGGAATCAGTCTGGTGAACCTTCTCTGTACTCCCTCTACGGCAAGAATGTCTTTCCTCAGATTAGTAGACCAAAACTGTAGGCAATACTCCAGGTGTGGTCTCACCAAGACTCTGTACAACTGCAGTAGAACCTCCCTGCTCCTATACTCAAATCCTTTTGCTATGAAAAACCTTATCTGCCCTATCTGGCCTATCCAAATGATCTTGACGTCACTGCTTCTGGGAGAGTGATGGACCTTACCGCAGTTCCTCAGGTTAGGAGCCTTGATCTGAGTCAGACTAAAAGGCAGTGGGATCAGATCTTTGAAGGAATCAGCTATCAATGTCCCAATAGAGTTTGCATCTAAGGCTTGTAGCTGGTGAGGAGCAGTGAGTGGACCCACTGCTCACCTGCCTATATTCCTGGCAAGTGGGCTTTAGCGAGCAGCAAGAGGAATTCACCTCCTTGCCCAGCAGGAGCGGTGGGTCTGTCACCTCAGGTTGCAATCATGTCTGGAAGTTCAATCACAGGATCCCACACTCCAAACCACTCCAGGCTGCACATTCCTGCTGGAGAGAGACACAAAATGTTGGAGTAACTCAGTGGGTCAAGCAGCATCTCTGGAGGAAAGGAATAGGGGACATTTCGGGTCAAGACCCTTCTGGTTGCTAGATACCAAAGATAGACACAATGTGGTGGAGTAACACAACGGGTCAGTCAGCATCCCTGGAGAAAAAGGATGGGTCATGATTCAGGTGGGGAACATTCTCCAGAACTATGAAGAAGGGTCCCGACCCCAAACATCACCCATCCCCATGTTCTCCAGAGATGCTGCCTGACCCGCTGAGTCACTCCAGCAATTTGTATCGATCTTCCTGCTTTTGGACCATTCTCCCAAATCTATCCCCAGCGTGTCGGAAAGCAAGGAGAAACTTTGAAACCTGATTGATTGATTCTGGAGAGAATTTATTTCCTTTATCCTAATTGCCAGATGTTTTTGCAATAGATGCGAGTGTCCAAGAGCGTGGGATGTGCCGAGCTGACATTGTCCATGCCGAGGGTGTGTTAGCAGTTGATGGGCCCCTGGCAGACCAAGGCAGAGAGAGGAAATCCAAGCTTCCCAAAGGAAGTGACTCATGGTATTTCTGTGAATGGGTTGCGGAGAATGTCCCAGCGGAACAAATCTGCCCCACCCTCAAAACTGCTGCACGTGTCGCGGGAGAGCACAGCCACTGGGGTCACGGGCACACACACACACACACACACACACACACACACACACACACACACACACACACACACACACACACACACACACACACACACACACACACACACACACACACACACACACACACACACAGTGGCAACCAGGCTAACTGTTCCCATGCTATCCACACCGGCCCGTATCAGGGAGTACTGCACCGTGGTAGCGGCAGTACAGAGGGAACGCCGCTCCGTGGGAGGGATGGTTACGTGGAAGCGCCATGCTGTAGGTGAGTCGTGGCGAGGGAGTGCAGCGCGATGGGAGGGGTAGTGATAGAAACATAGAAACGTAGAAAATAGGTGCAGGAGTAGGCCATTCAGCCCTTCGAGCCTGCACCGCCATTCAATATGATCATGGCTGATCATCCAACTCAGTATCCCGTACCTGCCTTCTCTCCATACCCCCTGATCCCTTTAGCCACAAGGGCCACATCTAACTCCCTCTTAAATATAGCCAATGAACTGGCCTCAACTACCCTCTGTGGCAGAGAATTCCAGAGATTCACCCCGCTCTGTGTGAAAAATGTTTTCCTCATCTCCGTCCTAAAATATTCCCCCCTTATCCTTAAACTGTGACCCCTAGTTCTGGACTTCCCCAACATCGGGAACAATCTTCCTGCATCTAGCCTGTTCAACCCCTTAAGAATTTTGTAAGTTTCTATAAGATTCCCCCCTCAATCTTCTAAATTCTAGAGTGTACCAGCCGAGTCTATCCAGTCTTTCTTCATATGAAAGTCCTGACACCCCAGGAATCAGTCTGGTGAACCTTCTCTGTACTCCCTCTATGGCAAGAATGTTTTTCCTCAGATTTGGAGACCAAAACTGTACGCAATACTCCAGGTGTGGTCTCACTAAGATCCTGTACAACTGCAGTAGAACCTCCTTGCTCCTATACTCAAATCATTTTGCTATGAATGTTAACATACCATTCGCTTTCTTCACTGCCTGCTGCACCTGCATGCCTACTTTCAATGACTGGTGTACCATAACACCCAGGTCACGTTGCATCTCCCCTTTTCCTAATCGGCCACCATTCAGGTAATGATGAGAGTTGGAGGGTTAGTCCTGAAGGAGCGCCGTGCAATGGAAGGGCCAGTGTTGAGGGAGTAAATGGTAAATGGTAGGGAATTGAAGAATGTAGGTGAACAGAGGGATCTGGGAATAACTGTGCACAGTTCCCTGAAAGTGGAATCTCATGTAGATAGGGTGGTAAAGAAAGCTTTTGGTGTGCTGGCCTTTATAAATCAGAGCATTGAGTATAGAAGTTGGGATGTAATGTTAAAATTGTACAAGTCATTGGTGAGGCCAATTCTGGAGTATGGTGTACAATTTTGGTCGCCTAATTATAGGAAGGATGTCACCAAAAGAGAGAGTACAGAGGAGATTTACTAGAATGTTGCCTGGGTTTCAGCAACTAAGTTACAGAGAAAGGTTGAACAAGTTAGGGCTTTATTCTTTGGAGCGCAGAAGGTTAAGGGGGGACATGATAGAGGTTTTTAAAATGATGAGAGGGATAGACAGAGTTGACGTGGAAAAGCTTTTCCCACTGAGAGTAGGGAAGATTCAAACAAGGGGACATGACTTGAGAATTAAGGGACTGAAGTTTAGGGGTAACATGAGGGGGTACTTCTTTACTCAGAGAGTGGTAGCTGTGTGGAATGAGCTTCCAGTGAAGGTGGTGGAGGCAGGTTCGTTTTTATCATTTAAAAATAAATTGGATAGTTATATGGATGGGAAGGGAATGGAGGGTTATGGTCTGAACGCAGGTATATGGGACTAGGGGAGATTATGTGTTCGGCACGGACTAGAAGGGTCGAGATGGTCTGTTTCCGTGCTGTAATTGTTATATGGTTATATGGTTATATGGAGTGCAACACTGTGGGAGAAGCAGTATTGGGGGAGCACCCCAACATGGTAGTGCCATCTTTCAATGTTGCTCAGGGACTTCTCCCAGGCTCTGGATCGATGTGAAAAATCCCTTCTCAGCACTCTGTGGGCTGATGGAGCGAGGTGTTGAGTGGTATGTGGTCTGAAGAGATTCTGTGGTCATTTTGATACATAGAGGCTTCTGCTGTTTTGAATGATTTCTGAGGCTAGAGAAAGCTGGTGGCGAACAACCCAACCTCAGGATTGTTTTACGACCGTGAATCAGCGGCTCCAGGGAACAATTTTGTGAAACCACACCCTTGCAGTGTAGATCACAACCAGTCGCTGCCCTGGATATACAGATGGCCTTGTGACCATCTACATCAATGATATGGATCCTTTGCAGAGTGTAATGGCATCTTAGACTCCTCTGGGCAGCTGCCCATTGGTATGTGGGTTACACTGGTGAACTCATCACTTGGTCCACTGGATCCTGGGACAACTTTGACCAGCTGATCCCGTCCTCATTATTACCACCCTCCAATTCACATTGCAGTACTAATAATTTGAGTAGGCCATCCCCAGGAATATCCACAGACTCTCCCTACTCACTGTGGTTTTGTACTCTGCCTACAAGAGGGGAAAGCAAGTGTACTTAAAAACATTTGTTAGAGGTCAGACTCTTCACCCTCCAATTGAGGGGACTGAGAAGTACCTTAACTGATGTTTTAAAGATGGAAAACTAGGCAGAGAACAATTCCTTCTGGTTGACGAGTCTGTGATTAGATATTGGGGCTGTAACATCACTGGCAAATGTTCTCGCGATTAGGAGAATTCAATTCAGCATAGAACAACAGGCTGAACAATGATCACCCGTACATTAGTTCTATCTTCCGCCTTCCTCAGAGACCGTTCCCTCCGCAACTCCCTGGTTAACTCATCACCTTCCCACCAAAACCATCCCCTCCCTGGGTACCTTTCCCTGCAACTGCAGAAGATGCAACCTCCTGCCTCGACTCTGTCCAGGGACCCCAACAGTCCTTTTAGGTTAGGCAGAGGTTCACTTGCACCTCCTCCAACCTCATCTACTGTATCCGCTGTTCAAGATGTGGATGTGGATGTGGATACATGGGCGAGACCAAACGTAGACTGGGCGATCGTTTCGCTGAACGCATTTGCTCAGTCCGCCTGAACCTACCTGACCTCCTGCCAAACACTTTAATTCTCCTTCCCATTCCCACACACACCTTTCTGTCCGAGGTCTATTCCAGGGTGAGGCTGAAAGCAAATTGGAGGAACAGCATTTCATATTTTGCTTGGGCAACTTACTGCCCAGTGGTATGAATATTGATTTTTCTTACTTCAGGTAGCCACAGCGTTCCCTCTCTCCCTATCCCTCCCCCACCCAAGACGCACTAGCTTCTTGTTTTCACCCGACAAACAGCTAACACTGGCCTGTTTCCTTTATCATTGTTACTTTTTTGCATATCTTTCATTCATTGTTCTTTGTCTACATCATCCATATCTCTCCTTTCCCTAATCCCTAAGCATTCTGAAGACTGGTCTCGACCCGAAACGTCACCCATTCCTTCTCTCCAGACATGCTGCCTGTCCCGCAGAGTTACTCCAGCAGTTTGTGTTTATCTTCGGTTTAAACCAGCATCATCAGTTCCTTCCAACTGATTGATTGAGGCAGTGCAGCGTAGGTTCACGAGATTGATCCCTGGGATGGTGGGACTGTCATATGAGGAAAGATTGAAAAGACTAGGCTTGTATTCACTGGAGTTTAGAAGGATGAGGGGGATCTTATAGAAACTGGACAAGGACTGGACAAGCTAGATGCAGGAAAAATGTTCCCAATGTTGGGCGAGTTCAGAACCAGGGACCACAGTCTTAGAATAAAGGGGAGGTCATTTAAGACTGAGGTGAGAAAATACTTTTTCACCCAGAGAGTTGTGAATTTATGGAATTCCCTGCCACAGAGGGCAGTGGAGGCCAAGTCGCTGGATGGATTTAAGAGAGAGTTAGTTAGAGGTCTAGGAGCTAGTGGAGTCAAGGGATATGGGGAGAAGACAGGCACGGGTTAATGATAGGGAACGATCAGCCATGATCACAATGAATGGCGGTGCTGGCTCGAAGGGCCGAATGGCCTCCTCCTGCACCTATTTGAAATAAGTTGGCACCAATGGTGCCCAACAAGCCAGCAGCAACCTTATGCATTTACAGCCGTCGATGTAACTGCATCAAACCCAGGGAGAGAGTAGAATCAGAAAAATGATGGTGAAATTGGCCACAATAGGACAAACATAGACATCAGATCCAGGTTTTCCCGTAAATGGTTGTAGAAGGCCACCCTGACCTAACATGGATATCCAGAGCATTTGAAAAAAGCCAAGTAATTGCATCCCCTTCTTCAATTCCCTGCTCCCGGTCTCTATGTCCTGTGATCTAGAATATCCTGGCAGTATTTTTTGTTTGCCTGTCCTCTCTCACTGTGTAACCAGAAATGTGTGTGTTGCATTCTGTTTAAAGTGCAAGCAGCATCCATCTTACTAACTAACTAACTAACGTCAAATCTCCAAAGTGTAGAAATGACCTCCTGGTCACTCTCTTTACTATGTCATTCTGACAATGAGCCTTTTCTTTCTTATGCTCTTATTTAACCAATCTTTTTACAAATGTTTCAAATCAAATTTTCTCTTGTGAGGAGCAGAGCAAGGTATAAAATGCCATTAGTTTGTACAAACATAGCATTTCCTTTGGTTCTCTCATAATTCCCTGAATATCTACACTTTTAGTCACTGTGGGAAAAATAACACAGTGCTAACAGTGCAGCAAAATAAACCATAGGGTTTTCCTGCAGGTCCGAGGTTCATAGTTGTAGTGTATAGCAATCTATTGCCGTTTTGGAGAAAAAAGCACAAAATGCTGGAGTAACTCAATCGGTCAGGCAGCAACCCTGGAGAACATGGATGTGATGTTTCAGGTTGGGACCCTTCTTTGGACTAATTTAGTAGGGGGGGGGGGAGAAAGCTCGTTGGGATAGGACAAGTGATAGGTGTATATAGGAGTTACTATAATATATCTATCAAAAACAACTACCCCTTCACCAAACCTGTTTCTAATCATACAGAGAGTTTTCCACGTGGCCTTTTAGCATGTCCCACCTCTGTTTAGCTCAAAGAAGAACAACATTAACTGAAGTCTGTTATGTCCATCATTTCTCAGGTCGGCTGTGTTGTATCCTTGATTAGGAAGAGTGTCAGAGGTTATGGGGAGAAGGCAGGAGAGTGGGGTTAGGAGGGGGAGATAGCACAGCCATGATTGAATGACTTGATGGACCGAATGGCCTAATTCTGCTCCTATCACTTATGATCTAAATACACACTAGGGACAATTTACATTAACCAATTAGGGGAGGAAAACTGGAGCAGAAAACCCATGCAGCCACAGGGAGAATGTACAAACTCCGTACAGGCAGCACCCATAGAATCAAATCTGAGTCTCTGGTTCTGTAAACATAGAAACATAGAAACATAGAAAATAGGTGCAGGAGTAGGCCATTCGGCCCTTCGAGCCTGCACCACCATTCAATATGATCATGGCTGATCATCCAACTCAGTATCCTGTACCTGCCTTCTCTCCATACCCCCTGATCCCTTTAGCCACAAGGGCCACATCTAACTCCCTCTTAAATATAGCCAATGAACTGGCCTCAACTACATTCTATGGCAGAGAATTCCAGAGATTCACCACTCTCTGTGTAAAAAATGTTTTTCTCATCTCAGTCCTAAAAGACTTCCCCCTTATCCTTAAACTGTGACCCCTTGTTCTGGACTTCCCCAACATCGGGAACAATCTTCCTGCATCTAGCCTGTCCAACCTCTTAAGAATTTTGTACGTTTGTATAAGATCCCCCCGCAATCTTCTATATTCTAGCGAGTACAAGCCGAGTCTCTCCAGTCTTTCTTCATATGAAAGTCCTGACATCCCAGGGATGTATTGATTTGGGACGATCAGCCATGATCACAATGAATGGCGGTGCTGGATCAAAGGGCCGAATGGCCTCCTCCTGCACCTATTTTCTATGTTTCAATGTTTCATTCATTGCCCAGCACTAACTGGTGGTCAGGTCAGACATTCCCTCTGGGCATTGTGCATCCACATTGCTGTTGGAAAGACAATTCCTTGGTTCACACACAGCAATGATGAAGGATGGGTGATATATTTCCACTGAATATCATTCCACGATGTGCGCACAGCTGTATGAATTCAGCCTCTGTGTGCCCCATGATCTGCAACACAGACACAGCATTGAGCAATAGGTCACTGCTGACAACCAGCGACCAACAAAGAAACTAGATGCTAGGTCTTCAGAAACAAACTAGGTTTGTCAAGGATCCAGATCATCTTCCATTGATTTAATCCTCAAGTAAACGCAATAACACTCTGAGTAATGGGGCTTGATGACCTACACGTGTGATGGGGCCTTTCACACTCACCGGAGAGGCCAAAGGTCCCTTCTCCGAGAGCACATCTAACAGGGTGGTGCTTGCTCAGCACTGCACCACCCACAATGCGGCTCTCTCTCAACACTGCCCCTCCTGGGGAGCGGCGCTCCGTCAGAACTGCCCATCTCACAGTGCAGAGCTCCCCAGCACAGCTCGTCTCACAGTGCAGCAGTCACTCAGTGCTGCCCCTCCCACAGTGCTACACCCCCCGAGTACACAGCCCCACCGACAGTGCAACAGGTGGTCCTCAGTCTTGCCCCTCCCACAGTGCGGATACCTGGACAGGATGCCCGGGTTCTACCGGGATCTGCTGAGAGTCTGGAACTTGGTTACTGTCGACCGGGGCCCGGGGTTCCCCTTCCTCCTGCAGAAGGCAACGGCCCAGTCATGAGAGCGGCCGGCCCTTGTCCCGCCCCACCAGATGTCGGGGAGGCTCGAACGTGCGGAGTACTCGCGGTTGAGCAAACCCCTGCTCAGCCGGAAGTGCTCGTCGGACCCAGGCGCCAAAATCCTTTTCGGGAGCCGGTCCCACACAACCTGAGCCAACTTTCCTCGATAGCCTGCATCTCCCTCCGAGTTGCAGGGAAGCGTGTCCTGTACGGGCTACTCCTTCGCACGCTGCACTCCCTCGCCCTGGTCCACCGTCCGGACACAAAGTGGCGGTCGGTGTTGCCTTTTGGTCGCGAAATTCTGCCCCTCTGCATTGGGGACCTGGGGTGGGGGTATTGCATCGAGGAGTCCCTTGCAACCTGTTTCTCTCGCAGTTCACACTCGCCAGCTGACTGTCACTTTTGCGGGATGGAAGAATCTACGTTCCACGTGTGCATGGAGTGTGTGAGGCTGCAGCCCCCGTTCCTTGCCTTCACGCTGCACTTCACACCCACCATCCTCATCTTTGGACACCCTGTGCATAGGGGAGAGGGTAGGGCCAAAGATGTCCTGATTGGGTTGCTCCTAGGCCTGGCCATGCTGGCCATCTGCGAGTCACGGCACCAGGCGGAAGAGGGCTCGGACTGCCCCTTTACTGAGTTTAAATCCACGCCCGGTTGGTAATAGAGGACACCACACGCTATCCACGGGCACCATGCGGGATTTCCGGGGCTGTTGGGCACCGCGGGCAGTGGAATGTATCCTAAATCAGGATTGTATTCTAGTTCCCTTTACCTCCCCCCTCGACTCCATTCAAGGACCCAAGCAGTCGTTCCAGGTGCGACAGAGGTTCACCTGCATCTCCTCCAACCTCATCTACTGCATCCGCTGCTCTAGATCTCAGCTGATCTACATCAGTGAGACCAAGCGGAGGCTGGGCGATCGTTTCGCCGGACACCTCCGCTCGGTCCGCAATAACCAACCTGACCTCCTGGTGGCTCAGCACTTCAACTCCCCCTCCCATTCCACATCCGACCTCTCTGTCCTGGGTCTCCTCCATGGCCAGAGTGAGCAACACCGGAAATTGGAGGAACAGCACCTCATATTCCGCTTGGGGAGTCTGCATCCTGCGGGCATGAACATTGAATTCTCTCAATTTTGTTAGCCCTTGCTGTCTCCTCCCCTTCCTCAGCCCTCAGGCTCCTCCTTCTCCTTTTTCCTTTCTTCTCCCCCCACCCCCCATCAGTCTGAAGAAGGGTTTCGGCCCGAAACGTTGCCTATTTCCTTTGCTCCATAGATGCTGCTGCACCCACTGAGTTTCTCCAGCATTTTTGTGTACCTTGTATTATAGTTATTTGAAAATTTAGTGTCTTAGATAATCTGGTGATTTTGTACTCTGGTGGTGGATGTGTTACCACGGTTTTATTTTGTGTATTATTTTGTATCGTAATTAAATTAATTATTTTTGATTTAAAAAAAAACAGTGCGGCACTCCATCAGAACTGCCTCTCCCACAGTGTGACACCCCTAGTGTACTATCCCTCTCGCAATGCCACGCTCTCTCAGAATATCCTTTCCCACAGCGCGATACTCCCTCATTGACTCTCCGGCAGTCCGACACTCCCTCACTGCCGTTCCCTTGTCGTGAGCCTGCATTTTCAACCAAAGTTTGGCCCATTAGGCTGGAAGGATAGAAGTTCCAGAAATTTATTTCTGCCTGTTCAGATGTGAGGTAAGGCACCTTTTCCTTAGTTAAAAGGCTGTAGATCTGGCACCCACTCCCTCAGAGAATTTTATTGTGGAATGGAGATTAAATATATGGTCTCTCCTGATGTGTGGAGTTGAAATATAACTCAAGTATATGTGTGGTTATGCCCCTGTCCCACTTAGGAAACCTAAATGGAAACCTCTGGAGACTTTGCGCCCCGCCCAAGGTTTCCGTGCGGTTCCCGGAGGTTCCCGGAGGTCTTTGTCAGTCTCCCTACCTGCTTCCACTACCTGCAACCTCCGGCAACCACCTGCAACATCCGGCAACCACCTGCAACCTCCGGGAACCGCACGGAAACCTTGGGTGGGGCGCCAAAGTATCCACAGGTTTCCGTTCAGGTTTCCTAAGTGGGACAGGGGCATAAGTAGAAACAAGGAACTGCTGGTTTACAAAAGTGCTAGAATAACTCAGCAAGTCGGGCAGTATCTGTGGAGAACATGGGTAGGCGGTGTTTTGGGTCGGGGCCATTCTTCGGACTCAAGAAGACTTCTGACCTGAAACGTCACCTATCCATGTTCTCCAGAGTAGCTGCTTGATTTTGTGTGCGGTAAGATAGTTGGGGAGGTTCAGTGGTCGAATGTTCCTCGAACAGGTGCTTGTATCTTTCCATGGATCTAGCCCTCAGTCTGACCGCAAGTCTGGATTCAGCTGCATGTCCATGGCCGGTAGATCGATCCAAAGCATATAAACATGTTTGTGACCCTCTGCACCATGTAACGTTCAGACTGTCGTTTGCTGCCATTACAAGCTTAGTGTATGGCACCAGAAACTCACACCGATCTGCTGAAATGTTCATTCAGTGTGAGGTTATCATCCACAGCCTAAGATGGGACCTTGGTGTATCCGTGTTCCCTGAGTGAGCTCCCCCTGACAGAGACGGTGCAAAGGATAACTCCCAAGCTCCATATAAGGCGAGGAAACCAGATCACAAAGTTTATTTAACTAGCAGTAATATCAAGCATCGGGGCTGGTGAGTAATGGTTAAAACAGCACAAAGTGACTGAGCAACTGGTAAAGGCTAAAACACACAGTTTGATTTAGGGTTGAAGTTTGGCTTTAAACATTCCCCAGAGCTGTATAATAACTGAGCAAATATTTCAGTAGTGAGAGAGTTGCTGGGTTTAATGTTTTAATAGCATGCCCTGTAGAGCTGGCAAGCGACTTAAGCTGTTACCATCTCCGAGTAACTCCTTAACAGCTGCATGCCATTCACTGCCAGATGTGCCACTCACAGCTGATCATTAACCATCCCCCGGAGCTCTTCAGCATTTACATAGAAACATAGAAACATAGGAAATAGGTGCAGGGAGTAGGCCATTCGGCCCTTCGAGTCAGCACCACCATTCAATATGATCATGGCTGATCATCCAAAATCAGTACCCCATTCTGGCTTTTTCCCCATGTCCTTTGATTCCCTAGAGCTAAATCAAACTCTAGTGAATTGGCCTCCACTGCCTTCTGTGGCAGAGAATTCCACAGATTCACAACTCTCTGGGTGAAAAGGTTTTCCTCATCTCAGTCTTAAATGGCCTACCCCTTATTCTTAAACTGTGACACCTGGTTCTGGACTCCCCCAACATAGAAACATAGAAACATAGAAAATAAGTGCAGGAGTAGGCCATTCGGCCCTTCGAGCCTGCACCGCCATTCAATATGATCATGGCTGATCATCCAACTCAGTATCCTGTACCTGCCTTGCCTCCATACCCCCTGACCCCTTTAGCCACAAGGGCCACATCTAACTCCCTCTTAAATATAGCCAATGAACTGGCCTCAACTACCTTCTGCAGCAGAGAATTCCAGAGATTCACCACTCTCTGTTTGAAAAAAGTTTTCCTCATCTCGGTCCTAAAAGATTTCCCCGTTATCCTTAAAATAACATCGGGAACATTTTTCCTACATCTATCCTGTCCAATGCTCTATGAATTTTATGTTTCCATAAGATACCCTCTCATCCTTCTAAATTCCAGCGTACACAAGCCCAGTCGACCCATTCTTTCATCATACGTCAGTCCCGCCATCCCAGGAATTAACCTGGTGAACCTAGGCTGCACTCCGTCAATAGCAATAATGTCCTTCCTCAAATTACGAGACCAAAATTGCACACAATACTCCAGGTGCGTCTCACCAGGGCACTGTACATCTGCAATAGGACTTTCTCGTTCCTAAACTCAAATCCTCTCAAAATGAAGGCTTTCTTCACTGCCTCCTGTACGTGCATGCTTACTCTCAGTGACTGATGTACAACCACACTCGGGTCTCGTTGCATCTCCCCTTTTCCTAATCTGACACCATTCAGATAATAATCTGCCTTCCTGTTCTTGCCACCAAAGTGGATAACCTCACATTGATCCACATTATACTGCATCTGCCATGCTTCTGCCCGCTTCCCTCGACAGCCACGGTTGAGCCGCCTTCCTGGTTTTATTTTTTCGCCGGGCAGGGATGAACAATTTCTGGAGTTCATCCATGCGGTCTTTAAAGTTAACGGATCAGGTGAACTTCTAAATGCACAGCTGTACTGTACATTTTAAACAGCAGTGCATTCCAATCTTTAAGGGAAATAAATCCATGCATCTCTCTTGAGGACGCCCAAAAGTGCTTCACAGCCAGTTAAGAACTTTTGAAGTGTTGCCACACGTGTAATGTTGGAAACATAGCATTTGGTCAGCAAGATCACACAGACAGCCAGGGATTGAAGGCCCGTGAAATGTTTGTTTGAAAGGAGAAAGAATTAACAAAGTATTTACGAATTTGCTTGAATTTACACAAAGTTCATTCCAAGGAGCTATGCTTTAAGTTCACTGGTCGGCAAATTGTTAGATTCCATTCTGCAGGGCAGGTTAAAACAATTTGGAAAAGCACAAATTGTTCAGCTAAGTGGATTTGTTAAGGGAAGATCACATTTGACCATTGTTTGAATTGTTTAATGAGGTGAGGTTGATGAGCATGGTGTGTTTGACAAGACTTAACAAGACTTCTGTCAAACGTCTCACATACCAGTCAACAAATTAAAGCCCATGGCATTTAGCGGAGAGTGGAAAATTGTATCTGACACTAACTGACACTCAGTGGCAGGAAAGAAGAAGGAACGGTTGATATGCATTTTAGTGATTTGAAAGTGAGGTTCTGTACGTGCTCTACCCGCTGCTGATTTCCATATATGCATGAAAATATAAATGCAGGTGGCATGAAATAAAAGATTTGATATTTCTTTGTGGTTTAAAATATTGGTCACAAAGTGTTGGAGTTTTGTGTCAGTACCACTTTACCTTGTGCCTGTGATGAGGAACGATGTAGACTGTAGGACGATGTCAACAGGGAAGAAAAGTGGCAAATGTAATGTTGTCTAGAGAGGTGTGAGTTGATGTATACAGAGAGGATGACAGGATGCATCTGAGCCTGGTATGGTAACTGCTTTGCTCTTGACTGCCTGAATCTGTCCACCATAGGATCTTCACTTCTTCCCATTCTATTCATCTGAAGAAGGGTCTGGTCCCGAAACGTCACCCATTCCTTTATCAAGAGATGTTACATGTCCCGCTGAATTACACTAGCATTTTGTGTCTCCCACTATTTATTTTGATGATGCATTGCAAGAGGAAGGCTGGAAATATCATTAAGGATGCCTGCCATGCCACTCATTCCCTTTTCTCTCTTTTTCCTTATGATACTGAAGCGTAAATGCTCATACAACCTGACTAGAGAAGAGCTTCTTCGTCATCCGACTCCTGAACCTATCATCTCTTTCACACCCAAAGTACTGCCACAAACTTTGACTCTTAACTCTACCTCATTCAGTTATTCCAATAATATAACCATATAACCATATAACAATTACAGCACGGAAACAGGCCATCTCAACCCTTCTAGTCCGTGCCGAACACATAATCTCCCCTAGTCCCATATACCTGCGCTCAGACCATAACCCTCCATTCCCTTCCCATCCATATAACTATCCAATTTATTTTTAAATGATAAAAACTGCCTCCACCACCTTCACTGGAAGCTCATTCCACACAGATACCACTCTCTGAGTAAAGAAGTTCCCCCTCATGTTACCCCTAAACTTCAGTCCCTTAATTCTCATGTCATGCCCCCTTGTTTGAATCTTCCCTAATCTCAGTGGGAAAAGCTTTTCCACGTCAACTCTGTCTATCCCTCTCATCAGGCAAAAAAAACCTCTATCAAGTCCCCCCTTAACCTTCTGCGCTCCAAAGAATAAAGCCCTAACTTGTTCAACCTTTCTCTGTAACTTAGTTGCTGAAACCCAGGCAACATTCTAGTAAATCTCCTCTGTACTCTCTCTATTTTGTTGACATCCTTCCTATAATTAGGCGACCAAAATTGTACACCATACTCCAGAATTGGTCTCACCAATGCCTTGTACAATTTTAACATTACATCCCAACTTCTATACTCAATGCTCTGATTTATAAAGGCCAGCACACCAAAAGCTTTCTTTACCACCCTATCTACATGAGATTCCACTTTCAGGGAACTGTGCACAGTTATTCCCAGATCCCTCTGTTCACCTGCATTCTTCAATTCCCTACCATTTACCATGTACGTCCTATTTTGATTTGTCCTGCCAAGATGTAGCACCTCACACTTATCAGCATTAAACTCCATCTGCCATCTTTCAGCCCATTCTTCCAACTGGCATAAATCTCTCTGTAGATTTTGAAACTCTACTTCATTACCCGCAACCCCACCTATCTTAGTATCATCTGCATACTTACTAATCCAATTTACCACACCATCATCCAGATCATTGATGTACATGACAAACAACAGTGGACCCAACACAGATCCCTGTGGCACCCCACTCGTCACTGGCCTCCAACCTGACAAACAACCATCCACCATTACTCTCTGGCATCTCCCATTCAGCCACTGTTGAATCCATCTTGCTACTCCACCATTAATACCCAACCATTGAACCTTCTTAACCAACCTTCCATGAGGAACCTTGTCAAAGGCCTTACTGAAGTCCATATACACAACATCCACTGCGTTACCCTCATCAATTTCCCGAGTAACATCTTCAAAAAATTCAAGAAGATTAGTTAAACA
Organism: Leucoraja erinaceus; assembly: GCF_028641065.1. Lineage (NCBI taxonomy): Eukaryota > Metazoa > Chordata > Chondrichthyes > Rajiformes > Rajidae > Leucoraja > Leucoraja erinaceus. Next base: position 12,275,573 of record NC_073382.1, read on the forward strand.
AGACCTTCCAGGCACAAATCCATGTTGACTGTTCCTAATCAGACCCTGTTTATCCAGATGCTTATATATATTATCTCTAAGTATTCTTTCCATTAATTTGCCCACCACTGACGTCAAACTAACAGGTCTATAATTGCTAGGTTTACTCTTAGACCCCTTTTTAAACAATGGAACAACATGCGCAGTACGCCAATCCTCCGGCACTATTCCCGTTTCTAATGACAATACATAATGTACGTTAATATTATTTTTCTCTACTCCGATTGTCCACTGCAATCCTGTACCGTTCTGCTGCCTTGCATTGTTACAGCTGTTGTTGTATTTATCATTACCATATATACAGTTTACTCTGAGTTTCATGCGACCAAAGCAGTTCACTGCACCCTGGTATATATGACAGTAAAAAGATACAAAATGCTGGAATAACTTTGCGAGTCTGTAGAACATAGATAGGTGACGTTTTGTGTTGGGACCCTTCTTCAGACTTCCTTCGAAACACCACCTATCCATGTTCTCCAGAGAAGCTGCTGAGTTCCTCCAGAACTGTGTCCTTTTGTGTAAACCAACATCTTCAGTTGCTTGTTTCTATATATATGGCAATACACCAATCTGATCTGCTGCGAGGTGCAACAAGGCAAAGGGATACACAGCAAACAGGGAGTTATTGAATAACTAGGAGGAACAGAGGGACCTTGTTTTTTGCATCCGCTGATCCTTATAGTTTGGCTGGGTAAATCGATAAGGTGGCTGAGAATATACGAACAGGGAAGTTATTCTGGAACTCTGAACAATGACACTTCGGCCACAACTTGAGTACCATGTACAATTCTGGTCACCACACCACAGAGATTTTGGAGGATGTTGGCTGGCCTGAAATATCGATGCTACAAGGGAGGATTGGAGAGACTGGATTGTTTTCTTCAGAAGAAAGAGGGTTGATTAACTTAGATATGAGGCACCTTAATAGAATAAATAAGAAGACCTATTTCTTCAGCAAGATAAGGGGGTTGCGGGGTGAAAGGGAGGGGGGGAAGGAGGGAAGGAAATGAAGGAGATGGGAAAAGAGAGAAAGTGGAATGGATGTACAGTGTGAGATAGAACACAAGACTGTTGACTTTTGTACTGTTTCAGGTTTGGAGTGCAGATCACCACCTGAATATGTCAAAGAATATCTTGCCTTGCTTTCCAGCAATGTTGCAGTTTGGCAGTGCGGTGCGTTGAAACATTCAGCATGTGATTTATTTTTTCCAAGGCCTTTGTTGTTGACGTATCCCGGGTGTGCTATGAACGGAACAGCGGTGGCCAGTGATCAACTTAGATCACTATTGGATAATGTACCAATGTAACAATCCCACGCACGCAGAATGCCTGCCTTCAGGATTGTTGTTCACATTGCATGCAGCAAGGTAGATAAGGAGTTTCACTTCATAACTCCCATGGTAGATGAAAGGGTTGCACCCCTAAAGGTGATGTTTAGCTTTTGTGTTGGCTAGTATTTTAAATCAACCTCCTCTCAGGACATCTTGCCATAGAGGGAGTGCAGAGCCTTTTTGAGGCAGCGACTGCGATAAATCCCCTCGATGGAAGGAAGGTCAGAGCCGATGATGGACTGGGCAGTGTTTACTACTTTTTTGTAGCCTTTTCCTCTCCAGGGCGCTCAAATTGCCGAACCAAGCCACGATGCAACCGGTCAGCATGCTCTCTACTGTGCACCTGTAGAAGTTAGAGAGAGTTTTCCTTGACAAACCGACTCTCCGTAATCTTCTCAGGAAGTAGAGGCGCTGATGAGCTTTTTTGATAATTGCGTTAGTGTTCTCGGACCAGGAAAGATCTTCAGAGATGTGCACGCCCAGGAAAGAGATAAAAGCAAGGGAACCTAGGAAAGTTAATGGCGATGTCTTGAAGACAGTTCATATTATAGTGGAGGAGGTGCTGAATGTCCTCAATGTACGAAGGTAGATAAATCTCCCAGGCCTGATCCGATATATCCAAGAATGAGAAGAAACTGCAGGAGTTATGAATCATTGTTAGATACAGATGAAGTGTCAGATGACTGGAAGTTGGCTAATGTCATGCAGCTATTTTAAGAAGGGCTTCAAAGAAAAACCTGCAAAGTTTAGTCCAGTAAACCAACTATGAGTGATAGGAAATTTACTGGAGAAGATTCTGAGAGACAAGATATACATGCATTTTGAATTACGGGTTAATTAGGGATAATCAGCATGTTTCCTGCTTCGGAGATCATGTCTCATGACTTTGAATGACTAATCAAGAGAGTTGATGATGGCAGGGTTATGGATGTAATCCATATGGACTTCAGCGTGGCCTTTGATAAGGCTCTGCATGGTAAGCTAATTGAATGGGATCCAGGGAAAGCTAGCTTATTTGAGAATTAAGGGGCAGAAGTTTAGGGGTAACATGAGGGGGAACTTCTTTACTCAGAGAGTGGTAGCTGTGTGGAATGAGCTTCCAGTGGAAGTGGTGGAGGCAGGTTCGATTTTATCATTTAAAAATAAATTGGATAGGTCTATGGACGGGAAAGAAATGGAGGGTTTAAGAAGGAACTGCAGATGCTGGAAAATCGAAGGTACACAAAAATGCTGGAGAAACTCAGCGGGATGCAGCAGCATCTATGGAGCGAAGGAAATAGGCAACGTTTCGGGCTGAAACCCTTGTTCAGACTGATGGAGGGTGGGGTGGGGAGAAGGAAGGAAAAAGGAGGAGGAGGAGCCCGAGGGCTGAGGGAGAGATAGGAAGGGGAGGAGAGGGTTATGGGCTGAGTGCAGGTAGATGGGTCTAGGGGAGAATAAGTGTTCGGCACAGACTAGAAGGGGCGAGATGGCCTGTTTCCGTGCAGTAATTGTTATATGGTTGTATGTTTATGATTATTACATATGGAACTAGCTTCATAACAGGAAGCAAAGGGTGGTGCTGGAATACCTGTGATTTGTGGGGTGCTACAGTGATTGGGGCTGGGGCCCACTGCTGTTTGTCATCTCTTTCAATGATTTTAGATGAAAATATACGGCACGATCAGTTTGAAGATGACAATAAATAGGTGGAATCATAGACAGCGAAGATGGTTATCAAAAATTACAGCATGATCTTGATCAGCTGGGCAATTGGGCGAGGGATGGCTTATGAAGGCAGATACGTGTGAGGCATTGCATTTTGGGAATTTAAGCTAGGGCAGTAACCTCAGAATGCATGGGACGGAGGGCCCTGGAGAGTGCAGTTGAGCAGAGGGATCTAAGAGTATAGATGGTAGAGAAAAGCGCTGGAGAAACTCAGCGGGTGCAGCAGCATCTATGGAGCGAAGGAAATAGGCAACGTTTCGGGCCGAAACCCTTCTTCAGACTGATAGATGCACAGTTTCTAGAAAGTGGCGTCGCAGGTAAATAGGGCGGTAAAGAAAGTTTTTGGTACATTGGCCCTCATCAGTCAAGGAAATAAGTATAGAGGTTGGGGCATTATTATCACAGTTGTACAAGATGTTGGTGAGGGTGAACTTTGAGGAGTGAAAATCAGGAACTTCCCACAGCGGGGGGTTAGAGGGAACAGCAGAGATCAGCTTAAGGGTGAGGTGTTGTAGTAGTACCTTCCTCAACTACCTCCTCTGGCAGCTCATTCAACACAATTACCGCTATTTGTGTGTAAAAAAATGTTGTCCCTCACATTACAATTAAATCTTCACCCCGCTCATCTTAAACTTATGTCCTCAGGTTCCTGATTCCCCAACTCTGGGTAAAAGGCTCTATGCATTTACCCTATCTATTCCTCTCATGACCTTATACTCTCAAGGAATGCGTGTGTATTATGAATTGTGCTCATCTTCCGTGGATTGTGCTGTACGTGTAAGTTTGAGAACTTACTCCTTCACGCAGCCTTGAAGGGAGCGGCCAGTGGTTCCGCTTCAGGCAGATGTTTGCTGCTGTGATCACAAATGATTTTCCTGTGTGTCTCATGGATTTTACAACATAATACCATGCCAGTTGCATGTGACATCTGTTAGTTAGTTTATTTGAGAATGATTCTCACAAGATTCACTCTGGTATTCGAGTCCTTCCCAAAAACAGCCCTCTCTCTCTCTCCTCGGAGACTAAAGCGATCCAGCGAGGCGCTGATTCCATGGCTCACGCCCCCCCCCCCACCCCGCACATCTGCCTCGGTGCGCTGTACTCACGCTCTCAAAGCATTGCTCGCAACGCCAGAGTTTCACTAAATAGAAAAACAAGATCTTGCTTGCAGGTACTCAAAATTGCTGGAGAAACTCAGCGGGTGCAGCAACATCTATGGAGCGAAGAAAATAGGCGACGTTTCGGGCCGAAACCCTTCTTCAGACTGCCAGCATCTGCAGTTCCTTCTTGAACACAAGGTCTTGCTTGTGTCTAGTTCTGGGTCAGCAAACTGCAACAACAGCAACCTGCATTGGAAGGGCACCTTCAGACCGGGGACATTCTCAAGGGGCTCGCCCAAGACAGCCACACGAGGGAGCACTGGGACCGTTGGGCAACACCTCAGGGTGAAGAGGGTTGAAGAAGGGGTGGTGGGTTGGGGAGGGAGCTCCAGAGCTGGCAGCTCAGTTAGCCCAGGGCCAGAGGCGAGGTGAAATCAGTCAAATGACCAAGAGATGAGAGATGGGCAAAACAGTGACAAGCGCTGGAGGAGCTCAATGGGTCAAGCAGGAGCTCAGTGGGTCAAGCAGCATCTGGGGAGGGAATGGATAGACAGCTGCCTCTCCCCTCTTCTCACTGTCTCCCTCCCCGCCTCCATCAATCCCCAACATTTAGTCTGAAGAAGGATGTTTCCTGACCCAAAACTTCATCTATCCATGTTCTCCAGAGATGCCGCTTGCCCTGATGAGTGACTCCAGCACTCTTTGTATCAACCAGCATCTGCACTTCCTTGTTTCTTTTTAATTTTTTTTAATTTTTTTTTAAATTGGAAGTAAGTAAAATACAGTGGTACCTTTTTTCAGCTGCCAAATATATGTTAACATGATACTGTCTCTGTACAACTACATTTTTAATTTTTTTTTAAAGAGAGAAATAAGAAAGAAAGAGATAGTGAGGAAGAGAAATATGAAAGAAGAGAGAGCAGGAGAGAGATTAGCAAATAGACGATAGGGATGAGTTTTTATAGTGTTGATCATCTTTCACCCAGACTGCAGTTCCTTGTTTCTGAAGCTGCATTTTCCAGCATGATTGGGAAATGAAGAAAGGGAACATTTCAGATCGTGCAAATTAAAAATGTTGCTTTTAACATCTGGAAGGCTAGTAATAACAGAAAATAAAACAAAATGTCCCTTATTTTATTGACTGTTTGAAGAAAGCCGTGCAGCTGGATCATGGCCACACTTATTGCTCATCCCCAATCCTGGTTTCACTCATTTCCCAGATTTTTTTCCTCTGGATCATTTTAATCATCCTTATTTTGGGATCATCCGGTCATCTCATCCCATTCTCCCACCAACTCGTGGTCTCATGGTGATGGATGTCTCGGCCACTGGTGCAGCCAGTAGCGCTGGGCGTGGGCAGAGGACATGCTAACATTTCCCAAGGCAATTTCCCTTCAAACACAAACTTCATTAATGGAAACCGTGTACGAGGAATGGAAAATCTTGCATGCACTCTTTACATTAATAAGGTTGTCCAAGCCAATCCGCCGGTCGTGTCATTGAGTTTGCTGTAGAAAGCATCAATGTTTACTCACGGCTACAGTGAGGCAGGACACTGTCCACAGGAGTGAGGATGGTGAGAGAGCCATCCTATATATATATATAGTACTGGTGCAACTCAGCAGGTCAGGCAGCATCACTGGAGAAAAGGAACGGGTGATGTTTCGGGTCAGGACCCTTCTTCAGACTGAAAGCTAGGAAAAGGTCAGAATAAATGAATCAATCAGGGATGGCAATAGATGGCCAAGGATGTGTGGAGCCCATAATAGCCGATTGTACAAGCCCATGGATAGACTCGGCTTGTACTCACTAGAATTTAGAAGATTGAGGGGGGATCTTATAGAAACTTACAAAATTCTTAAGGGGTTGGACAGGCTAGATGCAGGAAGATTGTTCCCGATGTTGGGGAAGTCCAGAACAAGGGGTCACAGTTTAAGGATAAGGGGGAAGTCTTTTAGGACCGAAGATAAGGGGAGATTGTGGAGATAGTCAGCAGCAGGGTAGACAGATGTGGGGCAGACAGATGTGGGGGCGTCCAGCTGTGGGAACAGCCTAGTTCTGGGGACAGCCAGATGTGGTCACTGAGTTGTGGGTACAGTTAGCTGTAGTGGCTATCAACCGTGGGGCCAGTCAGGCAGTGGGGAGCTCCAGCTGTGTGGTCATTTAGCTGTGGGGCCAGCTAGCCTGTGCAGTGATCAGTTGTGGCTAGTACCAGCTATGAGGTCGGCCAGACTGAAGGGCCAACCAGGCTGTGGGGAGAGCCCGCTGTGAAGAGAGCTAGAAGTGGAGAGATCCAGCTGTAGGAATAGCCAGCTGTGGAGATCCAGCTGTGGGGATAGCCAGCTGTGTGGGGGGAACCAGCTGTGGGGAGAGATAGCTGGGGGAATAGCCAGCTATGGAGAGATCCAGATGTGGAGAGATCCAGCTGTGGAGAGATCCGGCTATGGAGAGATCCAGCTGTGGAGAGATCCAGCTGTGCAGAGATCCAGCTGTGGAGAGATCCAGCTGTGGGAATAGCCAGCTATGGAGAGATCCAGCTGTGGATAGATCCAGCTGTGGAGAGATCCAGCTGTGGAGAGATCCAGCTGTGGAGAGATCCAGCTGTGGAGAGATCCAGCTGTGGGAATAGCCAGCTATGGAGGGATCCAGCTGTGGAGAGATCCAGATGAGAACAGGCTGTGTGGAACCAGATAGTTGTGTGGCCAGGCAGATGTGGTACCCGTGAGGGCGCAACCAAGCTGGAGGGTCGTGAGCTGTGGGGGGGAGTTGGTTCTATGGACAGCCAGCTATGGTAACAACAGCGATGGGGGCGGATAGTTATGGGAGCTACCAGTTGTCGGGTCCAGTATTTGTGGACCACCTGCGGCTGAATGGCCTGGGTTGGGCAGGTATATCATGGCTGTGATTTTACATTTTGTCGATGAACGGGATAGCTGTCGAGTGAGTTAGTCATACAGTGTGGAAACTCGTCCACACCGGCCAACAATGTCCCAGCTACCCTAGTCCCACTTGGCTGCGCTTGGTCCAGAACCGTCCAGCATGGAACCAGTTTGTTGCACAACGCATGCTTTCCAATGAACAATGTGGCCCTGTTGCCCATGTTGATATGCCTGCAGGGCATCTGTGCTGAGTTAGTGTTGAATAATTGGACAGTTGATAGATAGGACTATTTTTGAGTTGAAGCTGTTGATCTTGCGACAGACACGGGACTTTGACGGTTCGCTTCCAGACATCTGGTGAACTTTAGTAAACTTACAGGCACTGCCAAGTCTCCCTCTGTAGCTGAAACTCTGAACCTTTTAACGCGTTTGTTTTTCAGTATTAGCATTTATCACCCACCCATAATTACCCCTGGACTGGGTGGCTTGCAGGGTCTTCTCTGAGATGTGCCACAACGTTTAAGAAACATTTAGACAGGTACAAGGATAGGACAGGTTTAGAGGGATATGGAAAATAGACACAAAATGCTGGATTAAGTCAGCGGGTCAGGCAGCATCTCTGGAGAAAAGGAGTAGGTGACGTTTCGGGTCGAGAACATTCATTAGAGGGATGTGGGCCGTGCGTGGACAGGTGGAGATGGGAAATGTTGGTCGGTGTGGGCAGGTTGGGCCGAGGGGGCTGTTTCCATGCTGTAAGACTCTATGAGTCTGGGGCTGGGACTATAGAGAGGCCAGGCGGGCGAGGGCGGAGATTTCCTTTAAGAGTGAACATGAACTTAGAGAGGCAAAGTTTAAAGGGCAATGTTTAAAGGGGCAATTTACACAGAGGGGGGCGAATGGCTGGAACGGGCTGCAGTAGGTGGTGATGGAGGCAGATACCATAGTGGCATTTAAGAGACTTTTGGATAAGCACATGGATAAAAGGACTGGACAAGCTAGATGCAGGAAATATGTTCCCAATGTTGGGCGAGTCCAGAACCAGGGGCTACAAGTCTTAGAATAAAAGGGAGGCCATTTAAGACTGAGGTGAGAAAAAAAAAACCTTTACACCCAGAGAGTTGTGAATTTATGGAATTCCCTGCCACAGAGGGCAGTGGAGGCCAAATCACTGGATGGATTTAGGTAGAGCTCTAGGGGCTAGTGGAGTCAAGGGATATGGGGAGAAAGCGGGCACGGGTTATTGATAGGGAACGATCAGCCATGATCACAATAAATGGTGGTGCGGTCTCGAAGGGCTGAATGGCCTCCTGCACCTATTTTCTATGTTTCTTTGTTTCTATGATATGCATGGAATGGAGGGATATGGTTTATGTGCAGGCACATAAAGGTTGGCACAAAATGTCAGAATACCTCAGCGGGTCAGGCAGCATCTCTGGACAAAAGGAATAGAGATGGTATCTGAGCTCGTTGAGCTGCTCCAAAGTTTTGCGCCCATCTTCGGTATAAACCAGCATCTGCAGTTCCTTCCTCCTCAGATAAGGGTTGATCTTGGCATCATGTTCAGCACATATACTGTCGGCAGAAGGGCCGGTTCCTGTACTGTTCTATCTGAAGAAGGGCGTCGATGAGTTACTCTAGTGTTTTGTGCCTATCTTCGGTGCAAACCAGTATCTGCAATTCTTCCAACACATGTTGTACTGTTCTGTACAAAGGAATCGCAGGTTTACACCGAGGAAAGACACAAAAATGCCGGAGTAACTCAGCGGGTGAAGAAGGGTCTCGACCTGGACCGCCACCCATTGGTTCTCTCCAGACATGCATCCTGTGCCGCTGAGCCACTCCAGCGTCTTGCCCTGTTCTATTGGTGAACTCGGTAGGTTTTCACAGCAATAATTTGTAGATGGCATTATTGTTAACATAGAAAGCATAGAAAATAGGTGCAGGAGTAGGCCATTCGGCCCTTCGAGCCTGCACCGCCATTCAATATGATCATGGCTAATCATCCAACTCAGTATCCCGTACCTGCCCTCTCTCCATACCCCCTGATCCCTTTAGCCACAAGGGCCACATCTAACTCCCTCTTAAATATAGCCAATGAACTGGCCTCAACTACCTACTGTGGCAGAGAATTCCAGAGATTCACCACCCTCTGTGTGAAAAATGTTTTCCTCATCTCGGTCCTAAAAGATTTCCCCGTTATCCTTAAATCCGGGTTATTAGTTGAATGTAGATTCCACAGTGGGAGTTGAACTCTGTTCCGTGGGATTGTTGGTCTGGGTCTTTGGATTACCCAGTGACCGCATGGGTCATTCTGTCCCAATATCTGCAGACTGCTAACGGGTGGAAGGCAGAGTATGTGAGCTCCCAATAAAGGTAGTATTATTCTAGGGAGTATAAATCAACCTCACAGACACGAGTGGGTGGCGGAGTGCGAGACTCTTACACGTTTGGGCGGCACAGTGGCGCACCCGGTAGAGCAACAGCCTGATAGTGCCAGAGGCCCGGTTCGAACCCGACTTCGGGTGCTGTCTGTGTGGAGTTTGCACATTCTCCCTGTGACTGCGTGGGTTTCCTCCGTATGTTCCGGTTTGCTCCCACGTGCCAAAGACCACGTTCGGGTTTGTAGGTTCATTGGCTGCTGTAAATTGCCCATAGTACGTAGTGAGTCGACAGGAACGTGGAATAACATAGAATGGTGTTAGACAGGAGACAATAGACAATAGGTGCAGGAGTACACCATTCGGCACTTTGAGCCAGCACCGCCATTCAATGTGATCATGGCTGATCGTCCCCCAATCAGTACCCTGTTCCTGCCTTCTCCCCATATCCCCTGACTCCGCTATTTTTAAGGGCCCTATCTAGCTCTCTCTTGAAAGCATCCAGAGAACCTGCCTCCACCACCCTCTGAGGCAGAGAATTCCACAGACTCACTGCTCTCTGTGAGAAAAAGTGTTTCCTCGTTTCCGTTCTAAGTGGCTTACTCCTTATTCTTAAAATGTGGCTCCTGGTTCTGGACTCCCCCAACATCGGGAACATGTTTCCTGCCTCTAGCGTGTCCAAGCCCTTAACAATCTTATATGTTTCAATGAGATACCCTCTCATCCTTCTAAACTCCAGAGTGTACAAGCCCAGCTGCTCCATTCTCTCAGCATATGGCAGTCCCGCCATCCCGGGAATTAACCTACGCTGCACTCCCTCAATAGCACGAATGTCCTTCCTCGAATTAGGGGACAAAAACTGCACACAATACTCCAGGTGTGGTCTCACGAGGGCTCTGTGTTCGATAGGCGCCGTGGACTCGGTGTGCCGAAGGGCCTGTTTTCACGCTGTATCCCCACGTTTACGTCTGTGGACGAGCCACGGACCAAGTGTGAACAAATGCCATTAGTGTAGATGGTCGGAGCGGGCATAGTGGGCCGAGAGACCTCTTCCCGCATTCTATGAGTCTGTGACTCTGGCATTCCAGTCATTTTTATACAGCGAGGTGGGGGGTATTCACCATTTTGTACAGTGGATACTAATTAACCAGGAGCTTTAATCTCGCTATTTAATCAGGATTATTGAAATGCCTGGACCTCAGCACATCTCAGCGCCCCTGTTGGGCGAGAGGTTCCTGGGACTGCAAACACTGATTGACTCGACCATCAATCTGACGCCACCGGTTCCCACCTCCCCAACTACGCGTCTCAGGTCACCCACCACTTGAATGCTCACACTTTGCCTTTGTCACTTGGTGCCTGGAACATGCAGGAATTCAGGCTGTCCGGGAGCCTCGTATATCTGGTCTGCTGTTGCTGCATCCAGCAGTCTCCCGTAAACAGGGCCTCCTTCAAATCTCTGGTGATTTTTTATTGATATGCACCCACCAACTTTGCACTCCCCCCCTTAACACTCCTTTCACATACTCTCAATTTTGCTCTTCTCTCGACCCTCCCCACCTACACTCACTCATTCACCACCACAGGTCTCTGATAAATCCTTGAGGTCTTGTGCCACCGTGTGGGCGGCACAGCGGTAGATTTGCTGCATTTTTACAGCGCCAGAGACCCGGGTTCGACCCTGACAACTTGTGCTGTCTGTACGGGGCGTGTTCGTTCTCCCCGTGACCGCGTGGGTTTTCTCCAGGCGCTCCGATCTCCTCTCACCTTCCAAAGACCTGCAGGTTAGTCGGTTAAAATCTGCTTTGTCCCAAGTGTGTAGGATGGTGCTGGTGCTCTGGAGATCGGTGGGTCAAAGGGTCCTGTTTCCACACTGTATCTCTAAACTAAACTTGTATCTGGAGAAATTGCCCGCTCCTCTTTCCTTAGCCCCCAACCCCCCAACGCAGTCTTGCTCACAGTGTGTAACAGCTGCATCTTGTCCTTGCTGTTAGATCTCCGGCTAAAACAAGACGGCAAATGCTTTTGTAGGTTGCTTGATGTTCTTCAATCGAGTTGCTCGTTGACCATTTGCCAAGGCAGGCAGGTTCGCTTTGATCAATGTTTGTTTAAGAATCGCTTGTAGTCTGGGTGACGGAACAGGGTGAAATATTAGGACTAGCCACACTGAATTATTCAATCAAACGGCAGCAGATATATAAAATTTACATTTTTCTCTTGTGAGACCAAAGTTAAAACACAAATAAGCCTTCTATGGAAAAAGGTCCCGCTCAGCCCCGTCTGACCCAGTGGTTTGATCTTGGCTGGTGCTCCCAGTGTGAAGAACTGCAGGAATGCATCTGTACTTTAAAGGAGTGTGCAGGAAGGAACAGCAGATGCTGGTTTACACTGAAGATAGACACAAAATGCTAGAGTAACTCAGCGGGCCAGGCAGCATCTCTGGATAGAAGGAATGGGTGACGTTTCGGGTCGAGACCCTTCCTCCACTTCCAATCAGGTCTGGCCCAACTGTTAAAGAAATGACAATATGTAGAAAATGGATCCCTTCAATACTTTCTTCAGCCTTTTCCTTCAGTGTAGATTTACTGCTCATTCAACAGTACAAAGGAAAGACAGGAGGCTATTCAGCCCTTCAAACGGTTTCACTCTTCAGTTGAATCACAGCGGGTCTGTACCTTAAGGGCCTGTCCCACGAGCACGCGACTCCATGCTGCAAGCGCGACCTAAAGGGCCTGTCTCACCAGCATGCGACTCCATGCGGCAAGCGCGACCTAACGTGGTCGCTTGAGCCGTACGGCCTCGTGGGGCTGGTCCCACTTCGATTTCCGGAGCCGTAAGGAGCCGTAAGGAGTTGGTCCCGACATCGCGCGGGGCTCCGCAAAACTGACCCGTGTTCAAAAATTCCGCACGGCAACGGCCTGCCGGCCCGCAGCCGCCTCGACGCCGTGTCACTCACTCGACCTCCGCGCTTGCCGCATGCCTATGGCTCAAGCGACCACGTTAGGTCACGCTTGCCGCACGCAGGTCGCATGCTCGTGGGACAGGCCCTTTAACCCTATTTCCCTGATTTGATCCACAAACCCAAAACAAATCCATGTGTAGGAAGGAACTATGATAGGGGTATCCTTTTGCATACCTTTCATGAATTTGTTTCTTTGCACCTTTTCATATCTCTCGTTTCCCTCTCCCCTGACTCTCAATCTGAAGAAGGGCCTCTCCCCGAAACATCACCTATTCTTTTTCTCCAGAGAGGCTGCCTGACCCGCTGAGTTACGCCAGCATTTTTGTGTCCATCCATCAGGGTAAATGTAGGGAATGGTGAAAGCGCTCGATGAGCCAGGCGGCACCCGTTGAGAGGGAACCGGTCGATGAACCAGTACTGGGGAAGTGAACATCCAAGACGCTTTCAGTTGCATGAAGGGGGAGAGGCAGAGAGAACAGGGGGAGTGTGTGAGTTAGAGTGGAGGGCAAGGTAACCACTACTTTGAAAACCGGCAGCTGGAATGAAATAATACAGAAACTAATTTGGACTAAAAGCTTTGCTTTTATATTTTCAGCTGACTGCAACCTCGAGGTTTTTGAGGTTTGGGAACTGAGAGCTCTTGCTATTGCTGTGGGTCATAAAACTGGCAGAGAGTTATTAAGGCACATTAAACCTTGTCAGTACCAGCCAACTGGTTTATATAATGTTCGGTAAATGTTATTTTTCCAACCAGAAGCCATACCAACAAAATAAACATTGGCAGCATACTAGCACAGTGGTAGAGTTGCTCCCTAAAAAGGCCTGTCCCACTTATGCGACTTTTATGGGCGACTGCTGGCACCCGTGATAGGTCACCGAAATTTTCAACATGTTGAAAATTCAGTGGCAACCAGAAAGATGCCACAACTCTTTGGAGACCTCTCATGACCACACAGGCAAACCCTGGCGACATGTTGCGGGTGACCTCTCATGACCTTAGGAGACCTCTCACGACCACACAGCCTGTATGGTTGTATGTGGTCTCCAATGGTCGTGAGGGGTCTCCAAAGAGTCTTTCTGGTCACCACTGAATTTTCAACATGTTGAAAATTTCGGCGACCTATCACAGGTGCCGGCAGTCGCCTGAAAAGGTCGCGTAAGTGGGACGGGCCCTTAACAGAGCCAGAGAGCCGGGTTTGATCTCGATCGCGGGTGCTGTCTGTGCGGAGTTTGCATGTTCTCTCTGTGGCTGTGTGGGTTTACTCCGGTTTGTCCTGCCACATTCCAATGACGTGCTGGTCTGTAGGTAAATTGGCTTCTGTAAATTGCCCCTAGGATGGGAAACGGGGATAATGAAGAACTGGTGTACCAGTGATCGATGGTCGGTGTGAATTCAATGGGTCGAAGGGCTTGGCCCCACTCTTTATCTCTAGACTAAATCTCTAGAATACATTTTGCTTGTAGTCTAAGTGAAGCAAGTGCACATCTGGGCAATCATATTGCAGAGAGCATCAGTTAATATTTCCACTAGCATTCCTGGAAAACGATGGAATTCTGACCGTCTCGATTTTTGAGGAACCAGGGCAGCAAATGTTAGCAGTGGCGAACATTTATACCAAGTTCCAAAGCAACAACAGCCCATGGCGGGGCCAGGTTAAGGCAATGCCTGGGCAAGGGATAGACCGTCTGAAAGGAGGAGAGGAGCAGTGGTGGTGATGGAGGGGTTCAGAAGAAGTTCCAAGGAAGTGGACTGAGAACTGGTGACCACGGAGGCAGTGAGCTTGGAGAAGGGGTGGCAACAGGTTGCAATATCATCAAAGATGAGGTTTTTGAAATGTCAATGGCCTTTAATCTTGGAGCCCAGGCGACAGACGATTGCAGTAGATCAGTGTCAGGCAGTCAGCACTTGTCCATGTTTATCTCACTGGTATGTCGTGTCCGACAATGTTGATTGCAGATCTGCTCAAACTTGCAAAGTAAACATGCACCTCGAAACTTCCTGGAAACTCCACAAGGTTTGTCGGTGCCACGGCACTCTCGGAATCACAATCACAGTCGACAGCTACGTTGACCTTACTATCATCATCTGTTATCCAATGGGAAAAACAATTAGTGTTATTTTTTTAACTTGAACCACAACTGGTGTGATTCATGGATAGTTTCCAAAGACATCAAATCTGGGCGCTGGCCTACAAAGATAATGCCGTACAAGAACCCCACACAAGACTGCAGGCCTGGGAACCATATGTACAGTGCGCTCATCCGGAGGCTGAGCCGCACGGGCCACTCTCTCTACCCTTCCATATCTCTAGTTCCCCTCTCCCCTTTTTCTTCTTCTTGCGTATGGCGTGCACAGCCTAAAGTTGGCGGACAACTTGTTCTATTGGATCTTATTTGATTGTGCACGCCGGGTTGATTGCATTTGTCAAAACAGGGCGGACCACGTGAAGGTTGCAATCTCCCACCCCTCCCTCTCCCCTGACTCTCAGTCTGAAGAAGGGTCCCGACCCAAAACGACGCGACCCTATTCCTTCTCTGCAGAGATGCCACTTGTCCCGCTGAGTTACTCCAGCATGTTGTGTCTGTCTTCGGTGTAAACCAGCATCTGCAGTTCCTTTCCTACACACTTTGAAACACTGAGCGTTTCAAACTCCCATTCCCTGCCCCGAGTTCTTTAAAGTTTGAGTTCAGTCAGTGTGAGTCCGTGCAAGCGGACAGGAGTCATTAGTTTCCATTCACTGCCTCTGACAATGTATTCTTGTAAATCCCGGCGGTTGAAAAGGACTTTGGAATTTTGAGGGACAATCTCAGAGCCAGCGAGGAGAAAGGCCGCATTATGCGTGAAATGACATTAAAAGACTTGTTACTGAATATCTGATTATGTGCGAAGGGGGTTTTATGTTAAGAGGACAGAGATGCTATCTGTTTAGAATCAAAGTTTAGGAGGAAGTTTAGTACTTTAGGAGAGGGGGCGGGGTGGGTCTGCAGGCGGGTCCAAAGTGGAATGGAGTGTCTGTCTATCTGTTCAATGTCAATGGGGTGGGGAACTGAAGCGAACCATTGCGAAACCTATCTGCTGATGGAACTGTGTTTTTTCCAGATACATAAAAATAAGTCCCGGAGTAAATCCTGGAGCAGCACCGCTGAAGAGCATGGATAGGTGACATTTTAGCTCGAGTTCTTCCGTGCCTTTTTTTTGTGAAAACTAGCATCTGCAGTTCATTTTGTTTCTACATTCAAATTTAAGTATCTCAGACACTGAAGAAGGCTCCTGACCTGAAAGGTCACCTATCCATCTTCTCTAGGGATGCTGTTTGACCCTCTGAGTTACTCCAACAACTTTGTGACTTTCTTAAATTTAAATATGTAGCTGGGCAGTTCAGGGATGATTCCAGGAAAGTTCACAACCCTCATTAGACTTTCTTTAGACTTCGAGGAGGTAGAGGCGTTCGGTGTGTTTTCTTGGCCACAGCGAAAATGTGGTTGGACCAGGACAAATTGTTGGTGATGTTTACATCAAGAAGGTTGAAGCTCTCGACCATCTCCACTTCAACAATATTGATACAGACTGGGTAGTGTGCTCCACCCTGCTTCCTGAAGGAAGGCTCCTTTGTTTTCCTGACATTGAGCGAGAGGTTGTTGTCTTAACACTATGCTACTGAGCTCTGGATCTCCTTCCTGTACTCCATCTCGTCATTGTTTGAAATCCGGCCCGTAACTGTGGAGTCAGTTGCAAACTTGTAAATGAACAAGTCTGCTGCAGAGCAGTACTTGGCTTCTGAATGCATGAATGTATAGGGAGTATACATCTCCCTGGTGTCGAGAATTATCTTGCAGGCCGTTTTGTTGTTTATCCTTATTGTGAGTGTTTTATGGGTCCACAGTGGCACAGGGGTAGAGTTGCTACCATACAACGGCAGAGACCTGGGTTTGACCCTACTATGGGTGCTGTCTTCATGGAGTTTGTGTGTCCTCCCTGTGACTGCGTGGGTTTTCTCTAGATGCTGCAGTTTCCAGCCACATTCCAAAGACGTGCAGGCTGTAGGTTAATTGGTTTCTACAAAATTGCCCTTAGTGTGTAGGATAGAACTAATGAATGGGTATCGCTAGTCGGCATGGACTCGATGGGTTGAATGGCCTGTTTCTATGCTGTATCTCTAAAAGTCGAGGATTCAGTTGCAGACATGGTCAGGAGTTTGGAGATAAGTTTATTTGGAATTATGGTGCTGAAGACCGAGCCATGGTCAGTAAATAAGAATCTGACATTGATGTTATCCCGGTCTTCCAGAGATAAAGGGCCTGTCCCACGAGCATGTGACTCCGTGCGGCAAGCGCGATCTAACGTGGTCTCTCGAGCCGTACGGCCTCGTGGGGCCGGTCCCACTTCGATTGCCGGAGCTGTATGGAGTTGTGAGGAGCTGGTCCTGACATCGCGTGGGGCTCCGAAAAACTGACACTGTCCAAGAATTCCACGCGGCAACGGCCTGCCGGCCCGCAGCCGCCTCGACGCTGTAAGCACCGCCTCGACGGGCGTGTGCAGCGTCTTGACATCGTACGTCACGCACGAACTTCCCCCGGACTTTGCTCGAACTTCACATGACTCACTCGACCTCCGTTTGGTGACCCCCGCTTCCCGGTTTGGTCGCGTTCGCCGCATGCAGTTGCACGGTTTGGTCGCGCTTGCCGCATGCAGTCGAATGCTCGTAGGACAGGCCCTTTAATGTAGGGAGATGATGTCTGCTATTGATCTGTAGCAGCAGTAGGGAATTACAGTGGATTAAGGCTGTCTGGGAGACTGGGGTTGACGTGGGCCATCACCAGCCTTTCTAACAACTTGAGGTTATTAGATGTCAGAGCCACCAGTCATGAGTTCATTTTTCTTAGGCACTGGGATGATAGTGGCTTTTTATAATGCAGATGGGACCTCAAATTGAAGTAAGAAAAGATGGCTTTGCCAGGTGGTCTTTGCATGTTCTCAGGACACAGTCGAAGGCTCCGTCCAGACCAGTCAATTTCTGTGGGTTCACTTTCAGGAAGGACAATCTGGGTATCTGATGGTGACCATGGATACAGATGCAACCAAGGCCGTTGCGATGGATGGCATCATTCATGCCACCACTATTCAAAGTGAGCGTAGACTACATTGAGCTAGTCAGGGAGGGACCCGTTTGTGACCAATGATTCTGTCCAACTTCACTCCATAAACCCATAATCTGTTATAGAATGGAAACCTTGCCGTAATCACATCCCAGTTCACCACATATACCAGACCTCTCCCGCCCCTCCCTCCCTCCCTCCCTCCCTCCCTCCCTCCCTCCCTCCCTCCCTCGATGCTTCATGCTGCCTCAGGATAGCAGCCCACATCATCAAGACCCTCTCACACCCTAGCAATTTTCTCTTCTCCCCCCAACCGTTGGACAGAAGGAACAAAAGGTAACGTTTTTTCGATTTTCATGTGGACTCGTCGAGCATCAGATTGGCTTGGGATTGGATAATGGTGCCAGTCAGAGTGAAATAGGAGCCTCGACTATCTCCCCATCTCCTTCCCCCATGGTCTCAGCCCTAGACTGGATCACGGCAAGCAATTTGTACTGAGCAAGATCCGACAGGATTAATATAAACGGTATTGCAGGGTATATTTTGTTGTTGTGCAAGGAAGAATACTGAGCTGAAGAATGGTCTCGACCCGAAACGTCACCCATTCCTTCTATCCAGAGATGCTGCTTGTCCCGCTGAGTTACTCCAGCATTTTGTGTCTGTATTCAGCTTAAACCAGCATCTGCAGTTCCTTCTTACACAATACTTAGCTCATGTTTCTATCTATGTTTATCGTTCATTAGAGGAACAGCTGAGAGATTGATATAATGTTTTATCTAAAATACACCTCCCCTGACAGTGTGGAACCCCAACAGTGTGTAACCCCAACAGTGTGGAACCACGACAACAGTGTGTAACCCCAACAGTGTGGAACCCCAACAGTGTGGAACCGCAACAGTGTGGAACCGCAACAGTGTGGAACCCCAACAGTGTGGAACCCCAACAGTGTGGAACCGCAACAGTGTGGAACAGTGTGGAACCCAACAGTGTGGAACCCCAACAGTGTGGAACCGCAACAGTGTGGAACCGCAACAGTGTGGAACCCCAACAGTATGGAACCCCAACAGTGTGTAATCCCAACAGTGTGTAACCCCAATAGTGTGGAACCCCAACAGTGTGTAATCCCAACAGTATGGAACCCCAACAGTGTGGAACCCCAACAGTATGGAACCCCAACAGTGTGTGTGGAACCCCAACAGTGTGGAACCCCAACAGTGTGGAACCCCAACAGTGTGGAACCCCAACAGTGTGGAACCCCAACAGTGTGGAACCCCAACAGTGTGTAACCCCAACAGTGTGTAATCCCAACTGTATGGAACCCCAACAGTGTGGAACCCCAACAGTGTGTAACTCCAACAGTGTGTAACCCCAACAGTGTGTAACCCCAAAGTGTGGCCTTCTGACAACGCAGGACCAAGACAATTGACCTGTCTCTCTCACAATAGTTATTGTGGCATCCTCCTATTGTTTCAGTTGTACAGGGCCCTATTGAGACCACATCTGGAATATCATGTGTAGTTTTGATCCCCTAATTTGAGGAAGGACATTCTCGCTATTGAGGGAGTGCAGCGTAGGTTTACAAGGTTAATTCCCGGGATGTCATATGCTGAGAAGCTGGGCTTGTACACTCTGGAGTTTAGAAGGATGAGAGGCATTCTTATTAAAACATATAAGATTGTTAAGGGCTTGGACATGCTAGAGGCAGGAAACATGTTCTGGATGTTGGGGGAGTCCACAACCAGAGTCCACAGTTTAAGAATAAATAAAGGTGCCCCTCCTGCACCTACTTTCTATGTTTCTATATTGGGGACGATCAGCCATAATCACAATGAATTGCGGTGCAGGCTCGAAGGGCCGAAAGGCCTCCTCCTGCACATATTTTCTATGTTTCTATGTTTCTAGTAAGGGGTAAGCCATTTTGAACGGAGATGAGGAAACACCTTTTCTCACAGAGTTGTGAGTCTGTGGAATTCTCTGCCTCAGAGGGAGGCCGGTTCTCTGGATACTTTCAAGGGAGAGCTAGATAAGGTTCTTAAAGATAGCGGAGTCAGGGGATATGGAAAGAAGGCAGGAACGGGGTATTGATTGGGGATGATCAGCCATGATCACATTGAATGGCGGTGCTGACTCGAAGGGCTGAATGGCCTACTCCTGCACCTATTGTCTATTGTCTATTGTGTCTCTCTCTGTGCACACACGGGGTTCTCCGCCCTCTTGCTTTCCATCTACTTTGCACCAGTTGTTGTCCAGCTATCTGACTGCTGGCCATTGTGTGTCAGGACACGTGTAAAGGTGCTGGACTCTGCTGGACTCTGAGGGTTGACTCCAAGCTGAAGATTCAGGGTGGGATGTTTGGTAATTAAACTACAAGTTTGTCTCGGTTCCATCGCTGTTGGCATGTGGTGGTTGGATTCAGAGCGGGTATCTGCTGCCCTCTATCGCAAAACCTAGTAATTACAGACAGATACCACACATGAACAATAAATAACCTCTAGGCGCAGGCTTCCCTATTCTCAAAGGGAAACGCTTGTCCACATCAACTCTGTCCATCCCTCTCATCATTTTAAAGACCTCTATCAGGTCCCCCCTTAACCTTCTGCGCTCCAGAGAATAAAGACCTAACTTATTCAACCTATCTCTGTAACTTAGTTGTTGAAACCCAGGCAACTCTCTCCTAAATCTCACACTGGACACACCTTGCTATGACATAACCCCTCAAGATGTTCTGCTGCACCTGGTCCTAGAATGCTGAAGGTAGACAAAAGTGCTGGAGAAACTCAGCGGGTGCAGCAGCATCTATGGAGATGCAGCATCTATGGAGATGCTGCTGCACCCACTGAGTTTCTCCAGCATTTTTGTGTACCTTCAATTTTCCAGCATCTGCAGTTCCCTCTTAAACACCTAGAATGCTGAGATGCCTCTAATAGAGGGAGACGCCAGGAAGGATCCCTGGATCTGTGCGGCTCAAGATCGGAGATGGAAGAGAAATGGAGAGAATCCAGGGAATCAATAATCATAGTAACATCGAGTTGAACAGCAGAACAACAGGCCGTTTGGCCCATCACATCCATGCCAACCATTTTGCCCACCTACACAAGCCCAATTTGCCTACATTAGGTCTATGTCCTTCTATAATTGTCTAGTAGTCTGTATAAATGTTTCTTCAACATAGTGATTGTATCTGATTCCATCACCTCCTCTGGCTGTGTGTTCCAGATATCAATAACTACCTGTGTGTAAAACAAAACATCCCCACTTTCTCTTAAATCTTGGTCTCACGTTAATCCTTTGCCTCCTTGTTTTTGGTTATCGTTCCATTGGAAAGAAGATTCCTCCTGTCTAGTCTATGCCTCTTATAATTTTATGTAACTCTTATCAGGTTATCCCTTAGCCTCCAGGGAACACAAGTTCAGCCTATCCGATCTCTCCTCATAACCAAATTACTTCATGCAATATCCAGTACAATCACATCCACATAGCGGGATGAACATGCAAACACCACACAGACAGCAGAGTGGTGTTACTGTGGAATTCATTGCCTCAGAAGACTGTGGAGGCCAGGTCAATGGATATTTTTAAAGTAGAGATAGATAGATTCTTGATTAGTACGAGTGTCAGGGGTTATGGGGAGAAGGCAGGAGAATGGGGTTGAGGGAGAAAGATAGATCAGCCATGATTAAATGGCATGTTAGACTTGATGGGCCGATTGGCCTAATTCTGCTCCTGTCACCTATGAACAGCACTGGAGGTCAGGATTGTACCCAAGTAAGTAAGTAAGTACGTTTATTGGCCAAGTATTCACATACAAGGAATTTGCCTTGGTGCTCCGCCCACAAGTAACAACATGACACACAGTGACAGTTACGAATGACTCAGAAAACACTAAACATTAATAAGAATAAAACATTAATGATAAAACACCATTGATCGAGCATGTGAACCAACAAAATACCAGATCAAAGGGAGGCTGCAGATTTTTGGCTGTTGAGTAGAGCAACTACTCGTGGATAAAAACAGTTTTTATGTCTGGCTGTGGCAGCTTTGACAATCTGGAGTCGCCTTCCAGAGGGAAGTGATTCAAAGAGTTTGTGGCCAGGGTGAGAGGGGTCAGAGATGATCTTGCCCGCTCGCTTCCTGGCATTGTAAGGCTGTACCATGGTACCACTCTGATACTCAACTCTGAGGCTTTGTCTGGGAGAAGGGGCTCGACCCGAAACGTCACCCGTTCCTTCTATCCAGAGATGTTGCTTGCCCCACTGAGTTACTCCAGCATTCTGTGTCTAAGCTTGTTTGAGTGTTAACTATCGGCGAACTGCTGTCACAATCCTCCCTTGAGCTGCCCCGGAGCTGGGGTGATGTGGAGGAAATGTGCCGAATTTGATGCTAAATCTGGAGCACAGAAGGATGTTTACTTGATATTTCAGAGCATATCCACGGGATATCCACCCAATTCTTCTTTCACTCTTCCTGTTTACAAAGAAAGTTTTGTGTTTTTTCTGCTTGAAATATTTCTCCTGGTCCCTCGTGGTCACTGAACAGTGCAGATCTGAACTGATCATTTAGGAATGGTCAAAATGGGTTGTGGATTTGAAGTATTTCATCTCATTCTTCAAATTTAGTAGAGGAGTGAACGAGAAAGAGAGAGTGAGAGAGAGAGAGATTGAGAGAGAGAGAGAGGCAGTAGAGGGGAGGAAGAGGGAGAGATAGAAGGGGGAGGGTGGGAGAGAGAAAGAGAGAGATAGAAAGAAGAAAGGAGGAAAGTGTGCAAGCTACGCACTGTAAATGGCTCGATTGTAATCATGTGTTGTCTTTCCGCTGGCAAGTTAGCACGCAACAAAATATTTTCACTGTACTTCGGTGTACGTGACAATAAACTAAACTGAAACTGAGAAAGAGAGAGGGAGAGAGAGCCTGAAGAAGAGAGGAGAGGCATCGTAGTAATTGATAAAGGCCTTACATCTAGAAAATTTGATTTGAGTCAGATTCCCATTGTCTTTGGAGTTGGTTTGTTCTTCCTGCGACCCATGTGTTTCCCCCGGGTGCTCTGGTTTTCTCCCATACCCCAAAGATGGATAGAAATTGTTATATAAACTGGATTTTCTGGAAATCTGAAATCCAAGCATAAAATACTGTATAAATTCAGCAAGTCATGGAGTCGTACAGTATGGAAACACGCCCGTTGGTAAAATAGGGACTGATATAAGATTAGTATTGGAGGGTGGTTGAAGATCAATATGGACTTTATAGTTTGAAGGGCGTCCGATATCTTGGTATGACTCCAGGACAAAGTGGTGGGGGAGTCAAGGAGATAGGGACTGAAAGAGGAAGGGAAGGAGAGAGAGAAAATGAGGGAGAAAGAGAGGAATTGAGAGAGGGAAAAGAGAGCAATGCAGAAACTGAGAGGCCAGGAATGAAAGAGGAAGAGAGAGTGAGGGAGGGAGGGGAGGGAACGAGAAAGGGGGGGGGGGTGGGGGGGGGGGGGGGGGGTGAGAGAAGGAGACTGTTGTTCAATCATAGTGTGAGGAACAACACAGAGAATTAACCCCGGTAGTTAGATAGACTTGGAAAAAGAGACGGAGAATGCTAATAAATGCTCTGTATTTTCAGTAATGGAGTAGAGGGGATGTGCAGCTAAGCACACAATACTGGGGGACATTGACCTCAGTACCCTCTGGGATGGAGGCACCACAACCAACCAGGAGGCAGGTGATAGGGTCAGGGACTGCTCTGTGAGGGTGTATTCACAGGGGGCATGGGCGCACCCTGTGTGTGGGGGCACTAGTGTATGAGGGGGTTTCCCATGTGACGGGGAACTCCACGAGTGTACACACTAACTAGAATCCCCCTTCTCTCTCTCTCTCTCTCACCTACAGGCCTGCCATGGATGCACTTCCAACACCAAATGTGACTGCAGTGGTGTCAAAGGAGAAAAGGTGGGTGATGCCCAGAGTGGGTGAGGGTCAGGGTGAGGGCAGTGGGGCTTGAGCTCTGTGTGGGGGGGGGGGGGGGGGGGGTAATTAACTGGGATTGGGGGTAGAGGTTTGTGTGGGGGGGGGGGTAGTGATGACTGGGATGGGGTTTGAGGTCTGAGTGGGGCTAGGAATGACAGAGATGGGGGGGGGGTTAGGTTTAGGTTGGGGTAATGATGACTGTGATGGAGGAGGGGGGGGGGAGGGTTAATCTCATGGGGTCTTGGAGGGGGTGGTGTGACATCTGGGGTAGGACGGGGTGTCGCCCAGTGTGGGGGAGGAGGATAGTCTGGGGGGGTCACCCATGTGGTGTGTTGAGGAGAAGAGTTTTGGGTGGGGGGAGAGGTCCAGGTGGGGAATGATGTCCAGGAGAGGAGATTGAGGTAATGGGTGAGGTCCAGGGGGAGTGTGGTCGGAGGGGGGGGAATGAATGTGGCCAGAGATTGTTTGTTGTGGGAGGAGAGGATGGAGGGGGCGAGTCCAGGAACAGTTGTGTGATGGGATCGGTGATGGAGGGTGTGGTCCAGGAAGAGTGGTGGGGGTGGGGGGGGTGATGGGGGGGTGATATATAGAATGGGGGGGTGAATCGTGGGTGTTGGGGGTATGAGGGGGGGGTTGTCCAGGTGGAGAGATCCAGGTGGGGAATGCTGTCTGTGTTGTTTGGTGAGATTGGTGGTGGGGGGTGAGGTGTAGCAAGGGTGAGATCATGGGTGTGTGAGTTGACGTTCTAGGCGGGATGGATGAGGAGCGGGAATGGGTAAGGTCCCTGGTAGTTAGCTCCCTCGGTGTGGGAGAGCCCCTTGGGAAGGGGAAGTGTCGTCCGGAAGGGTTGTGAGGTTCCTCTTGGGCGGTCTGGGGAGGGTAGATGTCCAGTGATGGAGCAAGGCCCATCCATCCCACACCAGGATCCCACTGAGTATTTATCCTTCCCCACCCATCTGCACCCCTTGCTCCAGTGCTGCAGTTGCACTTTTTGGTGAACCATTGTGTTTATGTTTTCAGGGTACGATGGGATTGCCTGGTTTTGCAGGGCCGCTGGGAATGCCAGGATTCCCAGGAGTAGAAGGACCACTTGGGGCTCCCGGGTCAAAGGTGAGCCCCGTCATATCATCAACGTTTCTGTACCATCTGGCGATCGGAGACATTGTGTAACGAGATTCCTCTTTCTGTTCCAGGGAGACTCAGGCGAACCAGGTCTCACGGGGAAAAAGGGAATCCGGGTAGGTACCTTGTGTAGTTAATGTTCACACCTCAGAGGCTGATAATCCACGGAGTTCTGATCCACTGGTATATGACGAAAATATTGCAGATGCTGGAAACCTGAGATAAATCGAGCTGCTGAACCAGGGGAAGTCCCTGGTGAGGAGTGTTTGAAGTACAGCAAGACCAGCACCTGCACTGCACACATATACTGCATGCACACAACATATGCATATACACACACACACTACATGCATACTGCACACACGTACTGCACAAATACACATCACTGCACAAACAAGCACGCACTGACATGCACCACACAAATACACTGCACAAGCACACACATAGCAAGACCCACACACGGACAGGCTTATTGCAAACTCACATACACGTCACAAAAACGTGTGTAGAACATAGAACAGTACAGCACAGGAACAAGCCCTTCGGCCCACAATGTCTGTGCCGACCATGATGCCAAGACCTATCATTATCTGTATGACACAATCCACAATTCCCTGCATATCCACGTACTTATCCAAAAGTCTCTTAAATGCCACAATCATATCTACCTCCGTCATCAATCCTGGTAAGCGCGTTCCAGGTACTCACCACCCTCTGCGAAAAAAACTTCCCCTGCTCATCTCCTTTTAACTTTGCCCCTCTCACCCAAAAGGTGTGCCCTCTAGTATTTGATCTTTCCATCCTGGGAAATAGGTTCTGGCTGTCTACCCTATACACACTGACAACAACGCACACACGGCAACGACGTATTTCACAAACACACAGATAAACATTGTACAAACATACTCTGTTTCTACAACCTCAATGCACATACACACATTGCATAAAGTGTGTACACACGCTGACCACACAGAGCACGAATGAAGCGCAAATACAATCACACACACATACCTGTGCGACACATACATACAAACAGGTACACTCGCTCTTATGAAAAACATGCGTGTTTCCCCACAGACCTGCCCATGCTCAGCCTGAGAAACAGTCCAATAACTCTATTTACTTGGAAGAGGCGGTGCTTTGAACAACATAAGAATCAGGAGGAGGAGGAGGCCTTGAGCTTGAACACTAAACATAGGGATCATGGCTGATGTATCTCAGCGCCACTTCCCTGCTCTATCCTCCATGGTGGTGGGGTGGGCTGAGAGTGGGGATGGAGGATTGGGGAGCTGGGTGTGGGGGCGGGGGGAGGAGTGTGGCTGGGGGAATGGACAGGAGTGTGGGGGATGGTGGAATGGGCCGAGAGAGGGGATGGAGCGGTGGGCGATGAGGTGGCAGGTGGGAAGGAGGAGGAATGAATCTGATTCTGGCTCAAAGTGCACCAACTGCATGGCAGTAGATGCAGGAATCATGCACAGTGATGCCTGGAGGTCAGAGTTATGAAGGAAATGGTGTTGGTTCCAAGTGTAGGGCTGCACGGTGGCGCAGCGGTAGAGTTACTGCCTTATGCCCCTGTCCCACTTAGGAAACCTGAACGGAAACCCCTGGAGACTTTGCGCCCCACCCAAGGTTTCTGTGCGGTTCCCGGAGGTTGCAGGTGGTTGCCGGAGGTTGCAGGTAGTGGAAGCAGGTAGGGAGACTGACAAAAACCTCTGGGAACCGCACGGAAACCTTGGGTGGGGCTCAAAGTCTCCAGAGGTTTCCGTTCAGGTTTCCTAAGTGGGACAGGGGCATTACAGTGCCAGAGATCTGGGTTCGATCCTGACTATAGGCGCTGCCTGTACGGGGTTTGTACGTTCTCCCTGTAACCACGTGAATTTTCTCTGGGTGCTCTGGTTTCCTCCCACACTCCACAAAGACGTGCAGGTTTGTAGGTTAATTGGCTTTGGTAAAAATTGTAAATTGTCCCGAGTGTGTGGGATAGTGCTAGTATACAGGGTGATCGCTGATCAGCACAGACTCGGTGGGCGGAGGGGCCTGTTTCCACACCCTATCTCTTAAAGTCTATTGAAGGGAACTGGCAGAGATGCCCACTATTTGAATCACTAAATCAAGATTTATTTCCACGTTGATTCACAGGGTCCAACTGGAGTCCCCGGATTCCCAGGAACCCCAGGGATACCTGTAAGTATCACTCCGGGAGTTACCTAATCATTCACATTTAAAGTGCTAAACTCATTGGGATAGAGAGAAACTCTGGACCTTTTCTTCCCCCAGGGGCTGCCAGGCCAGGATGGTCCTTCCGGGCCACATGGTATTCCAGGATGCAACGGCACAAAGGTAAGCAAACCTGGAGTAAATTCATCTGAATGACTGAAACCTTTACAAAATTAGCGAGGACAGGAACCGGAATTCAACATTATCCCTGCCTGCCGACTATACTGATATCCCGCCCGTCTCCTCCCACTCTCCTTTCACTCCCATCGCCCTTTAATACTACACTCAGCCTATCTCACTACTCCTCTCTCCCCGCATCCTTCAAAAACTAACCTATTCTAATCCCAATCTTTCTTTCCACCGCACACACAAGAGGGACAGAGGGGTAGGGGGAAGGAGGCGGAGGGAGAGGGGGAAGGGGGTGGGGTAGAGAGGGAAGGGGGGTGCGGGAGAGAGGGATGGGGGGTGGGAGGAGGAGGGGGAGGAGAGGGGAGAGGGAGATGGAGAGGGGGAAGGGGGTGGGGGTGGGTAGAGAGGGAAGGGGGTGCGGGAGAGAGGGATGGGGGGTGGGAGGAGGGGGAGGAGAGGGAGAGGGAGATGGAGAGGGGGAAGGGGGTGGGGGGGGTAGAGAGGGAAGGGGGGGGGCGGGAGAGAGGGATGGGGGGGGGAGAGGAGGAGAGGGAGAGGGGTGAGGAGGGGAGATGGAGAGGGGGAGGAGAGAGGGGTGGGGGAGGGGAGGAGAGAGGGGGAGGGGGGGGGAGGGAGGAGATGGGGTACCACCATGAGGTACCACCTCCTGTTTAAATTCCATTTGGAATATTTTGGAGGACCAAGAAACCAAGAGCCAAGAACACTTTAATACCGCACCCAGCAGTACCGCACCCTTGAGGTTGCTGGGACTTTCTGATTTAGGATCGGTCAACCAATAATATAACAATATAACAGGTTCTCAGCCTCACTAGCCCTAGGATTCACAGCTCAGCGTGGGCAGAACGACAACTAAATGAATGCAATGATCAACCATAGTGAGTGGGTTTCACAAGGCAGAGATCTGGGTTCTGGTTGCGGACAGGGCTTTGAACTGAACCCACAGAGGCTGTTGGACAGCCCTCTGGTGATGAGGGCCGCTGATAACGTGACACTGCAGACTAGCACACCCAAGCCTCAAATATGTTGAGTGAACATGTCCTGAGTGATCTTATAGAGGTGTATAAAATCCTGAGAGGAACAGATTGTTCAGACGCACAGTATCATTTGCCCAGAGCAGGGGAATCGAGAACCGGAGGACATTGATTTATGATAAGGGGGGAACATTTAATAGGAACCTGAAGGGGTAACTTTTTCACACACATGTATGGAACGAGCTGCCGGAGGATGTAGTTGAGGCAGATACTATTGCAACATTTCAATGGTGTGTGGATAGGACAGGTGTAGGGAAATATGGGCCAAACGCAGGCAGGTGGTACTAGTGTAGATGGGACATGTTGGCCAATGTGGGCAAGTTGGGCCTGTTTCCATGCTGTAAGACTTTATAGAAAACATAGAAGCATCATGTGCTGAGTGACTCACTGAAGCTTGGTGCCACCAATGCAAATGCTCTGTGGGGAATGACTCCAGTCTGGGATCCTTCAATCACTGGACATTGAAGAGCTGAGTCCAGAGGGGACACCCATCAAACTACAGAATAGGTATCACCTCAAAGGTTCATATGAGTGGCAATGGTGCTATCTACAAAGAAAATGCATCAACTATAATATACAGTGGCTTGCAAAAGTATTCATACCTCTTGAACTTTTCCACATTTTGTCACGTTACAACCACAAACGTAAATGTATTTTATTGGGATTTTATGTGATAGACCAACACAAAGTGGCGCATAATTGTGAAGTGGAAGGAAAATGATACATGGTTTTCAATTTTTTTTACAAATAAAAAACTGAAAAGTGTGGCGTGCAAAAGTATTCAGCCCCCTTTACTCTGATACCCCTAAATAAAATCCAGTGCAACCAATTGCCTTCAGAAGTCACCTAATTAGTAAATAGAGTCCACTTGTGTGTAATCTAATCTCAGTATAAATACAGCTGTTCTGTGAAGGCCTCAGACATTTGTTAGAGAACATTAGTGAACAAACAGCATCATGAAGCCCAAGGAACACAGCAGACAGGTCAGGGATAAAGTTGTGGAGAAGTTGAAAGCAGGGTTAGGTTATAAAAAATATCCCAAGCTTTGAACATCTCACGGAGCACTGTTCAATCCATCATCCGAAAATGGAAAGAGTATGGCACAACTACAAACCTACCAAGACATGGCCATCCACCAAAATGTCAGGCCGGGCAAGGAGAGCATTGATCAGAGAAGCAGCCAAGGTAACTCTGGAGGAGCTGCAGAGATCCACAGCTCAGGTGGGAGAATCTGTCTACAGGACAACTATTAGTCGTGCACTCCACAAATCGGGCTTTTATGGAAGAGTGGCAAGAAGAAAGCCATTGTTGAAAAAAAGCCATAAGAAGTCCCGTTTGCAGTTTGCCACAAGCCATGTGGGGGACACAGCAAACATGTGGAGGAAGGTGCTCTGGTCAGATGAGACCAAAATTGAAGTTTTTGGCCTAAATGCAAAACGCTATGTGTGGCGGAAAACTAACACTGCACATCACCCTGAACACACCATCCCCACTGTGAAACATGGTGGTGGCAGCATCATGCTGTGGGGATGCTTTTCTTCAGCAGGGACAGGGAAGCTGGTCAGAGTTGATGGGAAGATGGATGGAGCCAAATACAGGGCAATCTTGGAAGAAAACCTGTTAGAGTCTGCAAAAGACTTGAGACTGGGGCGGAGGTTCACCTTCCAGCAGGACAACGACCCTAAACATACAGCCAGAGCTACAATGGAATGGTTTAGATCAAAGCATATTCATGTGGTAGAATGGCCCAGTCAAAGTCCAGACCTAAATCCAATTGAGAATCTCTGGCAAGACTTGAAAATTGCTGTTGACAGACGCTCTCCATCCAATCTGACTGAGCTTGAGCTATTTTGCAAAGAAGAATGGGCAAACATTTCAGCCTCTAGATGTGCAAAGCTGGTAGAGACATACCCCAAAAGACTTGCAGCTGTAATTGCAGCGAAAGGTGGTTCTACAAAGTATTGGCTCAGGGGGGCTGAATACTTTTGCACGCCACACTGTTCATTTTTGTATTTGTAAAAAAATGTGAAAACCATGTATCATTTTCCTTCCACTTCACAATTATGCGCCACTTTGTGTTGGTCTATCACATAAAATCCCAATAAAATACATTCACGTTTGTGGTTGTAACGTGACAAAATGTGGAAAAGTTCAAGGGGTATGAAAACATTTGCAAGCCACTGTATGTAATACAGCAATACTGAAAATATAGACTAACCAATATGTAAAATCTAAAGAGCTTTGCACTGTATTCTATTTTTTATCGATTTTTTTTGGTTTGTGAATAAATTTTATGCTTTAAATAAAACTAAACCTATTCCGGTGCAGGGTGAATCAGGTCCGCTCGGGCCATCTGGGTTGCCAGGAATACAAGGAATTCCGGTGAGTACAATCAACAATCCGTCGTGTGTGTGTGTGTGTGTGCACGCATGTGTGTGTGTGTGTGTGTGTGTGTGCACGCATGTGTGTGTGTGTGTGCGCGTGCGAGCAAACGTGCATGTCGAGCTTGGTCAATATCCTCACATTGCTTCCCGTTATTTTCCAGGGTAATCATGGCGTTCCCGGAACAAAGGTCAGAAACTAACCGACTTTTCAAAAACTTTCCAAAAGTTGAACTTGGTGTGCCTATCCTGTCAGCGTGATCTTATGCCATCCCACAGTCCCAGTCTCCATCTTTATCGGAAGTTATTTCGCCCGTTCTCATCGATCATCCCCACCTCCCCACCACCACCCCACCATGCCTCCATCCCAGCAGCCTGCATTTGATTCCCCCCTCAGCTGTTGGCTTCTTCCAGTAACCTGTGCCGATCCAAACCGTCAGACTCCCCATTGCTTCACATTTACCCTGAGTGGATAAGTTCATAAGTTCTTAGAGCAAAATTAGGCCATCCGGCCCATCGTCTATTCCTGCATTCAATCATGGCTGATCTACCTTCCCCTCCCATCCCTGTGCTCCTGCCTTCACCCCATAATCTCTGACACCCTTACTAATCCAGAATCTGTCAATCTGCGCCTTAAAAATATCCGTTGACAGTTTCTGCATCCGCCTGTGGTAATGAGTTCCACAGATTCAGCACCTTCTGACTAAAGAAATTCCTCCTCATCTCCTTTCTAAAGGTACATCCTTTTATTCTGAGGCTATGACCTATGGCCCTAGACACTCCCACTAGTGGAAACATCCTCTCCACGTCCACTCTATCCAGGCCTTTCCATATTCGGTAAGTTTCATTGAGGATCCCCCATCCTTCTAAGCTCCAGCGAGTACAGGCCCAATTCCTTCAAACGCTCATCATATGTTAACCCAATCATTCCTGGGATAGTTCTCGTAAACCTCCTCTGGACACTCCCTCAATGCCAGCACATCCTTCCTCCGATATGGGGCCCAAAACTGCTCACAATATTCCAAATGCAGCCTGATCCACGCCTTATAGAGCCTCAGCATTACGTCTCTGGATGTTACATAGAGGTGCATCAAATGGCCATTCCTGGCCCCTCTATTCTGCATCAGTGTTCCTCCTCCAGCCTTCCTCCACCACACCTCTCTTTCTGTCTCCTACTCATGACTATCCAACAATTTAAATCTCTGTGCTGGGAATTCTGGCCACACCCCGGCCAGGATATTCTGGAAGAATCACATATGCAGGTGAAAACCCAGTTCCAAGTAAGTACCAAATGTCTTGAGGTTGCTGGGACTTTCTGATTTAGGATCGGTCAACCAATAATATAACAATATAACAACAGATTCTCAGCCTCACTAACCCTCAGGTTCACAGCTCAGCGTGGGCAGAACAACAAATAAATGAATGCAATGATCAACCATGGTGTGTGGGCTTCACAGGGCAGAGGATGGGGTTCTGGCTGCAGACAGGGCTTTGAACTGAACCCACAGAGGGTGTTGGACAGCCCTCTGGTGATGAGTGCCGCTGATAATGTGACACTGCAGACTAGCACACCCAAGCCTCAAATATGTTGAGTGAACATAACAACATAGACATAGAAATTAGGTGCAGGAGTAGGCCATTCGGCCCTTCGAGCCTGCACCGCCATTCAATATGATCATGGCTGATCATCCAACTCAGTATCCCGTACCTGCCTTCTCTCCATACCCTCTGATCCTCTTGGCCACAAGGGCCACATCTAACTCCCTCTTAAATATAGCCAATGAACTGGCCTCAACTACCCTCTGTGGCAGAGAGTTCCAGAGATTCACCACTCTCTGTGTGAAAAAAGTTCTCTGTGTGAACATGTCCTGAGTGATCTTATAGAGGTGTATAAAATCCTGAGAGGAATAGATTGTGCAGACACACAGTGTCTTTTGCCCAGAGCAGGGGAATCAAGAACAAGAGGACAGAGATATATGGTGATGGGGGGAAAGATTTAATTGGAACCTGAAGGGTAACTTTTTCACACAGAGGGTGGTAGATGTATGGAACGAGCTGCCGGAGGAGGTAGTTGAAGCAGGTACTATTGCAACGTTTAAGAAACATTTTAATTGTATATGGATAGGAGAGGTGTTAGGAGATATGGGCCAAACGCAGGCAGGTGGTACTAGTGTAGATGGGACATGTTGCCCAATGTGGGCAAGTTGGGCCTGTTTCCACGCTGTAAGACTATAGAAAACATGGAAACATAGAAAAATAGTGCAGGAGTAAGCCATTCATTTCTGTTCAGACCATTCAATATGATCATGGTTGATCATCTAAAATCAGTATCCTGTTCCTGATGTTTCCACATATCCCTTGATTCCTTTAGCCCTAAGAGCTAATTCTAACCCCCGCTTGGAAACATCCAGTGAATTGGCCTCCACTGCCTTCTGTGGCAGGGAATTCCACAGATTCATGACTCTCTGGGTGAAAATTTTTTTCCTCATCTCATTCTTAAATGGCCTACCCCTTATTCTTAAACTGTTGACCCCTGCCTCTGGATTCCCCCAACATCGGGAACATTGTAAATAACTGGCTTCCCACCACCGAGCCTTGCGGCACCCCATTAGTCACTGTCTGCCATTCTGAAAAGGACCCATTAGTTCCTACTCTTTGCCAACCAGTTCTATATCCATGTCAATATCCTACCCCCCAATACAATGTAATCTAATTTTGCACACTGCGTGGGACCTTGTCAAAGGCTTTTTCAAAGTCCAGATACACCACATCCACTGGCTCTCCCTTATCCATTCTACTTGTTATTATGACTCTAACATCACAGAGCCACTCACAAAATGCTGGAGCAACTTGGAAAGTCAGACAGCATCTGTGGACTGAATTTAGAGACAGACTATGAAGAAAGGTACCATCCCGAAATGTCGCCTGTCCATTCTCTCCACAGCTGCTGTCTGACTTATTAGGTTACTCTGGCACTGTGTTTTGCTCAGAATTCCAGCTTCTCTATCCCAAGATAATAGCCTCGGCTTCTCCATCCTCACACAGTATAGTCCCCTCATCCTGTAATCCCTGCTGCGATTCCTCTCCAAGTCCAGGACAGTCAGGCTTTTGGTTTGGGTCTAGGTGAGGAGATGTACACAGTAGGGACCCTAGGATTGGTTTGTTGACCCTCTGATGGTTTGTCTTCATACAGGGAGACCCAGGAGAGGTGATTGGTTATCCAATATTGAAGGGTGACCCAGGACTTCCAGGACATCCGGGAAAAATGGTGAGTTTTGGATTTCACTCGTGCCCTGCCGCTCCATGCCCAGTGTCTCTGTGTCTCCCCCTGAACCAATGTCTCTTTGATTGCAGGGCATCCCTGGTCAGCCGGGGCCTATCGGGCCTGCAGGACCCATTGGCTATCCAGGACCCATGGTAAGTCCTGTCCTAATCTCGCACTTAAACTGGTCTGCAATTAGACTCGAGCTGGAGGATTATGTTTTGAGCAGGTGGGTCGATCCAGAAGGTGTATTGAAAGGTAGCAGGTAACCAAAGCTGGTGCAGGATCTGGAGAACTGCAGGTTTAGAGAGGCCCACCTCAGTGGCACTCTGCAGGTGGTGCATCCTCAGAGGCCTGGGGTGTCTCTCCCCATGGACTGCGGAATCGAGTGGGAACTAATTTCAGAGTGATGTCCAATTAGCATGGCTCTCAATGAGGGACATTGACCCGAACCATTGTCTCCACAGATGCAGCCTGACCCACCAAGTATTTCTAGCACCTTAATTTGCTTCATATTCCAGCACCTGCAGTCACTCAGCCATTATTCCTCATGTTCAACACAGGGTCTAAAGGCTCATCTCCAAGGAGTGGACACTGGGCTTTCATCTCAAGCTCCGAACTTACTCAATCAAGTTATTTTATGGTCAGGAATTCCTAGATCTGGTCATTCTAGAAGATGGATCTTTGCTCCATATTTTACTTCATTGTCCAACGATGAGGCAGTGTGGATGATCTGGCACCAACTTGCTGCTTGAACCATGGGCAATGAAGAGCCCGCTATCCCTCTTCCTTCCGTTCTCTCACGGCAAACAGCCTCTCCTCAAAGCATGTACCCGAGATAAGGAATCTATCATGTGTGGAGGCATGGGGGTAAAGCCAGGCTCGATTTTTCTCATCATTTAGGTTGTTGCAGGTGGGACATGGAAATGCAGTAGCTAATCCGTGCTCAGCACAGAACTGATAATCTTGTACAGTGATACTGCTTCAATGTCACACCTCTCTGGGGAACTCCCTGCTTGTGTCTGAGGATCCTTTTGCTTCCAGCCCACGCCTGGACATAGTGTGGGGCGGTGATGGGCAATAATAGCCCAGAGAGGATTGGGACTGGAAGCCACTGTACTGTGTAATTTAGCTGAAGGTAACCCAAGAGTTGTGAGCATGCTTCTCCCAACCTCTCTCTCTGCGCCTTCCTAAAAATGCTTCCTCTCAACCTTGCCCTGTGTTGTGCCATGATGTCAATTGCTGACTGCATTTGGTGTAGGTGTGGTGTGGACAGATGCATCCTGTGCTCTTTGCCCTCTATTCTATGGCCCTCATTTCATCTGTCACCCTCACTCTTTCCCTCTCCCTCCATCCCTGCTTCCCTCGCTCTGGCTAAAATCTACTTCTTTGTGCAGGTTTGTGTTTGCATTCCTTTCATTGCCGAGGGCAAGAGTTTTGTTGAAAACGTGCCTGGGAGTTGCCTTCTGATGATTTACTCAGCGAAGAAGAACATTCATTGTTGACCTTATCTGCTTATTTTGTCATTCCAGGGCCCCCCAGGAATCCCAGGACTCCCTGGACCAAAGGTAACCGCTACCATCCTGCAGCAGGATTAATGTTTGTGACTTTGCTGCCAGCCACTGGAATGACTCTTCTCTCTGTTTTTGTCAACAGGGCAACATGGGAGTGCATTTTCATGGACAGAAGGGTGACAAGGTGAGATCAGTTTACAAATAGGTTGATCCGTTCGATGGCCACTGACCAGTCTCCATACTGTTACACGCGTAGTCCATGAAGATATTTCCTATTCAACTTTATCTAGATGTAATTGTCTTGTAAATAAAATTAAATGATAGATTATTCTAATGTTGGTTTGAGAGTTTAATGTCGCTGTTGTGTCAGCGAGGATAGTCAGAGTGATATTCCTGTATGTAAACAATTGGTTGTAACGGCTGGGCTACAGTCACTGCTCACCAATGGTACGATGTAGCAAATATGTCCGAAACTTTTTGCCACACTGTTCTTCCCCTATGCCATGAGCGATGTGGGTGAAGCTGCCACTCTCTTCCCATCTCTTTCTACTCTGAGCCAAGTTCACTTAGCAAGTTAGAGGAGTAGAATTAGACCATTCGGCCCATCAAATCTACTCCACCATTCAACCATGGCCGATCCCTGCCTCCTAATCCCATTTCCTGGAATGGAATTTCTGGAATTCTCTGCCACAGAAGGTAGTTGAGGCCAGTTCTATTGGCTATATTTAAGAGGGAGTTAGATGTGGCCCTTGTGGCTAAAGGGATCAGGGGGTATGGAGAGAAGGCAGGTACAGGATACTGAGTTGGACGATCAGCCATGATCATATTGAATGGCGGTGCAGGCTCCAAGGGCCGAATGGCCTACTCCTGCGCCTATTTTCTATGTTTCCTGCCTTCTCCCCATAACTCTTGACACATATTCTAATCAAGAATTTGTCTATCTCTGCCTTAAAAATTTCCACTGACGGCCTGCACAGCCCTCTGTGACAATGAGTTCCACAGATTAACTACCCTCGGTCTAAAGAAGTTCCTCCTCATCTCTTTTCTCGAAGAGCACCCTTTAATTACTATGACCTCTGGTCTGAGACTCTCCCACCAGTGCAAACATCCTTTCCACATCCACTCTATCTATGTCTTTCATTATTCTGTAAGATTCAATGAGGTCCCCCCTTTATCTTCTAAACTCCAGAAATTAGAAGCCCAGTGCTGTCAAACGCTCATCATGTGCTAACCCAGTCATTCCTGGATCATTCTTGTAAACCTCCTCTGGACCCTCTCTAGAGCCAGCACATCCTTCCTCAGAAATGGGGTCCAAATTTGCTCACAGTACTTCAAATGCGGCCTGACCAGTGCCTTATAGAGCCAGGTGAGCAAGTCGGGCAGGGAGGGAAAAGCATTGTGTGGGACACCAGGGGGATTTATTTATTAGTTGCCCTCCACGAACAGCCGAGATCAAAATGGAGAGCGTTGGAGTTTATAGTTAAGCATTTCATTTATTCCTATCTGTTTTTTGATAAATGCTTAGGTAAATTTGTTGCTGTAATGAAGTCTCGAGTCTCATTCTCGAAGTGGGCTATGATCACGCTAGAGGGAAGGGTACATACAGCTCTCGCTGGAAACCCGGAGTCGTTGGTCCAGCAATTAGTACCCGAAGGAGGGGGGCTGGGGAGGGAGGGGAGGTGATGGGCAGGGATTGACACAGGAAGGGCAGATGGATTGGAGAGATGTGTAGGAAGGAACTGCAGATAGAAACATAGAAACATAGAAAATAGGTGCAAGAGTAGGCCATTCGGCCCTTCGAGCCTGCACCGCCATTCAATATGATCATGGCTGATCATCCAACTCAGTATCCTGTACCTGCCTTCTCTCCATACCCCCTGATCCCTTTAGCCACAAGGGCCACATCCAACTCCCTCTTAAATATAGCCAATGAACTGGCCTCAACTACCTTATGTGGCAGAGGGTTCAAGAGATTCACCACTCTATGTGTGAAAAATGTTCTTCTCATCTCGGTCCTAAAGGATTTCCCCTCTATCCTTAAGCTGTGACCCCTTGTCCTGGACTTCCCCAACATCGGGAACAATCTTCCTGCATCTACCCTGTCCAACCCCTTAAGAATTTTGTAAGTTTCTATAAGATCCCCCCTCAATCTCCTAAATTCTAGCGAGTACAAGCCGATGCTGGTTTACACTGAAGATAGACAGAAAGTGCTGGAGTAACTCAGCGGGACAGGCAGCATCTCTGGAGAGAAGGAATGGGTAACGTTTCTGGTCAAGTCCAGTCTTCAGACTGGGATGCTGCCTGTCCCGCTGAGTTACTCCACGCCAACATTTTGTGCCCATCTGGGATGGGAAGATGTTGAATGACTAGAAGGGGAAAGGGGAGGAGACAAGAGAGGAGAGGGAGTGGAGGGAACAAATGAAAGGGAGGAAAGGGTGGGGAAGGAGAGTGGTGGATCAGCAGGAGGGAAGAGGGGTGGGGAGAGAAGGGCTGCAAAGTTACCATTAAGAGTGGCTGATGGATGGTACGGTTGGGTTGGGTTACGTCAGAAGCACTCAGGGGTCCTAACAAATGTTGTTATTTCACAGGGTGAGCCGGGGGTTCAAGGGCCTGCACAACCTTATACTCCTGAATCGCAAGAAGGAGGAAAAGAAACAACTTTGCAGAGAGGAGATAAGGTTCGACCATTTTGCTGCTTTCTTTCAGGAATGTTTAAACCCAGATCAGATTGTCTGCATATCTGGAAGGCAACCAGTGGTGTGGAGGGGAAATGTTTGCTGAGATGTAAGCCACTTCTCTCAGGTGCCCCATGCCCAGCCCATCCAAGTCAAGTCAAGTCAAGTTTATTTGTCACATACACATACGAGATGTGCAGTGAAATGAAAGTGGCAATGCTCGTGGAACAACAAAACAACCAAACAAATTATAAACACAGTCATAACACACATATTATTTTACATAATAAATAATAGAAGGAAAAACGTTCTGTACAGTTAGTCCCTGGTGAGAAAGGCGTTTACAGTCCGAATTGCCTCTGGGAAGAAACTCCTTCTCAACTGTATCCAGTTACCGATACAACGGCCCACCATGCTGCAACAGC
The DNA here is from genome assembly GCF_028641065.1 of Leucoraja erinaceus. NCBI lineage: Eukaryota > Metazoa > Chordata > Chondrichthyes > Rajiformes > Rajidae > Leucoraja > Leucoraja erinaceus. The sequence continues at coordinate 12,313,794 of NC_073382.1, forward strand.
AGTAGTGCATGCACGGTGTAAGCACTTACGCATGCGATGAGTGAGGTTTCCATGGGAGAAGCCTAGCAGTCGGCCAGTCACTTTATCATGCTCCACTGACTCAACTGGCCGCGACCCGACCTTTGGCCTCCAATGGACCGAAGAATTCGCACCAATTAGACTCACTAGCAAAATCGGATCTAGTGATTGGCAGAGTAAGACCTGGTTTAAAGATGTGAGAACTAATAATGTCCCTTTGCTTCAAAACTTCACCAATCCATGTTCCCCAGGGATGCTGCCTGACCCGCTGAGTTACTCCAGCATTTTGTGTCTTCCCTGGGTAAACCAGCATCTGCTGTTCCTTGTTTCGACACAGAATACAATACAATACAATATTTATTGTCATTTGAACCTCAGTGAGGCTCAAACGAAACTCTGTTTCTACAGCCATACAAACAAAAAATGATTCCTACTGGACACATAACCAATTTAATTCGCACAAGCATCCATCACAGTGAACCTCCTCCTCACTGTGATAGAAGCAAAGTCTTTTCTCTCCCCTGCTCTCCATTTTTCTCCCGATGTTGAAGCCACAGGCGGGCGATGGTAAGTCCCACGGCCATTTTAGGCTGCGCTGGGCGATGTACGGCCCCGCTCCAGGCCCAAAAGTCTCAAGGTTGGAGCCCCCGGCAAGCGTTCGAATGCCCGCGCCACATGTTGTCACCGTCTTCATAAGGAAATGTGTGGAGGATTGTGTTCCCATGAAAACTATCCGAGTGTTCCCCAAGCAGAAGCATTGGATGAACCAGGAAGCAGCATTCTACTGAGGACCAGGTCTTGGGCATTCAAGTCTGGCGATGCAGAGTTAGACAAGAATCCAGATATGACCTGGTTAACGCCATCAAAGAAAAAGGCTAAAAGAAACTGTTGCTCTAAACTATACGATGTATGATATTTGGCAGCTGTGGCAAGGCTTGTCCACCATCGCTTCCCATAACGCTTCCTTAACACAGAAACATAGAAACTATTTTCTAAGTTTCTATGTTAAGGTGACACCAGGAGCCAGCGCGAGTGACAGTAAAGGGCCTGTCCCACTTGGCGAATGTTTCGGCGACTGCCGGCGTCATATCATGTGTCGCCAAAAGATTTTGAACATTTCAAAATCCACCGGCGACACTTGAAAAAAACACCGCGCGGCATATGTCATCACGCCGCAACATTCTCGGTCACCTGATACGTCAGTCAATGATGCCGGCAGTCGCCGAAAAAATCGCTGTGGGACAGGCCGTTAAAGCATCACTCCCAGACGAGTCAATGTATGCTTTGATAAGGAGAACGCTGGTGTGCCACACTGCCCCCCGGTGTAATTACAATCCCAGTCACTGAACTTTTTTTGTTGTTTTATTATTGTTTACAGAGTATTGTGTTGACATATCTGTTGTGCTGCTGCAAGTAGGTATTTCATTGTTCCGTTTCAGGACATAGTACAATAAGACACTCTTGCCTCTCGATTACAAATCCATAGGTTGTAGTGGCAATAAGCACTTTCTCAGAGATATTAATTGGCTCCTCCCATTGATTTTCTTTCAGGGAGAGAAAGGTGAGAAAGGCAATGATGGCCTCAAAGGTTTACCCGGAAACCAAGTAAGTGTTCTTATCGTATACCTCCACTAACCTGCACTAACAGCATCCTGTGGACATGAGCCCTTCAAATTTACTTGTACTTGTCGATGCTTTGTGCATCCATGTTAGCATGTTAAGGGCCTGTCCCACGAACATGCGACCTGCATGCGGCAAGCGCGACCAAACCGGAAGCGGAGGCCGCGCGGAGGTCGAGTGATCCCCGTACAGGGCCGATCCCACCAGCATGCGCCTGCATGCGGCAAGCGTGACCAAACCGGAAGCGGGGGCCACGCGGAGGTCGAGTGACTGACGTGAAGTTTGAGCAAAGCCCGCGGGAAGTTCGCGCGTGGCGTATGGCGTCAAGACGTTGCGCACGCCCGTCGAGGCGGTGCTTACGGCGTTGAGTTTTCGCGGAATTTTTGAACAGTCAGTTTTTCGGAGCCCTGCGCGATGTCGGGACCAACTCCATACGGCTCCGGCGATCAAAGTGGGACCGGCCACGCGAGGCCGTACGGCTCAAGCGACCATGCTTGTGGGACAGGCCCTTTAATCACTTCATGTGGGAGTTTCCTGAGCAAACATTCTGGCTGCATTCAATACGTGGCTTCACTGAACAGCACAGCAAGGGCCAGTACAGGAGTCCGCAACCCTCCTGCCACAACTAGAGAGCAGTCCTGAACTAGTACATTAGTTCCATCCTACACACTAGAGACAATTTATAGAGGCCAATTAACGTACACACCCGCACGTCTTTAGAATGTGTGTGGAAACTGGAGCAGGATCGAAGCCAGTCTCTGGCGATGTCTCTGGCGATGTGTGGCAGCCACTCTACTGCTGCATCACTGTGACGCCCTCACTGCCCATCACATTTGGGATGGTGAATTCAGTAATCTTGCACCACAGCAGGTGTGGGCACACTGAAGCTGCTTGGTCATGTTTCCCGATGGACAAGTAGGGTGGTTTGGTCACAGGCTGTTCTCGTGCTGTTCCTCCAATTTCCGGTGCTGCTCCCTCTGGCCATGAAGGAAACCCAGGACCGAGAGGTCGGATACGGAATGGGAGGGGGAGTTGAAGTGCTGAACCACCGGGAGGTCAGGTTGGTTGAGGATGGTTAATGCGGCAAGCCTCCGCTTGGTCTCACCGATGTAGATCAGCTGACATCTAGAGCAGCGGATGAAATAGACGAGGTTGGAGGAGATGCAGGTGAACCTCTGTCGCACCTGGAACGACTGCTTGGGTCCTTGAATGGAGTCGAGGGGGGAGGTAAAGCGACAAGTGTAGCATCTCTTGGTACACAAAAATGCTGGAGAAGCTCAGCGGGTGCAGCATGGAAACTCAGGATGGAAACTGGCTTCTGCTGACAAGTTACTGTGGTGAGCTAGCCATTGTAACCAAGCAAGAGGTCAGTCAATGGCAAGAGGATTTACAAGAGGATTTACAATAGCAAGAGGATTTACACACTGAAACTGGACAGAAAGAGGGAAGTTTCTAGGAGAGTGATGAATGTCTGATGTTATTATTAAATTAATTATGTTATTAAAAGGCTGATGGTTTAAACTCCCACAGGGACATTCGTATGTCGGGATGAAGGGGAATAAAGGAGAGATGGGTGAGCCAGGGAAACGGGTGAGTTCAATGCTGAATGCTTTCCTTCTTATTAATTTATTCCTGGAATCTGGGTGTTGTCATCACGATAGGCGCTCAGTCACAGACGTATACAGGAGGGAAACAGGGTCTTCAGCCCTACTCGTCCCACTCTCTTGCACCTGGGCACCGATCCTTGCAAACATTTCTAATCCATTTACCCGTCCAAGAGTCTTTTAAATGTTGTAATTTACTCCGGCAGACGTTACAAGGCCTTCTACGCCCGCACCTCCAGACTCAGGAACAGCTTCATTCCCAGAGCTATAGCGGCTCTGAACCGGCCCTGCTGAGAGCCCCCCACTCCCATGGACTGTCTCCCTCAGATGGTCACGTCGCACAGACACATCTGCACTTTAGTCTGTTTTGACTGTTTTACTGTTTTAATGTTCTTTTTACAAACCATGTTCTCAGGGTATCTAAATCTAAATGTTATTAGTTATTTAAGTTATGACATGGATGGAAGCTGCATACCAAATCTCGTTGTACTTATGTGCAATGACAAAAAAATATATTATTATTATTATTATTATTAATTGTAACTGCCCCTACCACTTCCTCTGGTAGCTTGAATCATGCATATACCACCCTCTGTGTGAAAACGTTTCCCCTCAGGTCCGTTTTAAAATGTTTCCCCTCTCACCCTCTGCCCTACCCTGGGGAGAAGACTGACGTTTCACAAAAAAAACACAAGGACAGTGTGTGTCAAGGATTTCCTGCTCCTGCACACCATATAACCATATAACCATATAACAATAACAATTACAGCACGGAAACAGGCCATCTCGGCCCTACAAGTCCGTGCCGAACAAATTTTTTTTCCCCTTAGTCCCACCTGCCTGCACTCATACCATAACCCTCCATTCCCTTCTCATCCATATGCCTACCCAATTTATTTTTAAATGATACCAATGAACCTGCCTCCACCACTTCCACTGGAAGCTCATTCCACACCGCTACCACTCTCTGAGTAAAGAAGTACCCCCTCATATTACCCCTAAACTTCTGTCCCTTAATTCTGAAGTCATGTCCTCTTGTTTGAATCTTCCCTATTCTCAAAGGGAAAAGCTTGTCCACATCAACTCTGTCTATCCCTCTCATCATTTTAAAGACCTCTATCAGGTCCCCCCTTAACCTTCTGCGCTCCAGAGAATAAAGACCTAACTTATTCAACCTATCTCTGTAACTTAGTTGTTGAAACCCAGGCAACATTCTAGTAAATCTCCTCTGTACTCTCTCTATTTTGTTGACATCCTTCCTATAATTGGGCGTCCAAAATTGTACACCATACTCCAGATTTGGTCTCACCAATGCCGTGTACAATTTTGACATTACATCCCAGCTTCTATACTCAATGCTCTGATTTATAAAGGCTAGCATACCAAAAGCTTTCTTTACCACCCTATCTATATGAGATTCAACCTTCAAGGAACTATGCACGGTTATACCCAGATCCCTCTGTTCAACTGTATTCTTCAATTCCCTACCATTTACCATGTACGTCTTATTTTGATTTGTCCTGCCAAGATGTAGCACCTCACATTTATAAGCATTAAACTCCATCTGCCATCTTTCAGCCCATTCTTCCAAATGGCCTAAATCACTCTGTAGACTTTGGAAATCCTCTTCATTATCCACAACACCCCCTATCTTGGTATCATCTGCATACTTACTAATCCATCTATTTCACCTTATCTATTCACCTCATGATTTTATAAGATCACCCTCAGCCTCCTGCACTCCAGGAAAAAAAGACCCAGCCTATCCAGCCTCTCCTTGTAGCTCCAACCCTCCCAACCCTATGATGACCTGGTTTTTACAACCTTTTTCCAGTTTAAAGACACCCTTGCTATAGTACCAGAGATATTAGTAGTAAGCACAAGGTAGTGATTGTGGGAGATTTTAACTTTCCACACAGACTGGGAAACACATTCTGTAAATGGGCTGGATGGTTTGGAGTTTGTAAAATGTGTGCAGGATAGTTTTTTGCAGCAATACATAGAGGTACCTACTAGAGGAGGGGCAGTGCTGGACCTCCTGTTAGGAAATGAGACGGGACAGGTGGCGGAGGTATGCGTTGGGGAGCACTTCGGGTCCAGTGATCACAATACCATTAGTTTCAATATAATTATGGAGAGGGTCATAACTGGACCTAGGGTTGAGATTTTTGATTGTAGAAAGGCTAACTTTGATGAGATGCGAGATGATTTAAAAGGAGTGAACTGGGACATTTTGTTTTATGGGAAAGATGTAGAAGAGAAATGGAGGACATTTAAAGGGGAAATTTTAAGAGTACAGAATCTCTATGTTCCTGTTCGGTTGAAAGGAAACAGTAAAAATTGGAAAGAGCCATGGTTTTCAAGGGAAATTGGACATCTTGTTCGGAAAAAGAGGGAGATCTACAATAATTATAGGCAGCATGAAGTAAATGAGGTGCTTGAGGAGTATAAGGAATGTAAAAAGAATCTCAAGAAAGAAATTAGAAAAGCTAAAAGAAGATATGAGGTTGCTTTGGCAAGTAAGGTGAAAGTCAATCCAAAGGGTTTCTACAGCTATATTAATAGCAAAAGGATAACGAGGGATAAAATTGGTCCATTGGAGAGACAGAGTGGGCAGCTATCTGCAGAGCCAAAAGAGATGGGGGAGATATTGAACAATTTTTTTTCTTCGGTATTCACCAAGGAGAAGGATATTGAATTATGTGAGGTAAAGGAAACTAGTAGAGTAGCTATGGATACTATGAGATTCAAAGTAAAAGAAGTACTGACACTTTTGAAAAATATAAAAGTGGATAAGTCTCCAGGTCCTGACAGGATATTCCCTAGGACATTGAGGGAAGTTAGTGTAGAAATAGCCGGGGCTATGACAGAAATATTTCAAATGTCATTAGAAACGGGAATAGTCCCCGAGGATTGGCGTACTGCGCATGTTGTTCCATTGTTTAAAAAGGGTTCTAAGAGTAAACCTAGCAATTATAGACCTGTTAGTTTGACTTCAGTGGTGGGCAAATGAATGGAAAAGATACTTAGGGATAATATATATAAGCATCTGGATAAACAGGGTCTGATTAGGAACAGTCAACATGGATTTGTGCCTGGAAGGTCATGTTTGACTAATCTTCTTGAATTTTTTGAAGAGGTTACTAGGGATATTGACGAGGGTAAAGCAGTTGATGTTGTCTATATGGACTTTAGTAAGGCCTTTGACAAGGTTCCTCATGGAAGGTTGATTAAGAAGGTTCAACTGTTGGGTATAAATGCAGGAATAGCAAGATGGATTCAACAGTGGCTGAATGGGAGAAGCCAGAGGGTAATGGTGGATGGCTGTTTATCGGGTTGGAGGCAGGTGACTAGTGGGGTGCCTCAGGGATCTGTGTTGGGTCCTTTGTTGTTTGTTATGTACATCAATGATCTGGATGAACATGTGGTAAATTGGATTAGTAAGTATGCAGATGATACCAAGATAGGGAGTGTTGTGGATAATGAAGAGGGTTTCCAAAGTCTACACAGTGATTTAGGCCAATTGGAAAAATGGGCTGAAAGATGGCAGATGGAATTTAATGCTGATAAATGTGAGGTGCTACACCTTGGCAGGACAAATGAAAATAGGACGTACATGGTAAATGGTAGGGCATTGAAGAATACAGTTGAACAGAGGGATCTGGGAATAACTGTGCATAGTTCCTTGAAGGTGGAATCTCATATAGATAGGGTGGTAAAGAAAGCTTTTGGTATGCTAGCCTTTATAAATCAGAGCATTGAGTATAGAAGCTGGGATGTAATGTTAAAATTGTACAATGCATTGGTGAGACCAAATCTGGAGTATGGTGTACAATTTTGGTCACCCAATTATAGGAAGGATGTCAACAAAATAGAGAGAGTACAGAGGGGATTTACTAGAATGTTGCCTGGGTTTCAACAACTAAGTTACAGAGATAGGTTGAATAAGTTAGGTCTTTATTCTCTGGAGCGCAGAAGGTTAAGGGGGGACTTGATAGAGGTCTTTAAAATGATGACAGGGATAGACAGAGTTGATGTGGATCATCTTTTCCCTTTGAGAATAGGGAAGATTCAAACAAGAGGACATGACTTCAGAATTAAGGGACAGAAGTTTAGGGGTAACATGAGGGGGAACTTCTTTACTCAGAGAGTGGTAGCTGTGTGGAATGAGCTTCCAGTGGAAGTGGTGGAGGCAGGTTCGCTGGTATCATTTAAAAATAAATTGGATAGGCATATGGATGAGAAGGGAATGGAGGGTTATGGTATGAGTGCAGGCAGGTGGGGCTAAGGGAAAAAAAGTTGTTCGGCATGGACTTGTAGGGCCGAGATGGCCTGTTTCCGTGCTGTAATTGTTATATGGTTATATGGTTATATAGTAGGGTAATATACACATTACTCTAAATGTGGCCTTACCTTCCTTCACTGCCTGCCCCTGGCTACCCAGCGCGGTGATGTCTGCAACTGTGTGAACAGCTGTTCCCTCACTGGGCCACTTCAGTGAGCGTTTAACGTAAATCCCATTGACATGGGACTGGAGTCACACATAAGCCCTTGTGGGAGGGAGGGTGCGATTCAGTCCTGATGGGCATTAGACAACACAGTGAACTGAAGGATAAATGGAAGGCCATCACTGGCAGCTCTGCCCCCCACACAGTCAACACTGATGGAGGTGAGGCATTGTGCTCCAGGGTCAGGTTCAAGAGTTGTGCCGGACTGAAGGACAGGGGTGCTGGCGTTGGGGACGGTGGAGGGGGGGGGGGGGGGGGGGGGTAGGGGAGGGGATGAGGGAGGAAAGGGAGGAGGGTGGAGGGTGGAAGAAGTGAGGGGGAGAGGGTAGGGGGGGAGGGATGGGGGCAGTTGGGGGCAACCTCCCTCCCAATTCTCTGTGAAGTTTCTCCCAGAGTTTCTCCCGGATTGTTGACTATTGCTGGCTGTACAAGAGGCATCCACGCTGGGAGAAGGCTGCAGAGCGCAGAAGTCCCGTACTGAAACAATGTGTTCTCCCCTTTCACAGGGCAAACCCGGCAAGGACGGAGAACCAGGGCTCCCAGGACAAACCGTGAGTGCTCTCTGCACCGGAACTGGATCTAAATGCATAACATCTGTGGTGGACTGTAACACACACCACCTATAACTGTACCTGCCATCCTCACGTTCAGGGACCATCTTTGGCCTGGCCTGTCACCAGTCCCAACTTTGTGAACCCAGAGTTGAGCCTCTCCGCGAGTTAGTTCATCTGACTGCAATGTGGGAGAGTCTCATTCAGCACCAGTGTGTGACAATATGGGGAGACAGTGGTAGTAGGCAGAATGGACAGAATACAACATCACTGCACAGTTATGCAGTGGTGGAGTTGCTGCCTTAGAGACCCGGGTTCGATCCTGACTATGGGCGCTGTTATGTATGGAGTTTGTACGTCCTCCCCGTAATAACCTGGGTTATCCCCGGATTCTCCGGCTTCCTCCCACATTCCAAAGACGCACAGGTTTGTAGGTTAATTGGCTTTGGTTATAAATTGTCCCTCGTGTGTAGGATATGGCTGGTGTACGGGGATCACTGGTCAACACGGACTCAGTGGGCCGAAGGGCCTGTGTCTGAGCTCTAAACTAAACCTGCAACAGCCAGAACAATCCACAGTGGGGACCCGGTGGGGTACAAACAGAAAGGGCACATACAACTGGCCAATATCGACCAACAGCTCAGCACATAATGAGAGATGTGCAAAGCCTTGTTCCCTTCCATTTCACTAGGACTAATTGGAGAATACATTTGCAGAAACTGACAAATGTTTCTTGAAGGTTTATTGTGCATTGGTTGTTAAAGAAGAGCGAGTAAATCATCCTGCGTTCTGTTTGACTTGTAGGGTCCATTCGGTTATCCTGGCGAACCAGGCCTTTATGGGCTGAATGGCACCAAGGTAACGATTAATTCCATGGGTGCTGTTCATCAAATGTTTGTTGGGTGGAAGCAGAGAGTCAGAGGAAATGGAAAGGAGGGAGAAACTGAGGGATGGACGTAAAGGAGGAATGGATATGTGTAGGAAGGGAAGGATGGGTGGGTGGTTAAGGGTGGAGGAGGACGGATGGGAAGGGATGGGAAGGGATGGGAGGGAGAGAAGGATGGATGGATGAGAATGTGGAGAGAAGGATGAATGGGTGGATAGAGGAAGAGAAGGATGGAGTGACATTGAGGGAAGAGAAAGAAGGATCGGCGGGTGGTTGAGCAGAGGGAAGGACAGATGATGGTTGCATGGAAAGAAGAGCGGATGGGTGGATACAGGAGGGAGAGAAGAAACGGTGGGTGGATAGAAGAAGTGAAGAATAGATAGGTAGCTGGAGGGAGGAATGCACAAGAGCGTTTATAGGTAATGTTTACTGCTGTGGAAGTTGGTGGTGTGTTCCAATGGCAGTTTCCTGTTTTGTGCCTTAACATTGATGTAATGTTAGTGCAAACATTGGGAGACTGTTCTATTGTCCAGTCCAGTTCAGTCAGATCAGGACAACATATTGGGAGGACTTTGCTTCCGAGATCTTTGTTTTCATGGGGAATGACAACCAGATGTTCTTTCTGTAGGGAGAGAAAGGCAGTCAAGGACTGAATGGCCCCCCAGGAGCCGTAAGTATCCGACAAGAATGATCACAGTTGGCTCGAGGTTATTGTAAAACGTCACCTAAAATGGTTTGGATTTCCTTTGATCAAACAATAGAATTTTACATGCACAGGAAGGTATTTGATCCATTCAGCTTGAGCCAGCTCAAAGACTACAGTCACACACACACAAACACGCACACGCACATGCACACACACACACACACACACACACACACACACACACACACACACACACACACACACACACACGCACACACACACACACACACACACACACACACACACACACACACAAACACACACACACACACACACACACAAACACACACACACACACACACACACACACACACACACACACACATACCCACACACACACGTGCACACACACACACACACACACACACACACACGGAGCAAGAGAGGGTATCACCCCCTCCATCCTGCTCCACTGTTTAACAAGATCAGCTCCGTAAGCCTCCAGTAACCAATCACCCCCTTACTTAAAAAGAATGATCTCCCTATCCCTGTCCTAAAACTATCCAGTCAGCATCCACCGTCCCTTGAGTGGGTGAGTTCCAAAGACACTTGGTCCTTAAACACGTCGGCAATTCCACCAGTCAAATTGCGGGTGATCAGTCTTGCTATGGCTCCTAACATCACTGCACTAACCCAAAGAAATGACCGTCATCTTATTGGCCCGCAGGGACTCCTTATCAGCTCTCTTTAGCAGCTGTGGTTCAGTTTTTGATTTAAATCGTTTTGTTTGAATTTCACAGCAATTTGCATACATACTATGATAACAGACAGTGACAGTCAAGGTATAATTGTGCAACAGTATGTAAGCGACCTTCAAAGCCCTTAACTGTGGTTCAGTTTTTGACTGAACCCAGAAAGTCTGTTGAATAACTCCCTGATATTCTGTCTGGGAACACATCCCCTGCTCTGCTGTGGTGTAGTCCTGACTTGCTCCATCCTACTCCCCCCCCACTCCCTCCTCACTGGTACCACCCATAAAATACTCATCCCTGTTTTCAGATCCCTCTGGTCTTGCCTTCCTCTCTCCCACTGTGCTCTCACATCCTCTGACCTGCCAAGCCTCTGAGATCTCTCTGCACCATCCCCGGTTTGCATTGCTCCATCATTAGTAGCTGTACCTATGGCTGTCTGGACTCCGAGCACCGGAATTCCCTCCGTACCACTCTCCAGACCCCTTCAATGATCGAGCACGTCCATACGTGGGAGTTAGATCTTGTCCGGCAACGTACTTGCGTATTACTCTGGGCCGTCTTATCAGAGCAAAGGCACTCAATGGACCTTCCTCTTGCAGATCACTGATGAACAAGGAAGGCCTATTCATGGCACGCAAGGAATACAGGGGGTCCAAGGCTACTCCGGAGAGAAAGGTGAACGAGGCTTTTCAGGTGAGCACACGGGACACTTGTTGCCGACTAAATACCACACTCAACATTAGTAGAAACAAACATTCTCAAGATCACTAAAACTCTTCATCCTTCTTCCCTCAATCCAGGCCCTCCGGGAATTATAGGAATACCAGGCCCTCCAGGTAAAGGCTTTTTGTGGCTGAATAGTAATTCGGTAATTGGTTGAGCTTCTTTGGAGCTTTGGTAGAGGCAGAGGATTGCCACAGTCTTCATTCTCCAATTTCACGTCTATCGGAGAAATAGTGTGTCCTTTACCTGGTCAAAAACAGACCACTGACAATAATGGACACACAAGAGACGGCAGATTCTGGAATCTTAAGCAGCACCCCAAAGTGCTACAGGAACTTAAAGGGCCAGATAGCATCAGACAATGCTTTGGGTTTGACCCGTGGAAGGGTCCCGACCCGAAGCATCGTCTGTCCATATCTTCCACGGATGCTGCCTGACCCAATGAGTTCCTGCAGCACTTTGTGTTTTGCCACTTACACCAATGGTTTCAAACTTGTCTCCTTGCCTCTGACCAGACTCTTGGCCACGTTTTCTGGCTGTGGAATGTTGTTTTTGTATTTCCCCAGATATTCCTGCGAGCAAAGTAATACTTTTCTTTAATTTGGACCCAGGTTTGCCCCTGCAAGGTGAGAGAGGCCTGCCGGGATACACTGGTGAACGGGGCCTGAAAGGTGACAAAGGAGAGGCGGGAATATCAAAGCCAGGCTTACCAGGGAACGCCGGCATCAGGGGGTTTCCTGGTGCCCCCGGACCCCCTGGACCTCTAGGTACGTCGATTATTTATTCATTGCCAGTTAACAACAAACCCACCTGTTAATTAGTTAACAACATTAACAACAAACCCACCTGTTAATTAGTTTTGTTTATTGTCACGTGTACCGAGGTACAGTGAACAGCTTTTGTCGCACGCAAACTAGTCAGCGGAAAGACAAAACATGATTATAGCCAAGCAATCCACAGCATACAGATACATGGTAAAGGAAATAACAATCAGTGCAAGATAAAGTCCAATTAGAGATAGTCTGAGGGTCTCCAATGAGGTAGGTAGTAGCTCAGGACCACTCTCTGGTTGGCAATAGGATGTTTCCGTTACCTGATAACAGCTGGGAAGAAACGGTCCCTGAATCTGTATGTGTGCGTTTTCACACTTCCACACCTCTTGCCTGGGGGGAGAGGGGAGAAGATGGAGTGACCTGTCCTTGTGAGACTTGACTCTAGCTTTGTTGCATAGTCACAGTTTATCTTGCGGGAGACAGAATCTGCTCTTGTCTAAATATCAGACATATAGTCGACACAAAAGGTTGCAAATGCTGGAATCTTGAGCAAAGACGAAGGTGCTGGAGAAACTCAGGGGTTCAGGCAGCATGTTGAGGGAATGGGCAGGTGACATTCGAGTTGGGACCATTCAATCCATAGTAGAGTCCTGACCCAAAACATTGTCGGTTTAACAGATAAAATGTGTAGTTCGGCATAAGGCTTGGTGTGTGTTTAGTTTAGTGTTACATGTTCCTTTTTGGTCTTTTCAGTCAGCGGAAAGATTATGCATGATTCCAATTGAGCCATCCTCAGTTTACAGATAATGGGAATAACATTTAGTTCAGGGTAAAGTCCAATAAAGTCAGGTTAAAGGTAGTCCGAGTGTCTTCGAAGAGGTGGACAATATCCCAGGACCGTTCTCTAGTTTTCACACTTCTGTACCTCTTGCCGAATGGGAGAGGGGAGAAGAGGGAGTGGCCGGGGTGAGGCGTCCTTGATCATGCCGGTGGCCTTGCCGAGGCAGCGTGAAGTGTAGATGGAGTCAATGGAAGGGAGGCTGGTTTGTGCGATGGTCTGGGCAGCGTCCACAATATCCTGCAATTTCTTCCAGTCGTGGATGGAGCTGTTCCCGAACCATGCTGTGACTCATCCCAACAAAATGCTTTCTATGTTTTCAAATGTCATTAGAAACGGGAGTAGTGCCGGAGGATTGGCGTACTGCGCATGTTGTTCCATTGTTTAAAAAGGGGTCTAAGAGTAAACCTAGCAATTATAGACCTGTTAGTTTGACGTCAGTGGTGGGCAAATTAATGGAAAGGATACTTAGAGATAATATATATAAGCATCTGGATAAACAGGGTCTGATTAGGAACAGTCAACATGGATTTGTGCCTGGAAGGTCATGTTTGACTAATCTTCTTGAATTCTTTGAAGATGTTACTCGGGAAATTGATGAGGGTAAAGCAGTGGATGTTGTGTATATGGACTTCAGTAAGGCCTTTGACAAGGTTCCTCATGGAAGGTTGGTTAAGAAGGTTCAATGGTTGGGTATTAATGGTGGAGTAGCAAGATGGATTCAACAGTGGCTGAATGGGAGATGCCAGAGAGTAATGGTGGATGGTTGTTTGTCAGGTTGGAGGCCAGTGACGAGTGGGGTGCCACAGGGATCTGTGTTGGGTCCACTGCTGTTTGTCATGTACATCAATGATCTGGATGATGGTGTGGTAAATTGGATTAGTAAGTATGCAGATGATACTAAGATAGGTGGGGTTGCGGGTAATGAAGTAGAGTTTCAAAGTCTACAGAGAGATTTATGCCAGTTGGAAGAGTGGGCTGAAAGATGGCAGATGGAGTTTAATGCTGATAAGTGTGAGGTGCTACATCTTGGCAGGACAAATCAAAATAGGACGTACATGGTAAATGGTAGGGAATTGAAGAATGTAGGTGAACAGAGGTGCACAGTTCCCTGAAAGTGGAATCTCATGTAGATAGGGTGGTAAAGAAAGCTTTTGGTGTGCTGGCCTTTATAAATCAGAGCATTGAGTATAGAAGTTGGGACGTAATGTTAAAATTGTACAAGGCATTGGTGAGGCCAATTCTGGAGTATGGTGTACAATTTTGGTCGCCTAATTATAGGAAGGATGTCAACAAAATAGAGAGAGTACAGAGGAGATTTACTAGAATGTTGCCTGGGTTTCAGCAACTGAGTTACAGAGAAAGGTTGAACAAGTTAGGGCTTTATTCTTTGGAGCGCAGAAGGTTAAGGGGGGACTTTTAAAATGATGAGAGGGATAGACAGAGTTGACGTGGAAAAGCTTTTCCCACTGAGAGTAGGGAAGATTCAAACAAGGGGACATGACTTGAGAATTAAGGGACTGAAGTTTAGGGGTAACATGAGGGGGAACATCTTTACTCAGAGAGTGGTAGCTGTGTGGAATGAGCTTCCAGTGAAGGTGGTGGAGGCAGGTTCGTTTTTATCATTTAAAAATAAATTGGATAGTTATATGGATGGGAAGGGAATGGAGGGTTATGGTCTGAGCGCAGGTATATGGGAATAGGGGAGATTATGTGTTCGGCATGGACTAGAAGGGTCGAGATGGCCTGTTTCCGTGCTGTAATTGTTATATGGTTATATGGTTATGTTGCATCTGTAGAAGTTGGTGAAAGTTGTTGAGAGACATGGCAAACCTCTTCAGCCTTCTTTTATTTTAAATCAAAATCTTTTTAATTTACTATTTGTTACAGAGAGTGTACGAAAAGAATAAATAAAAAACAACTTATGCTAACATGTAACAAGACAACAACAATAAAAGAAAAATGAGATACCAAAAATAACCCCTCCCCAGTCACTGCCAGTGAGCATACGCAAATATCAGCCTGTCACAACAATAATCCACGATAAATGAATGGGTAGACTGTTAAGCTGTTAAACTGTGCTTGATGATCAAGCATTTTCAGCCTTCTAACGAAGGGTGCTTTCTTGATCATTACTTCGATATGGCTGGACCAGGACAAGTTGCTGGTGATATTTACTCCTCGGAACACCTGGCTAGCACCCATGTGACTGTGACATGACTTTGGAGATTAAGATTGTGAAAGCGTGTTTTGCGAAATAAACAGGCCGATATCACCCAACCTTTCCTCACTCGGACCTGAAGGATGGTTGGATGCAGCAAACTGGAATGAGTTCAACGCCAGCAGAAGAAACAGCCTGACCTCCCGGTGGCTCAGCACTTCAACTCCCCCTCCCATTCCCCATCCGACCTCTCTGTCCTGGGTCTCCTCCATGGCCAGAGCGAGCAACACCGGAAATTGGAGGAACAGCACCTCATATTCCGCTTGGGGAGCCTGCATCCTGCGGGCATGAACATTGAATTCTCCCAATTTTATTAACCCTTGCTGTATCCTCCCATCCCTCAGCCCTCGGGCTCCTCCTCCTCCTTTTTCCTTCCTTCTCCCCGCCACCCCCCATCAGTTTGAAGAAGGGTTTCGGCCCGAAACGTTGCCTATTTCCTTCGCTCCATAGATGCTGCTGCACCCGCTGAGTTTCTCCAGCATTTCTGTGTACCTTCGATTTTCCAGCATCTGCAGTTCCTTCTTAAACACGAAGAAACAAAATGGATCATTTGTTTGTGGGATCTTGCTAGGTGTTGATTAGCTGCTTCGCTTCTCACGATGTAACGATTGGTGGCAAAAACGGGAAAGCAGACTATTATCTAAATGGTGGCCGATTGGGAAAGGGGGAGATGCAGCGAGACCTGGGTGTCATGGTACACCAGTCATTGAAGGTAGGCATGCAGGTGCAGCAGGCAGTAAAGAAAGCGAATGGTATGTTAGCTTTCATTGCAAATGGATTTGAGTATAGGAGCAGGGAGGATCTACTGCAGTTGTACAGGGTCTTGGTGAGACCACACCTGGAGTATTGTGTACAGTTTTGGTCTCCAAATCTGAGGAAGGACATTATTGCCATAGAGGGAGTGCAGAGAAGGTACACCAGACTGATTCCTGGGATGTCAGGACTGTCTTATGAAGAAAGACTGGATAGACTTGGTTTATACTCTCTAGAATTTAGGAGATTGAGAGGGGATCTTATAGAAACTTACAAAATTCTTAAGGGTTGGACAGGCTAGATGCAGGAAGATTGCTCCCGATGTTGGGGAAGTCCAGGACAAGGGGTCACAGCTTAAGGATAAGGGGGAAATCCTTTAAAACCGAGGTGAGAAGAACTTTTTTTGACACAGAGAGTGGTGAATCTCTGGAATTCTCTGCCACAGAGGGTAGTTGAGGCCAGTTCATTGGCTATATTTAAGAGGGAGTTAGAGGTGTCCCTTGTGGCCAAGGGGATCAGGGGGTATGGAGAGAAGGCAGGTACAGGATACTGAGTTGGATGATCAGCCATGATCATATTGAATGGCGGTGCAGGCTCGAAGGGCCGAATGGCCTACTCCTGCACCTAATTTCTATGTTTCTATGTTTCTATGTAACGGTGACTGATATCCAGAAAATGCTTCAAGTGCTCAGGGTACTCCTTGGAGTGCGCGAACGTTGAGGAGGTTGGAGTTGAGGAAAGGTGAAGTAGACATGTAAGGCTTTCCTGAAGAGAGGCAGATCTGGGTCCTTGGCTACCGGTGGACACGAGGACAGGAGGAGCAGTCGAACCATGCAAGATGGTGTTCTCTAATCGTAAAACCATTCATTATTTCATTTTGTGTTCTCTCAGTGTCTAACGAAGATTGTACAAGTGTGCCTGGACCAAAGGGTGCTGAGGGATCTCGTGGTTTCCAAGGAGAAACGGGAATGAAAGGTGAGTTGATGTGTGGTTTTCTAGCAAGTTCATAATTTCTAGGAGCAGAATTAGGCCATTCGGACCGTCAAGTCTACTCCGCCATTCAATGATGGCTGACCTATCCTTGCTTTCGCCCCACGACCCCCTGACACCCTCACTAATCAAGAATCTCTCAATCTTCACCTTAAAAATATCCATTGACTTGGCATCCACAGTTGTGTTATGGATGACACAAGGCTGGGAAGGGTGGGTGTGAGGTATACGGGGCAAATGAGGTTCTTTACACCTCGGTTGTCCCATCAGTTCACATGATGTCTTGAAGGATGAGTTTTCAACCACTACACATCTCCTGTTCAAGTTGAATCTCACAACCAAGTTGAAGGCCATTCAGCCCATCAGCCCACATTCTGCTCTCCCGCAGACCTGCACTCCTCTCTTTTTACAGGATTTCTCCCTTTAAAAATTATTTCGCAACCTGCTGCGTTGTGAATGACATCCTCACAACCCCTCCCCCCCTCTGGCTCACTCTGCATGCTCTGATCACTATTGAACAGTTTCACCTTACCTACTCCATGGAAGCCCTTCCCAGTGTTGGATACATCTATTAAATCCCTTCTTAACCTTCTCTTCAGGTGGAACCACTGCCCCTCACAGCACCAGAGACCAGGGTTCGAGCCTGACCCTGGGTGCTGTATGTGTGGAGTTTGCACATTCTACCTGTGGCTACATGGGTTTTCCCCCCCCCCCCCCCCCCCCCCGCCTCCCCACCCGGGTACTCCAGCTACCTCCCACATCACAAAGATGGACAAGTTTTAAGTTAATAGATTATTGTAAATTGCTGCGTGTATGTTGATGTGTAGTAGAATCAGGGGGGGGAGATGAAGGTGATGTGGGCAGAATGAAATGGGATTAGTGTAGATGGCTGCTCGATGGTCAGTGTGGACTCGGTGTGCCAAATGGCCTGTTTCCCCGCTTTATGACTCTGCACTCTGACCCCAACATCTCTGTACTCTCCACTTTACTCCTCCTATCCTTGCGAGGGTTAATTGAAAATATAATGGTTCTTCTTAACGAACCAGCTCTAGTGGGCACAAGGGTCAGAAACTGATACATCTTGGTGGTCCAGGTAGAAAGTAAATATCGTACAGGTTAATGAAACTTTGCTCTTTACCTCAAGAGGGTTGGCAGAGTGGCACAGCAGTAGAGTTGCAATCATCCAGTAATGATATTAATGATGTGGATTTCCTTACAGGGGTCAAGGGAGATACGTGCTTCCACTGCAATGCAACCGTGCTGTCAGGGCCAACGGGTCCCCAAGGCCCTCCTGGTAGAACAGGTGAGTGCACGCGTGCAGCCCTCTGCAATGGAACGATATGCTGCTAGAGCAGTGCTAAGTTTTTGCAATCACCCATAGGATGAGGGCCAACATCCCAAAGCTCCTGAGAAGGTGAGCTATCTTTGTGAACTTTTGCAGAACCCTGTGTGAAAGCTTGTTGGGGAGAGATAGCTGGGGCATTGTTCCACTGATAAACAAGGGGCAGTGATATATAATGATGAATTGATGATGATAATACAGAGGAATATCATCTGTATCATATGAGTGGGAAGTTGTTTGCTTGCCTGATGTTAGTCATTGCTGTGTGGCCCCAGTATTACTCATCACATATCTCGTGATACCAAAACTAAAAACGGAAACCGCAGGAAACACTTAGCAAGTTCGGCAGCATCTGTGGAAATAGAGAGAGAGAGAGAGAGAGAGAGAGAGAGATGCACAAAGTGTGTTTCATGTCTGGAAATGACAGAAAACAAGATGGTTTTAAGTTGCAGAGAGTCTGAGGGAGGGATGGGGTGTGATCAGTGTCACCGAAAGGATGTTGCAAATGAGATTATTTATTATAGGGTTTAATAGAAGCAGTTAAAGGGTGAGAACTTCAGTAGAGTGAAAATGGTTTGACATGCAGGTCTATCAGACTTGTCACTAGGTTAGGCTGTGCTAATGGAGAGGTAAGAGCTGAGCCATTATTACAGATAGACTCAAATTGCTGGAGTCACTCAGCGGGTCAGGCAGCATCTCTGGATAGGAGAATAGGAATAGGTTATATTTTGGGTTGGAACGCTTCTTCAGACTGGAGAGATGAGCTGATGGATGTGGATTAAGGAATGAGAAGGGTGGGCAGATGGACTGACCAACTCAAGTCAAATCCAGTTGCGTTTATTGCCATGTTCGGTGAGGTACAGCTAAATGAGAATCTTGCTTGCATTGGACATTGTTACAACAATGCAGAGGCCCCAGTACAAGCAACACTCAGAGTGAGGGAGGGACAACTAGTACCGATTTCACAGGTACATGGATAAGAAAGGTTTATAGAGGCATAGAGTCCTACAGCATGGAAATAGGCCCTTTGGCCCAATTTGCCCACACTGGCCAACATGTCCCTGCTACACTAGTCCCACCTGCCTGCATTTGGCCCATATCTGTCCAAGATACAAGATAGACAAGATACATTTAATTGTCATTTGGACCCCTTGAGGTCCAAACGAAATGCCGTTTCTGCAGCCATACATTACAAACACATAGACCCAAGACACAACATTATTTACATAAACATCCATCACATCGCTGTGATGGAAGGTCAAATAAACTTATCTCTCCACTGCACTCTCCCCCCCCCCCATGTCAGAGTCAAAGTCAAAGTCCACGGCTGGCGATGGCGATTGTCCCGCGGCCATTAAAGCCACGCCGGGTGATGCAAGGTCGCACACCGGGTCTTGGTGTTAGAGCCCCCGGCGTGCGCTCGCAGAGTCCCGCGGCCATTCCAAGCCTGTCCTATCCATGTACTTGCCTGAACATTGCGACAATCACTGCCTCAACTACCTCCTCTGGCAGCTTGTTGCATACACCCACCACCCCTTGTGTGAAAATGTTACCGCTCTGAGTCCTATTAAATCATTTTACCTTCACCTTACACCTATACCCTCTGATCCACGATTACCATACTCTGGGCAAGAGACTGCACATATACCCGAACTATTCCTCTCGTGATTTTATACATCTCTATGAGATAAGCCCTCATCCTCCTGTGCTCCAAGGAATAGAGTCCCGGCCTACTCAACATCTCCCTACAAGGGATATGACACAAATGTGGATCAATGGGATTAGCTTAGATGTTGGAGGATATGGAAAAGTTTGGGCCTAAGAGCTTATTTTCTTGCTGTTTGACGCTATGATGTGACTTTGCATCTGGTCGGGATAATCAGTCTGAGCCTCAGAGTACCTGTGACCAATCTGGAGAAAGAATGCTGATTACAGAGAACAGTTTCACTTTTCAAATTCTTTTATGTTGGTAATTTACAGGTGATCCTGGTTTCCCAGGGATCAAGGGAGACCAAGGAACAACAGGAAGAGTCGGATTCCCAGGGCAACCCGTGAGTATTGTTACTTTCAGTGCCACAGACTTGTATTCGAATCAGGGAATGCCCACGTGACAGGCCAGAAGGTCCTGAGGGAAGGATGACTGCAGAGCTGAGAGCATTTGGGGGGGAGGAGTGGGGGGTGGGGAGGGGGAGATGAATGGGTTTGCTGTGCGTCCCTTCAAGTCAATAAAGCATTTGAGCGGGTCAGTGGATAGAGGACACTCCCTCTTGTGGGAAACCAGAGCCGGGACACTTTGATGTAGGGCAGTGCGATAAATAACATGTGGAACTGAGGGGAAACGTGTATACAGAGAGCATGGAGAATGGAGAACTCGCCCTCGCAGGGAGGGGTTGTGGGGATGGGTTTCAGTAAAAATCTGGATGGACACAGGAGGGAGCATGGGGTAGAGATTGGCAATGGAAGCAGATGGAAAGGGGTGGGAGAGGCTGAAGGGGAGCAGAAGATGAGCATGGAGTAGAGGGGCCAAATGGCCCACTTGATCACCTAGGGAGCACTGCATTGTGAGAGGGTGGTGCTGAGGGAGCGTCACACTGTGTGTTGGGGGAGGGGGGGGGAGCAAGGGGCAATACTGAGGGTGCGTTGCACAGTGTGGGAAGGGTGGCGCTGAGGGTGAGCAGCACTGTGTGTAGGGTGCGAGTTGTGTCTGGTCGCATAGTAGACTGACAGATTCTCCCTTTTCCAGGGTGGTCCCGGCTTCCCGGGGCGGATGGGAATCCCTGGACCCAAAGGAGACCCCGGTGACATCCACGCTTTACCGGGTTTGAAAGGAGACAAGGGTGAGGGAGGCTTCCCGGGCAGACCAGGAGTGCCCGGAGTGGATGGAATTCACGGGAAAGATGGAGCCCCCGGACAGCCAGGGCTCAAGGGTGAGCCTGTAAGTAACGGGGACCGTGGGGCAGGGGTCAGGGGGTTTGGGTTTGGGGCTGGTGGCAGAGTTGGCCCAGGGGGGTGCTAGCCACATACCCCACGCAACTCCTTGAACCCACTCTCCCACATGGCTAGAGATGAGCGAGAGAGGCCTGGCATCACCACAGGTCCTCCACACCTCCCCTGCCCCTGCGCTCCCTCCTCCTAACTCTGTCATCGTGGATACCGCTGAGAGTTTAGATTCATTTTGTTTAGTTGAGAGATACAGCATAGAAACAGGCCCTTCAGCCCACCGAGTCCACACTGACTATCGAACCCTGCACACTAACACTTAGTGCTACACACACTTAGGACAATCTACAATTATACCAAGCCAATCAGCCTACAAACGTGTACGTCTTTGGATACATCGATACATAGACAATAGGTGCAGGAGTAGGCCATTCGGCCAATCGAGCCAGCACTGCCATTCAATGTGATCATGGCTGATCATCCACAATCAGTACCCCATTCATGCCTTCTCTCCATATCCCTTGATTCCGCCGGCCCTAAGAGCTCTATCTAACTACCTTTTGAATGCATCCAGTGAATCGGCCTCCACTGCCTTCCACAAATTCACAACTCTCTGTGTGAAAAAGTTTTTCCTCATCTCAGTTCCAAATGGCCTACCCTTTATTCTTAAACTGCGGCCCCTGGTTCAGGACTCCCCCAACATCGGGAACATGTTTCCTGCATCTAGCGTGTCCAATCCCTTATGTTTCTATAATAAGATCCCCTCTCATCCTTCTAAACTCCAGTGAATACAAGCCCAGTTGTTCCATTCTTTCATCATATGACAATCCCGCCATCCCGGAAATTAACCTCGTGAACCTACGCTGCACTCCCTCAATAGCAAGAATGCCCTTCCTCAAATTAGGAGACCAAAACTGCACACAATACTCCAGGTGTGGTCTCACTAGGGCCCTGTACAACTGCAGAAGAGCCTCTTTGCTCTTATACTCAACTCCTCTCATTATGAGGGCCAACATGCCATTAGCTTTCTTCACCGCGTGTTGTACCTGCATGCTTACTCGCAGTGACATATGTACAGGAACACCCTGGTCTCGTTGTGTGGGAGGAAACTGGAGTGTGAGAAGAAACTGGAGATCCCCGAGAAAACCCACGCAGGTCACGGGGAGAATGTGCAAACTGTGCAGACCTGTAGTCAGGATCGGCGCTGGTCTCTGGCGCTGCAATGTAGCAACTCCACTGCTGTGCCGCTGCACCACCGTGCTGCCCTGTGCCAACAGGTTAAACTCTCTTTCAGGTGCTAGGGCTGTGGAAAGGAGTCAGGGACCTCCAAGCTGGCCCACCCAGGATGGGCCAAAAGTCCTATTCATATTCCCATTTACATCCTAAACGAGTATTCATGGACTACCAAGAGATCAGGGTCCCCTGACTAAGGGAGAACCTGGCCTTGCGGGAGAGAAAGGAATCCAGGGCTTCCCAGGACTCCGTGAGGATGCAGTACCAGTGTGGGCCACAATGTCAGTCATGGGGTCCAGTGCAAGAGGCTGTGTAGTGCAACTCCCTCTGGTACCAGAGTCTCCACTGCAGTAAGTGGTCGCAGTGTTGGAGGTACTAGATAGCCTTGCTGCACGTTTGCTAGGGCACCACACTCACGCCCACATCACTGCCCAGCACCTATTGAATGACCTCGCCAGTTGCTGTCATAGTCCTGGACACCCCCCCCATCTCACTCCTGGTCACGAGGTGGGAAAAGACCACAAGCCCAATGTTTAGACACAAAATGCTGAAGTAACTCAGTGGGTCAGACAGCATCTCTGATAAATAAGAATAGGTGATGTTCCCTTGCATTCCCTCTCTCTCCATCCCTCCTCCACCCGAGTGCTCCTGCTAGTTTCACTGTTTATATCCCTTCATTATCACCTCTTCCACAGCCAACAATGGACCATTGTGGGCTCCACCGTTCACGGGCCATCGGTGCCAACTCGGATTTGTTCTGTACCTTCTCATACCTCTAGTTTCCCTCTCCCCTGACTCTCAGTCTGAAGAATGGTCTCGATCCAAAATAGTAACTATTCCTTTTCTCCAGAGATGCTGCTTCTTCTTCTTGCGTATGGCGTGCACAGCCTAAAGTTGTAAGACAATTTGTTCTATTTCATCTCATTTGATTGTGCGCACCAGGTTGATTGCATTCGGCGAAACAGGGCGGACCACGTGAAGGTTGCAATCTCCCACCCCAAGATGCTGCCTGATCCGCTGAGTTATTCCATCGTTTTGTGTCTATCTTGAATGCAAACCAGCATCTACAATTCCTTCCAACACATGCCCAATATTACTCCAGCCGGCATTGAGGGTTGATCATTTAGGGAACATCAGTGTCCAGCTGCTAACTGTCTGTCTCTCACTCTTAGGCAACAATTGGCTTCAAGGGAGAACCAGGACTGTCCGGGTCCCCGGGGATTAATGGTCTACGAGGAGACCAGGGACCTCCGGGCCGTCCAGGAGCGGGAGAACGAGGCTTCCCAGGAGAAAAAGGCATCCAGGGCTTCCCAGGACGTCCTGGACTACCTGGGGCACTAGGTGAGTCCTGGTCCACTCCGCTGGGTGGATCATGATAACAGCGGAGATGCCTGCAAGCAGCCGGGATACAGTAAACAGAGAATTCGTATCAGTGGCTGCATGAGGAGAGCACCGAGGACAATGCTGGCCAACAAAGATCTGTACTTTAGATTTAAGTTTTTTGAGATATTGCGCCACCTCTTACATGTAGGCTCAGTGGACCATTTCTGTACACTTTGCTAATCTGGGATTATGTTTAGGTATGGCAATACTTTACTGAACTGTATGTGAGGAAAAACATTCACTGTGCATTTGCACGTGTGATACTAAAGTAGCAATGTTACAAAATTTTGAGTTTTTAAAAGTTAAATCTGCAATTTATCCCATCAGATAAGTGATAAAAAGAAGTTTAATTTGATACCTAATTCACTTTCATATCTTCAGTATTTAAAAAGTTATGGCCATTTTCATACTCGAAATTAGCATCTTGTTCCCTATTGCTTTTCCATTGACTTAACTCAAAGGCTGTGATCGAGGACAGTCAAAAGTCCATAACTTTCTTAAAAATGAAAAGAACTGAAATGAAATGTTCAGTTATTATAGATAAAGTTAAACGCCAAAACAAATAGTAAATTCCCAACAAGAAATTCATATTCATCAGTTTCACCAAATCAATTTAGTCAATTAAATTAATCTAAATTCAATTACTAGATCTAAACATCTATCCATTTCTTAAGAAAAGGTTAACATTTTTTAATAGCCTAAGTGTCCAAATAACATTCACACAAGAATTCACAATATAACATCATTTTTAAATCTCACTGTCATGAACTTATAGGCCAAATGGAAGGAATTTAATGTTTAATTCCCATAAATGAATCCAGAAACATCCACTCAAAATATTAGCAAAATTATTGTTTTTTGCACAATACATGTGACTCAAACGTGAATATTTAGTTTAAAAATAATGGTTCTGGAGAGAGAATAACACAAAATATAGACAATTTAGACGGCTTATGACATTTATCCAAAAAAAAGGAGCATTTTAATCATCTTGCGAGTGGGTAATTCTGGAATGCGATCGATTGGAACGTTGCATTTGCAGTGAATTTGAAACCCCCATATCGGCAGGAAAGATCATGGCCGGTTCGTATGGGGCCCAAATAACATTTTCGCAACGTAAAATTTGATTAAAGCTATCCCAAAAGTAAGATTATATGTAAATACCCTTTGTTTTGTCCCGTTCTTGCGATCCGTCACGTTGTAGGCGTTGAGGGCGTTAGAAGTCGCTCTTTATTTTAATCCAATTATTAAATTGTCCAGTGAATTTAAAAAAAAATAAACCGGGAACGGGAGCCCGATCAATTTTTCTTCATCAGCTAGCAGCCCGAGGAAATCCGCTTCCGACAGGCAGTAACTAGTCCTGCCCCTCCAGCCCTTCCAGCTTTCTCTCCTCCCTCAGCGGCCCTCACCCAAAAGGTCCTCGTACTCCACGTACTCCAAGAATTTTGCCTGACCCGCTGAGTTACTCCAGAATTTGTGCCTTTCCTTGGTAAACCAGTATCTGCAGTCCCTTGATTCTACACAACACAACTGTACCCAGTAACCTGGCATCAAAATCACACACAGCCAGGCCACAAAGGGTTGACGTTCATTGATAGATTTACTGCAATTATTTCATTCATTGCTGATTGTTCCATTAATATTGCTTGCCACAGGTCTGAAAGGTGAATCAGGGCAATCGATTGGTGTGTCAGGACCTGCTGGAGCCACAGGCACCCCGGGACTGAATGGCCATCCAGGGAGCAGAGGTACGTCAGAGCCTCAGACCCCACCTAACCGCGGCATGCACACGTGTTCACAGGCTATAGGAGTAGAATCAGACCATTCGGCCCATCGACTATTCCGCCATTGAATCATGGCTGATCTCTGCCTCATAATCCCATTTTCCTGCCTTCTCCCCATAACCCCTGACACCCGTTCTAATCAAGAATTTGTCAATCTGCCTTAAAAATATCCACTGATGGCCTCCACAGTCCTCTGTGGCAATGAGTGCCACAGATTATCTACCCTCTGACTAAAGAAGTTCCTCCTCACCTCCTTTCTAAAAGAGCGCCCTTTAATTCTGAGGCTATGACCTCTGATCCTAGACTCTCCCACCAGTGGAAACATCCTTTCCACATCCACTCTATCTATGCCTTTCATTATTGTGTAATGATACTTGCATAAACAGAGAGAACCCCATCCGTTGATATGAACAATCACCCAGAGCATGTGTAATACTGCTGGGTAAGTAATATCATTGGGTCGATGTGTGTGGTGTAACACTGTTATGTGTGAGGGTGTCTAATGCTGTGGTATGTGAGGGTGGATAACGCCATTTTGTGTGTGTGTGTGTGTGTGTGTGTGTGTGTGTGTGTGTGTGTGTGTGTGTGTGTGTGTGTGTGTGTGTGTGTGTGTGTGTGTGTGTGTGTGTGTGTGTGTGTGTGTGTGATACACTGTTGCGTGTGAGATACTGTTGTGTATGTGACACTGTCGTGTATCAATAATGTGTGATACTGTTGTATGTGACTGGTGTGTAATACTTGTCTGTGATGATATGCAACACTGTTCTGTGTCGGTTGTGTGTAACACTTGTGTGTGAACAGTGTAAAGGTGTTATATGTGAGCAATGTCTGATGGTGTTGTGTGTGAGTGTTGTGTAATGCTCTGTGTATCACTACTGCATCTGAGTGGAGTGCAAAGCCAGTACTATCTTGGCTGTTGCTGAGATGTTTGTTGACTTTCTCAACAGGTGACCCTGGACTGCCAGGTCCCCTTGGTCCTCAGGGAGCCACTGGACCAAAGGGGGATCCGGGGCTGCCTGGGATAGGATTTCCTGGCCCAACTGGGGCGAAAGGTAATGGTGCATCCCATACTGTAACAGAACAACCTCCATCGTAACAGTACTTCACAGGCAGAAACACCACACCCCACACCATACATTCATAAGACATCGGAGCAGAATTAGGCCATTCGGCCCATCAAGTCTACTCCGCCGTACAATCAATCTATTCAATCAATCAATCTGGCTGATCCATCTTTTCCTCTTGACCCCATTCTCCTACCTTCTCCGCATAACCACTGACACACTAAATAATCAAGAACCTATCAATCTCTGCGTTAAAAATACTCAAAGACTTATCTTGCGCAGCCATCTGTGGCAGAATTCATAGATTCACCATTCATCCTTAATAATAGAGTCTAGAATATTACCACCCACTGAAGCTGGGCTAACTGGCCTAGTTCTCCCCACTTTTACCTTGCACCCTTCTTGAACAGATTAACATTTGCAGTTTTCCAGTCTTGGACCACTCCTGATTCTTGAAAGGCAAACCCCAAGCTATAATGGTATACCCACACCCTTAGAGCATGATCTACACCATAACCTATACCCCACATAGTAACGGTACATTCCATACCATAAGAATATAGCCCAAACAGGAGCAGTACAGCATATACCATGGCAGTAGACCCCCATACTGTAACATGTACACCAACAAGATTTCAATACTCCCCATATGGTAACGGTAAAATCCCTCATCATAACAGTACAATCCCACATCATAACGGTACACCCCACACTGTAATGGTACACCCCTCAACGTAACGGTACTTGTCACATGATTACAGTACACCCTTCACCATAATGGTACATCACAGTAATAGTGCATCCCACACTATATCTCAATCATGAACAACTATCTACATAGAAACATAGAAAATAGGTGCAGGAGTAAGCCATTCGGCCCTTCGAGCCTGCACCGCCATTCAATATGATCATGTCTGATCATCCAAATCAATATCCCATACCTGCCTTCTCTCCATACCCCTTGATCCCTTTAGCCACAAAGGCCACATCTAACTCCCTCTTAAATCTAGCCAATGAACTGGCCTCAATTACCTTCTGTGGCAGAGAATTCCACCGATTCACCACTCTCTGTGTAAAAATCTCTACGATGTGTCTCAAATAACTGCAGCTTTGTGGTCCTTCCACCAGCCCATCCATTACCTGTTGACACGACTTGGGAACTCGGGTGATTCCATATCACTGAGCAAACCATCAGGATTCCTTTTCCCAATTCGCAAAACATAGCACGAGGGATCTGATCTGCTGCCTTGTTCAGTCTAACTGCGTACTCTCTCAGCTTTTCCCAACACCCCTCCCCCAAATACTGAACAGGACATCACTGATATCAAACACTCATTGACCAGTGCTTTACCGAGTGTATACATTTCTCCCATAAAATTGAAGCTTCAAATCAGATCTTCTACAAACCTATGTTGTGTCCTAAACAGCAGACTGCAATTACAAACCACACACCATATCTACAAACCCTCCACCATGATTTAGCAGCTCCACACATACTGTAACCATGTGAGCTCCACACTAACCTGGTATACACACCATGCACTGTGTCAATATATCAGCACAATGACAGTGTGAATACAATATCATAACCATGTGTGCTGCTGCAGAATCTTCTAGCCTTTCCCCCCATAACCATCCCACCCCATATTGTAACTGTCAAAAATACACATGCACACACACACAGATGGACAAATGTGCACACATAAGCGCACACACATACAAATGCCATTGTAACTCAGAAATCCACATGCACACACAAGTGTGCACACACACATATGCACACAAAGACATATATGCACGTGCACAAACACACACGCACACACACACATACATACACACACACACACGCACACACACACACACACACGCACACACACACACACACGGGCGCGCGCACGGGCGCGCGCACACATACACTCTCTCTCTACTCCCTCCTCTCAGTGCAGGTCTAACAGTGCCTCCTTTGCTTCTCCAGGTGCGGATGGAATTCCTGGAGATCTGGGTCATCCTGGAATTCCTGGACTCGCTGGAAAAGATGGTCTGCCTGGTGCACCTGGGTTCCCAGGAGAGAAGGTCATCCATGAACCCCACCTGCAATAACCCCTCCTTTAACTCTGCAGTAACCCCAGTCACCAGTGAGCTGGCCGTATATTCTGGAGCTGAGACAGGCTCTCTCTCTGCCAGCTGGTGGACCCTCCATTGGGGTCTAAATGCCAGCTGATGGACTATCTGTGGTGGTCCCAATGCTAGTTAATGGACCTGTGGTGGGCCTAAAGCCAGCTGGGATGGTCCCAATGCCCAGCTGATGGACCTCCCATGGTGGGCCCAATGCCTGGGGATAGAAACATAGAAAATAGGTGCAGGAGTAGGCCAATCGGCCCTTCGAGCCTGCACCGCCATTCAATATGATCATGGCTGATCATCCAACTCAGTATCCCGTACCTGCCTTCTCTCCATACCCCCTGATCCCCTTAGCCACAAGGGCCACATCTAACTCCCTCTTAAATATAGCCAATGAACTGGCCTCAACTACCCTCTGTGGCAGAGAGTTCCAGAGATTCACCACTCTCTGTGTGAAAAAAGTTCTTCTCATCTCGGTTTTAAAGGATTTCCCCCTTATCCTTAAGCTGTGACCCCTTGTCTTGGACTTCCCCAACATCGGGAACAATCTTCCTGCATCTAGCCTGTCCAACCCCTTAAGAATTTTGTAAGTTTCTATAAGACCCCCTCTCAATCTCCTAAATTCTAGAGAGTATAAACCAAGTCTATCCAGTCTTTCTTCATAAGACAGTCCTGACATCCCAGGAGCCAATGAACTGGCCTCAACTACCTTCTGTGGCAGAGAATTCCAGAGATTCCCCACTCTCTGTGTGAAAAATGTTCTTCTCATCTCGGTCCTAAAGGATTTCCCCCTTATCCTTAAACTGTGAGCTCTGTGGTGGTCCCAATGCCTGTTGATGGACTTTGTGAGTGTAGTGGTGAAGGGTTGTTTATCAGACTGGAGGCTTGTAACAAGCGGTGCAGGGAGATCTGTGCTGAGTCCACAGTTATCCATTAATTACATGATCAATATCCTCTCCTCTCCCCCTCGTCGTCTCCCTCTCCCCCTCCTTCCCCACCACTCCTTGTTTCTCCCTACTCGCTCTCCCCCTCCGCTCACCATCATTCTCTGATGCGGGCTGATCACCCTTTTCTCTGAATCCAGGGACTGCCGGGATTGGGACTTCAAGGGCCACAGGGATATCCAGGCGCTCATGGACTGGATGGGATTCCAGGACCTAAAGGGGATCCGGGATTCCCCGGGATACCGGGCGGACCAGGACAGCAAGGTCTCCCTGGGTTCCAAGGCATTAAAGGTGAGTGTGAGGTGAAGCTTCAGGTGAGGGTTGAGACCCAATGGCAGCGAGCGGTGTGAGCGCATTTTCCTCAGCACCACCAGCCTCAGCTCCTGCTGTTCCTCCCAGCCAGTACCACACACGCTCTTTCTGAGCGGTGTCTGTATTATCACAGTGTACCAAGATACAGCGAAATACTTTTTTTTTGCGTACAGATCAGCAAGACTATCACCATTCATAAGTGCGATCCCCCGGTTAGTACAGGATGTACAGAAGATCCGACTGAGTCCATGTGCAAGAGGCGCATTTCTAGCACCAGTTTACAGTCCCAGCTGCAGCTGGATGAAAGGCTCGTTGCAGCTGTCACCTCCATTCCAGTCATCCCACGAACCGTTGTCCCGCTCCTTGCATGGCTCCTCTTCAGACCGTGCTCCCCGGAGCAGCAGCTCCTGCAGCCGACCTTGAGGATACGGAAGGTAATATTCCCCCCCGCCCCCATAGTTATTCTTACCGGGCGTTGTGTCCAGCGTCCACCGCCATCGCCAACTCCCTCCATCCTTCTCTTAGATTCCCAGTCATCAGGGACTCACAGGAGCCAGGCTGCCTTCTCCGAGCGCGATCCTGGTTCCACTGCCGGCTCTTATTACAGCCCGGCAGTGGAGCACCTTTGATTTAAAAACAGGCTACACCAACCCCCACAATTAAAATGTGGATTATGGAAATGTCGGAGACCCTACACCTGGAAAGAAACAGATTTGTCTTAATGGACAAACAAGAACTTTATGTTAGAATATTGTCTACATTCATTGACTATTTGAAGGGGTAGATCAGTCCAGCACGGGGACCTAACCGAAGCTTGAATTCGGGATTAGATGAAAAATTATACTTTATAATCCACGAACCAATCTCCAAAGATGTATTATTAGTAAACCATTCCGTTTTTTTTTAAATCTTGACATTTGTGTGTTTTTTTTCCTCTTTCTCTCTTACTTCCTATCTTTAAAAAAAAACTAGAAGCAGAACCAATCCACAATTGAGAACATTAACAATGTACGGCTGATATACATGAAATGTTTATAATATGTGTTTGCTTCTAATAAAGATATTTTTTTTTAAACAGGCTACAAGGCATTTCAAATGGGGTTATTGGCTGAGCCAGTGAGGGTCTGTGCTGGGTAAAACTCCCAGGTTTGCGGCCCTATCTGTCAATGGCTTTCATTGCACACTTTTTAGATCATCTCTAGGTTTATGCCCTGGTCAGTGCTGATACAGATAGGGCCTACATATATTACATATTGTTACAAATAGCAGTGATCAAACTCGTTGGCCACTGTGTGGTGGAGGGAGGGTGTATTTGGGGTGGTGCCAACCAAGTGAGTTGCTTTGTCCTGGATGGTCACAAGGGGCTGGAGTAACTAAATGGATCAGGCAGCATCTCGGGAGAAAAACTAATGGGTGACATTTCGGGCCGGGACCCTCCTTTAGACTGAAAGTAGAGGGGATGGAGCTGCAGGTAAGAAAAGGCCAGAACAAAGCCGGGCTGGCAACAGATGACCAAGGAAAGGTGGAGTCCATAATGGCCCATTGTTGGCTGGGGAAGAGGTGATAACAAAGGATGTGAACAGCGGAACTTGTAGGATAATTAGGGTGGGGGATGGGGGAGAGAGGGACTGCAGGGGTTACATGAAATTAACGTTCATACTACTGGGTTACAAGCTGCCCAAGCGAAATGTGAGGCGGGATATGTCCTGGATGGTGTTGTCCCTTCTGTGATTTGTTGCAACATTCCTGAATTATGCTTTGTAGATCGAGGGGGGCCTTGGGGTGTCGATGTTGAGTCGCCACAGGATTCTCTGACCTCCGCGCTCCCCCTGGTTTTCATGCGACGCGTCCATTTGAGTCCCTGATCATTGTGCTGCCAGGATGTGGGGGGGGGGGGGGGGGGGGGGGTCTACATGACGATTGCCCTTGGCTGCCACGGTCAAATGATTAGCATCTCATATTTCATTTGGGCAGCTTACAACCCAGCGGTATGAATATTGATTTCAAGTAACCCGTGTGTTCCTTCTCTCCCCGTCCCTCCCCCACCCCAGTTGTCTTAGAGCATAGAAACATAGAAAATAGGTGCAGGAGTAGACCATTCGGCCCTTCGAGCCTGCACCGCCATTCAATATGATCATGGCTGATCATCCAACTCAGTATCCTGTACCTGCCTTCTCTCCATACCCCCTGATCCCTTTAGCCACAAGGGCCACATCTAACTCACTCTTAAATATAGCCAATGAACTGTCCTCAACTACCTTCTGTGGCCGAGAGTTCCAGAGATTCACCACTCTCTGTGTAAAAAATGTTTTTCTCATCTCGGTCCTAAAGGATTTCCCCTTTATCCTTAAACTGGGACCCCTTGTCCTGGACTTCCCCAATCTTCCTGCATCTACCCTGTCCAACCCCTTAAGAATTTTGTAAGTTTCTATAAGATCCCCCCTCAATCTTCTAAATTCTAGCGAGTACAAGCTGAGTCTATCCAGTCTTTCGTCATATGAAAGTCCTGCCATCCCAGGAATCAGTCTGGTGAACCTTCTCTGTACTCCGTCTATGGCAAGAATGTTTTTCCTTAGATTTGGAGACCAAAACTGAATGCAATGCTCCAGGTGTGTTCTCACCAAGACCCTGTACAACTGCAGTCAAACCTCTCTGCTCCTATACTCAAATCCTTTTGCCCGTTTCACTGTTCATATCCCTTCATTTTCACCTCCTCCTCAGCCAACAATGGAGCATTGTGGGCTCTTTGACCAATCGGTGCCATCTGCTTTGTTCTGTTGCTGTTCGTGCCTCTAGTTTCCCTCTCCTCTGACTCTCAGTCTGACGAAGGGCCTCGAACTTCCTTTACTCCAGAGATGCTGCCTGACCCGCTGAGTTACACCGGCTTTTTGTGTCTTCCCTGGGTAAACCAGCATCTTAGGTCTTGCTTGGACGGTCCGTGAAAAGTATCCGCAAGCCACCTTCACATCCGTGTCTGGTTTCTTTCTTCTTGCAGGTAACATTGGTACAGGAGGTGCTCCGGGCCGTCCGGGACCTCCAGGACCTCCGGGAAGTGGGTTGCCAGGCCGACCGGGCGAGCCAGGACCACGTGGACCATCCGGCCCGTTAGGTATGTGCGGACCTTGTGCACCACACCTTCACAGCCACTCATAGCCATCAGTGGAAGCTTCAATTTAAAATAGAGTAAATGCGCCCTTTGGCCACGGACTAGGCACCAACCAGCGATCCCCATATACAAGCATTAATCCTACACACTAGGGACTGTTTACAATTTACAGAAGCCAAATTAACCATCTTTGGAGTGTTGGAGGGAACCAAAACACCCCGGGACAATCCACGCTGTCATGTGGAGAACGTACAAACTCCGCATAGACAGCACCCGCGATCAGGATCGAAGCTGGGTCTCTGGCGCTGCAAGGCAGCAACTCTACCACCGTGCCGCCTAAAACAAGAGCCATCGTAGAATGCTGTTTGCAGGCGGCAAGAACCCGTGGATGAGGCGGTGACATTGAGCAGCATCATGCCTCAGGGAGGTCACCTTTGGGCTACTAATATTGGGCAGTGTATCTTGAGAACTCGTGCTCTCTCTGTGGTCATGAGAGGGGAAGCAAGAATGCGGTTTGGTATCTGACACCTAGAAGACCCAGCGGGGGTGTTGAATGCCTGAGTTCAAGTCCCTGGAGCAGAGTTTGAACCAGCACCATTCTGCCAGACACACCTACTGAGGCACCATGAAGAGAGGAGCGGTCGAAGTCATAACACAGAGCATAGAAGCAAGCCCAACTCCTCCATATTAACCAAGATGCCCGTCTATGTTACCTTATTTTCATGTATATGGCCCATATCCTTCCATTCCTTTCCTGTCTAGATACTTCTCCAAATATTTATTTAATTGCTATGATTGTATATTTCTGTCCCACGTCATCTGGCAGCTTGTTCCATACACCATCACCTACTGTGTGAAAATACTGCCCCCTCTGATCTTCTTTAAATCTTTTTTCTCTCATCTTAAACCTATGTCCTCTAGTTTTGGACTCTCACTCTTGGAAAAACCCTGTGTCCGTCTATTTATCTACATCTCTCATAACGTTATAAACCCCTCAACCTCTTGCACTCCAGTGAGAACAATCCCAGCTAATCCAACCTCTCCTTGTAACTATTCAAGCAATATCTTGGTGAATCTCTCCTGCATTTTTCGACCACCACTACACCCTTTCAGCAGGTAACCAGAACTGCACACAAACTCACCAATGCCTTGAAACATGATGTCACAACTCAAATGCTCAATGCATTTATCTATGAAGGTAGTTAGCTTTCTTCTGCTAACTGCCTTCCTCACCACCATATAGAAACATAGAAAATAGGCGCAGGAGTAGGCCATTCGGCCCTTCGAGCCTGCACCGCCACTCAATGTGATCATGGCTGATCATCCAACACGGTATCCCATACCTACCTTCTCTCCATACCCCCTGATCCCGAGTGATCACCACTCTCTGCGTAAAAAATGATTTTCTCATCTCGGTCCGAAAAGACTTCCCTCTTATCCTTAAACTGTGACCCCTTGTTCTGGACTTCCCCAACATCGGGAATAATCTTCCTGCATCTAGCCTGTCCAGCCCCTTAAGAATTTTGTAAGTTTCTATAAGATCCCCCCTCAATCTTCTAAATTCTAGCGAGTGCAAGCCGAGTCTATCCAGTCTTTCTTTATATGAAAGTCCTGACATCCCAGGAATCAGTCTGGTGAATCCTTCTTACTCCCTCTGTGGCAAGAATGTCTTTCCTCAGATTAGGAGACCAAAACTCTACGCAATACTCCAGGTGTGGTCTCACCTTTGACTTCATTTTCGGGGAACTCTGAATTTGTCTCCAAGGCCTTTCTGCACATCAGCATGTATAATGTTTACTGTACATGTCTGGCCACTATTAGCTGACCCAAATAGCAAAGGAAGGAAGAATAGCGAGAGAGAAAAATGATCAGAGAGAGCCAGGTCCATTTCTGGAAAGGATATATTGTATAAAGGAATATTGTATAAAGGATCGGGTGAGATGCATGACAATCATTTGTAATAATGTCTATATTTCTGTGCAAAACTCCTTGGAAGGTGTAATAATCATTCTTTCTAATCTATAGGAAACCTTGGACCCCCTGGAACCAAGGGAGACCCTGGTTTCCCAGGCCTGGACATCCCGGGTCCACAGGGAGAGAAGGGGTTCACGGGCCTAAAAGGTCTCCCCGGGCCCCCAGGTTTCCCAGGCCAGGTCGGGACATCGGGCAGAGAAGGACTTCCTGGATTACAAGGTAAGCGATGGTTGGTGAAACGCTCCCTCATTACTGTTGCTCACTGCTGGGCTGCAATGCAAAATGATCATATGGTCATAAGGTTGTTTTACTCAGAGAGTGGTAGCTGTGTGGAATGAGCTTCCAGTGGAGGTGGTGGAGGCAGGTTCGATTTTATCATTTAAAAATAAATTGGATAGTTATATGGACGGGAGAGAAATGGAGGGTTATGGTCTGAGTGCAGGTAGATGGGACTAGGGGAGAATAAGTGTTCAGCACGGATTAGAAGGGCCGAGATGGCCTGTTTCCGTGCTGTAATTGTTATATGGTTGTTATATGGTTGTAAGGAATAGGAGTAGAATTAGGCCATTTGGCTCAACAAGTCTACTCTGCCATTCAATCATGGCTGATCTTTCTCTTCCTCCTGACCCCATTCTCCTGCCTTCTCTCGATAACCTCTGACACCTGTACTAATCAAGAATCTATCTATCTCTGCCTTAAAAAATAT